>NC_139466.1:19365000-20565000 GCF_057233095.1 Heloderma suspectum | reverse complement strand
CAGAGATGTTGAGGCAGGAGCAAAGAGAGAGATTTTGCCAGTATCATGGAAGTTATATTATATAAGACAGCCTGTTGCAGGCCCATGGAAAGGGCTCCTTCATGGTGGTCCTTGTTGTTGTTCAGTCATTAAGTCATGTCCGACTCTTCGTGACCCCATGGACCATAGCACACCAGGCCTTCCTGTCCTCCGCTCTCTCCCGGAGTGTGCTCAAGTTCATATTCATTGCATCGGTGATGCTATCTAGCCATCCCATCCTCTGCCGCCCCCTTCTCCTTTTGCCTTCAATCTTTCCCAGCATCAGGGTCTTTTCCAGTGAGTCATGGCGGTCCTAGTTTGAATTAAAGATTTTAATTCTCCTTTGAAGTCAAGCAAGGCATGTAACAAGCCTAGATTCAAATATATGATGTGTTTTACATACTAGCTTGGCTTTTTCTCTATTGACTGCATTGACTAACAGACTGGTTTGTTTTTCCTCTAATAAATTGGTTTGTTAATTAAACATATTGATTTGCTTACGTTTACCAATCGATGCTGGTATTAAATACATGGGTTTCAATGGCAGCTTAATTAGTGTGTGTATGAAATTCATTGATTCATGATTAGAGTATATTGCTTTGCATGTGCTGTGAGCCCTGTTTACCCTGAGTGGAGTCTGCTGTGATTAGTGTTTGTTGGCATTTGGAACAGATGAGGCTGTGCATAATGTACGTTCTGTTCCCTGTATGGCATAATACGTTGCCATAATTTGCCTAAGGGAATGTTTTGAATTAAGCATGACAGAATTGTATAAAATAAACATTTACATTATACCATATGTAAATTGCTTCATTGCATACAAGCACTACCATTAACATTAAAAAAATGCATAAGGACATCACTCGTTAGGATGGGAACACATATTCAACACCCTGTAAACCAGACTGACTACCCATCAACACATTTCCATCATTCTTTAATCCCCTAGTCAAGGTTATTAAGGGATAGTAAAAACTGGATTTAAAATACACTTTTTCTTTTTCTTTTCTTTTTCTTTTTTATGCGAGTTGACTGGTTTTCCATGTAATTTTGGTGTAGATTGCTGACAGACTTGTAAATGGTCTGAAATGTTGCAAGAGTCAAGCTCACCACATTGTCACCTGTGCTCAGGCTTTTATTTGTTTAAAAAGCTTTCTTAACCAATTCCAGGGCAGGGTACCAAACGGTGAATCATCATCATTATCATCATCATCCAGATGCTTGAGGAATTTGATCTTCATGAATTCCTGCATGAAATGACCTGCTCTGCAAGTGTAAGACAAATGTGCAAATTGGAGCTTAGCAGTCCAGCAGATTTTGCACTTCTTAGAATGTTGTGACACTGTTTTTCGCAATTTAAACATATCGAAACATCTATTTAGATACATATTTTGAAGGAAAATGCATATTTAAATACTTATCTGGGGTGAAAATAAGATAGAATTGGGACTGGCAAACAAGTGATTTTCACAGTCATTGAGATTCTCTTAAATCCACTTTGAAGCTTAGCTCACCTCATTTCCCGTATTCGACTGTACTGTTTTTGATTTCATTCAAATGGGGAAAGTGTATATTTGGAATGGGGAAATGCATTTTTAAAACAGCGCACCCAAAGTGCACATAGGCGGAAGTGTGAAAATGCATGCATTTGAGAAAATACACATACTCGACGTGCAGATTATTTTTTTTAAAGTGTGCCTTGTTCAAACACAAGTTTGGGAAATGTGAGCTTATCCCAAGGGGGAAGAAGTGCTCCTGCTCATGATTGCATTTGGGATTGCAAATGGGACATGCAAACAAAATTCTTGTATATTCCTAGGACATAGTCCAAAGCATTTGGTCTCAATTATTTGAGCTGTTTGAGCCTTAACTGATACTTTCTGGTCAGTGCAAAGCAAACCTATAAGGAGGTGTGGGAAGGGGCTTTGGCAGATAAATCATTACTTCGTTGTGCCAGCCAGGGCAGAAAGGAGGCAGCTTCCCCCACCTTTTTTCTTTCTTTCTTTTCATTTTTTCTTTCCATTACTTTAGATGGGAGGAAAAATGAGTTTATCAGGTCCGTGTCCATCATGCTTATGTGCTCTTTTGGGTAGGGATGTACGAAAGTCACTTACCTTTTAACAAAGTATGATTTGAGGTGGGGGGGAGGCGCTCCATCCCTCCCCCCAAAATTCTGGCTGGGGGGGAGGCACTCCGTCCCTCCCCCCCGAGTCCTGGCCGGCTGGGTCTGCAAATGGCAGCGGCCATAGCTGCTGCCATTTGCGTCCCTGCAGTCAGCCGTGATAGGCTACGTAAATCTTTACGTAGCCTATCACGGCTGAGTAAAAAAAAAAAAAAACGCACGTACACAAATGGCGGCGTCCGTGGGCGCCACCATTTGCGTTCCTTATTTTGGCACATTTAGTCTACATAAACATTTACATAGACTATGGCGAAAATAAGGGGAACGCAAATAGCGCTATGCACTGCTATGTATAGCTATGCGCTATGCGCTGGCACTTGGCCTCCCCGAGATTCGTGGTGAAATTCTCTGACATCCCTACTTTTGGGGGACATGACAGAGTACAAAGGATTTTGGATCTAAGGCATCCCCTGAGCCACCCCATCATGCCCCAGGCAGGCCCCTTCTTTACCCCCTACCACAGTAGCGGGGAGCTTTCCCCTGCTGTTCAGGGCAGCAGTCTGCCGAGTCCAATGTCCCTGAGTGTCCTCTCAAGGAGCATAAGAATAGGTTTGTGAGAATCAGCAACACTCAAACACCTGGAGCTTTTCCAAATCCATCTTGAAGCTCATTCTGACTCATGTCCATAACCAAGAATGAACTCCCCCCCCCCACTTTTGCATGTAAATTGGTGCATATTTTAATCATTTCCCCCAAATGTATGCATCAAGTGTGGAGATTTTTTAAATGTACACATTTTCTTTGATTAAAGTATGTTTATGCACGTCTTTCATAAGGTGACATTTTTCAGATGTGCACATTTTTGAATGCATTTTTGTTGTTGTTGTTCCATGAATTGCATTGAAAGTAGGGATATGGACAGACTCACCTCCATCCAGCATCGTCGCTCGCTCACCGAGCCACTGCCTGCTTGCTGTGTAGGCTGCTCGATGGTTCTGCACAACCAGCAAGTGCAGCAGGGGTGCCCTGAGCTGCCATTTTGCATAGAAGTGCAATGGAAGAGCAATGTTGCATGGATTGTGGTGGTGAAGGGGCAAGCTACGCAACATTACAGGTGTGGATGGCTCATTCATGCCTGTAATGTTGCGCAGATCACCCCTTTGCAGCTGCACAACATTGCTGTTCTGGAAAGACCTGGGCTGCTATTTCTACACAAAATGGCAGCTCGGGGAAAGGAGCAAGTGGCTATCAGACACCCGCGAACTGCACAGTGGGTCTGGTGAGTGTTGCGCAGTCCACAAATGGGAACCCATGGGGATGAACAAGCACCCACAACATCCCTAATTACAAGTCTGACAATTTATGGACATTGACCACAGATTTTCATTTCAGTCTATGTTTGGTTACAGAAGGTGCAAATTTGCTAAATTCCAGCTTAAAACCAGCTGAATCAAATTTCTCGTACATCGTTATATAGGGTTAATAGATTAGGGACACTTGAGGAATTCTTTCTTTGGGAATTGAGGGACAAACTGACCTGATCCACACACTCTAGAATAATGTGCTGGTCAATATGTAGTTGCCATCTGGATTTTACCGTTCTCCAGGTTTTGTGATTCAATCCTCTGCTCAAAAAGAAAAAAAGAATCATAATATATTTAATAATGTTTATTTTGAGATAAAATTGTGTGTGTGTTTTTCTTCTAGAAATGTGCATTTTGTGAAAATATGTGTGAATGAACACATGCTGAAGTGAAAAAAAGAACAGATATAGACTGTATAGTTCACCCCATCTATGAACATTTTTTTCTAAATGGTACTTCACCCTCACCCTCTTCCCTTTGACCCTCAGTGTGACCTCCCCCCCTTTTATTATGTGAATGAATATCTGTTTGTGTGGATGCTATGTGTTGTGTGGATGCTATATGTTGTGTTGTATGGCCCTCATATCATGTGAATGCAGGCCTGAGGACCTTTGACTATTTTAGGGAAAATGAGAAGGATGGAGGGAGAGTTATTGAAGGTAGGAAGAAGGAATGGTGGTCCATCACTGTTATACCACAAAATGGAATAACATTTTAATATAAATAATATGTATCAAAATACTTTTTAAATATATATTTCCCTAGGATGTTTTTTAATGCAGATTAACATGGAACAATCTGCATTAAAAAACATCCTAGGAAAATATATATTTAAAAGGTATTTTCATAGATATTATTTATATTAAAATGTTATTCCATTTTGTGGTATAACAGTGATGGACCACCATTCCTTCTTCCTACCTTCAATAACTCTCCCTCCATCCTTCTCATTTTCCCTAAAATATAGGGGTGGACGAAAGTCCCTTACCTTTTGCCGAAGCTTGTTCGCGGTGGGGGGGAGGCGCTTCGCTGCTCCCCCCGTGAAGTTCAGGCCGGGGGGGAGGCTTCCCGCCTCGCCCCGGCCGAAATTCAGGCTGGGGGGGAGGCTTCCCGCCTCGCCCGGCCGCGAACGCGAAAGTTTAAAAAAACAAAAACAAACGCCCCCTGATAGGCTACGTGACGATTAACGTAGCCTATCATGGCTAGATTTGCAAAGTCAGCCATGATAGGCTATGTCAATCGTCACGTAGCCTATCACGGGTGACTTAAAAAAAAAAAAAGTGCGTACGCTAATGGCGGCCCCCATAGGGAGCCGCCATTTGCGTTCCTTATTTGGTCGCTGTAGTCTACATAAAGATTTATGTAGACTACGGCGAAAATAAGGGCAACACAAATAGTGTTGCCCTTATTTTCACCGTAGTCTACATAAATCTTTACGTAGACTAGACGTGCCAAAATAAGGAACGGGAATGGCGGCTCCCTATGGGGGCCGCCATTATCCGTACGGGCTTTTTTTTTTTTTAAGTCACCCGTGATAGGCTACGTGACGATTGACGTAGCCTATCATGGCTGACTTTGCAAATCTAGCCATGATAGGCTACGTTAATCGTCACGTAGCCTATCAGGGGGCATTTGCTTTTTTTTTTCTTTTATTGCAATGGCAGGGGCGGCAGCTGGTCGAAAGACCAGCTGCCGCTCCCGCGCCGCTCGAACACTCGCCGAACCGCTGGCCGGACCCGCCGCCGGGAGGGACATTCGCCGAAGGTAAGTCCCGTCCCGGGGGGGGGGTGCAGGGGGCGGGGAGGTTCGGAGGATTTCTCCCTGAAGCTTGTTCGGGGGGCCGAACACGTTGGCGCTCGGCCCCCCGAAGTTTCGGGGAGAAATTTTCCGCCATCCCTACTAACATAGTCAAAGGTCCTCAGGCCTGCATTCACATGATATGACTATGAGGGCCATACAACACAACATATATGGCAACTAGCTTGATTGATAACTGGCAGATAGAGGGAGAAAACATGGAGGCAGTGACAGACTTTGTCTTTCTAGGCGCAAAGATTACTGCAGACGCTAAGTGCAGCCAGGAAATCAGAAGACATTTACTTCTTGGGAGGAGAGCAATGACAAATCTTGATAAAATAGTGAATAGCAGAGACATCACACTGACAACAAAGGTCCACATAGTTAAAGCAATGGTATTCTACGTAGTAACCTATGTCTGCAAGAGCTGGACCATAAGGAAGGCTGAGCGAAGGAAGATAGATGCTTTTGAACTGTGGTGCTGGAGGAAAATTCTGAGAGTGCCCTGGACTGCAAGAAGATCAAACCAATCCATACTCCAGGAAAGAAAGCCAGACTGCTCACTTGAGGGAATGATATGAAAGGCAAAACTGAAGTACTTTGGCCACATGAAAACACAGGATACCCTGGAGAAGATGCTGATGCTAGGGAAAGTGGAAGGCAAAAGGAAGAGGGGCTGACCAAGGGCAAGATGGATGGATGATATTCTGGAGGTGACGGACTCGACCTTGGGGGAGCTGGGGGTGGCGACAGCTGACAGGAAGCTCTGGCGTGGGCTGGTCCATGAAGTCACGAAGAGTTAGAAGCGACTGACCGAATAAACAACAACAAAACAACATGGAACAAAACAGGATTATGGTTAAAATAATATGAAAGTGACATTGGCCAGAAATAGACAGATTTGACTGCCCTAGTTTTTGAACATTTGCTGCAATAACCTGACATGCATTTTCAGTGCCTTTTGAAAGATTCAGGTTTCATATTTTGGAGCATTACATATGTTCCGTTCATGTGCTGAATATCTGAGCTTCTGAAGGAACTTTCAAACTGTTACATTATTATGGGCAACAAAGAGGTACAATGTAATCCATGATGATGATGATGATGATGATGATGACAACAACAACATAAGAACATCAGAAGACCCATACTGGATCAGACCAAGGGTCCATCTAGTCCAGCATTCTGTCGACACAGTGGCAAACCAGCTGCCCACAGGAAACCCACAAGTAGGGCATGAGCGCATCAGCATCCTCTCACCCATGTTCCCCAGCAACTGGTGTACATAGGCTCATTGCCTCTGGTCCTGGAGGTAGCACATAGCCATCAAGACTAGTAGTCATTGATAGCCTTCTCCGCCAGGAATTTTTGTAACCCCCTTTTAAAGTAGGGATGGCGGAGAATTTCTGAGAATTTCTCCACGAATCTCATTGAGGCCGAATGCCAATGCATTCACCCCCCCCCCGAAATTGGCGGTGAAATTCTCCACCCCCACCCCCCCCAGGATGGGACTTACCTCCTGTGAATGTCCCTCTCAGCGGCGGGTCCCGGCGGCGGTTCGACGGCGGTTCGGCAGGGGCGGGGGCAGCGGCTGGTCTTCCGACCGGCTGCCGCCGCTACAAAATAAAGTAAAAAACAAAACCAAACCCCGTGATAGGCTACATAACGATTAACGTAGCCTATCACGGCTAGATTTCCAAAGTCAGCCGTGATAGGCTACGTTAATTGTCACGTAGCCTATCACGGGTGACTTTGGGGGGAAAAAAGCGCATACGCAAATGGCGGCAGCCCATGGGCACCGCCATTTACGTTCCTTATTTTGGCACGTTTAGTCTACGTAAAGATTTACGTAGACTATGGCAAAAATAAGGGAACGCTATTTGCGTTGCCCTTATTTTCGCCGTAGTCTACGTAAATCTTTACGTAGACTAGACGTGCCAAAATAAGGAACGCAAATGGCAGTGCCCATGGGCCGCCGCCATTTGCGTACATGCTTTTTTTTTTCCAAAGTCACCCGTGATAGGCTACGTGACGATTTACGTAGCCTATCATGGCTGACTTTGGAAATCTAGCCGTGATAGGCTACGTTAATCGTTACGTAGCCTATCACGGGTTTTGTTTTTGTTTTTTTCACTTTTTGTTTCGCGGCCGGGGAGACGGGGCGCTTCTCCCCGGCCTGAATTTCAGCTGGGCAAGGCGGGGCGCCTCCCCCCCTCCCCTGAACTTCAGGGGGAGAAGCAAAGCGCCTCCCCCTCACCGCAAAGCCAAGCTGCAAAAAGGTAAGTGACTTTCGTACATCCCTATTTTAAAGCCATCCAAATTGGTGGCCATCACTACATCCTGAGGTAGTGAATTCCATAGTTTAACCATGTGCTGTGTGAAGAAGTACACACAGTTTTTGTTGTTCATTTTCCTCACACTGACACCAAAGGGAGGGAAATAAGCTATCCCAGCTCCAGGCCTGACAGCTGCAGATTCCCCCAAATTCTCCTTTCCTGAACCCATCACTGTCAGAGCAGCACTGATACTGGGACTTTCTTCTGCCACACTGGAGACACCTCCCCTCACAGAAAGGCAGGTCTGCAGCATTATCTGGTCCCCCTGCCACCCTCCCAGGAAGCATAGGATTGCACTCTAATAATTTAATCAATTTCATCACATCTGGGTGAATTGGCTTCATGCACATAGTATATAGGTTATGTGCATGGGGTAAGAAATGAATTGTGATTTCAGTAAAGGCAACTTTTTGGATCAAATTACTCAGGAGAATAACAGTTTCTGACACTTGATCCCACCACCAGTTTCAGCTCTTTTATTCAAACAGCAACACATTTGTCAGCAGCAGCCAACCTAATGGAAAATGTTAACGGGAGTTCTGTGTCCAAGACAGACTACCTCAAGCAGGCATTTCGTTTGCCTGGTCCACAGCTTTCTAACTAGGTGCAGGCCCAAACTAAGCTATCCACCAGCTATTCTAAATTGTGCAAGTCAGGTGTTGGCAGTTCAAACATATGCATTTAAATACATATTGTAAGAGAAAATATACCTATGCAAATACATATTTTGGGAATATTGAAATATGTATTTTGAGAGGAGGGTTTTTATTTTGTTTGTGTGTGTGTGTTTTTAAACACAAAATAATATGTAAACCAAATGGAATAGAATGCAACGAGTGGTAAAAATATGCAAAAGCAACACAGATGAGAAACAGATAGATCTGTGTGTCCCTAACAGTATTATCTGCTCATCAACATTTCCTAGTCTCTAACCAACATAAACTGGACACAGGAAGTAGGGATATGTGGAGCTTCCCATTCTAAGAAATGTAGCTAGTATTATATTTATATAAAATTCTTCTCTTCAAATCCCTTGGATGTTTTGCCCTTCCAGGAACATCCAAATGTACTTTGATGTTTTGCTTAAAGCTACATTCGGTGACACGTCCGACTGGAAGTAAACATTTGACAGGGACTAGACTGTACAAACTTTCATAAATTTCAAGTCTGAAGGATAGGAACTGAGCTTTTGAACAGAATTCATATCAGTGTGTACACCATGGCTTTTCTTGAGCAAATCTCACTTCAGGAGCCTTCAGTGATTAAAATTAAGGGAAAGGATCCTGCATTTGGATTTAGGATTAAAAAAAACCTATTCCTAGTCCATTCCTGCTGATAGAATAAGTGCATACAGATAGGTCTGTCACCAGCTTCAGACTATCATGGATATTAGTGCTCAGAATGAAGAAGGCCACCCATAAGTAGGGATGAGCAAGAAATTTGTTTGGTTCTAACTTTTATGTGAGATTACCCACTGTGCACCTCCTAGATCCAAACGTAAACCCAATAAAGTTTGTGGTGAGAAATCAGCACATTTCTGAGCTTGTGGTGCATTCCACAAAGTGAAACAAAACAAACAAAAAAATGCATTCAAGGACAATCACACATTTGGAAGATGAACAAAGAAAACTGCATACATTTCTAAAATGGGCACAAACACTCGTTCATCAATGGGAGCATGCACACAAAAATGCAAACAATTGAAATGCACACAAAAATATGTACACATTTCTATGCAGGAAAAGAACAATCACACAGGAACAAGCTTGGCAGTAGAAAAATGAGGTCCTTGATCAGCTTGACCTTGACAAATTTCCCCATCCCTGCAAGTGATGGTATTGATGGTAAATAATTGTGATGGCATTTCTGTGTAATGGGTTCATATATGTGTCCATGTGTATGTTTGGGACAGGCACAAGGAATTCACTTTTGGAGTTTCATCAAGCCAGGAAATGAAGATTTAAGCAATGTGATACCCTTTCAGGAACCAACTACTTAGCATTGCAGCCTTTCAACTTAGGGATATAAGGGTTTTGTAAAATTCATTCCAACTGCATTTTATGAAGTGTCAGGTGCCATTTATCCCATTGTTTGTTCATTGACAGAATTTGATCCCCTGCCCAATTTCCTGAATTTGAGCAAATTTGCATTTGCACAAATTTGTACTTGTGAAAATGTGCAGACCCTCCCCCCATGCACAAATCCACCCCATGTTTCATGCTTTAGCCTATGAGGAAAATGAACATTTGTGGCTTTTTAAAAAAATATTTGCATATTTTTCTAAATTTGCATAGAATTCTGGAAAGTTTAAAAAAAATGGTCTGCAAGTCTGCAGAATCTGTGCGACTCAGGAGAATCCAGTCCACTGCAGAATCCACAGGTCAGATTCATAGAAATCCAAACTCATTTAATTACGTTGCAGATTTCTGCAACATCCCTAGTTCACCTAGGCTTTCTGGCCTCCCATACTTGGTCGGAGGTGAAAGTGGGAGTGTACAAATCCCTTACCTTGTTCCAGTCCGGGGCATCCGCTGTGGGGTGAGGCGATCTGTCCCTCCCCCCAGAATCCTCCCCAGCTGGCTCTGCTCTGTGGTGAGTCTGCAGAGCCACCGGCCGGGGCCACCTACAGCAAGGGGTGTACGAAAACCTGCTTACCTGGCTCCACCGGGCTCCACCAGGCTCTGCAGGTGGGGGGAGGCGCTCTGTGCCTCCCCCTGGAATCCTCGCTGGGGGGAGGCGCTCTGTGCCTCCCCCTGGAATCCTCGCTGGGGGGAGGCACTCCATGCCCCCCCCGAATCCTGGCCGTCTGGCTCCGCTCCACAGCCAAGCCGCGGAGCCGCTGGCCGGCTCCGGCCACCCGCAGCCGTACATCCGGCCGCTGGGAAGCCCTGCAGAGATGCAAATGGCAGCTGTTGTAGCCACTGTCATTTGCTTCCCTGCAGTGAGCCGTGATAGGCTATGTAAATATTTACGTAGCCTATCAAGGCAGGGGGAAAACCCCAGTGTACGAAGATGGCGGTAGCCACTGCCATTTGCGTACGCTGGGTTTTTTTCCCCCCTGCCATGATAGGCTACGTCGATATTTATGTAGCCTATCATGGCAGGGGAAAAAAAAACACAGCGTTCGCAAATGGCGGCAGCTACCACCATTTGCGTACGCTGGGATTCCCCCCCCCCGCCGTGATAGTCTATGTAAATGCTTACGTAGCCTATCACGGCCTCCACAGGGATGCAAATGGCGTCCCTGCATTAGCTGTGATAGGCTATGTAAGTATTTACATAGTCTATCATGGCTGAAGAAGGAGGAAGCAAATGGCGGCCGCAGGACGGCCGCCATTCGCACAGCAGCGCGGACGGGAGCAGGTAAGTGGTCTGTTTCGCACGCCTTTCGTGGGGGGGGGGCGGGGGCTTCATTCCATGATGGGTTTCGGGGGCCCAAATGCACTGGCATTCAGCCTCACCAAGATCCGTCATGGAATTATCTGACATCCCTACCCACAGGTGGACCTCCGTCCGCTGCTGGGCTGGGGTCGCAAATGGCGGCTGCCGTAGCGGCCACTATTTGCGTTCCTGAGTTAGCCATGATAGGCTACGTATATATTTATATACCTATCATGGCAAAGAGCAGGGATGCAAATGGTGGCCACTACGCCATTTGCATCCCTGCCCTTTTTGTGATAGGCTACGTAAATATATACGTAACCTATCACGGCTAATGCAGGGATGCAAATGGCACAACGGCCGCCATTTGTGTCCCTGCATTAGCCGTGATAGGCTACGTATATATTTACGTAGCCTATCACAAAAAGAGCAAGGACATAAATGGCATAGCAGATGCACTTTGCATCCCTGCTCTTTGCCATGATAGGCTACGTAAATCCTTACGTCGCCTATCACGGCTAATGCAGGGACCCAAATGGTGGCCGCCATGGCAGCCGCCATTTGAGGCCGCAGCCCAGCAGCAGATGGAGGTCCAGCTGCAGGTGGCCCCAGCTGGTGGCTCCGCAGACTCACCACAGAGTGAGGCCAGCTGGGGAGGATTCTGGGGGAAGGGATGGATCGCCTCCCCCCAATGGCTAAAGTAGCAAGGGAAATGGCAGCCACACACTGGAGCAGGCATTTGCGGCCGCAGACCAGGGGCAGTAGATGGACCGGAATACAGCGGCCATCATTTGCGTTCCTTATTTTTCGCCGTCTTAGTCTACGTAAGTATTTACGTAGGCTAAAACAGTGAATCAAAAAGGAACACAAATAGCGCCCACTACGCTATTTGCGTTCCCCTTTATTTTCACCATAATAGTCTATGTAAATATTTACATAGACTAAGATGGCGGAAAATAAGGAACGCAAATGGCGGCTGCCATAGCTGACGCCATTTGCGTACGCGTTGTTTGTTTTTTTTTAACCCAGATATGATAGGCTACATAAGTATTTACGTAGCCTATCACGTCTATGTAAAAAAAAAAGGAGAAGAAGACCAGACTGCAAATGGCGGTGGCGGCAGCCGGTCGGAAGCCCAGCTGCCGCTGCTGCCGCTGGAGCCACCGCTGTCTGGAACATCTGCCCCAGGTAAGTCTCATCCCGGGGGGAATCCGCAGGGGGGCAGGGGGGGCAGGCCATTCTGCCACGGATTTCAGGTGGCCGAATGCCAGTGCATTCGGCCTCACTGAGATCCATGGCGGAATTCTCCACTATCCCTACTCAGAATAACATTAAAAATTAAACAAATTATGTCATCTTTTTAAAGGGTGATGCACAGTTGACCAGACTTCTTACTTTGCAGTGAGGGAATGTTGATTTTAGATATTTTAGAAATGTCACTGCATTCAAGAATGAAAAATAGGGAATAATGTTCAGTAGAAAATGAAGATTCATGTCCAACTTGAATTCAATCCTAGAAGAGGAAGAAAATGGGTGAACATATGACTGAGCTTATAATGCAGTTGAGCTGGGGCTTAAGTGCTATCCCAGATCCTCTCTGAGAAGCAAGCATTCAAGCAAGGATTTGATGGGGAGCAGTCAACCGATGGGCTATGTACAAAGGATTTGCTCCAATGATGACCTACAAAAAATCATTCACCTTCCCCATATCTAAAAATTATAATATAATTCCAAATGCTAGGGTTTAAAATAACAGAGGCTTTTCTAAGAGTTGAAAAGCATGTTTTAATGTTTTAAGATTTCATGAAACCATATGGGAATTCTTGCTGTATCGTATTTATTTGATCTCTCTTCTGTACAGAGGGTACGAATCCATGTATCTTGTCCCTTTATGATGGAACACTTTAAAATTTCCCCAGGGGCTGCTGTGTCAGCAGAGACACTTGGAATTGCAATCCTAGCCCAATTTTCAGTGGAAGGGCACATGAACCAGCAGTACCGACAAGAATGCTTGCAGAAAAAAAGAAGCTGGGCCCATCAAAATGTTGCAGGATATGGTACACAGAGCTGTAGGGAGAAGGTGTTTTCCAGGGATTGTCACATCTCCATCACCTCTGTGATCCCCCTGCCCAAGGCAAGTTTGGGTGGGTGGGGGTCTGGGACAGGGAAAAGCTGAAGAGATGGAAGCATCATATGTCTTGCAAGCACCCAGACTGAATGCTCGCAAAGCTTCAATCCTTGAAAATGTTCACTTGAAACAATCACAAAGGGCTGACCTTTTCACAGGGCAAGCAGTGAGATTTGGGGACAAACAGTGGGATTCTCTTGAATCCCTAGGAAGTATACCATGGGAGTAGGGATGTTTGGTTCATTTCCCTGAAAGCTAGCCTGGCTCAGTATGCATTGAGTTGGACCATCTTCATTCATTCATTCATTCATTCATTCATAAAGAAAAGTGCACAAATTACAGGGCATTTGTGTGATTTATGCAAATGTTGGCTGTGATTTGCACAATTTGTGCAAATTGCACTTGCAACACTTGCAATTTGTGTAAATTATGCAAGTTGTGGCCAAAATTTGTGTAAAGTATACAAATTGCAGCCAAAGTTTCCATAAACCACACAAATTGCATCCCACAATTTGTGCACATTTCTATTTATATACATTTTTAAAAACTGGAAAAGTTCCCAGATTTTGGGACAAGCCCCACGGCTTGCCCTGCAAATGTGAGCCAAGATGGGGGCTCCGTTGGGAGTGCGTCAAGCCCCCAAAGGGGCCATATTCCACAGTGATGGACATCCCTGTCTGGCAGAAATCCTATGCATGTGTAGATAGAAGAAAGTCCTACAACTCCCAGCATTCCTCTAACCAGCCATGCTGGCTGGGCCATGCTGGGAATTGCAGACATTTTTTTTTCTGCTGAAACATGCAGAGGATTACTCTTTAAATAACTATTTGCTCCCCTTTAGACATTTCACGTTAATTGGAAACACCCAGCCAGGAATGATGTCAGCATCTAATATACTTGGGCAGCTGCCAGTGTCTTCCCTGCCCCTTTTTTTCTGGGTCAGCATTCCAGGCAGCTGCGTTTGCCCACCATTTTAAGTTCCCACAATGCTCCTGACCTTGTGTCACTCTTGGCAATTGTGAGAAACTTAAAGTGTGGCTTTTCCCAGCCACCAAACTCTACAAGGAGCACTTTTTTCCACAGACAGCCCAACTGCAGTTCAACGTGCACATCATCATCATCATCATCGTTGTCATCAATATTTATATACCACTCCATATCAAAAGATTTCAGAGCAGTGAACAGCAAAGACAAAAAAATAAAACACCATGTAAAAATGATTAAAACATTTTTAAAAGGAACATGTTCTGGTAAGATCAAATTTAATAAACTGAGGCTGGTCACTCAAGGAAGATTTCCAAAAATAACAATGACTTCAGGAGGCACTGGAAGCAACACAATGTTGGTACCTGCCTGATCTCCAAAGGCAGGGAGTTCCACAGGAAGGGGGCCACCACACTGAGGGCCCTTTTCCTGGTAGACTCCAGCCAGGCCATGGGTCCATGTGGAACCACTTATTTGGGAATGATCCAGCTTTGAATGCCAGATTTGAATGGGAAAGTGCTTTTCCTGGGGTTAGACTGGGACTGGCTGAATCCATCAGTTTCACGTTCTCCCACATTTGGGCTTTTTAAATCCCAAGTTCTTTCTTTCCCAAAGATGGAATACCTGTGTGAATGTTGGTATATTCTTTTTAAAATGAACTGAAACAAAATTTCAGTTTTGATTTTTTTTTCAGTTTTGAAACCCATCTGCACCAGCCAAATTCAATAGATACAGTTATTCCCACCATGAAGAGTTCCATGATGTTCCTGCCTGACATAGAGCTGTTTAAGATGAGGATCCTGCTAGGGATGTACGAAAGTCACTTACCTTTTCGCGGATTCTGTTCATGGTGGGGAGGGAGGCGTTCTCTCCCTCCCCCCGGAATCCTCAATGGGGGGGGAGGAGATCCGGTCCTCCCCCCAAGAATCCTCGACGGACGGCTGTGCTCCGTGGCAGCTCCACGGAGCAGCCGGCCAGGCCCAGGCCAGGGCCATCCACAGCCGGATTTCCGGCCGTGGAGGGCTCTGGGTAAAAAAACAAAAACAAAACACGTACACAAATGGCGGCGGCTACGGCCACTGCCATTTGCGTTACTTATTTTTCACCATCTTAGTCCACATAAATATTTACGTAGGCTAAAATGGCAAATCAAAAAGGGACGCAAATAGCGCCCACTTTATTTTCGCCGTAATAGTTTACGTAAATATTTACGTAGACTAAGACAGTGAAAAATAAGGAACACAAATAAATAAGGACCGTAAATAAATATTTACGTAGACTAAGACGGCGAAAAATAAGGAATGCAAATGCTGTTGTTTTTTAACCAGGATGTGATAGGCTACGTAAGTCTTTACGTAGCCTATCACGTCTCTGTAAAAAAAAAACACCCAAAACAACAAGACTGCAAATGGCGGCGGTGGCAGCCTGTCGGAAGACCAGCCGCCGAAGCTGCCACCACCGAAGCTGCTGCTGGAGCTGCCGCCGCCCGGAACATCTGCCCCAGGTAAGTCTCGTCCCAGGGAGGATCTGCGGGGGGGCAGGGGGGGCAGGCTGTTCTGCCACAGATTTGGGGGAGGCGAATGCACTGTCATTCGGCCTCACCAAGTTCCATGGCAGAATTCTCTGACATCCCTAATCCTGACAGGAAAAGAAAAACAAAGGAAAAAAAACCCCAGAGGTCGGAACCCTAATTCAGCAGTATCATGGTTGGATATACAGGTATTTAAACCCAGACTTTTAAGAGCTAAGCACTCAAAGTCCTGGCCTTGGATGGATGAATCTTTCATTTTCTTTTTCTCCAACATTCATTTTTTTGTTTAAAAAAAACCCTCAAGTCCTCCCATCCCCCAAATATGGAGAACTTCACAAATCCCAACAACTTCTTATCAAACCCAAACTGAAACAAAATTCTACCAATCCCTAGGTTACATTGGCAGCAAGTGATATATGTCATAAGTTTCAAGCTGATGCAAAGGCATGAAAGCTAAGGAATGTGCTTGCAGGCGGTATGAAACAGAACATAAGTGTGACAACAAATGGCACAATTAGAAACTGAATGTTCATCAAGCTAAATATTACCTAAATGGTATATCATAACAGAATGTGATTGTAATCTGCAAACAAATGTAATTGTGCTTTATAGTTGTATGTTAGGGGATTAAATCCTCCATGCAGAAAAGCACCAGGCCTTAATAAGGTTAAAAATGGTTTGCTGGTTTGTTTGTTTGTTTGTTTGATCTTGACACAGTTTTACACTTCCCATAGAGGGTTTCTTTTAAATGACATATTTATCTGAAAAAAACAGCAGATGGAATTCATCTAGATTAATCTTTTCAACTCTTTGCAAAAAAGAAATAAAAAAGAAAGGAAGGAAGGATGAAAAGGAACAGGTGAAAAAAAAAGGAAAATTCTCTTCTGTTCCAGGATTTTGATTATAACGCTGAGACCAGTACCTAAATTTCCATGAGATGTTCTTCCCCATCTGTGTTATACCTGTAAATGTGTAAATCTGTTCCATCTGTGTTTAACAGAGTGTCAGGAGTCTTTTGTTCCATGGTCTGCTCATTGGCGGGACTGGATTTTATCTACAATAATTTGTAGATAAAATCAAATAATTTGAAGGTAGAATCCAAATTACTTAGGGTGGTTAAAACAAACAAACAAACAAAAAGGATTGTGAAGAGCCCCCAAAGGATCTCTCCAAACTGGGAGAATGGGCATCTAAATGACAAATGTGGTTCAGTGTAAGCAAGTGTAAAGTGATGCACATTGGGGCAAAAAATCCCAACTGTCAGGGTGGACACTGAGCCCATAGAATCCCAGAGTAGTTCTGATTCTGAGGAAGAGCAGTCGCTCCTGGAAGAGGAGCACGCTCCTCTTTCCCAGGGCCAACAGCTGACGGAGATTCCTCCCACCAGCATTCCTAGCTTAGATAGCAGACCTGGGAGTGACAGAGCATGGGAAGCAGACTTGATGGACGTGCGGTGCCGACGCAGAGAGCGGCACCAAATGGAGGGCTCAGAAAGGAGGCGTAGTGCCCGGTTGGTGCGCAAACAACGGCTGCGCCCAGAGGATCCAAGGGAAAAGGGGAGGGACTCTCCCTAGTCCTTAAGTTCAGGGGTCTGCCAGTAATTCCCTTTCAAACGGGGTCCAACTGTTCCAACGTAGGGCATAGGTACTCTGCTGCTCAGATCTAGTTGCTAACAGTAGAGTTGTTAAGTTATAAAGGAGGAATAAAGCTTTGAAAAAAATCCATTTGTCTGTGTCTGGACTTGGCTACTGGATTAGACTGAGAGAGGCCTCCAAGGAGCCCTTGACACCAACTTTGAGTATAGTCTGATGGGGTCTGAGCTAGTGGTGACTGACCAGGAAAGAGATTTGGGGCTTGTGGTGGACAGTTCAATAAAGATGTCAACCCAGTGTGTGGCCACTGTAAAAAAGGATAACTCCATGTTAGGCATAATTAGAAAAAGAACTGAGAATAAAACTGCCAACATCATACCGCCCCTATACAAATCTATGGCGTGGCCACACTTGGAATAAGGTCTCCACTTTTGGTCACCACACCTAAAAAAAGGTATTGTAGAGCTAGAAAAAGTGCAGAAAAGGGCAACTCAAATGATCAAGGGGCTGGAGCATCTCCCTTATGAAAGAAGGTTACAACAGCTGGGATTGTTTCTCTTGGGAAAAAAAGGAGGGTAAGGAGAGACATGATAGAAGTCTACAAAATGATGCATGGTGTGGAGAATGTGGCTAGGGAGACATTTTTCTCCCTCTATAACTACTAGAACCCAGCGTCATCCTATGAAGCTGATTGGTGGGAGATTCAGGACAGATAAAAGTACATAGGCTCACTGCTTCTGGTCCTGGAGATAGTACATAGCTATTTGCGTTGCCCTTATTTTCGCCGTAGTCTATGTAAATCTTTACGTAGACTACAGGGACCAGATAAGGAACGCGAATGGCGGCTCCCTATGGGGGCCGCCATTAGCATATGAGCTTTTTTTTTTTTAAAGTCACCCGTGATAGGCTACGTGACGATTGACGTAGCCTATCATGGCTGACTTTGCAAATCTAGCCATGATAGGCTACGTTAATTGTTACGTAGCCTATCACAGGGGCGTTGGTTTTTTTTTTTTACTTTTCTTGGAATGGCGGCGGTGGCAGCTGTTCAAAAGACCGGCTGCCGCCCCCGCCCCTGACGAAGACCTGCCGAACAACCGCCGGGACCCGCCGCCGGGAGCGACATTCGTAAAAGGTAAGTCCCATCCCAGGGGTGGCGGGGGGTGGCGGAGAATTTCTCCCCGAACCTTCAGAGGACCGAATGCATTGGCACTCGGCCCCCCGAAGTTTTGGGGAGAAATTCTCCCCCATCCCTAGTTACAGGCCTGTCCTCCACCCCTGAAACTCCAGGGGCAGATCTATGCAAATGTTCTTGAGGGAAAAGTTCATCAGCAGAAGAATTCTATGTTTGTCCAAGGAATGCGCCTATCTTGGAGCACTCCAAACATCCAATGCTCAGACGGCAGACACCAAGCAGAGCAGGAGGAATGATGGAGGTGATCTTTAGCTATCTTCTTTTCTGTTGCTTTTAAGTGTGTCTCCTGGAGTCATGGGGTGGTGTGGGGGATGGGAACTGGAAGGGTTTAGGATCCTGCAGATCCTTGGCACCTCCCTGCCACCCCCTCATTTTCATCCTCACCTGAATTTAGAACTCCAACCTTGAGTGAGGAAGCCACCATGGTGCTTTTTGCAGTGATCCTCATTTGGATTTCCCCTCCAAAGATTGTAGCAGTAACACTCTCCATTGACCACAGGATTGCCCTCCAAGTTTTCTTTTAAATTCTGCCCTTTTAAATTCTACCCTTGAGTTATGATTAAGTATGCATATGTGGTTTAGTGACCATACATGAGACATACATCCATTAGGGATGTACAAATCAGGAAAAAGTTAGCTGTCCAAAGTTTTCCAAATTCCATCTCGATATCAGAGAATTCCATGACGGATCTCGGTGAGGCCGAATGCCAGTGCATTCGGCCCCCCGAAATCCATCGTGGAATGGCTTGCCACCCCCCTGCCCCCCGCGGATCCTCCCCAGGATGAGACTTACCTGGGGTGGATGTTCCGGAAGGTGGCGGCTCCAGCGGCAGCTTCGGTGGTGGTGGCGGCGGTGGCTGGTCTTCCGACCAGCTGCCGCCACTGCCATTTGCAGTCTGTATTTTTTTTCTTTTTTTCCCCCCATAGACATGATAGGCTACGTAAAGACTTACATAGCCTATCATGTCTGGGTTTAAATAGCCCACTGCGCTCCCCTTTCTTTTCTTCATCTTAGTCTATGTAAATATTGACGTAGACTAAGACGGCAAAAAATAAGAAATGCAAATGGTGGCGGCCGTAGCCGCCGCCATTTGCATACGCATTTTTTTTTTTTTTTTACCCAGAGCCCTCCACGGCCGGAAATCCAGCTGCGGACGGCCCTGGCCTGGGCCTGGCCGGCTGCTCCGCGGATCTGCTGCGGAGAACAGCCGGCCGTCGAGGATTCTGGGGGGGAGGACCAGATCGCCTCCCCCCTGTCGAGGATTCTGGGGGGGAGGGATGGAATGCCTCCCCCCCATGAACAGAATCTGCAAAAAGTTAAGTCACTTTCATACATCCCTACATCTCAAAGGTCATTCCAACTCGAGTCCGTATCAGATTATGAACTTTTCTCTTCACTTTTTGCATAAAAATCCATGCATATTTTGGTGTATTTTTCCAAATGTACACATCAGTTATGTTCATCTCTGAAATGTACACATTCTTCTCCCATTGTTTAGAGCCTATTTGTGTGCATTTTTTCAAAAGTATGATTTTTTTCATGCACATTTTTCAAATGTACGCATGCTGTCAAATAGGGCTGTGCATGGACCCTCCAATCCACTTCAGATGCCACTTCGGATCCTCTGAAGTGTCCCCTGTCTGCCTTGGATCAATTTGGACCCCCTCCCACTCTGACTTGGATCCGAATCCAAAGCAAGATTTGGATATCTGGATCCCCCGTTTTTTGGTGTTTTCCCATTGACTTGCATGGGAAAACACAAATGGTCATAACTTTTTTAGTTTTTAGGATACAGTCATGACACTTGGGAACCTCTCCACACCCCTGCAGAGGAGGCCATGTGAAAAATGTCAGACAGTTTGGCCCAGTGGTTTTTGTGCTAAATGGAGTTAAATTCTGATGTTTTCCACAGAAACTCTCAAAGCAAAGAGCTGTAACTTCTCCCTGTTTCCACACACACATCTGTCACCTTGCCCTCTCCCAGCCCCAGTCAAGGGAATTAGACACCCTCACCCAAAGCCCAGGAAGTTTGGCCCACTGGCTTGTGTGCTAGGCGCAGGTGAAATTTGAGTTTTTCCAGAAACACTCCCAAAGTAAAGAGCTGTAACTTCTCCCTGTTTCCATGGACATGTGCGATACCTGGCCTGCCCCCAGCCCACCTCGAGGGTATTGCACCCCCAAAGCCCAGGCACTTTGGCCCACTGGTTTGTGTGCTGGCACTAGGGATGGCGGAGAATTTCTCCCCGAAACTTCGGGGGGCCGAGCGCCAACGTGTTCGGCCCCCCGAACAAGTTTCGGGGAGAAATCCTCCGCCCCCCCCGCCCCCCACCCCCCCCGGGATGGGACTTACCTTCCCTGAATGTCCCTCCCGGCGGCGGGTCCGGCTGGCGTTCGTCCGGTGTTCGAGCGGGGCGGGAGCGGCAGCCAGTCTTTCGACAGGCTGCCGCCCCCGCCATTGCAATGAAAGAAAAAAAAAAAACGTCCCCTGATAGGCTACGTGACGATTCACGTAGCCTATCACGGCAAGATTTGCAAAGTCAGCCGTGATAGGCTACGTGAATCGTCACGTAGCCTATCACGAGTGACTTAAAAAAAAAAAAAAAAAGTGTGTACGGATAATGGCGGCCCCCATAGGGAGCCGCCATTCCCCTTCCTTATTTGGTCGCTGTAGTCTACGTCAATGTTTACATAGACTACGGCGAAAATAAGGGCAACGCTATTTGCGTTGCCCTTATTTTCGCCATAGTCTAGGGGTGAACGAAAGTCACTTACCTTTTCTCGCAGCTTTTTCGCGGTGGGGGGGAGCACTTTGCTGCTCCCCCCGCGAAGTTCAGGCCGGGGGGGGAGGCTTCCCGCCTCGCCCGGCCGCGAACACGAAAAAAAAAAAAAAAAGTCCCCTGATAGGCTACGTGACGATTCACGTAGCCTATCACGGCTAGATCTGGAAAGTCAGCCGTGATAGGCTACGTGAATCGTCACGTAGCCTATCACGGGTGACTTTAAAAAAAAAAAGCGCCTACGCGAATGGCGGCCCCCATAGGGAGCCGCCATTCGCGTTCCTGATTTAGTTGCTGTAGTCTACGTCAATCTTTACGTAGACTACGGCGAAAATAAGGGCAACGCAAATAGCGTTGCCCTTATTTTCGCCGTAGTCTATGTAAACATTGACGTAGACTACAGCGACCAAATAAGGAAGGGGAATGGTGGCTCCCTATGGGGGCTGCCATTATCCGTACACACTTTTTTTTTTTTTTAAGTCACTCGTGATAGGCTACGTGACGAACGCTATTTACGTTGCCCTTATTTTCGCCGTAGTCTACGTAAATCTTTACGTAGACTACACATGCCAAAATAAGGAACGCAAATGGCGGTCCCCATGGGAGCCGCCATTTGCGTACGCGCTTTTTTTTTTCAAAGTCACCCGTGATAGGCTACGTGATGATTTACATAGCCTATCACGGCTGACTTTGGAAATCTAGCTGTGATAGGCTACGTAAATCGTTATGTAGCCTATCACGGGTGTGTGTGTGTGTTTACTTTTTTTTTCGTGGCCGGGTAGACGGGGCGCTCCTACCCGGCCTGAATTTTGCCAGCGAGGGATGGGGCACCTCCCCCCCCTCGCCTGAACTTCGGGGGGAGAAGCGAAGCGCCTCCCCCCCATCGCGAAGCAAGCTGCGGGACGAGGTAAGTCCCTTTCGTCTATCCCTAATGGCTGAACACACACATTACCTGGCAGGCAGGCTGGAAGAGGTTATTTTTTTATCTGCTTTTGTTTTTTCTAGCACACACTAAATGAGTATTTTGAATGTATCTTGAATGAACATGGTCAGTGCCTAGCCCAGAGGGGCCTCTGATCTTTAAACGCTGGAAACCTCCACCTGGTAGACCCATACTTCCCCCACCCCATTTCCTCCACGGTGGCCTGCCCAAACCTCTTGGGGGTGAGAGACGGAGAGCTTGCAGGAGTTCCAGAGCCACTACCAGCCTTCTGCTTGCCCCTGCTGCCGGCCTGCTGGGACATGGGGGCCTCTTCCCCGAGCAAGACTGGTTGGTGCTGCCTCCTTAAGTGCAGGAGCAGGCTGCTGGTGCTGGAGTGCCCTGGCTGTTTCCCCCTGCTCAGAGACACCTAGAAGTGGTGGCACACGGCAGTGCTGGGATCCACTCCCAACTCAAAGTGGTCCCACGCAATGCTGCCCTGATGTTTCAGGGGAGGAGGGGAAGCAGACTGCCTGCCTTGACAAGGGGTGGGGGCACTACACGAGTGGGGGGAACAATGGAAGAGACACCAGGTGCTGGAGACTCTGCCTGCAGCTCCTCCTCCAACACATCCTGGAGGTTCTTCTCCTCACCCTCCACCATGCTGAGGATGTCAGACACCTCTGACCTAACGTCCATCAGCGGGCTCCCCTCTTCCACTACAGGAGATGCTGCTCCACCTTGGGCAAGAGTGAGACTGCTGCACCTGCCCATGCCAGGCCTCCTCAAACAGTGACCTCCAAGCACTGCAACTGGCCTCTGCGCTCTGCTGGACTAGGGGACAGACAGTTGGCCTAACGGTGCTGCTACTGACAGCTACTGACCCCGAAGATGCCTCCTATTGCGCTGGATTGCTTTGCCACACAGTGGACTCTTCCTGGAATAAGAAGGTAATTAATGTAAATACTATGTGTCTCATGCTTTTTCAACACAGCCTTGGAATTTGGATGTATAGTGCTGGTGGAACTACAACCTAGCATGCACACACAAACAGACACTGACACACAAGAGATAAAGAAAAGCAGAACTACCTAAGCAAATAACAGGTGTCATTAATGTATTGTCTTATAGTTCCTGTTCTTTGATGGAAGGCAGGTTAACTTCAAGAAATACAGGATGACAGCACATGCAATAAGAGCCAAGAGCAATCAAACATTTTTTAAAAAAACTTATTTAACTTCTGTTTTGGGAGGATCAACACAGACACAGATAGTACACTTCAGCATGGGGGGCGGGGGAGCAAACACTACGCACATAGGCTGTTATAATATGCCTTTCTTTAAGAATTTAGAAAGTAAGGGAAAAAAACTAAATGCTGGAATATGACTTGGGGAGGGTGGAGGAAGATGCCCAGAACTCAATGTTTGCTTTTAAAAATCAAAATAAGACTGGGTTTTTAAAAATCTAAAAGAGACAGAGTTGACAAAAACAACAAGCAAATTGAATGGAGAAAGCAGAAGTGAGGGTTGACCTTAAATGACAAACACAGCCTTTTCCAGAGTCCAAGCAACATAAGCAAACAAACATATGAATGGCAGGGGAGGGAGGAGCATAGCAGCAATGTGGGAGGAAAAGCTATGTTAGTTTGAAAAAAATATATATGGAAAAGAGAGATTAATATATCTAATACAAATAACAAATGACTTGGAAGTAGGAAGAAATTAGGGATGTACAAAAGTCACTTATATTTTCGAAGGGTGACATTCGTGGTGGGGGGAGGCCTCCATCCCTTCCCCCGAAATTCTCTCCGGCCAGCTCCACTCTGCAGAGATTCCACAGAGCCACCTGCAGGGACGCAAATGGCAGCTGCCATAGCCGCCGCCATTTGCGACCCTGTATTTTGCCATGATAGGCTACGTAAATATTTACGTAGCCTATTACAGCAAAAAAAAAAAAAAAAGGAACGCAAATGGCGGCCACTACGCCATTTGTGTTCTTTTTTTTTTTTTGCCGTAATAGCCTATGTAAATATTTACGTAGGCTATCACAGAAAAAAAAAAGGAATGCAAATGGAGGCCGCCGTAGCCGCCGCCATTTGCGTTCAGTTAGTTTTGACAAATGGCATCCCTGCATTAGCCGTGATAGACTACGTAAGTGTTTACGTAGCCTATCACGGCTGAAGAAGGAGGAAGCGAATGGCGGCCGCAGGACAGCCGCCATTCGCACAGCAGCGCGGATGGGAGCAGGTAAGTCCTCCGTTTCGTGTGCCTTTCATGGGGTGGGGGCAGCAGGCACTTTGTCCCACGCACCTTTCGTGGTGTGGGGGGGCAGGGGCTTCATTCCGCGACAGTTTTCGGGGGGCCGAATGCAGTGGCATTTGGCCTCACCGAGATCCGTCGCGGAATTCTCTGACATCCCTATGTGCAGGTCTTTAAAATCTCTATAGACCCACAAGAGGAGGGGCAGAGGCAGTGATGGAGACAAAGGCAATCCCTAAGGAGTTACAGGCGCAGCAGGAGAGACCGATGAAGGAAGTGTTAGAGTTATATTTGTTTGGTAAGTGATATCTGTGTAGCATGTAACTGATGCAAAGCAAGTGCTATAAAAAGAAGCGTGCACAGACTGCTACTTCAAAAGCAAACTGTGTTGTATTGGGCGTTCATAGCTCCTGGGAAAACAAATATAGTTTCTGATAGAAAAGGTTGAATGCGTTGTTCCAACAAAGGAACATTTACTACCAATGAAGAAAGAGGAAGGAAGGAAGGAAGGAAGGAAGGACAGAAGGAAGGACGGAAGGAAGGACGGAAGGAAGGGGGGAAAGTTTGAGAGCTGCAATCTACATGGAAGAGTAGTTACAAGAAGAAACTCGTGGAGGAACAAGTTCTGCCTTCTCTATCACCCACCACTGGTACAGATGCTATTGATTTACTCCAGCAGGAAGGACTGCACTTCATCTTTGTAAACAGCCCAGAGAACTCTGGCTATTGGGCGGTATAGAAATGTAATGATTATGGTGATGATGATGATGTATACCTCGACAAAGGTAGAGACTTACTTGTTAAAGTGAATGCTGAAGGCTTTAGGAGGGCCTTAGAATGACCTAATGAGGCTACAGTCCAGGACTGGCATAAAGGGTGGGCATGGCTGGGCATCTGCCAAGGGCCCACACCCCAGCAGGGGCCCACTGCCAAGATGACCCTGGCTCCTCTTCTTCACTATTGCAATCCGCTTGTTCACCTGCCTCTCACTTTCTGGCTCGGACAACATAATCTCGCAAGGTAGCTTAATTTAGGAATCTATGAATTATCACCCTAAAATGCATGCTATATAGAATTTCAAAGAATTTATGTACATGGGAATGAGATCTTGAACCCAAGGAGAGGGTGGTAGGAAGCCAACTACCACTGGGTCCAGGGCTAGCATAGGCTTGCCCTAAGTTAGCAGTCATAGCCACCAGGCAGAGCCTACATCTAATCCTTGTTTGTACATTTATAGTTCATAAAGATTTGGCCCTAGTTCACCCAATGTACCATGTCTCATCTTTTTATTTCTTGGTTGCAACCAGATGAAGTACTGGAACTGCAAATACTGATACTAGGAGAAATGCAAACACTTATCTCTAGCCTGAAATTCTTATTTAGATATCAACTCAGTTTTGTGGACTATATCATAGAACCTAGTGGGACAGGCTTGTTTACACAGGCAGAATGGCTCTGGACCTTTCCCTGAAGAGATTAGATCTTGCCCTATGGATCCTGGGGAAATAGCCAGGGCTGTGAGACTGCACCATTTGTCCCAAAGCTTCAAAGTAGACATAAAAAAGGGGTGGGGGTTATGAAGAGAAATGGGTCTTAATTTCTATGTGCTGGTACAAATTGGCAACCTCTAAGGGGGAAAAAGGGGGTGGGAACTAGAAACTTGCTGCACATGCACCAATCCAATTCTGAATTAAATTTTAGAAATTGGAAGAGTAGAACTGGCAAGTCAAATTCCATGGAACGAGGGCTGGTTTCAAGAGTAGGGATGGCTGAGCACCTGCCAAGGACCCACACTCCAGCAGGGGCCCACTGACAAAAGCCTCTGGTGTTGATCCTCCTATTCACCATTGCAACCTGTATGTTCACCTGCTTCTCCCTTTGGCCCAGACAACAGATCGATTGGCTTACTTCTGAGTAGACATATATAGGATTGCACTCTTTCTTTCCAGTTCTCCTAAAAGGTATCACTATTAGGGGTGGACGAAAGTCACTTACCTTTTCTCGCAGCTTGTTCGCGGTGGGGGGGAGCGCTTCGCTGCTCCCCCCGCGAAGTTCAGGCGGGGTGAGGCTTCCCACCTCGCCCGGCCGAAATTCAGGCCGGGGAGGAGGCTTCCCACCTCGCCCGGCTGCGAACACGAAAGTAAAAAAAAAAAATGTCCCCTGATAGGCTACATGACGATTCACGTAGCCTATCACGGCTAGATCTGGAAAGTCAGCCATGATAGGCTACATGAATCGTCACGTAGCCTATCACGGGTGACTTAAAAAAAAAAAAAAGCGCGTACGCGAATGGCGGCCCCCATAGGGAGCCGCCATCCGCGTTCCTTATTTAGTTGCTGTAGTCTACGTAAATGTTTACGTAGACTACGGCGAAAATAAGGGCAACGCAAATAGCGTTGCCCTTATTTTCGCCATAGTCTACGTAAACATTTACGTAGACTACAGCCACCAAATAAGGAACGGGAATGGCGGCTCCCTATGGGGGCCGCCATTATCCGTACATACTTTTTTTTTTTTTTAAGTCACCCGTGATAGGCTACATAACGATTCACGTAGCCTATCATGGCTGACTTTGCAAATCTAGCCGTGATAGGGTACGTGAATCGTCACGTAGCCTATCAGGGGACGTTTGTTTTTGTTTTTCTTTGATTGCAATGGCGGGGGCGGCAGCTGGTCAAAAGACCGGCTGCCGCTCCCACCCCGCTCGAACACCGGACGAACCGCCAGCCGGACCCGCCGCCGGGAGGGACATTCAGGGAAGGTAAGTCCCGTCCCGGGGGGGGGCGGGGGGCGGGGGGGCGGAGGATTTCTCCCCGAAACTTGTTCGGGGGGCTGAACACATTGGCGCTCAGCCCCCCGAAGTTTCGGGGAGAAATTCTCCGCCATCCCTAATCACTATACCACTTGTATTGTGTGAGATAAAATCTGGTATTTAAGACAGTGTGTGGGGGGGGGAATGAACGCATCCAGAATCTTTAGAAAATGACCTGCTGGGAATGACGAATGATAATATTAATGTATTTTAGCTTTTCTGCTTCACATCGAGGACAAAGGAGACATCCTGGTATAGTCAACTGGCATCTCATTTTGGTAAATGGGCCTGCCATATTTTCTCAGCTAATATGTATCTTTCTTCTTACTCCCACTGTATAATTAGCTAAATACCTCTACATGCAGAAATTAGAGCTTTGCAGAAATCTACTATAGGCTTTGTGGAGTTACAATAAATGTTTTGTTGTTCTTTTTTAAAGGAGAGGTGGATTTTTCTTTTGTTTGTTTTTTGAGTCTGCTCTAAACTGAGTTGACTGTTTAATTAGCAACACAACGTCTACCTCAAAAGTAGAGATGACTCAAATATCTTTGAATTTGAACAGAAATATCTTTGCTGCTGCAGGTAGGTAGGAGGTTCGTTTGTGCACAATAGTGTCAGATCTCTCTGTCTGTGTGCCTAACTGGCTAGGGATGGCAGAAAATTCTGCCACGGACTCCAGTGGGCCAAATTCCAGTGAATTCAGCCCCCCAGAGTCCGTGGCAGAAAGGAGCAATCCCCTCCGCCACCCCGCGAAGTCTTGGCTGTCTGCCATCCGGTCTCCGGACTCAAATGGCATCCTGCATAGTGGACGCCATTTGAATCCCGGTTTAGCTGTGATAGGCTACGTAAGTATTTAGTAGCCTATCACGAAAAGAGTAGCGACGCAAATGGCATCCGCTACGCCATTTGTGTCCCTGCTCTTTGCCATGATAGGCTACATAAATATTTACATAGCCTATCACGGCAAAGCAGGGACATAAATGGCATCTGCTATGCAGGGTGCCATTTGCAGCCACAGCCTGGCAGCAGATGGAAGTCCGGATCAGAGCCAGCCAGGGTGAATTCCAGGGGGGAAGAACAGATCACCTCCCCCCCCCTGTCGAGGATTCCAGAGGGAGGAACGGATCACCTTCCTCCCCCCGGCGGACCCTCCACGGATGCAGGTAAGTGGGGTTTCGTACACTCCTATAACTGGCCAAGCTCCTGAGAGGGTGGTGGGTCATGCCTCTTGCCACCAAGCACACTGTGAAATAGCCCTACATGCAGAGTGAGCAGTCCGGATTGACCTAGGATCCCCTCCTCGCATGGAGGTGATCTGTGAGTATAAAGCGGCTTCGCATGATATCTGAATACATGCAGTGGTGGCAGAGATGTATGCGCAGTGGTGCGAACCTGCTCTCTTTTTCAATGTGTGAAGGGTATATGTATGGACACTAGGGACATATGAGAAATTTGTTTCAGTATAATTTTGATCAGGATTTTACCCAGTTTGAACCCTCTGGATTGAACACAGATCCATATGCAATCTGCAAAATAAGTACATTTCCGAGCATGCAATGTGATTTGCACCCCGCCCCACTGTGTTTGACAGTAGGGCTGTGCACCACCTCATCATGAACTCCGAATAACAAGGCAAAGCGGGCTTATTCGGAGCAAAATTCTCCTGATACAAGGTGGGTCAGAGCAGTACCGAGGTGCCCTGGGGCGAAGCGCCCCCTCCCCCCACGAAGCTCCTTCTCCACCTCATATATTCAGAGCTCTGCTTAATGCTTGAGCAGTCCAGGCAGGCTGTCTCCAAAATGTATCAACTTCTCAAAGATCACATGGAGGGGCAGAAAGAGGAGGAGGGAATGTGCTTTGGAGAGTAGGAACTCTCAGCCAGAACTGACACCAGCAATATCAAATCAGAGAGAGTGGTGGAGGAAGGGGGTATATATACTTTGGTGAAAGGCTGCATTTGGTTATTGTGCTATGTCTTTGGGAGAGGGCTGGTGTATGGGTAGATGATTGTGTGTGTGTGTGTGTGTGTGTGTGTGTGTATGCATTCCTTGGAGTTGTTCCTTCTATTTCTTCATTTTTGATTGCCATTAGGCTCCTCAATATTTAAATTAAAAGGAAACAGCTTGGTTGTAGTGGGATCCTTCCCCCTCACTCCTTGCTCATCCATGCTCTTTGGGAAGGTGTCTTTGCAGCACTTCTTCCAGCCGCCTTCTCCTATTTCTTCTAGGGATGTCAGAGAATTCCACCACAGATCTCGGTGACACCGAATGCCAGAGCATTCGCCCCCCCGAAATCCGTGGCAGAACAAAGCCCCCCTGCCCCTCCACCCTGTGAAATGGCCCTGAACGGAGCACCTACCTGCTTCTGTCCGTGCTCCATTGCAAATGGCGGCTGCGTCTGCGGCCGCCATTCTCTTCTTCTATATTGCCATGAGAGGCTACGTAAATACTTACGTAGCCTATCACGGCTTCTGCAGGGACGCAAATGTGTCCCTGCGTTAGCCGTGATAGGCTACGTAAGCATTTACGTAAATGCTACGTAAACATTTAGGTAAGCAAAACGCTGGGGTTTTCCCGCCCCCCTGCCGTGTTAGGCTATGTAAATAGTTACGTATCCTATCATGGCAAGGGGGAGAAAAAACCCAACCTACTCAAATGGCGGGTTTTCCCCCTGCCGTGATAGGCTACATAAATATTTACATAGCCTATCACGGCTCGCTACAGGGACGCAAATGACGGCGGCTATGACATTTGCATCCCTGCAGGGCTGCCCAGCAGCCGGATGTCTGGCTGCGGGCGGCCGGAACCGGCCAGCAGCTCTGTGGCTTGGCCGTGGAGTGGAGCCAGCTGGCCAGGATTCCAGGGGGATGCACAGAGCACCCCCCCCAGCGAGGATTCCAGGGGGAGGACGGAGCGCCTCCCCCCACCTGCAGAACCCGGCGGAGCCAGGTAAGCGGGGTTTCGTACACGCCTACCTGCACTGTTCCTTAGCCTCACTTGAGGCAGTTTCCAGGTTGAGTGACTGTTTTCTTGGTGGGCAAGATATAGATGTGTGTGTGTATGTATATGTATATAGATAGGTAGATATAGATATAAGCTGCATGGACATTTGTATTTAAATATATACTTATCGATGTGTTTTTGAAGTGTGGATAACAGCCACACTTATGGAGTATTTTATCTAAATGTCTGCATCTCTGAATATGTATTCAGGTATATGCATTTTGGTATGTTTTTGAGCCAAGAACTGCAACACCAAATTCAGAGAAGTGTGATAGCCAAAGGATAATTATGTTCTAATCTGCACATTAATCAAAGAGTTGTGGATCAGGTCAGTTTTCACTGGAATTCACCATGACTGAATTCTCCAAGCATCCCTATTGGGAAATAATAATAACAACAATGGAACTACTACGTTATTGATTTAACAGTTAAAATAAGAGTATATATTTATTTAATTTCTATCCTACCCCATAGCTGAAGCTCTCTGGGTGGTTTACAAAGGTTAAAAACATTAGAAATACAATATGCAAAATTTTAAAACATAGAACACACACAAACAGACAGAAATGTCCTAACCCCTGTGCCACCTTGTCTGGCAAAAGGGTGGGGCATTGTGGGTGGGTGGGGTGAGAAGAAGTGGCTGGTGCCTATTGGTTCCCCCCCCATGGCACCACCAGGCAGGGGAGGGGCTGGCAGAGCCCTCTTAAGCTCTGTGCCCCCTCTCAAACCAGCTCTCTTGCTCTTGTGGCTGTCCCAAGCAAGAGAGAACCAGCATCAGTGGCGACCTCACCTCCTACCTCTTCTCAATCTACTGCTCCAATGTGTCTGACACAGTGGCTGGCCTCGGCTTGCCCCGTCCTCGTGGCCGCCAGCCCTCGCTGAGCTGGCAGGGGTGCCTGTGCTCACTCAGGCGGCACACACGTCTAGGGATGTACGAAAGTCACTTACCTTTTCGAAGGGTGACATTCGCGGTGGGGGGGAGGCGCTCCGTCCCTCCCCCCCGAATCCTGGCTGGCCGGCTCTGCACAATGGCATTTGCAACCCTGCAGTCAGCCGTGATAGGCTACGTAAATGTTTATGTAGCCTATCACGGCTGATTTAAAAGAAAAAAACCCGCACGTATGCAAATGGCGGTGCCCATGGGCGCCGCCATTTGCGTTCCCCTTATTTTCACCATCTTAGTCTACGTAAATGTTTACGTAGACTAAGACGTGCCAAGATAAGGAACGCAAATGGCGGCTCCCATGGGCGCCGCCATTTGTGTACTTGCAGTTTTTTTTCTTTTAAATTAACCGTGATAGGCTACGTAAATATTTATATAGCCTATCACGGTGTTTTTTAAAAATCTAGCCATGATAGGCTACGTAAAGATTTACATAGACTATCTCGTTTTTTTGTTTTTTGTTATTTTAACTGGAAATGGCGGCGGCGGCAGCCGGTCGGAAGACTGGCCACCACAGCCACTGCCGCCGAACCGCCGCTGAGCCGCCAGTGCCAGGAAGATCCGCCGAAGGTAAGTCCCATCCCTGGAGGGGTGGGGGGGCAGACCATTTCACCACCGATTTCAGGGGGCCGAATGCGCTGGCATTCGGCCTCCCCGAGATTCGTGGCGAAATTCTCTGACATCCCTACCGTCCCACGCCTCTCCTCCTGCAGGAGCGGTGCCGTCGGCCCCCGTGCTGTGGCAGCCATGGCAACCAGCTCCGGCTGGTCCCCAATGGCTGGTGCTTGCCTTGCCTTTCAGGCGTCGGCCCGCGTCTAGTGACCTGTGCGGCCTGCATGTGCCGCTAGCCCTGGCCATGTTGTTGCATCCACCAGCGCTCACAGGGCCAGCAGGGGTGCCTGTGCTCGCCTGGGTGGTGCACATGTTCTGCACGTCTTTTCACATTGATAGCAGCTGTGGTGCCACTGGCTCTCATGCTGCGGCGGCCATGGCGACCAGCTCTGGCTGGTCCCTGTTGGCAGCAGTGGTGGTGGCCAGAGTTTGCCATGCCTTTTGAGCAGCGGCGTGTGCCTAGAGACCTGCATGGCCCACGCCTTCCCTGGCATCTGCTGCTTGCCCTATGGCTGCGGCGGACATGTCTGCCTGCGGCGGGAACAGGCACGATGCCGCAGCATAGGAGCCGCGGGTCTGGCTCTGCTGGTTGTGGGCTCAAGCCCTCTTAATTGCTCTGGTACCGACCCAGACTCCTCATGGCTGGTTCCTTTGATCCTTCTGCCTAGGGATGGTGGAGAATTCCACCACAGATTTCAGTGAGGCCAAATACATTGGCAACCGGCCCCCCAAAATCCGTGACGGAACGGCCTGCCACCTCCCGCCCCCCTGCAGATCCCCCCTGGGACGAGGCTTACCTGGGGCGGATGTTCTGGATGGTGGAGGCTCCAGCAGTGGCGGCGGTGGCGGCTGGTCTTCCAATTGGCTGCCGCCGCCGCCATTTGCAGTCTGGTCTTTTTCTTTTTTTTTTACCCAGACGTGGTAGGCTATGTAAAGACTTACATAGCCTATCACATCTGGGTTAAAAAAAAAAAGCGCGTACGCAAATGGCGGCAGCTACGGCAGCTGCCATTTGCGTTCCTTATTTTTCGCCGTTTAAGTCTACGTAAATATTTACGTAGACTATTACGGCGAAAATAAAGGGGAATGCAAATAGCATAGTGGGTGCTATTTCCGTTCCTTTTTGATTTGCTGTTTTAGCCTATGAAAATATTTACATAAGATAAATCGGGGAAAATAGGGAACGCAAATGGTGGCCACTGTAGCCGGCACCATTTGTGTACGCTGCATTGGGGTTTTGGTGTTTTTTTTTGAGGTTTGCCATGATAGGCTACGTAAATTCTTATGTAGCCTATCATGGGTGCAAGGGCGGCAATGGCAGCGGCAGCAGCCCTGCTGCAGCTGGCCAGGAGACCAGCTTCTTCCGCCGCTGCTGAATCCGCCGCATCTGCCCCAGGTAAGTGTCGGAAGTCCAGCTGCAGATGGCCCTGGCCGGCTGCTCTGTGGAGCCACCGCAGAGCAGAGCTGGCCGGGCAGGATTCGGGGCAGGAGGACCGGATTGCCTCCCTCCCCATCGAGGATTCCAGAGGGAGTGACAGAGCGCCTCCCCCCTCTAGCGGATGCCCCGACCAGAACCAGGTAAGGGATTTGTACATACCTACTCTTAGGCTTTCGCCTCCGCCCTGCCTTCCAGTGTTCCCCTCCCTGCTCTGGGGGTTCCATCCCTTCCACCTGACACCCCATTCTGCCAACATCATGCACCCAAAAGAAGGGATGGGGGGCAGTAAGGGGTAGGGTAGAGCCCCATTATCCCACACAAAAAGGCTATGACATGGGCAAGACTCGGAGTCTGAGGATGATACATGCCCAGTCCTGGCTTCAATCCTTTCATGTATGGAAGTGGCAGAACTTACCTGTGAGATCAGCCCCCACTCCCCCAGCCTGTACCCGTAGAACCACTGTGGTCCAGGCTAAATGAACACGACGGCAGACACCATGTTCCCTGTTGCTTTCCATTGCAGTGCACCTGGATGCCAAGGAGGCTCCCACCTCATCCTTTCATGCTCTCGTCTTCGCAGGCTCACTCGGGCAGCACATCACCACTGGAGGCAGTCCACAGTCCTGGGGCTTCTCTGTCAGCAGCACTGCAAGCGACATCATCAACCTTGCTTGCAGGGGACCCGGGTGCGGTTGCCCCAAATATGGGGGAGACAACCACACCTCAATTTACATGGCCAGGTGGGGGGGACCTTTGGATCATCGGGGGTTGGTGGCCTTGGCTTTCCTCCCTGGGGTGGCCATTGTCCCAAACACCTCGGCCTCCATGGTTGGTGCGGCTCAGCCAGGGGCTTCTGTTGGGGGTCCCAGTTCATTTCATCTTTTGGGGGTGCCCCTTCCTTGATGGCACCCAGTACCCCGCCCGCCCCACTGATCAGTGCAGGAGATATCCCCTCACATCCCCCTATATAGCACCCAGGCTGCCTGTAGCTCTGTCAGTCGCATAACCACTGTAACCCTAGCTGCTTAACTCTGCTTCCGCTAGGGATGTACGAAAGTCATTTACCTTTCCGCGGATTATGTTGATGGTGGGGGGGAGGCATTCCATCCCTCCCCCTGGAATCCTCGATGGGGGGGGAGGCAATCCATTCCTCCCCCCCGGAATCCTCCACGGTTGGCTGTGCTCTGCGGTAGCTCCACGGAGCTGCCGGCCAGGCCCAGCCAGGCCAGAGCCGTTCGCAGCTGGATTACCGGCTGCGGAGGGCTCTGGGGGGGGGAACCACATACGCAAATGGCGGCGGCTACGGCCACTGCCATTTGCATTCCTTATTTTTGGCCGTCTTAGTATTCTTAAATATTTACGTAGACTATGATGGTGAAAATAAAGGGGAACGCAAATAGCGTAGTGGGAGCTATTTGCATCCCTTTTTGATTCACCGTTTTAGCCTACGTAAATATTTACGTGGGCTAAATCGGCAACTCAAAAAGGGACGCAAATAGCGCCCACTACGTTATTTGCATTCCCCTTTATTTTCACCGTCATAGTCTATGTAAATATTTACACAACAATAAGGAACGCAAATGGCAGCGGCCGTAGCCACCGCCATTTCCGTATGCAGTTTGTTTGCTTTTTAAACCCAGCCATTATAGGCCACGTAAATCTTTACGTAGCCTATCACGTCGTTTTTTTTTTTTTTACAAGACTGCAAATGGCGGTGGCAGCAGCCTGTTGGAAGACTAGCTGCCACAGCCGCCACAGCCGGAGCCACCGCCGCAGCTGCCGCCGCCCGGAACATCCGCCCCAGGTAAGTCTCGTCCCGAGGGAGATCTGCAGGGGGGTGGCAGGCCGTTCCGCCACGGAGTTCCGGGGGCCGAATGCACTAGCATTCGGCCTCACTGAGATCTGTGGCGGAATTCTCTGCCATCCCTACCTTCCGCTAGTGTCTGGCATGGCCCTACCAGGGACCTGACGGACCGAGACATTGGCTCCAATTTATGACTCCTCCCCAGCTGGGTTCTGGTGACAGATCTGACTGTGGCCACATTCTCACCAAGTTGTCTCTAGGGATGGTGGAGAATTTCTCCCCGAATCTTCGGGGGGCCGAGCACCAACGCATTCGGCCCCCCGAAATTGGCGGTGAAATTCTCCGCCACCCCCCCACCACCACCCCGCCACCCCCTGGGACGGGACTTACCTTTGGCGAATGTCCTTCCCGGCGGCGGGTCCCGGCGGCAGTTCGGTGGCAGTTCGTCGCGGCCGGGGGCGGCGGCCAGTCTCCTGACTGGCTGCCATCGCTGCCATTGCAAAAAAAAAAAAACTAAAGTAAAAAAAAAAAAACCACACCCGTGCATAGGCTACATAACGATTTACATAGCCTATCACGGCTAGATTTCCAAAGTCAGCCGTGATAGGCTACGTAAATCGTCACGTAGCCTATCACGGGTGACATTGAAAAAAAAAAAGCGCGTACGCAAATGGCCTGAATTTCGGCCGGGCGAGGCGGGAAGCCTCCCCCCCTTTGCCTGAACTTCAGGGGGGAAAGCGAAGCGCCTCCCCCCCACAGCGAAGGCAAGCTGCGAGACCCGGTAAGTGACTTCCGTACATCCCTACAAAATTGATTCGCGGTAAGGGGGAGGTGCTCCATCCCTCCCCCCGAAATTCTGGCCAGGGGGAGGCACCCCGTCCCTCCTGCCGTGAATCCTGGCTGGCCGGGAACGCAAATGGCGGCGGCTGTAGCTGCCGCCGTTTGCGTCCCTGAAGTCAGCCGTGATAGGCTACGTAAATGTTTACGTAGCCTATCATGGCTGAGTAAAAAACAAAAAACAAAAACCGTACATATGCAAATGGCGGCGCCTATGGGCGCCGCCATTTGAGTTCCTTATTTTGGCACGTCTAGTCTACGTAACCATTTACGTAGACTATGGCGAAAATAAGGGGAACGCAAATAGCGTAGCATCTTTAAAGATTTAAAGAAAATTAAAGATTTACGTAGACTACAGCGACCAAATAAGGAACGCGAATGGCGGCTCCCTATGGGGGCCGCCATTTGCGTACGCGCTTTTTTTTTTTTTTTAAGTCACCCGTGATAGGCTACGTGATGATTAACGTAGCCTATCAAGGCTGACTTTGCAGATCTAGCCATGATAGGCTACGTTAATCGTCACATAGCCTATCACGGGGGCGTTTTTGTTTTTTTTTACTTTTTATTTCGCGGCCGGGCGAGCCGCGAAGAAGCCTCCCCCCCCAGCCTGAACTTCGGGGGGAGCAACGAAGCGTCTCCCCCCCACCACGAACAAGCTGCGAGACCAGGTAAGTGGCTTTCGTGCACCCCTAGTTACAGGATTCTAGGCCCTTACCTATATATAATTTGCTGAAATTTGGCATCTCCTTGAGGAACAAGGGGCTGTCTTCTAGGACCATAAGTGGCAAGCTGGCCATTTGAGCCTTTGGGGCCACAACAATGGGAGTTACTGACTCCACGTCAGATTTCAGGGTTAGGCGTGCAGTGTAGGGTTGTGGAACAGATGTTGCCTGCTTTACCAGATTCTAGGCGCCCTCTCTCTCCGGAGATTATGGCCCTCCATTTGCACTTCCCAGTATGACGTTTCCCTGCCCCACACAGCAGCCTTAACGGCATTCTTTGGGGTCCTTGGGATTTCAGGGTTGGTTTGGGCTCCCAAGTCTGACTTATGCGGGAGGGCCCTAAGGTGCTCCGATGTATGGGTCTGTCCCAATATAATCCACCTACGCGTTCAGAGGTCAAACACTGATTGGTACATCAAGGGCATGGCAGTGGCCCACGGCTGAGCACAGGTTGATAGGTTATGCCCTGTCAGGGCCTTACAGGTTTTTTACTGGAATTAGGGATGGCGAAGACTTTCTCCATGAATCTTCGGGAGGCCGAGCGCCAAGGCATTTGGCCCCCCAAAAGTGTTGGGGAAATTCTCCACCGGCCCCCTGCCCCCCCCCCCGGGATGGGACTTACCTTCAGCGAATGTCCCTCTTGGCGGCGGGTCCCAGCAGCGGTTCAACGGCGTTTTGGCGGGGGCGGCACCCGGTCTCCTGACCGGCTGCCGCCACCGCCATTACAAAATAAAAAAGTAAAACACACACACACACACACACACCCCTGTGATAGGCTACGTGACGATTTACGTAGCCTATCACAGCGAAATTTCCAAAGTCAGCCGTGATAGGCTATGTAAATCGTCACGTAGCCTATCACGGGTGACTTTGGAAAAAAAAAAAAAGCACGTACGCAAATTGCGGCACCCAAGGGGTGCCGCCATTTGCGTTCCTTATTTTGGCACGTCTAGTCTACGTAAAGATTTATGTAGACTACGGCGAAAATAAGGGCAATGCAAATAGCAGCCGGTCAGGAGACCCTTCGGTGAATGGGGGGGGGTTTTTTCCAGGAAAACAGCTGGATTGAGAGAGAATCTCCCCCACACATACGCACACATAATGGAAGAATACAGTTCTTCATATTCCCTGTTTCTTCAAATATTCTTCAAATTCCTCATTTTGTCCATTCCCTGAGCATGTGCAGAGTGTGCTTTTTATTCAAACAAAGAGAAGATTGCTAATCTTTCTCTTCATGCTGCATTTGTATAAGCATGACTGCTTCAGAAAGAACTTTCCATTATACTGTCTCTTTTTCTTCATGAGTTTCATAACAGAAGTGTGGGGTAGTGGATAGAGGCCAGCCCAAAGTCACCCAGTGAGACAACTAACAGGAGGTTTGGTAATGAGCTGGATGTGGGAATACAAAGCTGAGCTGGGAGCAAGTGGGGTGCTGACATGGGTAGGAGTAAGTCGCATTGAACTCAGTAAGACTTACTTCTGAGTAGACCACAGAGTTGGTTCTCCTCTCCATTTTAGCCTCACAACATCACCAACAAGGCTGGATGTGGAAATAGAAAGCCTAGCAGGGGGAATAATACCTGATGCTGGGCTCCAGACCGGCATGGTCATTTTAAAAGGCTCTTTCTTTCTTTCTTTCAACAGTGTTGGTTTAAACAAAGAGTGCATCGCTCAGGCACACCTAGGACAGCCTTGTTTTGGGAAGCCCTGAGGAGGAGGAAGTGTTTTGGCTGAAAGTAATTACTGCACGTCTCAGGGCAGGGGAAAAAATATGTAAATATCTACGAAAAATAGCCTTTCTTACAGAAGTTATGCAGACTCACGGAGATGGCTGGGCACCGGAATTACGATTGTCAGTACGGATTTATCTTCGTAATTTTTGGAGCGGAAACAAAAGAGGAGAATTCCGGGGGCTTGTGAACGATGGTACAGAGCACTGGCCGCAAACTGCGGAAGTCAAGCGGCACAGAAGGTACACAATTCGTACATCCCTAAGACCAACCCTCCTCACTCACCCAGGTGTTGTGCGGCACTGGGGGGGGGAGTGACAGAGAAAGGTCTACCTTCCCCGGAAGGGGCAGTCCGGAGGGATGGCGAGATCACCGCCACCCCTCAGGCTGGGTGTGTTTTCACCCAAAGAAGTGCCAGCTAGTCACTGGCACAGTCAAGTGCCCGTCCTAGGTACCCCTTTGCAGATATTTTCAATAAATGTGGCCCAATTTTCAACCCAAGCCTTGCTGTTTGACTCTTCTTTGACCCATCTCCGCTCACAATACACAGAGACAACATATATTTAAAAACAACGTTTAGTAATCAGCTAAACCATAAAATGAATCCAGGATCAATTAAAACTCATCACATGCTGCCACATGCCTGGGATGTTAACCATTATGTTAACCATTAGGATGTTAACCTAGGAGATTATCCTGGGATGTCAACCATTCAGTTAGGGATGGTGGAGAATTCCGCCACGGATTTCAGTGAGGCTGAATGCACTGGCATTCAGCCCCCCAAAATCTGTGGCAGAAGGGCCTTCCCCCCCCGCCCCCCCGCAGATTCCCCCTGGGACAAGGCTTACCTGGGGTGGATGTTCCAGACAGCGGCGGGTCCGGCAGCGGGTCCGACAGCGGGTCCGGCAGCGGCAGCAGCTGATCTTTCGACCGGCTGCCGTGGCCGCCATTGCCATCTGCCCTTTGCCGTGATAGGCTACATAAGTATTTACGTAGCCTATCATGGCAAGCCAAGAAAAACAAAAACCAAAACCCGCGTATGCAAATGGCGGTGGCTACGGCAGCTGCCATTTGCTTTCCCTTTTTTTCGCAGTTTTAGCCTATGTAAATATTTACGTAAGGTATTACGGCGAAAAAAAGGGCAATGCAAATGGCATAGTGGACACTATTTGCGTTCCTTTTTTTTCGCTGTAATAGCTTACGTAAATATTTATGTAGGGTAAAACGGTGAAAAAAAAGGAACGCAAATGGCGCCCACTACGCCATTTGCATTGCCCTTTTTTTCGCCGTAATACCTTACGTAAAAATTTACATAGGCTAAAACTGCGAAAAAAGGGAAAGCAAATGGCAGCCGCCGTAGCCACCGCCATTTGCGTACGGGTTTTTTTTTTTTTCTTCTGGAAGGAAGGCTGCCCAGCAGCTGGATTTCCGGCTGCGGGCAGCCCTGCATGGCAACTCCACGGAATCTCTGCGGAGTGGAGCCGGCCGGAGAAGGATTTTGGGGGGAGGTGCGGAGTGCCACGAATTGCCTCGTCGAAAAGGTAAATGACTTTCGTACATCCCTACATTCAGTATTGTTTGGGGCTGAAGTGGGGGGGAGGGGAGTATGGCTAATGTTTCAGGGATCTGTGAGATACCACATGAATGGACATTGACAATCATTACAAATTAACAAAGCACAATTACAGCCCCTGTGTAGTTGTAACATAAACAAGAATCTTTAGGGGGAAAAATCTTCCTCTTCCTCCTTCTCCTCTTCTTTAAATTAGAATCATATCAAATGTATGCTATTACTGCTGGTTTTTATTCAATTACTTTCACTTAATCATTTCTATTTGACCCCCAAATCAGATTAACAGCATAATCCTATGCATGTTTATTCTGAAATAATTCCCAGTGTATTCAGTGGGCCTTACTTGCTAGCAAATGTGTTTATGATTGCAGCTGAACAGAGCAATGCTACTGGTAGGTAGCACTCTCTCTCTCTCTCTCTCTCACACACACACACGCACGCACGCACACACACAGAGAGAGAGAGAGAGAAAGAGAGAGGATTGATCTGAAGGTAGAGAATCAACCTTATCTAATGCCCTACTAGCCTTATGCTGGCAGGGGAGAAGGGATCAGTGGTGTTTTTCTTTTTCCATTTTCTTAAATAGCTTCCATCCCATTGATTCTCAAATTTATTTATTTATTTATTTATTATTTATTTCATTTCTATACCGCCCAATAGCCGAAGCTCTCTGGGCGGTTCACAAAAACTAAAACCAAACAACACACAATAAAACAATTTAAAATATATAGAACATTAAAACCACAATATAACAATACAACCACAATAAAACCTAGCAGCAGTACAGGAGTTTAAAATACAGATTTAAAACAGCTAAGATAAAAATTTAGAAAGCTAAAATGCCTGGGAAAATAAAAAGGTCTTCACCTGGCGCCAAAAGGAGTACAATGTAGGCGCCAGGCGAACCTCACTACAGAGCTCATTCCAGAGCCGGGGTGCCACAACAGAAAAAGCCCTCCTCCTAGTAGCCACCCGCCTCACTTCCTTTGGCAGGGGCTCACGGAGAAGGACCTCTGATGATGACCTTAAGGTCCAGGCAGGCACATATGGGAGGAGGCGATCCTTCAGGTAACCTGGCCCCAAGCCGTTAAGGGCTTTGAATGTTAACACCAGCACTTTGAATCGGGCCCGGAAATGGACTGGCAGCCAGTGCAGCTGGAAAAGTACTGGCATAATATGAGCTCGCAGGCCAGTCCCTGTTAACAATCTTGCTGCCCTATTTTGGACCAGCTGAAGTTTCTGGACTGTTTTCAAAGGCAGCCCCATGTATAACGCATTGCAGTAATCCAGTCGAGAAGTTATCAGAGCATGGATAACTGTAGCTAGGCTATCTCTGTTCCTTCTGGCTGAGACTGCGGCTCCAGCGGCGGCTTCGGCAGTGGTGGCTGGTCTATTTGCATTCCCCTTTCTTTTCTTCATCTTAGTCTATGTAAATATTGACGTAGACTAAGGCGGCGAAAAATAAGGAATGCAACAGAACCATGAACAGAATCCGCAAAAAGGTAAGTGACTTTCGTACATCCCTAATCCATACTAAACCTGGAACATCCAGGCTTGCTCCAGTTGGACTGCCCCTCCTTTGGGGATGAGAAGGGGAACAGGGCCATCCCACCAGCCCTGCTGACAGTCTACCTAATTCATTTTTCACCCCATTGCCTTTTCCCTGTGTGTCGTGTCTTTTTTAGATTGTAAGCCTGAGGGTAGGGACTGTCTTCGTTGCTCATTGATTGTAAGCCACTCTGGGAGCCTTTTTGGGCTGAGAAGCGGGATAGAAATACAATTAATAGTAATAATAATAAACCTAGTATGGACCATACCTCAGTGGCAGAGCCCTTGCTTTACATGCAGAAAGCTCCAGGTTAAATCCCTGGGATCTCCAGGTAGGGCTAGGAAAGAGCCCTTCCTGAAAAACCTGGAGAGTGCCACTGACCATCAGTGTCAACAATTTTGGGCTAATGGACCAATGTCCAACTAAGTCTAAGGCTGCTTCCTATGTTCCTATGTAGGTTTAAAACACACACACACACACACACACAAAGACACCATTTTAAAATTTTGGCTAAGGAACAGAGTTGTAGCAGGAACGGAAGTCTTGATTACAAGCTGACCAAAGAAGAAAAGCATGTGTGTGTGTTTCTCTGCCCACATTCATCACTTTGCACTGGATTCAATATAATTTTAACACATCTGATGTTCATTGTGGAACAGCTAGTTCAAGGCTGCAGTCTCTTCCAACTGTGATCACAAGAATTTAGCTTTCATGCTTCTGTCCATGATTGCCTGGCAGGTAGAGTGGAATGAACTTCTGGCTGAGACTGCAGAGAAGGTACTGCAGAGTTGCTAAATTTGGCCTGATTATCTCTGTGGTGTGGAAGGGAAAAGTTGGCTTTGAATCACAGGAGGGATTTCTCACAGGGTTGCTTTTGTTTTTGTGTTGTTGTTGTTGTTGTTGTTTTTAAATCAGACACGCCTGCAGATATTTTCCAGATTTGCAGATAATCTCCACACCCATGGCCCCCAATACAAAGCCCTAATTGGGCAGTATCCCATGCAATACTACCGCAAATACATTGCAGTACCATAAACGACTTCCAGCGCAAAGCCAATAGTGCTTGCTGGTGCGACAGGTTTTCTGGGGAAAACCATCACACCAGCAAGCACTACTGGCATTGCACTAGAGCTTGTTTACACTAGTGTAATGTAATTTTCATTAGCGGTAGTATTGCATTAGATACAACCCATTGTAACTCATGGAGAGCACTTGGACAACTGCCTTGTACTCCACTGGTCCTTCTCCTGTTCATTACCCTACAGTGGCTTTATCCAGGGTGTACTAGTAGATTTTTTTTTTTTTAAAGACAGGCAGGAGTCAAAATCATGAATCATAGAACCTTCTGCAAATCCTAGCAATGACCGTCTAGAGCTTACCTGTTTTCAGGTTGGGCATACGTCTGTCTCTTGTACAAGAATGAGGACACCATCCCCATGCAAGAACCTCTGGGTACATGTGCAATGGTTTCCCACCCAGAAGATAATAGTGAGGTTTTGTGGGGTAGGAAGGTCTTCAGATTGTTCCTATTGCCTGCATGTTGAGAAACATATATACATTAACTTAGTCCATCATGAGGAATGATGAGAACTCACAAACCATGTTCAAATTCTGCTCCTAAGTCCTGATACTATATTCCTCGCTTGAAAAAAATGGTGGTGCTAAAGAGCCCTTCAGCATGTAATACATTTTTTTTTCCACCCTAAGAGAGGATGATGCTTTTAGATGCAGTCTGCACACCTCTAAATAATATATGCTTGCTTTTTGAAATGGCATATGGAAGTGACAACCTTCTAATCCCCATGAATGGGAAGAAACTTCTAATCCCCATGAATGGAATTTCATTTTGGAGAAGGAATATATGAATACAGAATGTATCATATCAAAGAAGCAGGCAGGACAAACAAATCACAATGGCATGAGAGCATGAAAACATAAACTTAGCAGGAAAAGTGAACCTGGAATAGCCAGATCCTTCCTTCTTATTCTTTTGCCATATGGGCCTCAGAAGAAGTCTTCTAAAAGGACAGTTAATCCTGTGCAGGGACTTGTTCTGCGTGTGAAACCTCTAATGAGGCACAGAACTCCTTAACATTCAGACATTTCCCAGTCTCTTTCATGTCCATCATAGCTCTGTACTTCTATTCCCACTGAATGGCAGGCAGCATGGAAAAGATATTTGAGAACAGGGCCTGGTTACTTCAGAAAAACAAAAACAAAACAATAATTAGAAAGCCTACCTTGCCCAAAGGAACAGGAACGAACATACACTTGCCACAAAATTGTGTCTTGGAAACCATCAAGGTGATGTGTGTGTGTTTTTTGTCCCCCATCCCCATTCTTCTTTAAAGCTCATTTCAATTATTCAAAATGCTTTACATATATTATCTCAGTAACCTTTACAACACACCTGTATGTAAGAACATAATAACAGCCATGCTGGATCAGAATGAGGATCCATCCAGTCCAGCATTCTGTTCACACAGTGGCCAACCACCTGCCTGTGGGAAACCCACAAGCAGGACATGAGCGCAACAGCGCCCTCCCACCCATGTTCCCCAGCGACTAGTGTACATAGGCACACTGCCTCCAATACTGGAGGTAGCATATAGCCATCAGGACTAGTAGCCATTGATAGCCTTCTCCTCCATGAATTTGTCTGATCCCCCTTTAAAGCCATACAAATTGGTGCCCATCCCTATAACTTCTGGTAGCAAATTCCATAGTTTCATAACATAGGCTGGCTATGTTATCCCTGTTACCTGTGCTTTTGTGGGTTAGCACAGCAGGTTATCAAAGGCTCAGGTAGCAGGTGATGCTGAAGACTTCTGTGTGAGTACCTGGTGTGCTGCTGGAGGAGGGAAAGTTTGGCTAGGGATGTATGAGAATTTCATTTTTGCTTGCAAAACGTGGGCACATGCTCCGTTTGAAGCCCTGAATGTGGCCACAAGCTTGTGTCTGCCAAAAATGTTTGCAAATGGCCAGACATGTGCTTGCATTCAATTTGCACAACTTTCCCAGTTCAAATGGCCTAATACATATAAATTTTCCCATGTAATCAGCCCCACTTTGGTCTATGGAAGAAAGTTGCACAAATTAGGAAATTTGCACAAATTTGGGAAAACATCTGCAAATTTCACATTCAATCGCTGCTTGATTTGTGCAATTCTCCTGTTCATGCAGAGTGAGCAGCAAGCACAAGCACAAAGAGGAATCAGGCATGAGATGAGTGGTGGGATGATGCGGTGGGACAATCCTAATGATCTTGAACATCGCACATTCACTCATCCCTGTCTGTAAGGACAAATAGTCTGACCTGGTATAAGGCAGCTTCCTAGGATTCCTTTAAGACAGACAATAAACTTCCTGTCAAATTTCTAGCCTTGTGTGTCCTCTAGGTCATCCATGTCAAGGGATCTTCTGAGGTCAGGTGAGTGGCCATCAGACAAAGCATCCTTTTTGTGGCAGCACCGAAAATATGGAACTTGTTTCTGCAGAGCAATCCTATGGCTGGATGGATGAGAGGAGATTCCGTGGCAGAGCTGCCATCACTTCCCTAACCTTGCCATCTTGCTGCAGCCAGAGTGGGAGGTGGGTCTTCTCCCCCCCCCCTGCTTCCCATGATGGTTAATGGAAAGAAACCAGTAGTTAGGTGTTCCTTTTTACTTAATTAATTAATTTAAAATTGTTGTTGTTGTTGTTATACGTTTGGAGGTTTTGGATGGGTATGAGGGAGCTTAGGATCCTGAGGATCCCCAACCATACCCCATTTTCCCTCCCATCACTTCCACCAGTGGGACACCTACACCCATGGGACTTTCTGTGGCCATACCATGGGGGCTTCTAGCAGGGTAAGTTCCATCCTACAGGTAGGCCTCCCTCTCCACTTAGGCCACATCCAATTGTATGCGTATGTGTTTTGCATGCTTGTACCTCTATCATCATCATCACCACCATCAATTTGGCAAAGTATTTATGCATTGTTGTAAACTTCTTTGTAGCCATTCAGGGCAAAAGGTGGGATCGCAATCTCATTAATACATAATTAAGAAGGCAATCCTATGCTCCCTGGGCTGGGCAATGGCTTAGATTTCCCCCTCTGAGGTCAAATTCAGTGCTCCAACCTTGGAAGTGAGAGTTGGAGATCCACCCCCTGCCCCTTTGCAGTCGGTGTGAAGAGAACCATGCTGGCTGCCTCTCTGAGGTTGGAGAATGGACCTCAGAAAAGGGGGAAGGGGGCATTCTGGTGGGCAGGGAGGGGGGACACTGGAGAGGCTAGTTATGATTCGTCCTGAGCCTCCTCCAGCTTCCTTTCCTTTACCGTCAACATTCCCTTACTAGACAGAATGAAAAGTCCATCTATAGAAAGAAAGTGAAGCTTGGAGGACAGGGAGACAAAGATTGCCTCTGCCGTTCCTCCTGCCCTGCTGGCTTTGGCCTGGCAGGGCAGAGGAATCTCAGAAGCCTTTAAGTTCAGGGGTTTCCAAGCAGTGAGAGAACAACTGTGCCCTAAATCAAAAAGCATTACACATGCATGCATGCATGCATGTATGTAGTATTTAAAACATTTCTTGGCCGCCTTTCGGGGCAGAAGCCCTCCCAAGCCTGCTTACAGCAATAAAATAAATAAAAACAGTTAAAATGTTAAAAAAATGATAAAATTATAAAAGCTATTAAAAAACAAGAATAAAAGCCAACAATAAAACCAGCAACAATAATGTTAACAGCAGTAACAGCAACAGTAGCAGTCACATCAATAGAAGGCCAAGGTAAAATATTGTGTTTTCAAGGCCTTCTTAAAAGTCTGCAGTGACCACCAATGGCAGCTTGTTCCATCTTTCCCTCATTATTATTAGATCTTCCCTCCTCATTCTTCTTCCTCTGCCCACTAGGGGTGAAGGAGAAATTCATTCAGTTTGCATTTTAATGCAAATGTCCTATTTTTGCACTTTCAAAAAAATATTCGAACTGAAACTTCATTATCATGCAACTGTTCACTTGTTTTTTTAAAAAAAAAATAAATGTATTTATTTATTTCGTTTCTATACCACCCAATAGCTGAAGCTCTCTGGGAGGGTCACAAAAAACTCAAAATTCAGGATGAACTGAACTGAAATTGGGGGAAAAAAAAAATAGAGACCGAGAGAAACCAAAATGGACAGATTTGTCTATTTCTAACCCCCGTCCCTTTAGTATCATGTCTCTTAGATTGTGAGCCTGTGGGGATGATCTGTCTGTCTGTCTGTCTGTCTCTGTACAGTGCTTAGAAATGTTTAGATGCCATATAAGTATGAAATAAAATAATAATATAAAATGCAAAGAAATGGCAACTCAATTGGGTGGAAATTAGTAAAGAACTGTAAGCAACAACAAAAACGAAATACTGGCAACAAGGAAGGTTCAAGTTTTCATAGCTTCTTTGTTACTGGGGGGGGGCTCTCAATCCCCAATTCCCCATCCCAGACTAAAGGCCCTTTACAGCAGGCCAATAACCTTTGAAAACCCAGCAGCTTTCTTTTCAGAAAGTACTTCAAATCTTTCTCATCCCTGTTCTTAAGCACTTCTTCACAGCAGCCCAGCTGAAAGACTGATTTCAAAGCAGTTTGACAGTCCAGGTGTGCAAGGACAAAGGAGCAAAGGAAAGCTTTACTGATGGTTTTATTTAGTGCTTATTAGAAGCTTTCCTTGTTAGACCTTAAGGCTTCTTGGGGAGAGGCAGGGAAGGCTGGATTCTCCTTTTTATTTCTGGAAAATATAACTCATTTCTCCTTTGCTTGGCAAAAGAGGCTAAGCTTCTTCTTCCTCTTCTTTAAACTAGTTAAGGGAAATTGGTCTAGAAGGAAACAGCTGATCCCTCTCCACCCCAGAGTGTTGAAGTAGTGTGATGGGACTGTCACTGCCTGATACTTGGTGACAGAGATGGTCAGCAGAAAGGTGGGTATTTCTTCAGGGGTCAGATTTTGATCCAAGACGAAGAATTTAGGGACTTGAAAATCCCTTATCTTAATTTGAAGGGCAGGGGTGCTTATGGACCTGAGCCAAAAAAACTTTCACTGGCATCTCTTAGACCCAGTCTACACATTCAGTAGAATCACATGGTTAGAATTATGAGGCAATAGAATAGCCTGTCACTCAGGAAGGGATGTATTCATTTCACATTTGAGCAGGATTTACCCACTTTGCACCTTCCAAAGACTCATTAACATACATTAATATGGAAAATGGATTGGAAAAGAGTTATGAATTGACACATGAGAAGGTGAGACAGACTGGAAAATAAACTGATCTGTCTGTCAAATTTCATTTCATTGTTTTAAATTTTATTTTATTTCTAAACCACCCAATAGCCAAACTCTCTGGCCAGTTAACAAAAGAATTTTATCCATATTATCCATTACAATTCCTTCAGACAGAGATGGGCAGAAATTGCCCATCTCTGTCTGAAGGACAATACACAATACACTATCCAAAGTAGGGCACTACTGTTCCGATTTTTACAGATAGGAGGATAAGGGTCGCATTGGCTTGCTCCAGGCCACACCATTGCTCAGACTGAAGGATCTAGCAGGTCACTGGAAGTTTTCTCCTCTTACAAATGGCTAAACCAAAGCTTCCTGGACTGCATGGAATTACATGTGTAGTTCTTTGAATCCATACCTATGATTCATCCATGACATTAATCTAGGTTTCCACGTTCCAATTTTAACTGACTGTGCCAATTTGCTTTACATGTCCTTGTCATATAAACTTGATTCATGAAGGGTCAAAAGAGATCCCCTCTTTCAGCTGATAACTACATTATGTTAGGTGCTACGTCCTTCCTGAATCACAATAGCCCCCATCAGGAAGACAAGTGTCTTCACTGCAATACACATTCCCTGACATGAATTCTGAAGAATGGCATTGATTTACTATGCAGCGCTTTTCTTACAAAAAATGTCTATTGGACATTCTAAATTGGAAGCACTTTCCATAGTGAAATACATCACTGAACAACTGTCCAAATTAAAATTTCAAAGAGCTCTTGCTTTAAAATCAAATAAAGGAGGAACTGTTTGATCATTCCAAAACTCCAGATGGCACACTAAAGTCTTCTCTGGGAAAGATGATACTGTATTTTTTTTTTTTTTTTACTAGTTTATGCTCATCTTTAAGATAGCCTTTAAAGCTGTTAGAGGAGCAAAAAACATTCCTGACAGGCATAAGATATATGTGAAAAAAAAGAGTAGGAATAAAAGTGAAGAGTTCAGAAAGTTCAGATTAATTCTTTCTGAGATAGCTCTTAGCATCGGTCACATTTAAAGTGCTGGATTCAGTTGTCATTGACTTGTCATTGATTTTTTTTTTAAAAAATGATTTCTTTCATTAATTTCACAGCCTTGGATTTTTCTTCCACATTATATTGAGACAATCTCTATACAAGTGAGTTTCTTCCCTGAGAAGAAGACGAAGACGAAGACGAAGACGAAGACGAAGACGAAGACGAAGATGCCTGCAAGCCTTATATTTTCTCTGAACAATGCAGTGTCAAAGTTTGGTTTAATGACAATATGGCATTAAAAGGAGGAGTTATTTGATGGTATAGACTTGGGAGATATGCCTTTTCAAAAGCATAGCTTTGATATTGAGTGTTTGGTTCATTAAAAACAAAAGATTGTTGTGAATTTGGTAACAGGGAATGACACTCATATTTGTTACTCCCTCTTGATCCTGAAACAGTGGTTCATATGGAAAATGCAGTGGATTTGAGTGATCCTAACAGATTACAATCAAAGTAATAACTGAAGTTTCATTGCTGTGGAAAAGGGAACAATGAAATGTTTTGAAGGTGTAACGTTTTCAAGATGTTATGGTTTAATACCACAACTCTCTTTTTAGATGTGTAAGATATATCAATATGCATGTTTACTAGGAACGGAGGAGAAATTTCTTTTGACTGAATTTAAATGTGAACTTTGAACATCTAAATCAAATACTTCCCCACATTTTGTGATTCAGCTCTCTATTAAAAAAATGTACAAAATGTGTATATTAGAAAAAATTGCATACAAACAGGCATATAGTAGGGCTTGCAAAAATGCATATATTAGGGGAAATTGCATAGAAAAATGTGTACAAATCATCATGCTCATGAAATGTATGTATTCATATTTATTTACTACATTTCTATATTGCCCAGCAGCCAAAAGTCTCTGTGTGGTTCACAAAAGTCAAAAGCCAAAACTCCAACATGATAAAAATATAAAACACACACACACACACCACTGATGTCAGTGGGAGCGTATATTGTCTTTAAAAGAGGTGTGAAAAAGCCCTTCCCCCAAAAAATTTCTCTCATCTCTTGTACTGGCTGTAATGAGTTGGCAGGACATAGGAAGTGATGGAAGCTACTATGCCATGGATCCCCCACCTGCCATAGTATTGCTGTGCCCAGCTAAAACAGAATTAAAATGCATGGTGAAAATAAACATGGCTTGGCATCAAAATGACATCAGTGTAGGTGTCCAGTGAGAAGGAGAACCCAGGGAGGAGGAAATGCAAAATCCAAATGTCTGTTGGTGTCACATTGGCAGGGTGGAATGGGGCAACCTTTTACCTATTTATTTATTTGTTTAGCTAGACGTCCTTTGCCACTATGTCCTTTTTTTAAAAAAAAAATCCTCCCATTGCTTCCAATGGGATAGAAACTTGGTACATTAGCTCCAGGGCTGGTATACATTCCCCCCCTTTTCTGGGGGGGGGGGGCATCCAGGGAAATAGATGGCTTTTGAACCATTGGACCTAAAGATTCCTCTGAAACATACCTGAAAAACACATACAGTTTGTCCTCTTTGCCATGGAAACACCAACAGCAGAGGATCAAAGATGGTAGACCTTTCTTCCACCACTATGGAGAAAAATCAGATGGCAGACTCCCTAATCCAACCAGGGACAGGTAGATCTGCTATATTCAGAGGCTCCTAGGATGCCCTCCTGGGGACCATAAGACTGCAGAATTAGTGTTTTAATATTTCAGTGTTGAATTGCAATTAGGGATGTATGGAATGTATAAAATCCACTCTGTATTTCGCGGGTTATCAGGAACCTTTTGTTCCATCATCCGCTCACAGAAGGATGCCAAAAAAAAAAGTCATTCAGAAAACATGCAGATGATCATGTGAGAGTTTTTGTAAGAATTCACATACTTTACAGTAGTACGTAACATTTAGCATATTGTGACCCCATCCCATTCAACTTTTCCTCAGCAGAAACTTGTGTCTTTTCCTACGAATAAATATGCATCAATATTGGGAAAGTAAAAAAAAGAAGAAGAAAGAAAACACCTTCCGAAAGTCCACAGAATCCACACAGCTGGCGGTGGGGGGGGGGCACTCCACAGTGGATTTTGCAGGTTGCATTCTTAGAAAACCAAGCTCATTTTGTCTGTCTCAAATTTCTCCAGCATCCCTAATTACAGTGGTTTACACTGTTAATTTCTTATTTTATTTCCTGTAGTTAGCTCTCATATGCTTTTTTTTCTATTTGAGAAAAGGCATAATATAAATATTCTAAATACTAGGGATGTCAGAGAATTCTGCCATGGATCTCAGTGAGGCCGAATGCCAGTGCATTCGGCCCCCGAAATCCGTGGCGGAACGAAGGCCCCGGCCCCACGAAAGGCGCGCGAAACAGAGCACTTACCTGGTGCCGTTCACGCTGCTTTGCGAATGGCGGCTGCATCTGCGGCTGCCATTCGCTTCCCCATTTTTGCCATGATAGGCCAAGTAAATACTTACATAGCCTATCACGGCTAACACAGGGATGCCATTTGTGTCCCTGCTGAGGCTGTGATAGGCTAAGTAAATATTTACATAGCCTATCATGGCAAAAAGGGGAACACAAATGGCGGCTGCTGTAGCCACCGGCATTCGCGCCCCTGTGTTTTTGCCATGATAGGCTATGTAAATATTTATGTAGCCTATCATGGCAAAAGACAGGGGTGCAAATGGCAGCCACTATGCCATTTGAGCCACTGTTCTTTTGCCATGATAGGCTACATAAATATTTATGTAGCCTATCACAGCTAAAAAACAGGAATGCAAATGGCGGCCGCCGTAGCCGTCGCCATTTGCGTCTGCAGGCTCTGCACACCTGCGAATGCACCCAGCTGGCAGCTCTGCGGAGTTGCCATGGAGCGGAGCAGCCGAGTTAGGATTTCAGGGGGAGGTGTGGAGTGCCTCCCCCCCACCGCAAATCACCCCCTTCAACAAGGTATGTGACTTTCACACATCCCTACTAAATACATAAAAGCATTCTATTATCTATTTCAAACTACCAAAAAAAATTCTTGACAGTCTTCAAAGGCAGCCCAATGTAACGCTGTTGTCTGATTGAACTGTAGTTGTGTTTTCCAAATTTGTTTAAATCTGGATGCACACTAAGTAAACTTAATTGATATACTGCTTGTGTAGAGCAATTTCTTGATGGAATGATGAATCAGCAAGTTAATGTTAAATAAAAGTTCTAATAGGAAACCATGGATGGCTAGCAGTATCTTAAGGCTTTTCATCAGGTACACGAGTTATCCACAATTGGAACAGTGGATGTTTACTATTATCTGAAAAAGGTTCTGAGCTTGGCTGAAATTAATTCAAAGAGGGTGCTGAGATATAGATAAACTTATCACAAATCAAAACCTACTCATCCAAGCTGGATACACATGAATTAAAGCAATGATTTATTCGAAGATTTATCGGGTAAACTTCCATTTACCTGATAAATCTTCTAATAGATCATTGTTATAATTAATCAACATTAATTGGAGGGGAGAAAACAGAGTTTCATAAAACTGAATCAAAGTACCATGGCTCACTAAAGGGAAATCCTAGAGCAGTAGAGACTTAATATAGCTTTAACCTGCAAACTGGTATTCAGAGCAGGAGAAATTGAAGTTTCCTAGGGATGTCAGAGAATTTCCCCACAAATCTCCGGGAAGCCGAATGCCAACGCATTCGGTCCCCCAAAATTGGTGGAGAAATTCTCTGACATCCCCCGCCCCCCCCCCCGGAATGGGACTTACCTTTGGCGAATGTCCCTGGCGCTGGCGGCTCCCGGCAGCGGTTCGGCGGCGGCCGGTCTTCCGACCGGCTGCCGCCACCACCATTTCCAAGTAAAAACAACAACAACAACAACAAATGTGATAGGCTACGGAAAGATTTACGTAGCCTATCACGGCTAGATTTTCAAAAAACACCGTGATAGGCTACGTAAATCCTTACGTAGCCTATCAGGGCTGACTTTGGGGGGGGCGGAAGCACGTACGCAAATGGCGGCGCCCATGGGTGACACCATGTGCGTTCCTTATTTGGGCACATGTAGTCTACGTAAACATTTACGTAGACCACGGCAAAAATAAGGGGAATGCAAATAGCGTTGCCCTTATTTTCGCCGTACTCTACATAAATGTTTACGTAGACTACACATGCCCAAATAAGGAACACAAATGGCGGCGCTCATGGGCGCCGCCATTTGCGTACGTGCTTTCCCCCCCCCCCAAAGTCAGCCCTGATAGGCTATGTAAGGATTTATGTAGCCTATCACGGCTGACTGCAGGGATGCAAACGGCGGCGGCTACAGCCGCCGCCATTTGCGTCCCGGCAGGAGAAGAGATTCGCAGCTGGAGGGACGGAGCACCTCCCCCCCGGCCAGAATTTCAGCCAGAGGGATGGGGCAGCCACCCCAGCCAGAATTTTGGCTGGAGGGATGGGGCGCCTCCCCCCCACCACAAAGCAAGCTGCGGAACCAGGTAAGGGACTTTCGTCCATCCCTAAAGTTTCCCCATCATGGCTCTAAAGTCTTATTTAAAACTTTGAAGGAGGAGTGGGGAATTTATTTTTTTTTCGATCCAGAGATTTATGGGAAATCTGCCAGAGTCTGCATGCTGCACCCAAAGCCAGTTGTGGGTGGAGCTTGAGCCACACCTTTTCTCCCTCTTTCTTCAGGCTATCCCCTCTCTTGTCCTCTCTTTCTCCCCACTCGGTTGGCTATCAGAGGAGGAACAGATTGCTCTTGCAAGAAGTCACTTGCAGAGAGCTTTTGAAATGAGGCTGACAGCCACAGGCTGCCAAGCTCTGTTTTAAGGGAAGCAAATTAGTAGGGATCTATGAATCCCTTACCTTGCCCTCTGCAGGGGGTCTGCCGGGGGGGCGGCGATCCCTCCCCCCCGGAATCCTCGCCGGCTGGCTCCACTCCATCGCGATTTCTGCAGAGCTGCCGGCTGGCTCCAAAGCCCCAGCGATATGGCCGCCGTTGCCGTATCTCTGGCTGGACTGACGAACTGCAGATGCAAATGGTGGCCAGCATAGCAGACACCATTTGTGTCCCCTGCTCTTTGACGTGATAGGCTACGTGAATCTTTACATAGCCTATCGCGCAAATGAACAGCCATTTGCGTCCCTGTTCCTTTGCGTGATAGGCTATGTAAAGATTTACGTAGCCTATCACATCAAAGAGCAGGGGATGCAAATGGCGTCTGCTACGCCGGCCACCATTTGCATCTGCAGTTTGTCAGTCCAGCCAGAGATACAGCAATGGTGGCCATATTGCTGGGGCTTCAGAGCCAGTGGCAGGCAGGTTCCACTGGCGAGGACTTCGCTACAGAGGAGGAGGTAGGAGATCTGATCCTCCACGGACTTTGGGGGGTCGGATTCAATAGAATCTGGCCTTATTGGGGTCCATGGAGGATTTCTCGAACATCCCTACAAATTGGACAGACTAGTTTGGCACATTTGCAGGGAGGAGAGTAGGGATGGGGGTGAAATCTTCCACGGACCCCAGTGAGACCGGATTCAAAAGAATCTGGCCTCCCAGAGTCCTTAGAGGATCAGAAGACTTACCTCCACCTCCATAACGAATCCTCGCTGGCCGGATCCTCCCTGCTGTATCGCTGGTGGGCCGGATTGACTGCAGCCGCAAATGGCGTCTGGGACACCATTTGCGGCCATAAAGGCCATTTACGACTGCATTTACCTTAAACTAAGGCCTTTACGGCTGCAAATGGCATCCTGGATGCCATTTGCAGCTGCAGTCAATCTGGTCCACCAGCGATACAGGAATGGCAGCTGTATCGCTGGCACTTCGGAGCTGGTTGGTGGCTCCGCAGATTCACCGCGGAGCGGAGCTGGCCAGCAAGGATTCTGGGGGGAGGGATGGATTGCCTCCCCCCCTGCTGCGGACCCTGGCGAAGTCCAGGTAAGGGGGTTTCATACACCCTTCAATGAGAGGGAGATGGGAGGGTGTGTGGCTCAGTGGTAGAGCACCTGCCTTGCATGCAGAAAGTCCCAGGTTCAATCCTCTGCCTCTCCAGGTAGAGATCGGAAAGAATCTTGCCTGAAACCCTAGAGAGCTGCTACCAGTGTCAATAATACTGGGCTAGATGGACCAAGGCTCTGAATCAGTATAAGGCAGCTTCCTATATTCCTGTGAGATGCATAGGGATGGCAGAGAATTCCGCCAGAGATTCCAGTGAATGGCCTCCTGTCCCCCCTCCCGCCCCACGGAACCCCCTGGGATGGCACTTACCTGGGGCGGATGCAGCGGATGTGGAGGCGGCTTCGGGTGCAGCGGCACGGCGGCGGCGGAAGGTGCGGCGGCCGGGGCGGCAGCAGGGGCGGCGGGGGCAGCGGTGGGGGCAGCAGGTGCAGCGGCGGAAGGTGTCGCAGCGGGGATGGCAGGTGCGGTGGGTGTGGTGGCGGTGGTGGGGGCGGTGGCGGCTGGTCTCCTGGCCGGCCGCGGCTGTGCGCAATGTACGCAAATGGCGGCGGCTACAGCCGCCGCCATTTGCGTTCACTATTTTTAGCCATTCTAGCCTACATAAATATTTACGTAGGCTAGAATGGTGAAAAATAGCGAACGCAAATGGCGGCCGCCGTAGCCGCTATTTGCGTATGCATTTTTTTTTACGTTGCCGTGCATTTACGTAGCCTGTTACTTTGCTACGTACATTTACGTAGCCTATTATGGTTAAGTACAGGGACACAAATGGCGGTGGCTATGGCAGCTGCCATTTACGTCCCTGCTACCCACTGGCCGGATGTCCGGCTGCCGGTGGAGCTGGCTGGCGGCTCTGCAGAATCCCCGCAGAGCGTAGCCGGCCGCGCAGGAGTCTGGGGGGAGGGACAGAGCGCCTCCCCCCCATCAAGGATTCAGGGGGGAGGGATGGAGCACCTCCCCCCCACCGCGAAGCAGATCTGCGAAACAGTAAGTGACTTTCGTACATCCCTAGAGATGCATGTGCAGTTATATATAATTGGTCAAAGGGCAGAGCTTCAGTGCTTTGTATTCTTATTTTTCTCCCATGTAACCAACAGAAGCAGAATAAACTATGCAAACAAATAATGCTGACAGTGAAGGAGCTCCCACCATCTCCCAAACAAGAGTTCCACTGTTGAGCAGCTCTTTCTCCTAATGGTTAGCCAAAATCTGGCTCCATACAATTTTCTCCCATTAGTTCTAGTCTTGCCTTCTGGAGCAACAAAAACAAGTCTGCTCCATCTTCTGCATAACAGCCATTCAAATATTTGATGACCACTATCATGCCTCCCCTTAATCTTCTCTTCTGCAGACTGAAAATGCCGAGCTCTTTCAACCCTCCTTCATAGGACTTGCTTTCCAGACCCCTCCTCAGCCTCCCTCAATATCCATGCTTCCTAATATTTCTTCTCTTATATCTAGGGATGGCAGAGAATTCCGCCATGGATCTTGGTGAGGCCGAATGCCAGTGCATTCGGCCCCCTGAAATCTGTGGCAGAACGGCCTGCCACCCCCCGCTCCCCTGCGGATCCCCCTGGGACGAGATTTACCTGGTGCGGATCTGCCGGGCGGCAGCAGCTTCGGCAGCAGCAGCTGGTCTTCCGACCGGCTGCCGCCACCGCCATTTGCATTTTTTTTTTTTTTTACAGAGACATGGTAGGCTACATAAATTTTTACCTAGCCTAAAATGTCTGGGTAAAAAAAAAAAAAGCATACGCAAAGGGCGGTGGCCATAGCCCCTGCCATTTGCGTCTGCCTTTTTTAAATTATTTTTTACCCAGACATTTTAGGCTATGTAAAAACTTACGTAGCCTATCACGTCTATGTAAAAAAAAAAAAAGGCATACGCAAATGGCGGCTATGGCCGCCGCCATTTGCATTCCTTAGTTTGGGCCGTCTTCGTCTACATAAATATTTACGTAGACGAAGACGGCGAAAATAAGGGGAACGCAAATAGCGTCCGCTACGCTATTTGCGTTCCCGTTATTTTTGTCGTCTTCGTCTACGTAAATATTTACATAGATTAAGATGGCCCAAACTAAAGAACGCAAATGGCAGCGGCCGTAGCCGCTGCCATTTGCGTACGTGGGGTTTTTTTTTCCCCAGAGCCCTCCGTGGCCGGAAATCCGGCTGCGGATGGCTCTGGCATGGCTGGGCCTGGCCAGCTGCTCCATGGAGCTGCCGCGGAGCTGCTGCGTAGCACAGCCAGCCACGGAGGATTCTGGGGGGGAGGAACGGAGCGCCTCCCCCCCGGCGAGGATTCCGGGGGGAGGGATGGAATGCCTCCCCCCCCCATAAACATAATCCGCGAACAGGTAAGTCACTTTCATACATCCCTACTTATATCTTGACCCATCCCTGACCATGATCTTCACTTTCCCAGCTCTCCGCTGTCCAAATACCTCTCTCAAATGGCTCCATCCTTTCCCCCCTGTTGCCCCTGATGCCTGGAAGAGTCTCCTGGAAAACATGCATGGCACCACCTGTTTTAGAAACATAGAAATCTGCTTTACATTGAATCAGACCACAGGTCCATGTAGCTCTCTACCGTCTTCCACTCTCCAGGGTTTCAAGCAGGAATCTTTCCCAGTGCTACCTGTAGATGCTGGGAATAGAAGTGGAACATTCTGTAAGCAAAGCATACACTCCACCTCTCTTTTTACTTCCTTCAAACCCCTTCTCGAAATCCACCTTTTCTATTAAGCTGCCTTAAATCTATCGTCTCCATATTCTGTGTTGACTGAAACAAATTATCTTCTCCATCCATTCACCTCTGCCAAATGTTAGACTGGATTCTTCTGCAGAGAAAATGAAGCTTGGACTAGAACCTTCACACATGCATGTGCTCAAACAATCCCAGCCTCTGGCAGCTCTTATGCATGCTAGTCTGACTCACGTTATCTCTCTATATTTCTCAGTCTAAGCACTGCATGGTGCATACTGACCATGAAGATAAGATGCAGCTGGTTTAAATGTGTTGCTGTGAGCAAAATGCACTCTTTTACCTCTAGCGCTACCCTCTTCGCTTCAGTGCACAAGGACTGTTTTGACAATAGCAGTTTTTGCTTCTGGCAAACCCTCTCATAGCTGACTCCTCTTTCAGAAGCTGGCAAAAAGTCAGAATTAGATTAGGTTTGTGTTGCACACGGAGGATAATTTAGTGCAATCCTGCAAATGCTACTCAGGTTACACACCTAGGCAAGTGTGTATAGGATCACAGCCTTAAAAACAAAGGATAATATTCTTTTAAATAGTCATTTATTTATTTATTTGAAAAATTTTCAGTGACATCGCCAACCCCCAAAGAATTTCAGGATGGTGTACATTAAGGACACAAAACTATGCAGATAGGCAGCTGCCTCTGAACTCAGAGGCAACTGCCTATCCAATGCAGGGCAGGAGAAGCATGGAGGGGATCATTCCCTCTGTGCTCTTCCTGCCCCACATTTTTGGCTAGACAGCCACTTTCTGCTGACTAGCCACGGGAGGTCGGACAGGGGGAAGAGGCTGCCGGATGACACATTGGATGTGTTGTACCAGCATTTCCACCCTCCCCGCCCCAGAATGCCCCTTTGCAAGCATGGAGCACAGGGCTTCTCCACACTGCCAGCTAGATAGTGCAGAAGGGGGGAAAGATTGGTTCACTGGGAAGTGACCTTGGAGAGTGGGCTCCAAGGTTGGTTCCTGGAAAACAATATATCCTATGTAGGGATGTCCAAAACACCTACCTGGCTCCGTGCCGGGCAATCCGTGGTGGTGCTCCATCCCTCCCCCCGGAATCCTCGATGGGGGGGAGGTGATCCTGTCCTCCACCCCGGAACCCTGCCTGTCCGGCTCCGCTCCGCGGCCAAGCCGCAGAGCCACCGGCCGGCTCCGGCTGCCCGCAGCTGGACATCCGGCTGCTGGGCAGCCCTGGAGGGACACAAATGGCGGCTGTCGTAGTCGCTGCCATTTGTGTCCCTGTATTGAGCCGTGATAGGCTACGTAAATATTTACGTAGCCTATCACGGCAGGGGGAAAAAACCCAGCATACGCAAATGGCAGTAGCCGCCGCCATTTGTGTACGCTGGGCTTTTTTCCCCCCTGCCGTGATAGGCTACGTAAATTCTTATGCAAACAGCATCCCTGTGTTAGCCGTGATGGGCTACGTATTTACATAGCCTACACGGCTATGAAGATGAAGCGAATGGCGGCCACAGGACAGCCGCCATTCGCAAAGCAGCACGGACGGGAGCAGGTCAGTGCTCCGTTTCGCGTACCTTTTGTGGGTTGGGGGGGCAGGGGCTTCATTCCACAACAGATTTCGGGGGGGCCGAATGCGCTGGCATTCGTCCTCACTGAGATCCATCGCGGAATTCTCTGACGTCCCTAAATGGCCATCTAGCTGCTGACTAGTGGCCACAGGATTGCCCCCCAAATTACCTAAAAATAATACAATTTCACTGGTCACCATCATCTTGCAGCCTTAGACTTGGGGTTTTGTATGCCCATTTACCCTATTTAGAATAGGGTGGAGAATTTAAGAACATAGGAAGAGCAATGCAGGATCAAAGAAGCAGTCCATGCAGTCCAGCATTCTGTTTACATAGTGGCCAACCAACTGCCCACAGCAAACCCACAACCAGGACATGCTGCGTGCTCCCACCCTGGTTTCCCAGCAACTGGTGTATATAGACATACTGCCTCTGATATTGGAGGTAGCACAGAGCCATCAGGATTAGTAGCCACTGATAGCCTTCTCCTCCATTAATTTGTCCAATCCCCCTTTAAACCCATCCAAAGTGATGGCCACACCACTATGTTTTATGGAAGTGAATTCCATAGTTTAATTATGCTTTGTGTGAAGAAGTACTTCCTTTTATCTGTCCTGAATCTCCCACCAATCAATTTGACCCTGGGACTGGGTTCCAGTATAATCAGAGAGGGGAACAAATATCTCCCTATCCACTTTCTCCACACCTCACATAATTTTGTACACCTCTATCATGTTTCCCCTTACTCACTTTTTTTTCTAAGCTAAACAATCACAGCTGCCGTAACCTTGTTATAAACCCCTATGTGATCTTCATAGGGGAGTTGCTCCAGCCCTGTTATCATTTTAGTTGCCCTTTTCTGCACTTTTGCCAACTCTGTCTTTTTTATGATGTAGTGCTGACATAATATTCTAAATGTGGTCACACCACAGATTTGTATAAGGGTGGTATGATATTGGAAGTTTTATTGCAATCCCTTTCCTAATTATGCCTAACATGGAATTTGCCATTTTCACATAGGGATGTTGGAGAATTCCGCCAATGATTCCAGGGAGGCTGAATGTCAGCGCATTCGGCCGCCTGGAATCCATGGCGAAATGAAGCCACCGGCCCCACCACCCCACGAAATGGGCCCGGAATGGAGCCTACCTTGTCGGCCGTTCGGGTGCTACTCGAATGGCGGCCGCCTCTGTGGCCACCATTCGCGTCTTTTGAATGGCTGTGATAGGCTATGTAAGTATTTATGTAGCCTATCACGGCTAATGCAGGGACTCCATTTGTGTCCCTGAGGAGGCCGTGATAGGCTACATAAATATATACATAGCCTATCACGGCAATAGGAAGGAACGCAAATGGCGGCGGCCATAGCCGCTGCCATTTGAGTCCGTGTCTTTAGCCGTGATAGGCTACATATATATTTACGTAGCCTATCATGGCTAAAGACATGGACTCAAATGGTGGCAGCTAAGGTGGCCGCCATTTGCGTCCCTGTGCAGCCCAGCAGCCGGATGTACAGCTGCGGGCGGCCCCGTCCGGCGGCTCCATGGAGTAGCCGTGGAGCGGAGCCAGCCTGGGAGGATTCCGGGGGGAGGGACAGAGCTCCTCCCCACCACCACAGATTGCCTGGCACGGAGCCAGGTAAGTGTTTTGTACATCCCTATTTTCACAGCAGCCACATACCTGGCTGATATTATCATCGAGCTGTCCACCACAACCCCAGGATCTTTTTCTTGGTCAGTCACTGCTAGCCCAGATCCCATCATCTTATACTTCAAGCTGGGAAATTTTTTTTGACCCTATGTGCATCTAGGGATGTCAGAGAATTCTAGGGATGCAGTGGCATTCGGCCACCTGAAATCAGTGGCGAAACGGTCTGCCCCCCCCAGACGGGATTTACCTTTGGCGAATGTCCCTGGTGGTGGCGGCGGCTCTGGCAGCGGTTCGGCAGCGGTTCTGCAGCGGCGGCTGTGGTGGCTGGTCTTCTGACCAGCTGCTGCTGCCGCCATTTCCAGTTAAAAAAAAAAAGTGATAGGCTACTAGGGGTGGACGAAAGGCACTTACCTTTCGTCGAAGCTTGTTCACGGTGGGGGGGAGGCGCTTCACAGCTCCCTCCGCGAAGTTCAGGCTGGGGGGGAGGCTTCCCACCTCGCCCCGGCCGAAATTCAGGCCGGGGGGGGCTTCCTGCCTCGCCCGGCCGAAATTCAGGCCGGGGAGGAGGCTTCCTGCCTCACCCGGCCGCGAACTCCATTGTTGTTTTTTTTAAAAAAAACTGCCCCCGTGATAGGCTACGTGATGATTAACGTAGCCTATCACGGCTAGATCTGCAAAGTCAGCCGTAATAGGCTACGTTAATCGTCACGTAGCCTATCACGGGTGACTTAAAAAAAAAAAAATCGCATACCCAAATGGCGGCCCCCATAGGGAGCCGCCATTCCCATTCCTTATTTGGTCACTGTAGTCTACGTAAAGATTTACGTAGACTACGGCGAAAATAAGGGCAACGCTATTTGCGTCGCCCTTATTTTCGCCGTAGTCTACGTAAATCTTTACGTAGACTACAGTGACCAAATAAGGAATGGGAATGGCGGCTCCCTATGGGGGCTGCCATTTGGGTATGCGCTTTTTTTTTTTTAAAGTCACCCGTGATAGGCTACGTGACGATTGACGTAGCCTATCACGGCTGACTTTGCAAACCTAGCCATGATAGGCTACGTTAATCGTCACGTAGCCTATCACGGGGCGTTTTTTTTTTCTTTGATTGGAATGGCGGTGGCGGCAGCCAGTCGAAAGACCGGCTGCCAATCCCACCCCACTCGAACACCCGCCGAACCGCCGGCCGGACCCGCCGCTGGGAGGAACATACGGCGAAGGTAAGTCCCGTCCCGGGGGGGGGGTGCGGGAGGCGGGGGGGTGCGGGGGATTTCTCCCGAAACTTGTTCGGGGGGCCGAACACGTTGGCGCTCGGCCCCCCGAAGTTTCAGGGAGAAATTCTCCGCCATCCCTATAGGCTACGTAAAGATTTACGTAGCCTATCACGGCTGAGTGGGGGGAAAAAACCGCGCATACGCAAATGGCGGCACCCATGGGCGCCGCCATTTGTGTTACTTATTTTGGCACCTGTATTCTACGTAAATATTTACGTAGACTACGGCGAAAATAAGGGGAACGCAAATAGCGTATTTGGGTTCCCCTTATTTTCGCCATAGTCTACGTAAGTGTTTACGTAGACTACACGTGCCAAAATAAGGAACGCAAATGGCGGCGCCCATGGGCGCCACCATTTGCGTACACGCAGTTGTAGTTGTTTTTTTTCACTCAGCCGTGATAGGCTACGTAAACATTTACGTAGCCTATCATGGCTGACTGCAGGGATGCAAATGGCGGCAGCTATGGCCGCTGCCATTTGCGTTCCCGGCCAGCTGGGATTCGCAGTGGGAGGGACGGGGAGCCTCCCCCCCCGGCCAGAATTTCAGGGGAGAGGGACAGGGCACCTCCCCCCCAGCCAGAATTTCGGGGGGGGGAGGGACGGGGCACCTCCCCCCTGGCCAGAATTTCGGGGGGAGGGATGGAGCGCATCCCCCCCACCGCAAAGCAAATTTCATCAAAGGTAAGTTACTTTTGTACATCCCTATGTGCGTCACTGTAAACTTGCCTACATTGAAACTGGGGATGTACGAATCCCTTACCTTGTTCCGGTGGCGGCATCCACTGCAGGGAGGGAGGCGCTCCATCCCTTCTGCCAGAATGCTCGACGGGGGGGGAGGTGATCCGGTCCTCCCCCCCGGAATCCTCGATGGTCAGCTCTGCTCTCCGGCGGCTCCGCGGAGCAGCCAGCCAGGCCAGGTCTGCCCGCAGACGGATTTCTGGCCGCAGACTCACTGCTGGGTAAAAACAAAGAAACAAACAAAACTGTGTACACAAATGGTGGCGGCTATGGCACCTTATTTTTCGCTGTCTTAGTCTACGTTAGGGATGGCGTTATCCCTACGTTAGGGATAGCGTTGCCCTTATTTTCGCCATAGTCTACGTAAATCTTTACGTAGACTACAGAGACTAAATAAGGAACGCTAATGGCGGCTCCCTATGGGGGCCGCCATTTGCGTACGCGCTTTTTTTTTTTTTCAAAGTCACCCGTGATAGGCTACGTGATGATTAACGTAGCCTATCACGGCTGACTTTGCAAATCTAGCCATGATAGGCTACGTTAATCGTTACGTAGCCTATCACAGGGGTGTGTTTTTTTTCTTTTGAAGTTCGCAGCCGGGGAGACGGGGCGCTTCTCCCCGGCCTGAATTTCGGCCAGGCCAGGCGGGAAACCTCCCCCCCGGCCTGAATTTTGGCCGGGTGAGGAGGGAAGCCTCCCCCCCGGGCCTGAACTTCGGGGGGAGCAGCGAAGCACCTCCCCCCCACTGCGAAGCAAGCTGAGAGACCAGGTAAGTGACTTTCGTGCATCCCTATCATTTATTCCTACTCTCTACTTTCTTTTCATTACTTTAAAGGTGTCATTTGTGCTCACCTCTAATCTTAAAGCATATTGACTTTGCTCATGAAGCAGGGATTAGGATCACTGTGGCAGACCCCACCCATGCCCTCTGCGTAATAATTTAGTTGATTTTAATTTTAAAAATTAGGGGCCCAGTTCTGCAGGGGCATCCTATGCATTTATAGCTTGTGCATGCTTAGGTTCTGTACACCAGAGCCAATCAACACAAGGAGATTGGATGGAGGCCCAATGGAAACATTCTCATTTGCCCTTCCATGTGTTTAGTGACCATGTTTTCAGAAAATCTCAAAACAAGAATTCTGAGTGTGCATTGTTAATTTTCTCATGCATCTTTCAATACCCTACAGAGAAGAAAATGCTACTATTGAGGTTTCAGGTGAGGGACCATAGCTGAGTGATAAAACAAATGTGTTGCTTAGAGAAGTCCCGGGTTCAATCTCTTGCATCTCTCATTAAAAAGGCCAGGCAGAAGATGATGGGAAAGACCTCTGCTTGAGACCCTGGAGAATATGCTGCCGATCAAGAGTACACAGTGCGGTGTGCTAAATGAACATTTAGTCAGTGGAGGCTGTTGGCTCCGATTTTGGTGGGGCTATGATTCCATTCTGGGTTTCAGTCAGAACCAAACAGAACTCTAAAAGAGCTATCAGAAGTTCTGAACCTTATCTCCAAAATAGTTTCTGCCCCTTGGTTAGATCTACCAAAATTGGAGCCAGCAGCCTCCATTTCATTTAGTATGACCTGGTAAGAGACAACTTCATATGCAAACTAATTTCTCCAAGGGATTTCAGTTGTCATAAGAAGACTTTTCACTTCCTTCAACGTTCTTCAGACCTTTTGCCCAAAACAACAGCAGCTTCCAAATTTGCTTTAAAAAAATTCACCTTGGGTGAACATCCTACGGATATGCAGTACCAACCTTGGAAAAGCCACCAGTCTCCTTGAAACGTTGTTGCCTGCCCTCAAAATTCCTCAGGTAATCTCCAAATTCATTGCAGATGATATTGATTGATTGACTGATTTCATTTCTATACTGCCCAATAGCTGAAATTCTCTTCTGATATCTGGTGGCAACTTGACTCTCTGTGCGAGAGTGAATGTGGACTGTTTTCTAAAAAAGCCTACTTAATGCGAGGCTGTTCAGTGAATGGAAGTGAGATGTAAAACAGTAAAATTCATATCTGCAAGGGTTATGCATGGTTGATCTGTACATTTAAAACAGGCACAACTCAAATTAATTACATTATGCTTGCCCCCCACTCTACACACTCTTTCCTCTCTTTCTTTTTTAGTTTAGTCTGCTGTTCTGTCAGGAACAGAGAAAACAAGAGGTGCTATTTTCTCTCTTTTATGCAGGAATGGAAGTTCTAATTTTGATTTATGCTGAGTGACTCCAAGTTGCAATTTTATGCAGCTATCCCTGGGAAAAACAAAACAAAATGCACTTCATCTCCCCCCACCCAAAGCTCAACTTTTGATGCTTTACAAGAGATCAAGTGGCTTTTGTCTCATGGCACTTTTTTGCCAGGGGCTTTGGAGATTTGCTGAATATACTAAACCACATACTGTGCTTTGTTTTGCAATAAGGGATATAGTAAGCAGTCTAGTGTCTGCAGAGGTTGCAGTTCTCTCAGAGAATCCTGCCTCTGGAACTACACTGATTTTAGCAACTTGTCTGACATCCAACATGCAGAGGTAAAAAGAGTTTATCCAGAGGAACATGATATTTCTTCAAGTCAGCAAGCCTCAACAGAGCGCAAGGACACAGCAGTGGCTTCCAGGGAGGGATAATAAGAGATGTACCTGTATAGAGTGTCAGGTGTGTGTGTGTGCATGTGTGTGTGACTTGAACCTGGTGGTTCAGCTAGTACTGAAGCTGAAGCTCAAATATTTTGGCCACCTAATGCGAAGAGAAAACTCCCTGGAAAAGGCCCTGATGCTGGGAAAGACTGAAGGCAAAAGGAGAAGGGGATGGCAGAGGATGAGATGGCTAGATAGCATCACCGATGCAATGACTATGGACTTGAACACACTCCAGGAGAGAGCGGAGGACAGGAAGGCCTGGCGTCCATGAGGTCACGAAGAGTCAGACACGACTGAACGACCAAATAAGGAATGCGAATGGCAGCTCCCTATGGGGGCCGCCATTGGCGTACGCGCTTTTTTTTTTTTTAAGTCACCCGTGATAGGCTACGTGACGATTAACGTAGCCTATCATGGCTGACTTTGCAGATCTAGCCGTGATAGGCTACGTAAATCGTCACGTAGCCTATCACGGGGGTGTTTTTTTTTTAACTTTTTATTTTGCGGCCGGGCGAGGTGAGGTGCCTCCACCCCGGCCTGAATTTCGGCTGGGCGAGGAGGGAAGCCTCCCCCCCCGGCCTGAACTTCGGGGGGAGCAGCGAAGCGCCTCCCCCCCACCGTGAAGCAAGCTGCGAGACCAGGTAAGTGACTTTCGTGCACCCCTACAACTACGGCACAAGATATGTGTGCTTGAAAAGGGATTATTTATTTATTTTATTCAGCATTAAGACCCTTCAATTATTAAATATTTATGCCGACTGAACAATACAAATCCTGTGTCAGCCTTAGGTCTCCAAAACCCATGATGTAGTGCACTAGGATGCAAAGATAAATATTCAATTATGTATGTATGTATGTATGTATGTATGTATTTATTTATTTTTAAGCCTACCCATTTTTTATGAACTTGAGCACACTCCGGGAGAGAGCAGAGGACAGGAAGGCCTGGCGTGCTATGGTCCATGGGGTCACAAAGAGTCGGACATGGCTTAACCACTGAACAACAACAACTACTACTGGTTTAAGACCAAAGTTAAGGCTATCTCATGTTAACTGTAAGCTGGAAAACTGGAAGTGAAGAAGGATGCCTTAAGAGACATGCCCTGTGATCACTAATGACGATTAAGTAATGGTGCCTGCTTGCAACTTATCCTCCATGTACCCATGCTCCACATGATCAGGAGCACTGATTGCCTTGGGTTCCTCCTGATTGTGTGTGGCACTGTAACCACATTCAGCCAAATGCAGTTACATTTCCTCTTCAGACCTTTCCTGACAACTTGGGGAGATGGGGGTGGAGGGGGCAGGACTGGCATACATATCCCTATCAACCATCCGTGCCTAAGACTTTCATTCTTTTGGATAAGGAGGCGGAGTTCTTACAACCATCCGAATGACCATACAAAGTGTGAATGTATGTTCAGTATAGAATGTGGATACTCTACATAGAAAGTAGCAGAAGGGATCAGGGACTTTGTGTGGCATTTCTGCCTCTTACCAGTGAGAATATATTTTCAGTAAGGGCATTCCCACAGCAGACAACACCTTCCCCTCCACACAGTAACGCTGCCACCAGGACATTTACCTCAGGTCCAACCTTTTTTTACTCTATCCTCGAGCTATGAACTATTATAACCTGTATTATTCCCTTTATTACTTTACCCTTTTGTAGCCAAGAACAGAAGGCATAGGATTTTATAAAACTAAGAAACCTTTATTATTTGCAGAATTCAGATGGTAAACAATAAATAACTTTTCAAGCTTGTGTCTATGTATATCCTCTCATACACACACATCCTAGTTTCTCTCTCTGTGTCTCCACAATCACTCTCTCTTCACAGACACTACCCCTGTCTTTATCCCGATATAAACTTTGTCCTATCTGTCTTCCCAAGCTCTATCTGTTCAAAACCTTCTCTGATGAAGTCCCTATCTGCCCTACACAAGCCCAGCTCCCTGCTTATATATCACACACACTTCACCCCTGTCTCACTCACTCAGCCAATCATCTGACATATGCAAATACACCATACTTCTGTCACTCATACCACTCTCACCCAAGATATACTCACCATGAATACAGATTCATAATAGGAATACGCATCTATAACCACACATCTATATAATATATACACATCAATACACATCTTGCACTATATTTCTGCATTCAGAAAAGGCAGCACAAAGGGCCCATTCCCCACATTTCTCACCTTCTACAGAAAGGAAGGGCAAGGAATAGACCCCTGTACTGCATTTTTGCTTTCAGAGCTATAGTGTGAGTCCCTGGTCTTTCCACTTCCCACATATGTGCATTCCATCCCACCTACCCCCACCCAATTCCATGAGGGTCAAGTTACATGCAACTTTTAAGATGATTATTATTATTATTATTATTATTATTATTATTATTTTAAAACATTCATGTCTGCCTTTCCGGGCAGAAGCCCTCCCAAGGTGGCTCACAACAATAAAATACATAAAAACCAGTTAAAATATTTAAAACAACAAAAACATAAACACAATAAAATAGTGATAAAAGCAACAATCAAAGCTGACAATCAAACCAAGAATAAAGATGTGGCTAGTAGCTACACATATTTTCTTTTATTTTTTACTAAAAAGTAAGTATAGGAAGTGATATGGATTGGGACCCTAGCATGGGGGAAGGGGGAGATTTAACCCTTTGCTGTGTCCCCTCTCCATATCACCCCCTGTACCTCTAATTTATATTACAACCGGATCACATTTTGGTAATGTTAATTTCAGGTGAAAAAGGCCCAATCCAGACTGGGAATACAGTGTGTGTGTGTGTGTGTGTGTGTGCGTGTGCGCAAAGATTTAAAGCCCCCTACCCATCCCATGACTAAGGGAATAGGCATTGCACATAGAATCCACTAGATGATCTTTACAATGTATTATCCCTCTGCAAACACTGGAAAACTAGCAATAGGTCCAAAATTAAACTGAACATGCACAAGATAATTTTGCCAGCAGTTGCTGCCACAGGCTTTATTGCAGCAGGAAAACCTTAATAACTTGTTAACTATGGCTCCAAACTTCTGCAAACAAGCCTGAATATAAGTAGTTTTCACCAAAATTTGAAAGTAATATATGACATATCTATTTAAAGATAGTTAAACGGGGCTAAATTTCAATTGACAACAATTTGGCACTTTTTATCAGATTGGTTTGAAATTTGGCTCAAAAATAGACCTCATCACATGCATCATGGATGCCAAGTTTCAAGTTATTAGCTCAACTGATGTTCTTTGTATAAGTAACAGAATGTTGAGGCTTATAATGCATATAATGGTCAAACCTTCCTCCCACCCATATTTTCCTTAACTAAATGGGCACTCATGTGCCCATTTTAATACAGATGTCCAAGGACTTTAAGCAAACAGCTGACAATTTTGAAGGGACAAATCATCCCTGACAAATGGTACCAGACGAAATCTGAATACGCTGACAGATTTTCTGCAGAAATCTGCTTTTTAAGGCCTGAGTAAATAGAATTCCTCCTGCAGGTGCACCACTAATTCATACTCCTAGACATTTCCCCCTCTGTCCCATGAACACATTGAAACCATCATAGTCATTGTGCTCTAAACTCAGCTACTGTTTTGAGTTTCTAATGAGACATACAGCTCCTTGGCTGAAATGGGGAAAGCAGTTGTCAAACCCACCATATATAACTTTCCTCTTCACTGAATCATGACTGGCCACTTTTAACTAATGTGTTTGGAGAAAGATAAAGTCCCTCAAAGTCATTCTCTCTTTCAAGCTGGCTTGAAACTACTGCATTTCATCTATGGACTTATTTATGGTCAGACACATAGGCTGCCCATTGGATGCTTTGTCTGTCCTGATGGATGAGGTGTATATAGAGGGATGTCAACAGCATTTGAGTTTTCAAAAGCTCACATTTCTAACTACTCATCTGACAGATGTTGAAGATAATAATATAAAACCTTTTGAGATTCTGTGCAAGAAAAGCTGTTTGTTTTTTTCTTTGTTCTTCTAATAATAAGGTGAGCTACCTATTTCAGCTGACAGGATGTGGCTGAAGTAGCCGAGAAAAGCCATAGTAATATGACTCAGCCCTTGTCTATCAGCAACATCAGGAAGGCAGCTACCAAGGTCACGACAATGAAAATTGGGAAACTGGATATTTTAGCATCCACATAGTATCTGATCATCTGCATGAAGATAAAAATTTCTTTTGATGAAACTGCTGTCCCAAACATTTAGCAGATACAATTAGGGATGAGAGAGAAATGTGTTTAGTTCACATGTTAATGCAAACTCACCTAATTTCACACTTTCGAACCGCTGTGCGAACTGAAACTCACCCAACCCCCAAATCCACACTTCTCCAAATTTTGCAATAAAGTTCTCCAATAAGTAAGTAAGTAAATAAATAAATAAATAAAATGTGTTCAAAAGCATTAGAGGAAATAACATTCAACAATGCACTGATGTTCAAAAATGCTTGCAAAAATGTGCATATTAGGAAAAATGCGTATGTTAAATGTGCACAAAATGCTTACAAATGTTCATGGGTTTGTTTTGTTTTAATATCAGTGTTCAGGATAAACCAAATTTAGGACTGGAGAAATTCTCAGATTTCCAGGTAGACTGAATTTGAGACTGGCAAAATAGAGAAATCAAAATTTATAGGTCTGTCTCCAGATGCAATGGGCAGAACAAGCTCTCCAACCTGTTAGGTTTTCCTCATTTATTTCAATGGACTCATGTGGACATTCATTTCTGCACACAGAGTTTTTACCCCATTTGACACAAATGGGGCAATCTGAATATGAAGTAATAATGAAGTATATCTAGAAGCTTCCTACACATGGGACTCTGGATTGAAGGCTTTATGTGCAATGACTATTTATCATCATAATAAACTTTACCCCTCGTAAAGGGGGGGGGGAATATTACCTTGGGTGCTTTTCAATGGGAGGTGAGAACTAGCACATGGGAAGTTCACCTTGAAGGGGTCATAGTGATGATGGGTGAACTCCTTTCAGCGTGCTTTGAAATTGACTGGTGCCCCCACACCCAAGACTTCCTGAAAAATGTTAGAAAGGGTCCAACATATTTTTCAAGGTTGCTAACATAATGAATTGTGGAAGCACACTGCCCCTCTCCTGCTAGTCCCTTCCCTGGACCAAAAACAAACTTGCAAATTAAAATGGTAATAGGTATGGCCTGCTAGAGGAGATGACTTTATGGCCACTCAACCAGGAAATATACTCTGGAGAACACTGAGGAGCATCATTTCCTGCTGGAGAGCATGGGATTGTTCATTTCTTCTGCCTCCCAAACTGAATCCCATTTGGATCCAGACCTGAATTCACAGGTCTGGACCCAGCTCAAAATGGGTCCAAATCCCCCCCCCCCAGGGGGGAGGTGGAATTTCAACCTCAGGTACGCATTTGCCCTTAGCACTATGAAGGAATAAATACATATTCATTATTCACTTTTTAGATTTGTACACATATCACAATATTCAAGGTCATGTATACATATAAAGTCAGTACAAAACACATTAAAAAAATGTACAGTGCACTCCTATGCATGTTTATTCAGAGGTAATTCCCACTATGTGCAATGCAGCTTACTCCCAGATGTCCATAGGATTGTGGCCTTATTTGTTTAACCTATGAATTGTGGTCTTTACCACAGTAAAACCCAAATGGAACCAACATGCTATACCAGTCCTGACTTTAACAATAAAAACAAATAAATTTTATTTTGTTTAACTTTAATTCTCAAGATGTTTTGTAGCCAACAGCAATTTCTGCACTGAGTCATTATGGCATGGCATATATGCAGGCCAGTGCATAAGTGTATTGAAGAAGATTATTATTTCTCAAAGCTACAAGATTAAGACTTTATTGTAATAAAGATGTAGCAGGCTTGATAATGTAAACAGCAAAAAAGCAATTCAGTAGCAAACCAATGCGTGCTCTCTCTCTCACACACACACGCACGCACGCTGTTAATCGTCCATGAAGCAAAACAGATGGACCAAAAATAAGTTAACACTTAATAAAGACCAAATGGGAAAAGGAAATTAAAAAAACCTCAAATACAAAATGTAAGACAACTGAATATGTAGCAAGAGTGACATGAAGTTATAGTTTCAGCATATCTGAGCCAATAAGGAGAAGTTATGTTTGGGCTTCTGGGGCAGAAGCAAAGTACTGGACAGAGGGTGAACTTCCATTCACTTCTTTCTGTAATAGTGTAGCCTTCGGTTCCTATTTGGATGTGTGGTTGTTGTTTGTTTGTTTTCTTTTAAAGAAAGTCACTGGGAAATGGGAAAGGCTTCAAAGTCAACAAATGCTACCACAGGCCTGAAAGGCAACATTCCCCCTTACCCCCAGATAGGGATGGGCAAATCCCTGATGTCCAAACTGGAGGGGTCTGCTTGGGCGTTCCCTGGAGCCCTGGTGCATCTGCTGGAATTTGTGGGGTGGCTTTCCATCTTTCTAAAAAGTGTGATAGGCTAATGGTGGCTGCTGTTACCCTATCATGGGAAAATTCCAGCTGTAATTGGCATATATTATGCCATTTTCTGCTGTAAAGCACTTCTGCATAAATGTGGCCATAAAGCAGCCACCATTTACATAGACGTAAGTGCTTTTTGGCCACAAATGGGATAAAATGTGCCAGTTGCAGCTGTAATTTTCCCAGGATAGGGTAATGGCAGCCACTATTAACCTATCTTGTGTTTTAGAAAGATAGAGAACTGCCCCATGCAAAATCTGAGGATGCACAGGTAACAGGGGGCAGCAGTCTGCTTTGGACTCTGGTGCATGGTCTGAAGGCACATGATGATGTACTAACCTTAATGGAGCAAAGTAGATCTGGTCAATTCATGGAAGGGAGATAACCTGGGAACCCTATATATACCACCTTGAGTTCAGTGGGGAAAAGAAAGGAAATAGATTTAAAAACAATCTAACAAAAAACACCTCTTTATGTTCTGTTGTCATTTTGCAGCAAGCAATGGTAGCTGCAGAAACAAGAGAATGGTCTGTAAGGAACTGTGAGCCATTGAGCGGTTGCAGAGTTTTGGTTTCAGGATTTGCTATAACATGCGCAGGCAGACCTAACACTAAATCAAAATTCATCGAGGGGGTGGGGGGAGAATAGATTGACCTTTTTACTGTCTTGTGATTCTGATGTCTTAGTTGCTCAGCTCCCTGCCACACTTGAGACAAAGAAGCATTTTTTCCCAAAAATAAAATTCTCTTTGAAAATTATCTTCAGGACTGAAAATGCAATATCTGAGGTTTTTTAAAAACAAACAAAAACAAACAAAAACCCCAAAGCAACCCACCAGCTTTGTGAAGAATAAATTTCCCTGCATTTCTGACATTACCTTTCCCATGAATTTGCAATAGGTTTAGCTAGATTTATGATGAATACATGTTGATGCAAAAATAGAGTAGATTAGATTGGAGAGAAGATGCGACAAACACTGTAATATATTCTCTTTGGCTGTGCTTTGAGACTCTCAGCCTATGCCAGGGTAAGCTCTGTAACTAGGGATGTCAGAGAAATCAGCCACAGACCCCAATGAGGCTGGATTCAATAGAATCCAGACTCCATGGCGGGAACAGCACAACTCACCTCCTCCTCCCTCTGGAACTATCCAGGGCCAGATCCTCCTCATGGCGATTTTGAGGAGCTGCTGGCTGGCTCCATAGCGCCAGCGATACAGCTGCCATGGCCATGCCATATCCCTGGCTGACAGCTCACTCCGGATGCAAATGGCGTCTACTACACCATTTGCGTCCGGAGTGAGCCCTCAGCCAGCGATTCACCATGGCAATGGCAGCCGCATCACTGGTGCTACAGAGCCGGCCGGCGGCTCCATGAAATTGCCTCAGAGTAGAGCTGGCCGAAGAGGATTCTGGGGGGAGGACCAGATCACCTCCCCATGTGGGTGGATTCCCCCCCAAGAGTAGCAGGTAGGGAATCCACCTATCCCTATCTGTAACACACACGATATCATTCCCTTTCTGCTGAAAAGTGAAATAAGATTTCCCCCCCCTCCTTTCTTTCTCACAAAAAATTTCAAAGTGGATTTTCTTTACGTTTGTTAAATATACTATAAAATGGAATCAGTATATGGCTAATGCAGATGAGATGTAAATTACATGAAGGAAATTTGCATGTGTTCAGGGAGTTTTCTTGACTACATTCCAGATTTGTCAATATGGTTGTTGAAAGAGAAGCTGGCAAGACACTTACCCCAGGGTTGTTGCACATATCAGATAACATGTGAATGTTTTCTTTCTATTCTCTTTACAACTAAGAGCTGCATATCCATAGCATGGGATCTGTTTCTCTCTTGAGATGTTTCTGTGTAATAATGGTATAGTCTCATAGTGTCCTTTTCCTCATGGGATAACTCTTTATCAAGTCAGGAGAAATTGCTCTTGTCTGCTTTCCCCATCACAAAAAGGAAAGCTTAGGTGCCCTGAGGCTTTACAGACTCCTACTGAAAAAGATTTCCATTTGTCTTCTGTATCAGTTTCTAGGGATGTTGGCAAAATCTGCCACAGACTCCAGTGAGGCCAGATTCTTTGGAAACTGGCCCCCCAGAGTCTGTGGCAGAACGGCCTCCCCCCTGCCACCCCTCAAAATCCCCCCCCAGGACAGACCTACCTGGCAGCAGATGTAGCAGCGAATGGCGGCCGTCGTAGTGGCCACCATTTGCATGCCTGCATTAGGCCATGATAGGCTATGTAAATATTTACATAGCCTATCATGGCAAAGAGCAGGGGCGCAAATGGCGTCCGCTACGCCATTTGCGTGCCTGCCTTTTGCCGTGATAGGCTACATAAATACTTACATAGCCTATCATGGCTTGGCAGGGATGCAAATGGCAGCTGGCTTAGCGCCTGCCATTTGCGGCCACAGCAGCCCGGCAGCGGCTGGAAGTCTGGCTGTGGCCGGCCCTGGCCAGCAGCTCCGCAGAGTTGCCATGGAGTGGAGCCAGCTGGGTCAGATTCTGGGGGGAGGGACGGAGAACCTCCCCCTCACCGCAGAAGCCCCCAAACGGAACAAGGTAAGGGATTCATACATCCCTATCAGTTTCAACTGTCTTTCAACTGAGCCTGAATTGTATTGTTTTGTTTATGCAGTAAGCCGCCTTGGGAAGACTAAGGTCTTGAAAGACAGCTAAGAAATAGATTAAATAAATAAACCACAGCCTGAGTCACTCAGGTTGCAATCCTGTTGTCCCTGGGAGTAGGGATGTACGAATTGTGTACCTTCCGTGCCGCTTGACTTCCGCAGTTTGCGGCCAGTGTTCCGTACCGTCATTCGCAAGCCCCCAGAATTCTCCTTTTTTTTTTCCACTCCGAAAATTACGAAGATAAATCTGTGCCGATAGCCGTAATTCTGCATAACTTCCATAAGAAAAGCTATTTTTCATAGATATTTAAGTATTTTTTCCTCTGTCCTGGCCACTGAGACATGCAGTAACTACTTTCAGCCAAAACACTTCCTTCACCTAGGGGCTTCCCAAAACAAGGCTGCCCTAGGTGTGCCTGAGCGATGCACTCTTTGTTTAAAGTAACATTGTTTGAAAGAAACAAAGAGAAAACCTTTTAAAATGACCATGCCAGTCTGGAGCCCTGCATGAGTATTATTTAGGGATGTCAGATAATTCCATGACGGATTTATTTATTTATTTATTTATTGCATTTATACCCCGCCTTTCTCCCTCTCGCAAGGAACTCAAGGCGGCTTACATTATCCTCCTCCTCACCGTTGTATCCTCACAACAACAACCCTGTGAGGTAGGTTGGGCTGAGAGTCTGTGACTGGCCCAAAGTCACCCAGTGAGCTTCCATGGCCAAGTGGGGACTAGAACCCGGATCTCCCGGCTCCCAGTCCGTCACTCTCACCACTACACTACACTGGCTCTCAGATCTTGGTGATGCTGAATGCCAGTGTATTCAGCCCCCCGAAATCCATCACAGAATGAAGCCCCCGCCCCCCCACCCCCGAAAGGCTCACGGGACAAAGTCCCCACCACCCCCACCCCACAAAAGGCACACGAAATGGAGCACTTACCTGCTCCCGTCCGCGCTGCTTTGTGAATGGCAGCCATCGTATGGCCGCCATTTGCTCCCTCTTCTTCAAGCTGCGATAGGCTACGTAAATACTTACCTAGCCTATCACAGCTAATGCAGGGATGCCATTTGCATCCCTGCAGAGGCCGTGATAGGCTACCTAAGTATTTATGTAGCCTATCACGGTGGGGGGGGGGAAACCCAGTGTACGCAAATGGCGACAGCTACCGCCATTTGCGTATGCTGGGGTTTTTCCCCCTGCCGTGATAGGCTACGTAAATACGTATGTAGCCTATCATGGCTCAATACAGGGATGCAAATGGTGGCGGCTACAACATCTACCATTTGCATCCCTGCAGGGCTGCCCAGCGGCCGGATGTCCAGCTGCGGGCAGCCAGAGCCAGCCGGCGGCTCCGCAGCTTGGCTGCGGAGCAGAGCCAGCTGGGCAGGATTCTGGGGGGAGGGATGGAGTGCCTCCCCCCCCACGGATGCCCCTCAGTGGAGCAAGGTAAGGGATTCGTACATCCCTAGTATTATTCCCCCTGCTTGACTTTCTATTTCCATATCCAGCCTTGTTGGTGACATGGTGAGGCTAAAATGGAGAGGAGAACCAACTCTGTGCATGTCTACTCAGAAGTAAGTCTTACTGAGTTCAATGCAACTTACTCCTACACATGTCAGCACCCCACTTGCCCCCAGCTCAGCTTTGTATTTCCACATCCAGCTCATTAGCAAATCTCCTGTTAGTTATCTCACTGGGTGACTTTGGGCTGGCCTCTATCCACTACCCCACACTTCTGTTATGAAACTCATGAAGAAAAAGAGGCAGTATAATGGAAAGTTCTTTCTGAAGCAGTCACACTTGTACAATTACAGCATGAAGGGAAAGATCAGCAACCTTCTCTTTGTTTGAATAAAAAGCACACCATGCACATGCTCAAGGAATGGACAAAATGAGGAATAAACATACAATGGAATATGAAGAACTATATTCTTCTATTGTGTGTTCCTGGTTGACAGCTGGTTGGTCACTGAGTGAACAGAATGCTGGACTAGATGGATCCTTGATTAGGGATGGCGGAGAATTCCACCACAGACCCCAATGAGGAGTCCGTGAGTCCGCGGCGGAAAGGATCCCTTACCTCTGCCTCCATCCGAGCCAGCTCCTCCCTGCAGCGATTCCGTGGAGCCACACTCTGGCTCCCGCTGGTGATATGGTAATGGCGGCCGCCATTAGTGTATCGCTGTGAGGAATGAATACAGCCACAAGTGGAAAAAACAGGAAAAAACATAGACGCAAATGGCGTAGTGGACGCCACTTGCGGCTGTAAAGCCCTTAGTTTAACCTAATTGCAGCCATTTGCGGCTGCATTTAAGTTAAACGAAGGGCTTTACTGCCTCAAGTGGCATCCACTATGCCACTTGTGGCTGTATTCATTGCTCACAACAGTACGGTGATGGTAGTCGCCATTACTGAATTGAATTGCCAGCGATACAGAGCCAGCTTGCGGCTCCACCGAATTGATGTGGAGAGGAGCTGGCTCTGTAGGATTCCAGGGGGAGGAACAGATCACCTCCCCAGGTGGATTCCATACTGACTAGAAGGTAGGGAATCTGCTCATCCCTACCTGGTAGCCACTGTGTGGTCTAGATGGACCCTTGGACTGATTCAGCATGGTTCTTGTTACGTTCTTATGCACACATCATGGATTCATCTAAATGTTGGGCATTTTCCCATTGACTTGCATGGGAAAACACTCTGGCATCTTACTGAAGAAGTGGAGTGCTTAATATGACTAGTGATGCCTTTTGTTGCATTTTAGAATACAGTACTCAAAATATTCAATTGGAGTACAATTTGCAGTATTTGAGATGCCTTGAATAATTCACACACATTCATTTATTCTTGATTAGTGGATCACGCTTAGCAAAAAAGGAAGTATTTATATTATTTTATGACATGTGGTATTAATAATGCATTCCTTTGCTCTCAAGCTGCTTTTTATTTATCTTTTTTTTTTTTTTTAAGAAAGCAATAAAACATATGCAAGGAAAGGAGGCTCCTGAATGGAGATTAAGGAACTCTGGAGATACTTTAAGCTGTTATTGCAAAGGGGGGGGGGGTATTGTATCAGTTACCCCTTAGGGGAGCCAAGGTAAATAGAGAGTATGATAACACAGGAGAGCTGGGTGGAAGGGGGCTAGGGATGGAACACTTCTAAATCAGTAATCCATAGAAAAGTAGTTAGCTACAATAAAAGCAACAGAATTTATGAGGCAAACATGGACTCCAGAAAAGCATGGTGGTTACAGTGCATAAGCCAATCCACAGGGATACAATGCATGGCAGGGATGATCAAGTGGGTAGGGTCAATGACATGAAGAACTGGGATCAGGGCCAGTGGTATGGTCTCCCTCCCTATTACTCACACATAACTTCTATGCAGGAGTAATGTCAGCACAGGGCTATGATCTCAGCCCAGCATATACCTTAAATAGGCAAAAACTCCACCCCTCATTATTCACACTCCCAGATGTTTATTATGCTTGCATGTTTTAATGTAATTTTAGTTATTATATTTTAATTTAGAAGAGGATTTTATATTTATATATATATATATATATATATATATATATATATTACTCCCAATGAAGGTGTATAATACCTCCAACTTGGATGCAACTTTGGACTCTGTGAATCAGACCTGCTTTGACTCGGACTGATTTGGACCCCCTCTGCTTGGACTGGTTCCATATCCAAAGTGAGATTCAGGTATCTGGATGACTCAGTTTGGGCGTTTTCCCATGGACTTGCATGGGGAAACACAAATGACCATAACCTTTTCAGTTTCCATGATAAATTCATGAAATGTGTGTGTGTGGGGGCTCTCTGCAGACATGGAAGGGATCCCACCTGCCAGATCTCAGGCAGTTTGGCCCAGGACTTTCCGTGCTAGGTGCAGCTGAAGTTTGATTTTTTTCCCCACAAAAACTCTCAAAGCAAAAAGCATTACCTCCCAGCCCTGTGCCGCTGCCGCCGCCTCCCTGCTTGGCTGTCAAGGACTGCTGGCCATCTCCTGCACATGAGGAGGAGGTAGTTAGTGAGTGGGGGGGCATGGTTCCACAGGTAGGAGGAGGAGGTCTGGCACATGCCCCCACTACTAGCCATCTCTCCCTTGTGAGGAGGATACAGCTAGCAAGCAGTGGGGGCTTGTACTGTGCTGCTGGTCAGCTGTCCTTGACAGCTGAGCAGGTAGGAAAAGGAGGAGGTGTGGCGCATGGCCCCCACCATGAGCCATCTCCTCCTCATGAGGAGAAGACAGCTAGTGAGCAGTGGGGGCGTGTGCCACACCTCCTCCTCCTCCTGCCTGGGTGATTCACACCGCTCTTTTGCAGCGCACACATCTATACAAAAAAACTATGTGCACACATATGCAAAAAGTGCTGTGAATCATGCATATTCTCAAGATTCACGGCACTTTTTGTGTACAAGTCTATGTGTACATAGACTTCCAATTGCTATGTTTTTAAAAACATAGTGATCATGGCAGAGGCAGAGGGACTGGTGAGTGGAGAAGGGTGGGGTGTCCGGAGAAGCCAGATGGGGGTGGGTTCTTCTCACATCCCTAAGTAACACCACCAGAATGATCTCTGTCTCTGAAAGGCAGCCCTCTTTTCTCCAGTTATTCAGTCTTCCCCCCTCCTCCATCACTGTCACTGATTGGCGATTGCTGGGTTATGTTCAGCCCTGACGTGGCAAATAGAGTTTCCATTCATCAAAGCTCCCTCCCTCCCCCTGCTACTCTTCCTCCCTTCCCTCCTCCTCCCTCCTCAATCCCTGGCTGAACTTTCTCAAGTTGATAGGGGTGCACGAAAGCCACTTACCTGGTCTCGCAGCTTGCTTCGTGGTGGGGGGGAGGCGCTTCGCTGCTCCCCCCGAAGTTCAGGCTGTGGAGGGAGGCTTCCCTCCTCACTCGGACGAAATTCAGACCGGGGGGGAGGCTTCCCGCCTCGCCCGGCCGAAATTCAGGCCGGGGAGGAGGCGCCTCGCCTCGCCCGGCCGCGAAATAAAAAGTTTAAAAAAAAACGCCCCCGTGATAGGCTACATGACGATTTATGGTTCTATTACGTAGACTAAAGATTACGTAGACTACGGCAAAAATAAGGGCAGCGCTATTTGCGTTGCCCTTATTTTCGCCGTAGTCTACATAAAGATTTACGTAGACTACAGCGACCAAATAAGGAACGTGAATGGCGGCTCCCTATGGGGGCCGCCATTTGCGTACCTGCTTTTTTTTTTTTTAAGTCACCCATGATAGGCTACATGACGATTTACGTAGCCTATCACGGCTGACTTTGCAAAACTAGCCGTGATAGGCTACGTTAATCGTCACATAGCCTATCATGGGGGCGTTTTTTGTTTTTTTTTACTTTTATTGGAATGGCGGCGGCGACAGCCGGTCGAAAGACTGGCTGCCGCCTCTGCCCCTGTTGAAGACCTGCCGAACCGCCGCCGGGACCCGCCACCGGGAGGGACATTCGGGAAAGGTAAATCCCATACCGGGGGGGCGGGGGGGCGGGGGGGCAGAGAATTTCTCCCCGAAACTACTTCGCGGCGCCGAATACGTTGGCACTCGGCCCCCCGAAGTTTCGGGGAGAAATTCTCCCCCATCCCTACATACTTTTGGCACCAGGTTGTCTAGGTTGCTCAGAACAGATCATGGAGTTGGACAAGGCACTTTGTATACGAGGTGCTTTGCTTTGGGGTGCCTTGTTGTTATTCTGCTCCACCTCATATCACCTGGATTCACTTCTGAAACATAGGGATGTCGGAGAATTTCTCCACAAATCTCCGGGAGGCTGAATGCCAATGCATTCGGCCCCCCGAAATTGGTGGGGAAATTCTCCGCCACTCCCCCCCCCGGGATGGGACTTACCTCTGTCGAATGTCCCTCTCGGCGGCGGGTCCCGGCGGCGTTGCAGCGGCAGCCGGTCTTCCGACCAGCTGCCACCGCCGCCATTTCCCAGTGAAGTAAAAAAAAAAAGTGACGATTTATGTAGCATATCACAGCTGACTTTGAAAAAAAAAAAGCGCGTACGCAAATGGCGGCACCCATGGGCGCCACCATTTGCGCTCCTTATTTGGGCATGGGTAGTCTACGTAAAAATTTACGTAGACTACGGCAAAAAGAAGGGCAACGCAAATAGCGGGCTTTGGACTGAAGCAGTGCACAGCCTAGTTTTTGATATACTGTGCTCCAAAAGGATTCAGATCCCATTCAGTCATTGCAACTTAGATCCCTCCATGTCTTCTCTAGGGTGGTCCATTCATTTCTAACTGGACAATTGGGCATTGGCAGAACTAGGGATGTGTGAATTAGCAAAACTCATTCTGACTTTTGAGCTTTTTCTTTTTGCATGAAAATCTGGGTGTATTTTCATGTGCATTTTACAAATGTATGCTTCAGTTGTGTACATCTTTGAAATGTGGGGATGGTGCAGGTACCTGATTCTGTCTGGGAATCTGGCAGAACCACCCCTGCCTGCACCCCTGAGCCCCACTGGCCAACCCCCTGCCCATTCAAGCAGCCCACATGCACACTGGTGGCCTCGCCGAGCTGCAGTCACCATTTTTTGAAAAATAAAATGGCAATCACAAAAATGTGCATATTTGTGTATGTGTGAAAATTAGGGATGGCGGAGAATTTCTCCCCGAAACTTCGGGGGGCCGAGCGCCAACGTGTTCGGCCCCCCGAACAAGTTTTGGGGAGAAATCCTCCGCAACCCCCCGCACCCCCCCCGGGACGGGACTTACCTTCCCTGAATGTCCCTCCCGGCGGCGGGTCCGGCTGGCGGTTCATCCGGTGTTCGAGCGGGGCGGGAGCGGCAGCCGGTCTTTCGCTATTTGCGTTGCCCTTATTTTCGCCGTAGTCTACGTAAACATTGACGTAGACTACAGCAACTAAATAAGGAACGCGAATGGCGGCTCCCTATGGGGGCCGCCATTCGCGTACGCACTTTTTTTTTTTTTTTTAAAGTCACCTGTGATAGGCTACGTGACGATTCACGTAGCCTATCATGGCTGACTTTCCAGATCTAGCCGTGATAGGCTACGTGAATCGTCACGTAGCCTATCAGGGGACGTTTTTTTTGTTGTTGTTGTTACTTTCGTGTTCGCGGCCGGGCGAGGCGGGAAGCCTCCCCCCCCCCCAGCCTGAACTTCACGGGGGGAGCAGCGAAGTGCTCCCCCCCACCGCAAAAAAGCTGTGAGAAAAGGTAAGTGACTTTCGTTCACCCCTAGTGAAAATGCACATTTTCTCATGTGTGCATTTGAAAAATGCAGTTTTTTCATATGCAAATACATACACACACATCTATATATGCACATTCACAAAATGCAAATTTTTGTGCATAGGCAAATGAGCACATTCTTGTCATTGCTGTTTTATTTTTCAAAAAATGGCAACCGCTGCTAGGGTGATTGCAGGCTGCTAGCCAAGCATGGGAGGGGCTTCAGTGCAGTCCGGGAACTGGCAAAGGAGATAAGGGCTGGGCGGGTGCCCAGAGAACCCAGACGGAGGTGGGTTCACACTTCCCTATTGAAATGTACACATTCTTCTTCCATTTAAGCATATTTGTTCACTTTTCAAAAGTATGCATTTTTGCTATCTGACACTTTTGGAGGGTCTGCAAATCACATTACAACCTCAAGAATTTATGGACTTCTTCAACCACAGATTGCATCCAAGTCCATACTCCATATTCAGTTCAGAAGGTGAAAACTGGGTAAATCCTGATGAAAAATGAACTGAAACTAATTTTTCATACGTCTCTAGATAGCATAGGCATCTATAGAGCCAGATCTTCCAAGCAAGCACGTAACTTTGTGAAAGTTGGGAACAGGTCAGGATGATGAAGCTTGTTTAAGTTTCGGAATGACACATTGGTTGGAAGGGACCATAGATAGCTCATGACAGACCACTTGCCTTGCATGCAGAAGGTCTCAGGTTCAGTACCTGGCATCCCCAGGTTGACCTAGGACAGACTCCTGCCTGAAACCCTGGAGAGCCTCTGCCAGTCTGTGTCGACAATACTAAATGGATAAGGCAGCTTCATGTGTTTCTAGTTGTTTGTGCTCATACCCAGAATTGCCACTTTCACTTTGAAAGAAGGATCAGGTAGCGGTTGATTGGAAAGGCCTCTGCCCATGTCCGGTGAAGCTACTACCAGTGAGAGTAGAAAATACTGTTGTCAATGGTCCAGTGCTCAATTGTCCCTCCTTGTTTTTGGTTTCCCAGTCAGTCCCAAGGATGACACTCTATTCAAGACTTGTGTTTAGAAAGGGGATATGTTTTACAAAACATTTAACTATCCAAATATGAATGTATAAGACGCCATTTGCCAGCTTTCACTTACTGGATGTCTCAAAAGCCCAGCGTTCTGTACATCTGATTACTTTCTGCCACACAGGGGAAAATATTATTAACATCTTTGTTTGGTTCTTTTATACAGCAGGTGCTTTCTTGACTATGTTGCTGGTTCCCCCACCCTTACTGAAAGATTTGCCATGTAAAATAAAATGATTTCCAATGACACATTACAAGCTAGGAAACATAGCTTGGGAACTCATGCACCATTATACCTATATTGTGTTCCTTTAAATACATAGGTCAGGTGTACATATTCATACATGGCCAGAACAGGTTTGGGCAAGGAAGCCTCATTGTGGCTGCTCCTCCTCAGATTAGTTAAACAAACCCTCACTGGGGACAACACACATATCTGATAACTTAGCTTTAAAGAAGGATACAGTCTTGGTTCTTTTACACATTGCTTGGATCTGTTGCTCAATATAGCCCACTGACAGAAGCCTGCCCAGACAACAAACAAACAAAACAACAACATGGGGACAATATACACACACTGAACAGCCTGGCACTCCTGGTGGACAAAATAGTAATGAAAGAAGGAATTATAGTTGTGTTTTAGGCAAGCATTTGGCCAACTGACTTGGTCTAGCAAGTAGGACTGTCCCCCAGTTAAACAATCCAGGCATGCCATCCCCAGTTAAACAAGTTGTGCATGCAATCCAGCACATTTACTCAGAAGAAAGCCCTAGTATATGCAGTGGCCCTATTGCCATAAGAACATAAGAAGAGCCATGCTAGATCACACTAAGGGTCCATCTAGTTCAGCATTCTGTTCACACAGTGGCCAACCAGCTGTTGACCAGGAACCCACCAGCAGGGCATGAGTGCAACAGCATCATTCCACCCATGCTCCCCAGCAACTGGTGTACAAAGTAGATGTGTGTAGGATTGTACCCCTACAGTGCAGCTGTAAACAGGGTTACCCACTGAGCTCAATGGAGTTTACTCCCTAGTAAGAGTTGAGGACTGCAGCTTTTGTATGAGTTTTGGTTGGTGGATAGATGGAAACTAGATTCATGCATGCATGAAGAACATAAAGACTTGAGAAGTTGGGAGGGGTACATTCTTTCGTTGTTTTTAGATGATTCACACATGAGTCACAACAGGTATCACAGCACTCATGATTCCTCCTCTCACACACAGGACATATAATGTTTTTCTCCCCTTTAAGATGAGGCTTGCCATCTGTAGTTTTATAATGATCTGCATTAAACTAATTTAAAATTGAATGCCAGATTACTTTGAAGTAGTTTTATAGTAGATCCAAATATTTTAGCTGATTAATCTGATTGATTAATTTACTAAACACAGCTTCCCTACTAGCAAATAATTCACTAGCTCCCCTTTCCTTGTCTCCCAGATTCAAGGAGGCTTCCTTGCCCAGACCTGTTCTGGCCATTGGGACAGAGAGCATGTTGCCCTTCGCCTGATGGATAGGACAAGACTGAGGGAAATGCATGCAGAAACATCCATCTATAAGACATACAGATGTGACAATGGACTATAAGAAGTCTGCCTCACCCCTCTTTCCAGTCTGCTCAGCACCCACCCACCCTACAGGGTCCAGTGTAGATATGAAGCCAATTAGCTGAGGCTGTAGCCTTTCCAGAGTCTGAACCTAGCAGTTACAAGTTCAAAGGTCCAAGGGTTCCAAGGTGGTCAGCAAAAACAAGGTCAAGCAAAAGGAAAAGTCTTAGTTGTCCAGGTCATAGGCAACAAGGTTCAAAGGCAACACAGCTGACAAGAAGCAGGCAAAATGATATTCTGTCCAGAACTCCTCATACCAGGAACCAGTGAAAACAAGGGAAGCTAGATTCAGAAATGTCTGCTCAACATTGTTTCCAACTGCAAACTCAGCTTTACACTGCTCTTTTTATGCAGGGGCTGTGAAAGCCACACCCAATCCTCAGCTGTTAGTGACTGCAGCTGAAAAGATCCTCCTTGTGAGCAAGCCTCCAACATGCAAGTAGCCTTTTTCTCACAAGGTGGCTTCAGGCTCAGTCTAGTACTCCTTCTGGATACCTGTCTTTTCAGGTGGATTACTCTACTTCCACCTCTGAGGCAGAATCCTTGTCCTCCACAGGTGATGCTCTCATGCTAGTCACCCATGAGGGACTGAGCTCCTCCTGGTCTACTAGCAGCATTGCTGATGGCATGTGGTTCCTGGTCCTCCAGCTGTTCCCCTAAGTAGGAGTCTTCCAGAGGTGGCATGACAGAGGTGTCTGAGTAGGAACTTTTTACTTGCAATCCTGAATGGCAGTGGGTTGCAGGGTTTGCCATCTACTCTGCACTGCGACTGGACAGGACTGATGGGAGATCAGCACAGGCAGTGTCTCTATAAATAGGTTGATCACAATGCAGCACATTGTAGGAAAGATCAGCAAGGCAATCATTGGTGAGCAACAACAGTCACCTTTATGTAGGAATGTATGGGAAATTTGTCTCATTCATTCATTCATTCATTTATATCTATTTATATTTATCAGCAACCATTTTGCACCTTCTGGACTGAATATGGACTGGAATACAATATGCAGTCAACGTTTTTATATTTCTGAGCTTGCAATATGATTCATGGACCAAGAGAGATGTGTTTGACAGAATGTGCACATTTGACAAATGTACATGAAAAAAAATGTGTACTTTTGACAAATGTACACAAACATGCTTTAAACAATGGGAGAAGAATGCATACATGAAAAAATGCACACAAATAATGTGTATATCTGGAAAAATATGAACACAATGTGATAGGGATGGGTGGTGGATCACTTACTCCATTCCGGGTGGAGGGGTCAGCCCGCAGAGGAGGCGATCCTCCCCCCCCCCCGAATCCGTTCAGGCTTGCTCCGCTCTACCTTGATCCTACGGAGCCAGCCGCCAGCTCCACTTTGCTGGCGAATGTCAATACGGCCGGCAGCCATTGCCATGCCGTATCGCTGTAAGTCAGGCTTCGGATGCAAATGGCATAGTGGGTGCTATTTGCGGCCATAAAGCTGATAGATTAACTGTAAATGCAGCCATTTACAGCTGCATTTAGGCTAATCTACCTGCTTTACGGCCGCAAATGGTGCCCGCTATGCCATCTGCATCCGGAGCCTGACTTACAGTGATACAGCAAGGCAATGGCTGCTGGCCGTATCGGCATTCACCAGGGACGCAGAACAAGTGGCCAGCTCTACAGGATTAGGGATGGACGAAAGTCACTTACCTGATCCCGAAGTGCTCCGTTTCTCCCCCCCAATTCTGGCCGGGGGGGAGGCGCCCCGTCCCTCCCCGCTGAAATTCTGGCCGGGGGGGAGCGCCCCATCTCTCTGACCATGAATCCTATTGTCCTGCTGGGATGCAATTGGCGGCGGCTGTAGCTGCCGCCGTTTGCGTCCCTGGCCTGCAGTTAGCCATAATAGGCTACGTAAATGTTTACGTAGCCTATCACGGCTGACTTGGAGGGGGGAAAAAAGCGCGTTTGCAAATGGCGGCACCCATGGGCGCCGCCATTTGCGTTCCTTATTTTGGCACGGGTAGTCTACGAAAATATTTATGTAGACTACACGTGCCAAAATAAGGAACGCAAATGGCGGCGCCCATGGGTGCCGCCATTTGCATACGTGCTTTTTTTTTTTCAAAGTCAGCCGTGATAGGCTACGTAAGGATTTACGTAGCCTATCACGGTGTTTTTTGAAAATATACGTAATCTACGTAAATCTACATAAATCTTTACATAGCCTACCACGTCTGTTTTTTTTTTTTTTTTTACTTGGAAATGGCGGTGGCAGCGGCCGGTCGGAAGACCGGCCACTGCCGCCGCACCGCCGCTGCACCGCCGCCGCACCACTGCCGAACCGCCACCGAACCGCCACCGGGAGCCGCCGCCGCGACGGACATTCGCCAAAGGTAAGTCCCATCCCGGGGGGGAGCGGACCATTTCTCCACCAATTTCGGGGGGCCGAATGCCAACACATTCGGCCTCCCAGAGATTTGTGGAGAAATTCTGACATCCCTATTTAGGGATGTACAAAAGTCACTTACCTTTCCTCGGATTCTGTTCATGGGGGGGGGAGGCGTTCCGTCCCTCCCCCCGGAATCCTCAACGTGGGGGAGGCGATCCGGTCCTCCCCCCCGGAATCCCCGATGGCCGGCTGTGCTCCGCTGCGGCTCCGTGGAGCAGCCGGCCAGGCCCAGGCCAGGGCCGTCCGCAGCCGGATTTCTGGCCGCAGAGGGCTCTGGGTAAAAACAAAACAAAAAATGCATACACAAAGGGCGGCGGCTACAGACGCCGCCATTTGCGTTCCTTATTTTTCACCGTCTTAGTCTACGTCAATATTTACGTAAACTAAGATGAAGAAAAGAAAGAGGAACGCAAATAGGGTAGTTGGCTCTATTTGCGTTCTCCTTTCTTTTCCTCATCTTAGTCTACGTAAATATTGACGAGTTAGGGATGTACAAAAGTCACTTACCTGTTCGTGGATTATGTTGATGGTGGGGGGGAGGCGTTCCGTCCCTCCCCCCAGAATTCTGGCCAGGGGTGGAGGTGCTCTGCGCCTCCCCCCCCCCAGAATCCTGGCCAGCTGGCTCCGCTCTGCAGGGATTCTGCGGAGCCGCTGGCTGGCTCCGCCAGCAGCTGGACATCCGGCCGCTGGCTAACAGGGACGCAAATGGCAACGGCCATAGCCGCCACCATTTGCGTCCCTGCAGTCAGCTGTGATAGGCTACGTAAATGTTTACGTAGCCTATCACATCTGACTTAAAAAAAAAAAAACATTGCACGTACGCAAATGGCGGTGGCCATGGCCGCCGCCATTTGCGTTCCTTATTTTGGCACATCTTAGTCTACGTCAAGATTTACGTAGACTAAGATGGCGAAAATAAGGGGAACGCTATTTGCTACGCTATTTGCGTTCCCCTTATTTTCGCCATCTTAGTCTTCATAAATCTTGTCGTAGACTAAGATGTGCCAAAATAAGGAACACAAGTGGCGACGGCCATGGCCCCCGCCATTTGCGCACGTGCGGGTTTTTTTTTTTAAAAAAAAAAAGTCAGACGTGATAGGCTACATAAACATTTACGTAGCCTATCACTTTTTTTAAAAAAAAAAACCTAACCATGATAGGCTACGTAAATCTTTACGTAGCCTATCACATTTTTTTTTTTTTAAACTGGAAATGGCGGCGGTGGCAGCCGGTTGGAAGACCAGCCGCCACATCTGCCGCCGCTGCACCGCCACAAATGCACTGGCATTCAGCCTCCCCGAGATCCATGACAGAATTCTCTGACATCCCTAATTGACGTAGACTAAGACAGTGAAAAATAAGGAACGCAAATGTCGGCGGCCCTAGCCGCCGCCATTTGCGTACGTGATTGTTGTTTTTTAAACCCAGATGTGATAGGCTATGTAAGTCTTTATGTAGCCTATCACGTCTATCGCGAAAAAAAAAAAGAAAAAGACTAGACTGCTAATGGCGGCAGCGGCGGCCGGTCAGAAGACCAGCCGCCGCCACCGCTGGAGCTGCCGCCGTCCGGAACATCCACCCCAGGTAAGTCTTGTCCTGGGGGGGATCCGCGGGGGGCAGGGGGGGCAGGCCGTTCCACGATGGATTTTGGGGGGCCGAATGCACTGGCATTCAGCCTCACTGAGATCCGTCGCGGAATTCTCTGAGATCCCTAATATATATATGAATGAATGATAGAAAGGTTAACAACAGAGGAGACTGATAGATAGATAGATAGATAGATAGATAGATAGATAGATAGATAGATAGACAGACAGACAGACAGACAGACAGACAGACAGACAGACAGGCTTCCACCCTCATCAGTAGCTGTTCTGTTAAATGGATACCAAGGAGCAGTAGTTTGGGATTTCTGGAGATGAAAATTCCTTTGGATAAAGGACAGGACTGGTATCATGCATATACATACCTTGTTTGGAGGGTGGGAGTAGGGGAAGAAATGCATTTATTCATTTGTTTATTTAATTATGTTTATGCTACCTTTAAGGGTAAAAACCTAATTTTAGCCTTTAAGGGTTAAACTGACACAAAAGATTGGCAGGAATTTTGCTACAGTTCTAGATAAAGCAAATACACACAGCAGAGCAGTACATCATCATCAACCTAAAATGACATCAGGCTGATGAATAAGTTATTGAGCTGTGCGTGTGTGTGTGTGTGTGTGTGTGTATATATATATATATATATATATATACATATATATATGAATTAGACTGTTGTAAAGCATATGAGCCACTAATACAGCCTACTGGAATTTTTCTGCTGAATTAAAATATTTCCTCGAAATCACAGGGACTTGTTTTCCATGTATTTTTCATAAGGCAATATGATCCATGTTTCTAATCTTCTGAAATGTCAAGTACAGTTCAGTGTAATGTACACTACTGGGCTACCAAGGAACCAAATACCTTATATTATACACCCACATAAAAAAGCCAAATATCAGCATGGAGAAGAAATGTTAACTTTGTGCCCACTTAAATCATTTTCCAGAGGCCAATATAAAGCTGAAGAAGCGGCATCTATCAACTGTTCTGGCTAGTGCCAAGCAGTAGTTGATAGAACTACAAAGACTGACATGTGCCATGGCTCAGGACTGACAGCTCTTGGAGACAGAGGTCATCAAACAGCAGCGACTCTGAGGAGTTATCAGAACCAGTTCCCAGACTTGCACAAGTAGGGCCCTTTATCTGGAGGCACCAGTGCCTTCTGGCTCCAAGGAGTGGACTTCTGATTCCTCCAGTGAGTACAGAAGCCCAGGACCAGGAGAGCATTCCCCAACCAGCTGCACACTCCCCAGACCTTCACCACACAGGAGAAGACAGAGATTGTGGGAAAGGGCAATGGCTCTTTAAAACACAAGATGCCGCACCTGCAGAGGAGGAGCTCCCAGAAGAACTGTCTTGGCATGCCTATGAAGGAGGGATGTTCGAGAATTCTGCCACGGACTCCATTGAGGCCAGATTCTGTGGTGGAACGGGTCCACCTGCCTCTGCCTCCCACTGGACCCACGCAGAGCCGGATCCTCCTTGCTGGTCGGCTCTGTACAGCAAGTGATACAACCGCCACTGCCATGCCATACTGCTGAGCACTCACTGGAGGAAGGGATCCAGACACAAATGGCATCTGCTATGCCATTTGTGTCTCTGTTTTTTCATGCAATAGGCTATGCATTTATTTTTACGTAGATATTTGTGTAGCCTATTGTGTGAAAAAAACAGGGACACAAATGGCATAGCAGATGCCATTTGTGTCCGGCTCCCTTCCTGCAGTGAGTGCTCAGTGATATGGCACAGCAATGGTGGCTGTATCGCTTGCTGTACAGAGCTGGCTGATGGAGCAGATCCAGCTGGCGTGGATACCGGGGAAGGAATGGATTGCCTCCCCTCCCCGCAGACCCCCCTCACACACACACAGACCCCCCCAGACTGGCAGGTAGGGGATTCGTACATCCCTACTATAAAGTCCTGCCAGTTGCTCTAAAACAGAGCTAGGGCAATTTGTATTGCCTAGCTGCAGGCTGTTCTCCATAAGGATGGACGAAAGTCACTTACCTGGTCCCGCAGCTTGCTTCGCGGTGGGGGGGAGGCGCTCCGTTTCTCCCCCCGAAATTCTTGGCGGGGGGGAGGCACCCCGCCCCTCCCGGCCAAAATTCAGGCTGGGCGGGAGGCGCCCCATCCCTCACAGGCCGAAATTCAGGACGGGGGGGAGCGGCCCGTCTCCCCGGCCATGAAAGAAAAAAAGTAAATTGAAAAAAAAAACGTGATAGGCTACGTAACGATTTATGTAGCCTATCATGGCTAGATTTTCAAAGTCAGCCATGATAGGCTACGTAAATCTTTGCGTAGCCTATCACGGCTGACTTTGGGGGGGAAAAAAGCGTGTACGCAAATGGCGGAGCCCATGGGCGCCGCCATTTGCGTTCCTTATTTAGGCACGGGTAGTCTATATAAATCTTTACATAGACTACGGCAAAAAAAAAAGCGTGCTGCCATTTGCGTTCCTTATTTAGGCACGGGTAGTCTATATAAATCTTTACATAGACTACGGCAAAAAAAAAAGCGTGCTGCCATTTGCGTTCCTTATTTGGGCACAGGTAGTCTACGTAAAGATTTACGTAGACTACAGTGAAAATAAGGGCAACGCAATAGCATTGTCCTTATTTTCACCGTAGTCTACATAAATCTTTACGTAGACTACCCATACCCAAATAAGGAACGCAAATGGCGGCACCCATGGGCGCCGCCATTTGTGTACGCACTCTTTTTTTCAAAGTCAGCCATGATAGGCTACATAAAGATTTACGTAGCCTATCACGGCTGACTTTGGAGAGAAAAAAAAAGCGTGTACGCAAATGGAGGCGCCCATGGGCACCGCCATTTGCATTCCTTATTTAGGCACGGGTAGTCTACATAAATCTTTACGTAGACTAGGGTGAAAATAAGGACAATGCTATTGCGTTGCCCTTATTTTCGCTGTAGTCTATGTAAATCTTTACGTAGACTACCTGTGCCCAAATAAGGAACGCAAATGGCAGCACGCTTTTTTTTTTTCAAAGTCAGCCGTGATAGGCTACGTAAAGATTTACGTAGCGTATCACGGCTGACTTTGAAAATCTAGCCGTGATAGGCTACGTAAATCTTTACGTAGCCTATCACTTTTTTTTTTTTTTAACTTTACTTTACGGGGAAATGGTGGCGGCGGCGGCCGGTCAGAGGACCTGCTGCCGCCACCGCCACAGCCGAACCGCCGCCGAACTGCCGCCGGGACCCGCCGCCGAGAGGGACAATCGACAGAGGTAAGTCCCATCCTGGGGGGGGGGCGGGGGGGAGAATTTCCCCACCAATTTCAGGGGACCGAATGTGTTGGCATTCGGCCTCCCGGAGATTTGTGGAGAAATTCTCCGCCATCCCTAGTTCTCCATGGCTGTAAATTTGAGCCCACTGTTCCTGAGTCAGCATCTACACTGCTGTCCAGGGTACTGAACTGTCTCTACTCCAAAACTCTTCCAGCTGCTGCCTGACCCTGTGTCTCCTTGCTTGAACCAGCGCCTAGCAGGGATAAGAGAATCCTCAATGAAAAAGGAAAACGACTTGAAGAGATGAGGTGACCATCAAACCTAGCACCTTGCCCTTAAGACAAGGTGTCCTAAACATCAGTTCTTGAACCAGACTCAAGACTCAAATTCACTTGTCTGCCATAGCCTAGGGATGGACAGACTCAGCTGCATCTGGCTTCATCTGGCACTCTCCAAGCCACTGCCACAGCCCACTCCTGCTCATGGTGCTGCGTGAGCTTTGTCACAGTCTGGCGAGCACCAACACCACCCATTCATGCCTGCAATGTTGCATAGATGGCCCCTTTACAGCTGCCAATTGCACAACATTACCTACCTGGAAATGCCCAAGCTGCCATTGTTGCACAAAATGGCAGCTCGCTAGGGAGGACAGGTAGCTGCCATGGGGTGCTTGCCTAGTGGGGCTGCGAGTGCCCCACAGTTCGGCAAGCAGGGTGCAGGTGGGTGGGCAAGGGGGAGCTCATTGGACTCCCCATATATGCAGACTCTCACAACATGCCTACCATAGATTCTTCCTTCCATCATGACAGTAGAGGGAATTTTTATTTTTATGTTCTCTCGAAAGCAGACAATTTAGACTGCCTTGTACCTAAACCTACCCAGAGTGTCTGAGATGGATGGAAGGAAAATATGCTATCTTCCATCCACTTCCAAGGGCAAACAGTGCACTGTTACTATCTCTGTGTCTGTGTAAAATAAAATCTGAGAAAGTTCAGAGTTTTATTTGATTGCATGCTGGTCCCCCACCTTCCCTTCACCATTATGCCTGCCCCCCATCCTAGAGTCCAACATTAAAAAAGAATGAGCTCCAGCATTCATTCATTCATTCATTCATTCATTCATTTAGACTGTGATCTTTATCTTTTATCTTGATCTCCAGAAATAGTCCCAGTCCCTTCTACTTCAATGGAGGCTCTGCTTGTAAGTCTATTGAACTAAGTTAGAAATTGTAATACTATCAGTTTCTTCCATTCAGACTTTGTAGTCACTGGCTGTTCCACTACCTAACTTAAGCCAGAATGGCAAACTTATTTTATGGCCATTTTATGGGCCATTCTATTCCTCAGACAGAGATCCAGCATTCCACATAGAGGTGATAACTTCACCCTTATGTAGTAAACTGGGCATAGCCAAGGGAAGGTGGCAGAATTGGAGGCTGAAGAAGCATTGTGGTTTTTTGCAGGAACACTGTCTCCAATCACTGACATTTATCTGATCAGTTACTGTTATTTCAGCCAGTTACATTGCTTTCCTAGATGACTGGCAATCCACTGTACATGGCTGCCACTTGAAATGCTCTATTGTAGTTAGTTTCAGGAAAAGAATGAAACCAAAATACATGATTGTAGTTAATTTTCAGAAAAGAATGAAAACAAAAATACACTGATGAGCACACCTGTGGTTAGTAACAACTTTTTTCCAATGGATAAACCTCCAATTTGAACACTGAAGCTGTCTCCTAGCTCCCAGTTGTAGAGTTCTTTCTTACTTTTTCTGCTTTAGCTTGTTTGTCTTACATGGATGGATAAACCAGTAACTCAGCCTGAATATGGGATGAACTTCAGTAGTACTTACGCTGTTCTTCTCTCTCAGCCGCCAATGCAGCTGTGATTCCAGCTTAAAATTAATTTAGACCCTGAATCTCTTTTCTACTGCCTGAATCCCTGGAAACCTGCTGTCAGTCAGTGTTGAAAATACTGGGCTAGATTGACCAGTGATCTGACTCTGTATAACAAAGCTTCCTATGCTATCGCCATGTTGGACCTTCCTGATTTTTGTAGTTTTAATATGTGTACAGGTGTATTGTTTATGTTAATTGAATATGCATTAGGGGTAATGTGAGTTAGTCTAAGGTGCATAACATAAATTTAGACAGTGGGCTGCATGAAGCCTCTAAGCAATGAGTTGCTACCTCTGTGGTAGAGCTGAAGCCAAGTTCATATTTCTTGGTGACTATACATATTGACCAGAGACTTTGAATATTGCACAGAAAATTTACACAACACAGTTGATATTTGTACATTCCAGAAGGCCTATTGGAGAGATTATGCATAATGTCCAAACAGTGTACAAAATGAAGTCAAGATATACATATTCCCCAAGACCCATTGGAGAGCATTATATTGACTGGGCACAGTGCCCTCTTCATGGACAGATTATGTGTTCTCCATGAGGTGTAAAGAATGTGCACAATAGCTGCTTGTGTTGCATATTAGCTTTTCAACTGTCATCACCCCTAATATCTATGTTGATACAGATATGCTGCAAGAGATTATCAATTGTCAAACGGAGGGATAGGGCAGAGCACTAGGCAGGGTTGACTCAACATTAGGAATGTCTTGTGAGCTGATGCATCTCTTTCCTTGCAGTGGGAAGAATGCTGGACTAGATGGCCCTCCAGAAGGCCTGTTATGTTCTTAAATCTTCATCCTTTCTATGTAATGCCATGTAATTATGGTAGGTTCACCTTAGAATGACCTTCCACTTAAAGATTTGAAATTTGGCTAAGTCTGGGGTAGCAAACACTTGAAGGTGATTTTTGTGAATGACTGTAATATGTGTGGATCTCTGCAGCAGAAAGGAGCTCAACACCCCATGACTTACTTTGGGTGTCCCATAACTGTAGCAATTTCAGCATCTGGTGTCTTGTCCCCTAACAATAAGATGTAGAAAGGAGACTTAGGGCACAATCTCATGCAGATAGGCGGCCGCCTCTGAACTCAGAGGCAACCGTCTATCCAATGCAGGGCAGGAGAAGCATGACAGGGATTGTTCCCTCTGTGCTTCTCCTGTCCTGCATTTTTGGCTAGACAGCCAATTGGCTAGACAGCAGGAGGACTGAGTGGGGGAGGAGGCTGCTGTATGACACACTGGATGTGTCATACAGGCATTTCCTCCTTCCCTGCCCTGGAATGCCCCCTTTTTGGCCACTCCATGCTCCTCTTGTGAGTGTGGAGGATGGACCTGTTCCATGCTGCCTCCAAGGCAGCGTGGAAGTGGGGGGACATCAGTTTTCTGGGAACCGACTTTGGACCACAGTCTTTGAGGTTGGCTCCTGGAAAACCAGATATCCTATAGCTGTCTAGCCACTGACTAGCGTCCATAGGATTGCTCCCACCCTGACTTAAGCAGTCTCCTGAAATACTGTACCTCTATCAGGACACATTGATCCTCCATAAAACAAGATGCAGTATTGATTAGAGTGGGCTTAGAGTTTTCTACAACATTGCCAATCCCATAAAACTCCATAGAGAGCATCTCTGGCCATATTGATGACACTTATGATCTGACACCAGGGGCCATCAGTGACACTCTTTTTGTGTGCCACATTTGTGCACCACACATATTTGTTAGAGGGTAGGATGGAAGTAGAGCTAAGAGTTTACCCCAAATAATGCATGTAAAAAAATAGAGGGATCTCTAAGGTTGACAGTTCTTCTGTGGTCATAATTGATGTGTGAGGGTTAAGGGTTAAAAGAAACTGCTTTGCTTTTTAGTTAGAATTGTATTGCTTTATAGCAGGGAATGGCAGGTTCTGGCAAAGATGACTTGCAACCTTGTGACAGCTGGGAAGGAAAAAGGCTTGGACAATCTCAAGGCCGATAGCACCAGCCAGGACTTTTATCTGAATTCAAGACTGCAAACCTTCCTGGCCTACAGAGAGAGTAGCCCCAGCTGGCAAGGTACAAAAATGCCATCTCCTCCTCCCTTAGAGGAGGGAGCAGGGGGAGAAGGTGAAGCTGAGTTTAAAATGGTATAAAACCTGGGAGGATTTTCAGTTCTTTGTCCTTTGGTTTCCATCCAGTCTTGGTAGAGGTGTCTTGGTTGGTGGCCATGAGACAAAGGATCCTACTTCTAAGTAGTTAGGCCAGACAGTTTTATTGTTTTATCTATATTGGGTTTCTGGGGATGTTCTGTATCCTTTTCTTATTACTCTTCCCATTCCATTACCCCTAACTTGTACATAAACTTTTAGCCTCAATATTTTGTGCTGCTATTGCTTTCTATTGAGTTAAGCGCTAAAACCAGTGGGCCACCAGCCAGTAATATCTGGCTGCGTGTTTGGGGGCACCTGAGAAGTTTGCTCCAAAGCTCAGGTACAGTGGCTTGGAGAGGTGGTGGCAGTGTTAAGATGTGGCAGGCAGAGCCATAGTGCCTTTGTCTAACGTTACAATTCAAATTGGTGGGTTGTTTCTAGATCTGATGCTGTGTCATCCCATCCTATGATTCAAGATAGAGTTGTGTGCAGATGGCCTCTTGAATTCTACACCTTGTTCATGGGCAAAGAAATTTGGGAGGCAATTTCAGCAAGTTTCTCCAGGGAAAGGAGAAATTCTCAACAGTTTCTCCCAGGTAGGGCACACTGAAGGCAGGGCTTATAGCACAGCTTCTTTGTTCATTTGTCTTTTGGCAAGGGTGTTTGGTTTTTCATGCTGCAACAGCATCAACTGTGTTGCCAGGCTGGCCCCCATTTTGCATCCACCACAATGCAAGTGTGGGTGTGGCAGAGTTGTGTCAAGCTCCAGCGGTGAGGTGGAGTTAGTGCTGTGCCAAAATCTGTCCTCCAATTTCCAGAAAGTTTTCTTCCTGCATGAAAGGGGCTTCCATTGTTCTATCTCATTCTCAGGACAGTCTGTAATTGATGCTGAATTTCTTTTGGTGGTGTTTTTGAGTTTAACTAATTAGAGCTAGCCTCCCAGGCTGCCTGCACTTCCTAATCTGAAAAAGGGAGGAATTAGCTCATGATGCCTTCCTCTAGGCTTCAGTTGAAGTGTAGGGAGCTCAGGAGGCTACAGGCTGCCAAAGAGATGATTGTTCAATGGAAGACAGGACACATGTGCTCATTCCTCGGCCACCTCCTAAGTATGGTAAGCCCAAGAAACCCAAACCCAACCCTTGAGAATTTCTCCAAAATTTCTTTAGTATTGAATTTCTTTTCAGAAGCAATTCCTCTTCTCTCAAATTGAATGAGAACTGTAGAAAAAACGTAGGATAAATTTTTGGCACAGCACTAATTCAGGATCACAAGTATGGTCCTGGCTGCTTCCTAGGTGGCTTTAACAAGAGCATTAGCTACATTCACATAAGGAAATTATTTCAATACATACTAGAAAGGAGAACTAAATGCTACCTTCAGATGCTGACATCAGATGCTTGGGACCAGAAAAAGGACAATGCCTTTCCCTTCATACAATGCTTATGACTGCCAAGAGGGCTACTATTCAAACCTGAATATATAAAGCTCAGGCTAGGATAGCAACACAATTGTTTTGTTTTGTTTCCCTTATGAGAAACAGACTCAATGATATACAGAGATGGCCTTCTCTGCTGTGGCACCCTGGTTGTGGAATGCCTTCCCCTTGGAGGCCCAATTGGCGCAGACAGACATTGGCTTTGTTCCAACGCCAAAACATGACTTTTCACCAGAGTCTTCAAGGGCTAATTGAATTCCCTAAAGCTGCACACTGTTTTAACTATTTTATTGTTTTAGATTTTTAATTGGTATTAGCTTGTTTAATGGTTAATATGCTTTTTAGCTGTTTGAAGTATGCATTGTTTCATACTGTTTAAATTGATTTTATCTGTACACTGCCCTGAGATCTTAATAATACAGGGAAGGACACAAACGTTTTGAATAAATAAATAACATAAATAAATATGTTGCATATGCACAGTTGAACTAGGGAATTCAATTCACTAACCCAAGATATGGTGATGCCACTAATTTGGATGGCTTTAAAAGAGATTAGTCATATTCATGGAGGATAAGTTTATCGATGGCTACTAGGCATTATGGTTACATGTTACTTCCAAGATTAGAGGTAGCATGTCTCTGAATACCAGTTATTGGGAAATAACCATGACGGAGGGTTATTGCCTTCATGTCCTACTTGTGGGTTTCCCAGGAGCACCTGGTTGGACACTGTGGGAAACTCCTGCATCATCAAGTGCCCCAAAGCCACTTATATCAGCCAAACAGGACTACCTTTAATACAAAGATTAAATGGGCACAGTTAGAGACTGTGTAAAATCTGCTCTGTCTGTGTTTCGTGGATTGTCAGGCACCTTTTGTTCCATCATCCGCCCACAGATGGATGCGAACATTTTTTTTCGTCATGCGGAAAAATATGGAAATAATTACGTAAATATTTACGTAGGCTAAAACGGCAAATCCAAAAGGGATGCAAATAGCGCCCGCTAAGCTATTTGCATTCCCCTTTATTTTTGCCATAATAGTCTACGTAAATATTTACGTAGACTAAGACGGCCAAAAATAAGGAACGCAAATGGTGGCAGCCATAGCCGCCGCCATTTGCGTACGTGTTGTTTTTTTTTTAACCCAGCCGTGATAGGCTACGTAAATCTTTACATAGCCTATCACGTCTCTGTAAAAAACAAACAAACAAACCTCCAGACTGCGAATGGCGGTGGTGGCAGCTGGTCAGAAGACCAGCCGCTGCAGCTGCCGCCGCCGCCGCAGCCTCCACTGGAGCGGCCGCCGCCCAGAACATCCACCCCAGGTAAGTCTCGTCCTGGGGGGGGATCCGTGGGGGGGTGGGGGGTGGCAGGCCGTTCTGCCACAGATTTGGCCTCACCGAGATCCGTGGTGGAATTCTCTGACATCCCTACATCAGACTTCAAGCATAAGACTGTCAATACACCTGTCGGTGAACACTTTAACCTCTTTGGGCATACCGTCAAGGACCTCAAGGTGGCAGATCTAAAGAAATTGAAATCAGGGGGTTGCTTCAAATGCAAGATTGCAGAACAAGCAATGATAAAGACATTTGATGGTGTTAATCAGGGACTCAATAGGGATTATGGTTTCTATGCACATTATAAAAAAAAACACTTAGTGCACCATGTGGTTTGTAACTGTTGCTTTATGAGAATGGATTTGGAATGCTTGCTGCATATAGAATTGTTTAACTGTCTTTTTAGACTCAAAACCTCTAGTTCCATGTACAGCATCTGATGAAGTGGATTGTAATCCATGGAAACTCATGCTAATTAATTAAAATATCTGCACACCTAAAACACTTAGGGCACAAAACTATGGGGATAGGTGGCCACCTCTGAGCTCGGAAGCCACCTCCTATACAATACAGGGCAGGAGAAGCACAGAGGAGATTGTCTCCTCCATGCTTCAGCTGCCCTGCATTTGCAGCAAGACAGCCGATTTTGGGCTGTCTAGCTGCAGGAAGGCAGAGCAGGGGAGAAGGCTGCCAGCTGACACATAGGATCTGTTGTACCAGCGTTTCTGCCTTCCCTGCCCCAGAATAACCCCCAGAACATCCCATTTTCACCACTCTGTGCAACTCTTCTGATCATGGAGCTTGGGGCCATTCTGCGCTGCCTCCGAGGCAGCACGGAAGGGGAGGAAGGTTGGTTGTCTGGTAACCAGCCTCGGAGTGCGGGCTCCAAGGTCAGTTCCCGGAAACTGACATATCCTATGGCTGACTAGCCGCTGACTAGAAATGAATGGAACTTCATTTAGTCATGACTACCTTAAGCCCCTTTCATGTCAATGGGTCTACTCTAAGTAGGACTTTAGTTGGATTCTACTGTTAGTCTATATTGTGCTATATTTAACCCTTGACTGTGGGAAACAAAATTTTGTACTAGACAGGCTTTTCGTCTGATCTGGGATTAGATAATCTTTTGGGTTCTCCTTGAACTCTTAATGTGTCTGTTATTTAAGTAGCAACTGAAAGAGAGTGCAATAATGATTGGGACCACACTGCATAGGGATGGGGGAGTTAAACATTTACCTTTGCACCACATTCTTGATGAATATCCTCTAAAGCTGCCATTAGCCTTGATCTTGCAGTAGCATCAGTGGAATCACTGTGTCAAAAATGTTGGAACACACAGAACTGGGAAGCACATTTTAAAATATTGACTGCAATCCCTTGTTAAACTTTTTCTTACATATAACCTCATTAAATTACTTTGTCTACCCAGTCTAGATTAATCTTTCAACTTCATATTTTAAAATGCTTATCTTTTCAGATCTCTCTCTCTCTCTCTCTCACACACACACACACACACACACACACACACAGAGCTATACAGACTTTGACTTCTTCTTGGATGAAGATGTGTTTTATTTACTCTCCAAGTATTGTAGTGGATAGATTTAACTGATTTTAAACAATAAAGGAAGAGCTGCTGTAAAATGGGAATGTTATCAAAAGTTTTGCATTGGGCCATACAAAAGTATGCATTTGGGTAATAGTTTAAGAGTCTAACTTCTGAAGTACTTTAACAGCCCAAGCATATATCTCTCTATTCAGATATAAGTCCCATTGAGCTCAATGGAGTTAACTCCAAGGTATGGGTACATAGGATTGCAACTTTAGAAAATCATAGTATTTGTCTTGAAGGAGAAAGAAAGGAAATTAGCTTTCTTTTCCCATTTGATTGGCACCTGACTACATAAACAAATGGAGCACTCTTCTGTGCCACAATATCTGCTGTGTGTTTATGTGCTTTCTTAGTGCTCCTAGCTAAAAAGTAATGAACCAGGAATAGGGGAAATATGTATGAAGATGATCCATAAAGCAGCATTAATATCTAGAACACTGCTGGTGCTAAACATGACTGAATGAATACATAGATTAGCTGGTATACTGGGGAGCTGTAGTCAATGGACTACAGACTGGATGTTGGCTAGAGTGCAAATGGTGTAAGATTCGAAGTGAAGATGACTGTGAATGCACATACTCTTGCCTATTGCATGGCGGTGCAGGAACCAAAAAAGGCTTACTTTGCTGCCTCCACTGCATCAGTATACCATTAGCTGGTATACTGGGGAGCTGTAGTCAATGGACAACAGACTGGACATTGGCTAGAGTGCAAATGGTGTAAGATTCGAAGTGAAGATGACTGTGAATGCACATACTCTTGCCTATTGCATGGTGGTGCAGGAACCAAAAAAGGCTTACTTTGCTGCCTCCACTGCATCTTTGAGTAGCCATCCAGCAGAACTCTTCCTGGAGGTCCAGAGGTTGTTAAGTTATGTTAACAGTGGGGCCCTGGCCTATCAAGGACCCACTGTGATCTTTTTGTATCACATTTTAAGAACAAAATAGCTTGTCTCCACAACAATCTTGATGCTGTTGTTATCACAGTTCCAGTTGAGGTGTCTGATGCCACCATCTGCCTTGAATTTGTGGGATCAGTTCCAGTTGCTGTGGCCTGATGATGTGGACAAGGTGCTTGCAGCAATGCGACCAACCACGTGCCCCCTCGATTGCTGCCCCTTCTGGCTAATAAAAAGCTAGCCAAGGAGATATGACTGGGTGGGTTCAGGGACTGATAAATGCTTTTCTGCAGGAAGGGGTGGTCCTTGCAGTCCTTAAGGAGGCAGTAGTGCGGCCATTCCTGAAGAAGTCTACTCTGGACCCAATGGTACTAGACAACTACCGCCCAGTCGCAGATACCACTTTCTTTGGGAAGGTTCTGGAGAGGGTTGTGGTGAAGCAACTGCAGACACTCTTGGAGGATACTGATTATCTAGACCTATTCCAGCCACAGTGGTGCAGGCATTAGTAACCTCAAGACTGGATTACTGCAACACACTCTATGTGGGGCTGACCTTGAGGCTGGTCTGGAAGCTGGAGCTGGTGCAGAATGCAACAACTCAGCTGTTGTCAGGAGCTGCCCCTTTCAAGCTTGTAACTCCTTTGCTGAGGGAATTGCACTGTCTGCCTATTGCTATTAGCCCTATACAACCTGGGACCAGGATACCTGGTGGATACCTAGTGGATACCTATGGCCCAGTCCACCAGGAAAAGAGCCTTCAGCGTGGTGACCCCCTTCTTGTGAAATTCCCTGCGTTTGGCGGTCAGGCAGGCACCAAAGTTGTGTTGTTTTCAGTGCCTCCTGAAGACTTTGCTATTTTGAGAGGCCTTCCCTGAGCAACCAGTCATGGTTTATTACATTCAGAATCTGTTCTTTTAAAATGTTATAATTGTTTTAATTATGGGGTTTTATTCTTTTATCTTGCTGTTCACTGCTCCAAAATCATTGATGTGGAGTGGTATGTAAATATTGTAAATAGGAAGGAAGGAAGGAAGGAAGGAAGGAAGGAAGGAAGGAAGGAAGGAAGGAAGATTGCATTCTTCTTTTTTGGAGTTGCAGCAGCCAAATAGAGAGAAGCCTTGCTTCTTGCACAAACAGTCCCATGTCAAGTGATAAAGCACTGAGATGCAGTGATCAAAATTATGAATAAAACAGTACTCCCTCGACTTTTGCCATTCCATCAGGCTGCAGCAGAGGGAACAGAGAAGCAGGCAACAGCCATTCCATCAACCATGCTGAAAGGTCAGCTCTTTCAGGCTCCTCCTCTCCCCTAACTGTTTCCAGCTGGTCATTATAAGTACTACGCTTTAAGAATTGGTGCCTGGATTTTATTCCCCACCCCACCCCTCCCTCCTCATCCCCTACCCCTCTCAATCTCTCATTTTGTGTCATGTCTTTTAGACTGCAAGCCTGTGGGCAAGAACTGGCTTGTTTTCATTGATCATACAGGCAAATGTGACAGCAAACCTTCTGCAAGTGACAGGGAATGGTGGATACCTTGTCTTTTTTATCACTACTACAGATATCTTCTGAGTATTAACTCGACACATGTTGAAACTAAGAACTGATGCCAGAGTTCTGCTTTCTTTACTCCTCCTTCCCAATCCCATTTCCTTTTGTGTCATGTCTTTTCCATCGTAAGCTTGAGGGTGCAGGGACTGTCATATAATTAATCTTTATAGGCTGCTCTGGAACCCTCTTTTTGGCTGAAAAGTGGGGTAAAAATGCTGATAATACTCATAAGCAAGTGAGCACTCTAGGAGCCCTTTCAGCATAAGAGTGTGAGAGAAAAGCAGTACATACATACATACTGTAAGACTTGTGGCAACAAACCAGAGAGAAGGAAGAAGTGGAGATGACCACACTTCTGAGCTTCAGTTCATCTATAATTGGTTTCTGTCCTTTTGTTGCCTTTGAGGTCTTGATCCATGCTGTTCTCTGCTATGGCTGCATCATTTGAAGGATCTGGCAGATAAATATGCAGTGTGGTGAATTCCCCCCCCCCAACAAACAAACACTCTCTTGGTTTTGTGGCTCTAATTTTATTAATAAGCATCTTAATTAACAAGACAACATGCTGTACATAACCTGAAAGAGAACTACAGTGGGTTTAACTGGACTTTCAATGCTATTGGACTTAACAGCATACGATGCCCAACAGCACAATTCTAGAGCGTGGGTTAGGGCAGTTTCAGTACGAATACACAGACTTAATCACTTCCAAATCCTGTAGTATGCCACAGAGTGAAAAAAATCTCCCTGAAGTACAAACTCAAATACAGATATTTACAAAAGATTTTCAGTTACCTTTCATAACTAGGGTTAACATGAGATACACATAATTTTGCTTCCTAGGATGTTCCAGACATAATCTTTGCCTTCACCCTGTTAACTTAGGATCACAAAAACCAACTCTTCCTTTTAAAATAAGAAGCAGCTCAGCCCACAACCCAATGAGAGCAGTTTCTGAGGAGGGTTTTGAAATGAACTGGGTTTGCACAGGAATATAGTTGATGTGAAACTTGCTCTAAGTTCAGTACACAGAACTTTCCCGATATATTGCCCTCAATAAACAAAGGCTGTCAATGAGGAAAAATGTTCCTTTTTCAATTAAGATTCATCACACATTTAGAGAGCCATCTCAAGAGGTCATGCTCAAAGGTTGACAATGGGTTCTCTTTTTCCATCTGAAATAAGTTCTGAAGTAGTACACAAGTTTCTAAATAAACAATGTTGTTTTTATTTGGAATAAGAAGTCAATCATTGCTAAGAATGTGTGTGGGACCAGTATGTATGTATGTGGGGCCAGTATGATGAAGATGGTATGGTTTTGTTTCATTTTGAAATTTCCACAAAGCCAAATGAAATGTGACTTTCTTATTAGACTAGAAAACCAAACATACAGTTGTTTATTTCTACCCCTGTTGCTTGGCAGAATACTGTTCACACAGTTCAGAATGAAGCTACTCTAGAATGATGAAAGGAACATTTGCAATATCCCTCTCAGTATATGTATAAAGACTGTCTTTACTTAAAAATTGGGACAAAGTGAATTATTTCCTTTTTTTTTTAATCCAAAGGCAAAAAATAAAAATAAAACAACTCCTCTAATGCAGTGCTAAGAACAAGTTCACAGAGGAATGTCTATTGCTTGATGAGCACATCACAAATTTAACCACAGGTAGATGTGTCCTATAACCTGATGTCACCTCAGACACAGTACTTTTCAAAAGAATTAGTTCACACATTCCACAAACAAGTGTTGAGTGAAAAGGAATCAACAGGGATGTGTGAATCAACTCCTAGGAATACAAGATTATTTAAACAACCATTAAAACAATGTTCCTGATTTTCATGTTTCATGTCTCCCTGCTCATCTGAAGGAGGCAAACATTTTTTATTTCCTTCCCTATATACATACAAATCTATGCAGCTACAGAGTACCGAGTGCAGGATATCATTCATTTTGAGGTTCTTTTCAGAAATACAGTTTCTCATAAATTAAAGTAAAATAAGTGAAATGACTAAATAAGATCACACAAAAGGTACTGTATAACTTGTATGTGGTCAAATGTGTAAACTGTCAGTATTAGTCCTTGGAGGACTGACAGAAAATACTAAAGAAAAGTTCCATATTCCTTTGTTTGGTAGATAATTCAGGCACAGTATCCTTTCTTTAGCCAGAATTCTATATACAAGGAATGTGCATATTGATCTTTTCAAATTGTGTCACTGGAAGGTGCAGATCAGCATAAGGTAGTAAAATGTACACCCAGATAAAGTTTCATCCATTGAAATTAAGGGGAAGCAATTGTAGGTTGGAGACTTGAGTAGCCCATTGGCACTCACATGCTGTGTCAGTGTGAATAAAGATGGGAGAACCAGAAATTTTTGTGCCCCCCTAAATTCTCCAACAATCACTTTGAATCTCATTTCAGCTCATTCCCATTTTGGTTTTTGACTTGTTTTTTGCTCATTTGAAACAGAAAAGTGTCCAATTTGAATGGAAAAAATGCATGTTTCTATGTGTGTGTGTGTGTGTGTCTGTCTGTCTGTGTGTGTGTGTGTGTATGTGCACACTTTTCCTGCATTGACTAAAATGTGAAAATGTGTGTGTGTAGGCGGGAGAGAATGCCCATTTCAAAGTGTGCTTTAAAACTCAAGGATTTCCAAACATCTCTAAAAAAAAAAAAGTGCTCCTGCTTGTATTCACGTTTGGGATTGCAAACAGGATATGTTCAACTAATTTGTAAACAGAAATGAAATTCTCACACATCCCTGGCTGTAAATCGGTAAACCTAGCTGCTGTGGGGATGGGGATGAGATGATATAAATTATTTTTGTAGTTCTATGTATAAAGTTTCCTGTTGCCCTCTTTTATTTTTATTTTTTAAACAAACCCAAATGATCTTATTACCATTCCAAATTCATACAGAAGCCTCCAAGACAATATTTACACTTGAGGAAGAATAAAAGGCAACTGAGCCCTAAAATTTAGCTAGGAGGTGGGAGCAATGGGCAGTATCTAACTGTGTCATCCCACTAGCACAAATGGAATTGTACTAGCAGAAACTAGATTCCAAACTATGCACAGGAGAATCCAACAGAAGATACATTGCATAAGCAGTTGCACAACCCTTCATGCAAGTGGTTGTGCATTACATTTGCCCAACCCATTGTGCAACCGGTTGCACATTACACTTGTGCAACCGGTTGCACATTACACTTGTGCAACTGGTTGTGCAATTGGTTGCACAATGGGGTCATTTATTTATTTATTTATTACATTTCTATACTGCTCAATAGCTAATGCTGAACAGGTGCTGCAAGTGTAATATGCACCTGCTCGCACAACAGAAAGGTTCGGTAGAGTTCTGCAAGTGCTATTTGAGTTTGTGGAATGACACCATGGGATACTGCCCATTCCTCTTTGCTTTTTTTAATGCAAAAATGATGCCATGTTCAGAGTTAGAATACAAGAGTGGGCATATTAGTCAGTAGCAGAGCACAGGCTTTGCATTCAGGAGGTCCTAGTTTCACCCCCAACACTCCTAGTTTATAAAGCATCACCAATCAGGTGGTGGGAAAGACCTCCTTGAGAACTACTGCCAGTCAGAGGAAACCACACTGGACTAGTTTGGCCTGCTCCAAGGTAACTTCCTATGTCTGTCCACTAAAGAAGCCTCTAGGTCAATCTGTGCAATATGTCCCACGATTTTTGGTATTACAAAATATCTACCTTGGTTTAAAAATGTATGTAGAGGTACATCCAGTTCAAAGGACATAAGAACATGAGAAGAGCCATGCTGGACCAAGGGTCCATCTAGTCCAGCATTCTGTTCACACAGTGGTCAAACAGCTGCTCACAGGAAACCCACAAGGAGGACATGAGTCCAACAGCACCCTCCAGCCCATTTTCCCAGCAACTAGTGTACATAGGCATACTGCCTCTGATATTGGAGGTAGCATATACCCAGCAGGACTAGTAGTAGCCATTGATAGCCTTCTCCTCCAGGAATTTATCTAGCCCTCGTTTAACGCCATCCAAATTGGCGGCCATCACTACATCTTGTGGTAGCAAATTCCATAGTTTAACTATGGGTTGAGTGTAGAAGTGCTTCTGTTTTTCTGTCCTCAGTCTCCCATCAATGAGCTTCATGGGATGACCCTGGCTTCTAGTATTATGAGAGAGGGAGAAAAATGTCTCCCTGTTGACTTTCTCCACACCATGCATTTGTACACCTCTAAAGACCATAGCAAATTGCTATTTGCTATTTCATTTTAATTGAAAGCACAATGCATGTGGATCTTCTGAAAGCAGCTGTTCTCTCTTCACATTCCTCTTTGTATGTATAAGGGAGTTATTTTAGCAAAGAGAGCTTTGTGATTGCAACAGAGTTCTACTCCTACAAATAATTGTGGTGCTAATGTTTAACATTAGGATCAGTTTGCATAGGCATGTTTATTATTTGATGACTGCAGCATGAAATGATACCTTGCATGTGTGACGGTTGGTTTGCAGAGACAGCGGAGGCCAAATACCACAGACATTATGTTTTATGTCACCTCATGCACAATGCTTTGCAGTAGAGTCATTTCAACTGAAGGTAATAGGTACTGAGGAATAAGATGTTTGAGAATTTGGACAGGACTGCTCAAACAGGTAAGCATCTCTGCTCAAATTATTGAGAAGAGAATCAAGGCAAGGTTTCTGTTATACTCCCTTCACCACTGCTTCTCCCTGCTCCCAAACCTTGTCTTTGGGCAGCGGGCATGCAGGGATAGCATCAAGTGTTTGATTGGTACACTCAAAAAGCATCAAGCTTTTTGCAGGGTGAATGGAAGGGCATCCATCCATCCCTAGTTAGGAGTGAAGTGTTATGCACGATCACACACATATACTTTGAACAGTGTAGACTTGGGATTTATGTACCATGGAGAAGATAATCATTTTAAAGCAACAAGAGTCCGTTTCTATGTTCATTTTTGGTGTGTGATTTTTTGCACTGCATTGCTTATGATTGCCATTGAATTTGTAGTGAAGTCATCTTATTATGAGCACAATTGATAGGTTACCATGTTGTGTTGTACTCTGCCTCCCGGAAGTTTCAGGAAATGTAACAATTTGTGATCTTAATTCCTGGTGGGAATTCCTAAGGACTTGCAAAGTATTCTAAGCTGATACAACATAGTATCATTAATTAACAAGAGTGACGGAGCTTCTCATTAGAGAAAAAACAGTGCAATGCCGTTGTTATAATGGTAGTCATGGCCCTAGGTTCAACCTCCTACTCAGCCATGAATTTTACATACAATCCTTAATCAGAACCTCTCATCCTAACCTACTTCAGAGGGCTGTTGTGAAGATAACATTCAACACCTTGAGCTCATTGGAGGAAGGATTGGATACACATGTACAATTTAGATAAAAGAATGAATAGTATTGCAGGGCTGGCCCAAAACATCCTACTGCCTGAGACAAAGGACAACATGGTGCCCCCATTCCAGCTACAAAAGCCAGCCAGACTGGCAACTGAATCTTACTTGGACACTGATTAGTGGACAGCATCCTCCACAGCAACTGAGGGCAATAGGGTAGCTTAGGGGGTGCAGGGCAGGCTGTGTATCACACACAGCTCTGTCAACCAGCAGAGGAGGGAAGCCAGGGGGCTGCCACTTGGGGCTGCCACCTCGCCCTGCTTAGTGGTAGAGCCAGACCTCATATTAGTCATAGCCATTAAGCAATCAAACTCTAGAGCAGGTAATTCTTCTGGAGGTTTTATGTTTGTATTTAATTATTTCTATATAGCTTAAAAGCTCAATTAAGTCCATTGGAGGAAAATGGCTGGTGGGTTGTTGTTCCCCCCCACCTTAACTTTTTGTTTTTCATATACTATGGCAGAACCTAGCAGGAACCATGACCATCTTCAGACATGTTCACTATGAACCTTTTTTATTATTGATTTCTCCATGACAGCACTCTCAATTTGCCATTAGGAAATGGAGCCACTTTATTTTGATGGATGGATGCCCAATATTTCAGCTGTGTAAATGGATATAAGAAAGCTAGTTTCTGAAACTCTATTTTTTACCAGTGATTTTTCATGATTTAGGAGTCTTGTCTTCATGTCAGAGTTCAGAAGAGAGGGCTTCTTATGCCCATGGAAAGTCAAAGACACCTAATTAACAAAGGTCGAAAAGGTATTTGTTGAAGCAAACACAGGGGCAAGTCCACCATTAAGTTACTTTCTGCAAATCACATTGCAATTGCACTACAAATACACAGCTTCCATTCATGTCAATGATGCTTCTCTAGTAAAACCAGGTGGGTTGGATCCAAAGGTTAACTTGCTCCAGGAGAAGGAGCTTCCTCCAATGAAAGTAGTTTTCCTTCAAAGGATGATGTGTTCTGTCAGAGGAGGGGGGGGGGCTTTGGATCCAATCATTCATTTGGTGGAATGTGCCTTCCATGAATTGGAAGGCACAAATGAATTGATTTGTCTCTATTTGATTTGCTCTTTGAGATCTAGTATTCACGGGGGGAAATGTCAGGTATAATTCACCAGCATATGCAGTCTCCATTGAATGGGGTACAAGGTATCTTTTGGGAGTGCTGAAGACAGGATTAAACCCTTGCTTTTCAGATTTACTTTATCATGCTACTACCTAGCATGCCTTAAGAAGTTAGGTCCTTTCAGTGGAGGCTGGTGGCTCTGATTTTGGTGGGGCTCTTCATCCATACTGGATATTGGTCAGAACCAGACAGAACTCTAAAGGAGCTATCCAGGGTGCTGAGCCTATTTTAGGGATAGTGTTCAGCACTTGAAAACAGGAGCCACTGGCTTCCACTGGGTCCTCGTTTCATTTTACATTGCATATTGGGAATACTGATTCAAGCATCTCACATTTCTGAGAAGGAAATGCTGACACATAGCTCACTTATTGTCAAATTATTGTTATCATTATCATTATTATTATTATCCCACGGTAAATTCTGCTCCATAGTGAATACAGTGTGCTGGTGTTTCAGGCATTATAGGAGGGCATTCAGAAAAGAAGCAACTTTCACATATATAATTTTAGCTTGCAATTGCAAGATGATGTCTGAATCAGCCCCGGGCAAGTGATTTTATGTTTAAAACACTACAAGCCTATAAGGTGCAATCCTGTGCATGTTTAGACAGAAAAAAGTCCTACAATTCCCAGCATTCCTCAGCACTTTACATTGCACCATAAACAACCCATTCCAAGATTAATTTCAAATAGTAGATGTAAACATTATTCTGAACAATGAACTATGTGTGCGTGCGTGTGTGTACATTCAAGCACTATCAGATCTATGGTGACTATTTAAAATAAAATAACAAAAGCTTTGAGTGTGGATCAAACATTTTCAAACAGTGAATAATTGGTAAAGGTTCGGCAGCAATGATTAGTTCCAGATTAATTTATCAAACTCTTAACTGAGCTTGAATTAGCATGAATGGTTGTGTCAGTATCTAAAGGATTAACATGTACTCCAGAATTTGCATGCAGCTGAATTCCAGTGTGCCCATATCTCAGCCAAAACATTTTGGAGAAGTAGGAAAAAAGATACACAATAAGGTAGCCTAAGGTTTCATGAATTAAATGCTATCAGAAGGTTAAAAGTGAAGCTTCTCTTATATTTCTTTCTCTTTTTTAAACTTTACACGTTAAAGCAAAATGTGTTCTGAATAGATTAACAGTGGGAACGACAATATATCAAACTACTTATACTGCTGAGCACATAATGAAGAGAAGCTCTCTCAGCATTCATTGGAACCCTTGACACTGGGAATTTCTATAAATTTACAAGCAATTTTATATTACAGCAACTGTACACACAAAGTTTTGTTCATAAATTACAGATTTTTAAGTTACATTGATGAGCCTACATGGAATTCTCTTTACAGGAAATATTTTTGTTTGTTTGTTTGTTTCTCCCCATCAAATTTCAATTATCTATTTAAAATTGGAACTTGGAGAAGCTATTCATTTGTGTTACAAAGACATGTTATTTGGTTGTAGAACATACAAGACTGCATGAATCAAAGGCTAGGGAGGAACAAAATGCTAGGGGATCAGGACTGATTCATCTTTTAAAAAAAGAAGAAAAAAGATGTCTTCTTTGTACCCAGTATAGGATTTGCTCGCTATTCATTATGCTGTATATGAAAGCTAGCAAACAGAGATCAGTCATGAATGTCTAATCTTTCCTAGTATATCACCTTGAGCTGCTATGCAATAACATAACAAGGGGGACTTCATAATTACATCCATTGAGAATATGTGCATCTCGGTTCCCTCATTCTTTAGACTAATGCCAGTGATTTGCTTCAGTATATAGTAAGTGAAAATGCCACAGGTTCTTTTGCCTAATAATCTGAGTGTGCAGCTGTGAAGTTATATAGTGAAACCTACAGGAACTGACACCATTCAGAGGGAACAATCACTGTGCTGTTTTCTAGAGCATGGTAGCTTACCACCAAGGAACAACACTCTATTTCCTTTGAAGGTCAGTGGGCAGTGTGGTGATGGTAGTAGGGAGGACTTTTGGGGCCACCCTCAGGAACACTGATTATGCATTATAAACAGCTCACTACTCTGCTGCTCCATTGCTGTCCTGGCATCCTCCACAAGTTGGACCAGTGAACATCCTCAGCAGGGAGATGTCTCTTCTTGTTGAGACTCCTTGCACAATTTAAGACCCTGGAAAATCAGGGTTCTAAACCACACAGGGAGCCTCCCAGAGTAGAGAAGCATCCCTGTTGCAGGTGTTTGCCTTCCCAACACATGGGGACAAGCACTTTGATATGAGGGGGCACATCTAATGCTCTCGTCCCCACTCTCCACCTTATCATAATGAGTGGGATATGTGTGCTAATGAGGGATACTCATTGCCAAGATGGCAACTTTCGAAGGATAGTTCTCTGAAATGAATGACTTCAGGAGGAAGCAGACTTCTTTCCTCCCCTACCCCAAAGTGTGTCCCATTTGGCTTGACATTAGTTTCTCAGTTATATCCTTGCAGAATGGGTGGGGCAGATCAGATGTGATGGAATGATCTGTCATTGGCAAAGCTGGGAGAGACAGAGGTTTAGTATAGTGTTCTACCATACCAACATCAAAATCCTATGTAGTCTACTCAAAAGTAAGTCCCACTGAACTCAGTGGGACTTACTCCCAGGTAAGTGAGTATAGGATTGCAGCCTAAGTTGCCCATTCCTCTCCCAAAGGTCTTCTTTGGCTTTGGCCAACACACCTAAAACTGAGTCAAACTGCCAACCCAGCCACAAAATACAACAGTGAGGCTACAGATATGCACAAATGACCTCTTGTAATTATCCACCCTATTTGTGGGCAGAGGAATTCAGACAACTTTGCTGAATGTCTCAAGGAGGAAAAGAAATTCTCCAACAATTTCTTGGAGGTGGGGCTCACAATTAGCAGTGGCAGGAGCACAGCTTATTTTTTTTTTCCTGGAGGGATTTTTGTTGGTGTGTGTGTGCTCTTTCTGCAAATGTCTTACCCCAAGTCTGGTTTGCCTGGCTGGGGGGCTGGCATTGTAGGTTGGGGGGAGGAAGAGATGTGGGCAATTGCCATTGGTGGTTGCTGAGTAGGGCCACTGGCTGGGGGAGGAGCCTGAGAAGTGTCTTAGCTCTCCGGGGGGGGGCCTTCCCACCTCTTTGAAACATGGCTCCCCCCCTTCCCAGTATGCAGTGTGGGTTCTGCTGGTTGCCTTTTGGGGGGGCGAGGAGGAATGTTTGGCTCATAGTCTATTTGGCTGAGGCCGTGTGTCTTTTTGCCTACTTCACACTGTAAGTTTGGGTGGTGGCATCCATTAGGGAAATTTCGATGTATGTTCTGATGGTTAGGATAATTTGGTCACATTTTTTTTCATGTTGGCTGCTAGGGACAGGCACTGCTGCTGAGAACAGGGATGGTGAGCATTCTGAGGCACTGTGTTTGATGCCTGAGGCCAGCTTCTCAGGGGTCTGTGGCCCCAGCAGGGGGGTAAGGGTTACCTGAGAGAACAACTCACCTCATCCACCCTCTGTTTTATGGCCTGGGAGGGGGTGACAGCGGAAAGTTTAGTGGCCTGTCCTCTTTGCAGATTTTCAATAAAAGTGGCCTGAATTTGATGCCAAACATTTGTGTCTCATCTCTTTATCCCCCGCCCCTTTTCACCACAAGTGGTAACAACAGCGACTTGTACTGTTAGCATGGCCACCATTTGACATCCTGCATAATGCCCCAGACCTACCATCATTCTGGGGCATGGTGGTGGTGGAATGTCGGATGCAACAAGATGGAGAACATTTGTAGAAAATTCGACCACGCAGCATTCTTTTTCTTGTGGATGAGTAAAAGGTCAGAAATTTCCTCAGAAATATCTTCTGAGAAATGCTTATATTAGCTTTGGTGTGGGATCCTCCTTAAGCCCTCTAGCCTAGCACGTAATGTACGCTTGTGAAAAATCAGATCTGTTCAGATTGTGTGTGTGTGTGTGTGTGTGTGAAGAGATTGGTGGAACATTTTATTTATTTATTTAAAATGTTTTTCAATATACCACCCATCATCGTATCAGATTTCAGGGCCGTATACAGCACATGATGCATTGTGGGTATAGCCCACCTCTCCTTCCCAATATACACTTACTGGGACTCACCAATGTAACTGGAACAAGAGAAGAATTGCATGAGTATATACTACTAACTGTAGTTAAATAAAAATCATGTACAGAATAAAACAATGACCTAAATCAAAGAGATGACCTGAAAGTTCTCCTCTCTTTTATAGCCTCTGAGTGAATCTCAGCCAAAACATGCTGCCGTTTCTATGAATAAGAAGACCAATCTTCTCTTAAAATGGTATTTTGTGCCATGACAGCTTGTTGGGGGAAAGAAAATCACACCTTTATCTCTCGTTTTTGTTTGTTTTGGCTTTTTAAAACTTTTTCATTTCTTTTCTGCATGCTGTTATTTACTGAATTAGCTGAATTTACTTTCAACTCATTATTTAGGATACTGCTCTTCAGCTTCAATTCAGAAACCCATATACATAAATATTCAGGAACCTGAAGAGGTTTGCATGTGGATTAAAATTGTGTTAAGCTCTGACTATGTACACCTACACTTTAAAGCCTGAAATAGCTTGATTTGTTGAGATATGCCTTTTTTATAGCTGGTGCTCGTGGATCAAAGTGGCGTTGCTCCCAGACACGGATGTCGCCTGGGCAGGGATGAAGTTTGCAAGAGGAATCACTTTGACTGGGTCTTCACTGGGGCAATGTCTTTCACAGGTGTTGTAGAACTGAGGCCTGGGTCCCCCTTGGCCTTTGTCACTATCATCCTTGGGAAGGGGCCTTCCAAGAGTGTGTCTTCCCTCTGGCATGGCTCCTAGACCCCATCCTTGCTGGAAGCCAAACGCTGGCAAAGGAGGGTTGCATTGTTGATACTGTGTCAACGAAGGAGGCATCCAGCAATTGTCGGAATGACCAAGGATGAGGCATTCCTGCGTGCAGGTTTCAGAGGCTTCAGCAAGAGCTTTTTGAAGGTTCACCTCAATAGCTTAAAAGAAAAAAAGAGGGAGAGAAGAAGAATAGAAGTCACTGAATACATACACACACACACACACACACATACGTATACGTATACATATACATATACATATACATATATATATATATATATATATATATATATATATATATATTTCTATGGCACCTTTAGCATCCAAAATGCTTTCTTTTTTAATTCTCAAGAATCCCATGAGGCAGGCTTATGTTTATTTACTGTTCTTTCTTTGTTTGTATGTTTACTGTACTTTTAGTCTGCCAAATAACTGAAGCTCTCATTAAAAGCATAAAATACAAACACTAAAAGAAAAAGAAGAAAACCATGATAAAACCAGCACCAAAGAATAAAAACATATCAACAAAACCAAATTAAAACAAGCAGTGGAGTAATATACTAAAAACACTAGAAACCGTTTTTAAAATGCCTGGGAGAATTTAAAAGGGGGGGGGGGCTTTCACGTACCACTGGAAAACCATATTGTAGATGCCGAGGAAACTCTCTGGGGAGAGCATTTCACAAATGAAGTGCCACCACTGAAAAGACCCTCTTCTCCTGTAGCCACCCACCGCACATCTTCATTTGGCAGGGAACCTGCCTCAGATGAAGATCTAAGGGAGCAATCCTAAGTAGATAGGCAGCCGCCTTTGACCTCAGAGGCGACCACCTATCCAAAGCAAGGCAGGAGATGCACGGGGGGATCGTTCCCTCCGCACCTCTCCTGCCTTGCTCTTTTTCGCTAGACAGCCATTTTTGGCTGTCTAGTGGGGGTGTGCGCGCGCATGCACGTGCGCAACCGGGAGACAAAGCGTATGTGTCATACATAGGATGTGTCATACACGTAGCTCTGCTCTCCCTGCTCCACAATGCCACCCAGCTCTGCCCATTTTCAGTCGCTCCACACTCCTCTTACGGGTGTGGAGGACAGGGCTTCTCTGCGCTGCCTCCAAGACAGTGTGGACGCGGGGGAAGGCTGGATTTCTGGGAACCAACCTCAGAGTGCGGGCTGAGTTCTGAGGTCAGTTCCCAGAATAGAGCATATCCTATGGCCCTCTAGACAGCATCTAGTGGCGATAGGATTGTTCCCTTAATGTCCAGGTAGGTAAAGAGAAACATTCACATGCTGAAGTCTACCCTGTTAACATTGATGGTGTTCTTTGGTCTATCTGTCATTTATTTATTTATTTATTTATTTATTTAATCCTTGGCTCTGAGTTCCAGTAGGTCTAAACCACACCAGGTAGTGAACTATGCATGATGAGGGAACTACAGAAATTTCCTCTACACCCAGATCACCATTATCCTGTGCAGAAGACCAGATCTAATGTGTGCCCTGCTGAATGAGCAGGGCCAGATACTAATTGGGACAGGTCCATGGTTGCCATGGAGGCTATGAAGTCCTGAGCCACTCCCAACAAAATGGCCTCAGCATGTATGTTGAAGTCCCCCAGCACAACAAGCCACGAAGACTCCAGCACCAACCCAGAGACCACCTTGGCTGCTAAGGAAGGGAGACTGTTGAGCAGTGGGGGTGGGCACTACACCAACAGAATCCCTATTCTGGCCCTAAAACCCACCTTCATGACATGTACACACACTCAAAATTGGAAGACTGCTGAATGGGGCACCTGGACAGGAGGACAGAATCACAACAGACCAATGCGACTCCACCTCCCCACCCACCAGGTCTTACCTGTTGAAACACAGAGAACCCAGGTGGGCAAAGCTGGGAGAGATTTACCCCATCAATCCCATCCAATCAGGTCTCCATGATACCAGCAAGGTTGGCACACTCACCCAGGATCAAGTCCTGGATGGTTGTGGTTTTCCCATTCACTGAACTGGCATTCAGTAGCAGTATCTTCAACACAAGGTGACTGTCATCAGTGCTACTTAGGCTCTCTGATATGGGAGACAGCTTAGGAGCAACCAACATCCTGTTGCACTCCCCACCCCTATAATGACCCAGCTGTCTCCCACCACCATATCTCTCTCTCCCTGTACCCCTCCACTGCTCCGTGCCTTTGAAAAATAAATTTCTCTTCTGACAAGCAATAATGGTTTGTCTTATACTGCCATATATACCCAAGATGTACAGTCTTTTCCCTCCTCCCCTCTGTCTAACTGACTGGGTGGTCTTTGCCCTCATTCCTTCCTGAAGTGGCTCCCCCAAAGGGGTGACCCCCTTTGGTGGCAGCTCTGCCAGTGGTGAGTCCACTCCCAGGCTGCCCAACTTTTGATGTACCAGCACACAGGAGCTAATGCAATCTCTTGCAGCTGCCAGAAAGTCTCTTGGAGAGAGTGCAAAGTCAGGGGTCTGGTCCTGCAAAGAGGCAGAATTTTCTGGCCCCAGAAAATATCTCTGGGGCAGCCACAGGTAGTAGGTAGGAAGCACGGTGGTAAAGCTTGCTTACAATCTACCTGGGTGGTGTCTGTTCGGTGTCCTCTGTCTGCAAAGAGGTGCTAGTAGTATCAAGCTGATAGTATTTTCTGTATCATGAGTGGGGATTCTGAACTTGGCCAGCAGCTTGGGACCAGTGCTGTGCCAAATATTTCTCCCACATTTTTTCCAACCACCCTTATTCAATTTGATGGAAAAGAAATTGCTTTCGAGAAGACATTCAAAAGAGGAGAAATTCTGGAGGATTGCTCATGGGTTGGGTTTGGGGTTCTTGTGCTTACCTTACTTGTGAGGTGACTGGGGAGTGTGTATGAGTGTCCCGTCTGTTATTGTACAGTAATCTCTGTGGCACCCTGTAGCTAGAGATGTACGAAAATCACTTACCTGTTTGCGGATTATGCTGATGGTGGGGGGGGAGGCATTCCGTCCCTCCCCCCAGAATCCTGGATGGGGGGGAGGCGCTCTGTTCCTCCCCCCCGGAATCCTCCTTGGCCGGCTGTTCTTGGCGGTGGCTCCGCGGAGCAGCCAGCCAGGCCCAGCCAGGCCAGAGCCGTCCAAGCCAGATTTCTGGCCACGGAGGGCTGTGGGGAAAAACAAAACAAAACCGCATATGCAAATGGCGGCGGCTACGGCTACCACCATTTGCGTTTGTTATTTTTGACGTCTTAATCTACGTAAATACTTACGTAGACTAAGACGGTGAAAAGAAGGGGAACGCAAATAGTGTAGTGGACATTATTTGCATTCCCTTTATTTTCGCCATCTTACTCTACGTAATTATTTATGTAGACTAAGATAACCCAAAATAAGGAACACAAATGGCGGCGGCCATAGCCGCCACCATTTGCGTATGCCTTTTTTTTTTTACCTGGTTGTTTTAGGCTACATAAGTTTTTACATAGCTTAAAACGTCTGGGTTTTAAAAAAAAAAAGGCATACGCAAATGGCGGCAGCTGTAGCTGCCACCATTTGCGTACGCCTTTATTTTTTTAACCAGATGTTTTAGGCTACGTAAAAACTTACATAGCCTATCACGTCGGTGTAAAAAAACAAAAACAAACCTGCAAATGGCGGTGGCAGCAGCCGGTCGGAAGACCAGCCGCCACAGACGCCACCGCTGCAGCCGCCGCCGGAGCCGCCGCCACCCGGAAGATCCACCCCAGGTAAGTCTTGTCCCGGGGGGATCTGGGGGGGGGCGGGGGGCAGGGTTGCACTGGCATTCGGCCTCCCTGAGATCCATGGCGGAATTCTCTGCCATCCCTACCTGTAGCTAGGGATGTATGAAAGTGACTTACCTTTCTGCGGATTATGTTGATGGTGGGGGGGAGGCATTCCATCCCTCCCCCCAGAATGCTAGCTGCAAGGGGAGGCACTCCATTCCTCCTAGGGATGTACGAAAGTGATTTACCTTTCCACGGATTATGCTGATGTTGGGAAGGAGGCGTTCCATCCCTCCCCATGGAATCCTGGCCGGCCGGCTCCGCTCTGCAGTGATTCTGTGGAGCCGCCAGCCGGCTCCGCCAGCAGCCAGACATCCGGCCACTGGCTAGCAGGGACGCAAATGGCGGCTCCACAGGCTGTTTGCATCCGCAAAATGGCCGTTTGCGTCCCTGCAGTCAGCCGTGATAGGCTACGTAAATGTTTACGTAGCCTATCACGGCTGATTTAAAAACAAAAAACAAAACGCACATATGCAAATACATACGTGCATACATTTGCACGTATGCAAATGGCGGCGGCCATGGCCACCGCCATTTGCGTTCTTTATTTTGGCAAATCTTAGTCTACGTAAACATTTATGTAGACTAAGAACGCAAAAATAAAGGGAACGCAAATAGCGTAGCGTCTACACTATTTGCGTTCCCCTTATTTTCGCCATCTTAGTCTACGTAAATGTTTACGTAGACTAAGACATGCCAAAATAAGGAACGCAAATGGCGGTGGCCATGGCTGCCGCCATTCGCGTACACGCGTTTGTTTGTTTTTTGTTTTTTTTTTAAATCTAGCCATGATAGGATACATAAATCTTTATGTAGCCTATCAGGTTTTTTTGTTTTTTTGTGTTTTTTTAACCTGGAAATGGCAGCGGTGGCAGCCGGTCAGAAGACCGGCCGCCGCAGCTGCCGCTGCCGAACCGCCGCCGGAGCCGTTGCCGCTGCCGCCCCCAGGAAGATCTGCCCAACGTAAGTCTCGTCCTGGGGGGGGCGGGGGCGGGCCATTCCGAGATCCATGGCGGAACTTTCGTACAACCCTACCTGTAGCCTCCTTGGCTTCCTGCACTTCAGTTAAAGCCATCATGATGAAGACGTCACAAGGCGATTCCTCCCATGGGGCTTTTTTAAGTTCAGGAAGTGCAGGTGGCCTGGGAGGCTGCAGAGCCATGGAAAGATGTGTAACAGAGAGAGAAAACACATGCAGCCTCCTCAGCCATCTCACAGTGATTAGGTAAGCTCAAAAATACCACCAAAAGAAATTCAAAATTCTGCCTCAAAAAACTGGATGCCTCAAACACAGTTGATGCTGTTGCCACCTGCAGAAGCAGTGCAGTAAACTAAAAGCCCTTAGGAAGAAAAAGAAAGTCCTGTGCTACAACCCCGGCCAATAGTGAGTCCTATCTGTGAGAAACTGTTGGAGAATTTCTTCTCCCCTAGGAGAAATTAGATAAAATTCCCCCTGCCCCCTGTTTCTCTACCCACAAATAGGCTGGAGAATTTTGAGAGACCATTTGTGCATAGCTCAGCTGAAAAATTATGACATAGTCACATTTCCTGATGGTCTCAGCATGTATCTCATGTGACTATGTATGTTTGGTGATGAATTTTATATCAGTGATAGGGGTGGGAGAGTCCTACTCATGCTTCCAGGAGCTATAGGACATAACGTTATCAGGAAAGCGACTGGGACAATTTGCAATGGGCCCAATTTTATATCTGGCCAATTTAGAGCACCCAGCAAATGCTCTACAGATTAATTCAATTAAAATGTTCCCATCTAAATCAGAGGAGAGGAGATCTCACCTCATGAGTTTACACTTTCTTACCACTTTCAGCATTTTTTTAAATAAGAATTTATTATTATCATTCTTCATCTCCTGATGCTTTCTAATATTAGGTGCTTTTGTTCTGATCTGAATGTTCATTTCGTTAAAGACAAAGGGGTTTCTTGTTGCTGAAGGCAAAGAACACAGTCGGAGGGAGCAATCCTATGGCCACTGGGCAGAAGCTAGATGGCCATAGGATATGCTGTTTTCTGGGAACCGACCTCCCCCACTTCTGCGCTGTCTCTGAGGCAGTGCGGAACAACCCTGTCCTCTGTGTTCACAAGAGGAGTGTGGCTGGAAACAGGCGTGGCTGGGGGCGTTCTGGGGCAGGGAGAGCGTAAATGCCTGCATGACATATCCTATGTGTCATACAGGAGCCTCCTTTCCTGCTCCGTCCTCCTGTGGATAGACAGCCGCAATTGAGAGCTTCGGCTATTGGGAAGTATAGAAATAAATAAATAAATAAATATACATTGGCTGTCTAGCTGAGAAAGCAGGGCAAGAGAAGCACGGATGGAACGATCCCCTCTGTGCTTCTCCTGACCTGCTTTGTATAAGCGGCCGCCTCTGGGTTCAGAGGTGGCCACCTATCTAGATAGGATTGCTCCCTTAATCTTTGAAGCTAGAGGCAACATTGTCAGCTCTCACAGAAACAATGTACAGACATGCTAATGCCCGTGTTGTATCTTTATCACACAGTCACTTTCTCTCTCACACCCACATACACACACACACACACACACACACACCCAACCATCAGCCAATCAGAATATTTATTCAGCAAGGATCTGGATGGAAGAAATCCCAATAGGATTTTCCTTTTGCATCATGCCTTTAAGACTGTAAGCCTTAGGGCAGGGACTGGCTTATTATTAATCTTTGCAAACCAGTCTGGAAGTGTTTTTTGGGCTGAAGAGTGGGATAAAAATGCTGTAATAAATAACTTGTGGAACTTACTGCCACAAGATATGATGATCATGATGGCCACTGGCTTAGATGGTTTTAAAAGGTGATTAGACAAATTCATGGAGAATCAAGCTAGTGATAGTGACTAGTCAGGGTGACTGCATGTGTTTTCCAGATTTCAGAGGCAGAATGCTTTGACAACAGTAGAATGTTATTCCTATCATGTCCTGCTTGTGGGCTTTCCACAGGCAGCAGCATGGCTACTGTAGGAAACAGATCTACTGGACCCCATATTTTAAACTATTTTCCCCAATCCAAAACAGTGAACAAATGTGAGTGACTCTCAGTTGCCTTTTTATAAGGCAGTGCTATGAACTGAGTGTGGCCAACAATATTTCTGGAGATATTGAACATATCATAAGCATTCCAATTAACAGAAGCTGATGCAGTGGCTATATTTCAGGGCAGGAAAGTTTTCAGGTCTCTGAACTTAAAGAGGCGGGGGAGAGGAGAGTGAAGAGGTCAAAAAACTCAGCGACTAATGTACAGTAATAAAACATAGGGCTGTGCATGGACCCCTGCTTTGCTTTGGATGCTGCTTTGCACCTTCTGAAGTGGCCCCGCTTTGCTTCAGCCTGATTCAGACCTCATCTGCTTTGACTCAAGATCCATATCCAAAGCAAGATTCGGACATCCGAATCACTTGTTTTTTGTGTTTCCCCATTGACTTGCATGGGAAAACACAAATGGCCAGAACTTTTTCCAGTTTTCATGTTACATACATGGAATTTCGGGAACTCCACCCCCAAGCAAGGATGTCCACCTGCCAAATTTCAGGCAACTTGGCCCAGTAGTTATTGCTAGGCACAGGAGAAATGTGCTGTTCTCAGAAACTCAAACGAAAGTTCATAAACGGATAATCAAGTTAGGTGTTGAAGCGATGAGGATGTCACTATCCATAAACAATGCTGTAGGTTTCTTTGAAGTGCAAATACTATTCACAGTCAATAACCTCAGAGTCTCTTTGACTGAATTGCCTGGGAAAACACTGGCAGGTAGGCAGGAAGCAAACGAAGACAGCATCCCTGCCAGGTGGCCACATTGACTTGAACAAAGTCAACCAGAGTTGTCTGCTGGACTGATAGAGGCAGGAAGCAACACAGCAACCCTGCCAGGAGGGCACAGCAGCCCCTCGTCCACCTCTGCCCCTGCCAAGACCCTGAAGATGCCCCATATTGGGCTGGCTTCCTTTGCAACACACAGTGTAGTATTATATTACTTAAATAATAGCTGTTAATGTGTGTCATCCTTTGTGCACTGTGTTGGGAAATGTGGACTGTGTGTCCTCCTTTGACACACACTGTTTGCTTGCCCACACAGCACAAGTGCACACACGCACGCATACGCACACACACACATGAGCAAAAGAAAAGCAAACACTAAACTACAAGCAAAGGGGTGGAGTGGGAGGACTAACTATAATCCTAACAGAAGATAAAGGGTTGGGGGTTGGGTCTTTTTTTTTTTTTAGGAAAAAAATAAAAAATGGGAAAGGAAGGAATACAGGAATTGAGAAGGGGAGGCAGAGGAGAGCCAAGAACAAGGAAAGGACAGATTAGATAGATAGATGATAGATGATAGATAGATAGATGATAGATAGATGATTGATAGAAGATAGATAGATAGATAGATAGATAGATGATAGATAGATGATAGATAGATGATTGATAGATGATAGATAGATAGATAGATAGATAGATAGATGATCGATAGATGATCGATAGATAGATAGATAGATAGATAGATAGATGATAGATAGATGATAGATAGATAGATGATAGATAGATAGATAGATAGATAGATGATAGATAGATAGATGATAGATAGATAGATAGATAGATGATAGATAGATAGATGATAGATAGATAGATAGATAGATAGATAGATAGATAGATAGAACGATGGATAGATAGATGATAGATGATAGATAGATAGATGATAGATAGATGATAGATAGATGATAGATAGATAGATAGATAGATGATAGATAGATAGATAGATGATTGATAGATAGATAGATAGATAGATGATAGATAGATAGATAGATAGATAGATAGATAGATGATAGATAGATAGATAGATGATAGATAGATAGATAGATAGATGATAGATAGATGATAGATAGATAGATGATAGATAGATGATAGATATATAGATGATAGATAGATAGATAGATGATAGATAGATAGATAGATGATAGATAGATGATAGATAGATAGATAGATAGATGATAGATAGATAGATGATAGATAGATGATAGATAGATGATAGATAGATGATAGATAGATAGATGATAGATAGATGATGGATAGATAGAAAGATGGATAGATAGAAAGATGGATAGATAGATGATAGATAGATGATAGATAGATAGATAGATAGATGATAGATAGATAGATGATAGATAGATAGATAGATAGATGATAGATAGATAGATGATAGATAGATGATAGATAGATGATAGATAGATAGATAGATAGATAGATGATAGATAGATGATAGATAGATGATAGATAGATAGATAGATAGATGATAGATAGATGATAGATAGATAGATAGATGATAGATAGATAGATAGATAGATAGATAGATGAGAGAGAGAGAGAGAGAGAGAGAAAGAACAAAGTAAGTGAAAACTAATGGGTGAGAGAGAATTGAAAAGGGGTGTGTGTGGGGGGGGGAGATAAGCAACTACAGTGAAATTTTCTGGATTTTTAAATGAATAAACAAGAAGAATGATCAGTAAATCTATTACAGCTGCTCAGAAGGCATAAGAAAAGCTCTGAATATATGAGACGGACTGAGGCACCTCATAGGTGACCCGCTTCAGTTCGGGGCACCTTGCAGCTGTTCTGATCTGCTTCATAGCAAGATGAAGCACCTCTGAATCATCCCGCTTCACCTCATTATTCGGGCTTCTGACTGAAGTGGTGCACAGCCCTAATAAGATAGGGTATTGAAGATAATTGGCATGCAAACACTGACTTTTCTAAAGGAAAAGACACACATATAGTGGTATGAAATATGACATTTTTGCTCAGTGAAATAAGCAGCATTGGAATCTCATTCATCAACACCTGGCTGACTCTAACATGAGATGTGGGGATTGTTCTCTATGAATATTCACCAAGTTCCATATCTTTAGTATCTGCTCTGCCTACTGTAATGATGTATCTTCTTTCGTCTTGTATGTAATCCACTTGCCTTTCCCTCTCCAAGTTTCGTTATCCCCTTTTTCATTTCCTGCTTGCCTTCCTGAATAGTAATTTAGAAGCAAAATAATTTGTCTTCTGTAACATGACTGAGGCCCAACTCCCTAAGAACAACCTCTCCCATAAGAAAATAAGAACAGCTTTGCTGGCTCAAACCAAGAGCCCATCTAGTCCTGCCTTCTGTTGTTTGTCCCCAGCTTCTGGGACTTCATGGGCATACTGAATCTGTGATAGTGATTTTACTAAGACTCATATTTATGGGCAATGCAATAGTCCTTGGGGAAAACTATATTTCCCAAGGGCTACTTCATCTTAGCCTGGCATGCTGCTACATGATACATCAGGCATTGTAGAAGGAAGACAGAAGATCTTCCTTTTCCCTGCAGATGGCTGTTTCTACCACTCCAGCTGGTAAGTATGGTGGGAGGGGGTTTTGGAGCTCCTGGGAGGCGAATTCAGATGGTTCAGAAATAAGAGGAGCTATGTCTTGATTACTTGGGAATTAGCTTGGCTTATTTCCAAACCAACCTGATGCAGGTGGTGTGTGTGTGGGGGGGGAAGGGCTGATTACTCATCACTTACAGGTTCTACTGTATGCTAAGATCTTGCATGGTGTGAAGATACCCAGGATTCCAATCCAGGTCCACAATCGACAATCATGATTGTCTACTGTAGCATTCAACCAGGAGAGTTGGGTGATGGTGCATGGATGGGTCTTTCAAGAGTTCCTTCCCACATCCCTTATGAATATACAGTGGAGGTGAGGAATAGATTTCAGGGATTAGACCTGATAGACAGAGTGCCTGAGGAACTATGGACGGAGGTCCGTAACATTGTTCAGGAGGCAGCAACTTAATCCATCCCAAAGAAAAAGAAATGCAAGAAAGCCAAGGGGCTGTCTGATGAGGCTTTACAAGTAGCTCACGAAAGAAGGGAAGCGAAAAGCAAGGGAGAAAGGGGAAGATCTATCCAACTGAATGCAGAGTTCCAGAGAATAGCAAGGAGAGACAAGAAGGCCTTCTTAAATGAACAATGCAAAGAAATCGAGGAAAACAATAGAATGGGAAAGACTAGAGATCTCTTCAAGAAAATTGGAGATCTCAAGGGAACGTTTTGTGCAAAGACAGGCATGATAAAGGACAAAGATGGCAGGGACCTAACAGAAGCAGAAGAGATTAAGAAGAGGTGGAAAGAATACACAGAAGAACGATACAGGAAAGATCTGAATGTCCCTGATAGCCATGAGACTGTGGTCACTGAACTTGAGCCGGACATCCTCGAGAGTGAAGTCAAGTGGGCCTTAGGAAGCATTAGTAACAACAAAGCTAGCGGAGATGACAGTATTCCAGCTGAGCTATTTAAAATCCTAAAAGATGATGCTGTTAAAGTGCTGCATTCAATATGCCAACAAATTTGGAACACTCAACAATGGCCACAAGATTGGAAAAGGTCAGTTTACATTCCAATTCCAAAGAAGGGCAATGCCAAAGAGTGTTTAAAATACCGCACAATTGCGCTCATTTCACATGCCAGCAAGGTGATGCTCAAAATCCTACAAGCTAGTCTTCAGCAGTATGCGAACCGAGAACTACCGGAAGTACAAGCTGGGTTTCGAAGAGGCAGAGGAACTAGAGATCAAATCGCCAACATTCTCTGCATCATGGAGAAAGCAAGAGAATTCCAGAAGAAGGTCTACCTCTGCTTCATTGACTACGCTAAAGCCATTGATTGTGTGGATCACAACAAACTGTGGCAAATTCTTAAAGTGATGGGAGTACCAGACCACCTTACCTGTCTCCTGAGAAACCTGTACGAGGGTCACGAAGCAACAGTAAGAACCAGACATGGAACAACTGAGTGGTTCAAAATTGGGAAAGGAGTACGACAAGGTTGCATATTGTCACCCTGCTTATTTAACTTATATGCAGAGTACATCATGAAAAATGCCAGGTTGGATGAATCAGAGGTCGGAATTAAGATTACTGGGAGAATTATCAACAACTTCCGATATGCAGACGATACCACCCTAATGGCAGAAAGCAAAGAGGATCTAAAGAGCCTCTTGTTGAGGGTGAAAGAGGAGAGTGCAAAAGCTGGTTTGAAACTCAACTTTAAGGAAACGAAGATCATGGCATCTGGCCCTATCACTTCCTGGCATATAGAAAGGGAAGAAATGGAAGCAGTGACAGATATTACTTTCTTGGGCTCCAAGATCACTGCAGATGGTGACTGTAGCCATGAAATTAAAAGATGCTTTCTCCTTGGGAGGAAAGCTATGGCAAACCTAGACAGCATAGTAAGAAGCAGAGACATCACCTTGCCGACAAAGGTCCGTCTAATCAAAGCTATGGTTTTCCCAGTAGTAATGTATGGCTGTGACAGCTGGACTATAAGGAAGGCTGAGCGCCGAAGAATCGATGCTTTCAAACTGTGGTGCTGGAGAAGACTCTTACGAGTCCCCTGGACTGCAAGGAGGTCAAATCAGTCAATCCTAAAGGAAATCAAGCCTGAGTGCTCATTGGAAGGACAGATACTGAAGCTGAAGCTCAAATATTCTGGCCACCTAATGCGAAGAGAAAACTCTCTGGAAAAGACCCTGATGCTGGGAAAGACTGAAGGCAAAAGGAGAAGGGGATGGCAGAGGATGAGATGGCTAGATAGCATCACGGATGCAATGAATATGAACTTGAGCACGCTCCGGGAGAGAGCGCAGGACAGGAAGGCCTGGCGTGCTATGGTCCATGGGGTCACGAAGAGTCGGACACGACTGAACGATTGAACAACAACAACAATAATAAGTCATATATATTATATATCAACATTTGTGTCAGTAGCACAGTCAGTGTGTGCTTTGCATAGGGAAGGTCTCAAGCTTGTTATAGTCTGAGGCCCTGAGGATCTGGCATGTGCTTAAATGAGCTAGGTTGACTAATGGCATGACTGAAGGCTGCAGGAGAAGTTACATTCACCATTAAAATGCAATACAAAGTTATCTGAAGATGGTGCATGATCTAAATCATAAGCAAATCACTACAACTTATATAATTGCTTATCTAACTGATCACTGCCAGCATTGAGGAATCTCAATGCCTTTGAATAGAGCAGGATTGGGTAACTTGTAGCCCCCAGATATTTTGTCCTACAACTCCCATCTTACTCACCATTGACTAGCCAGCATAGCCAATGGTGAGGAGAGTTGTAGGCCAAAACATTTGGAGGGACACAAGTTGCCCATCCCTGGCCTAGAGCCACCAGAATTATGGAGGAAGAAGAAGGAACCCATAATATGATGGTTGGCCATATGGAAAGCAGTTCTACATGTTATGGCCAAGAAGCAAGAGGCTGGCAAGACTTGGCATTGGCTGGCATCGTGAGAAATTAAAAAAGCCAGTGGCATCGACCTCAGTGCCATTCTCACATTGCATAGATCAGCCAAGAATGTCAGAGAGCACCATGAAAGGGTTCTTGGTTTGCATACTCTGCCTCTTCCAGGTCAAGGGGAGTTATTAAGCATGCTTTGCCTGAGAGCTTCCCAAATATTCTTGATCTGGCAGTGGTGGGAAGGTTATCTTGTTTTATGACCTTTTTTGCAGTAGGGCTGTGCACCGCTTCGATCCAAATCCCAAATAATGAGGCGAAGTGGGATGCTTTGGAGGTGCCTCAGCCTGATACAAGGTGGACCAGAACAGCACTGAGGCACCCCAAAGTGAAGCAGCTTGTTGATGAGATGCCTTGGTCAGCCTTGGAGATTTATAGCTCTTCTGATTTTGCGAATGTCAAATCTAGTTGCCAAATTAGGGCTGAATGGAACCCAGTCTCCAATCAGTGATAGTGGTAGAGGAGGAGTGAGGAGATCAGTGTGTTTGTTCATTGTGTGTGAGAGAGCACTGGTTAGGTGCTGGTTGATTTTGTTTGTTGTTAGAGAGAGATCTGGCGTGTGTGTGTGTGTGTGTGAACAGCTTTGTGGTTCTTTTCTCTTTCTTTCTTTTGCAGATTCTTCATTTTAAAAACCAATTTAGTATTTAGTTTGATTTTCCTCCCTGGTTCTTAGTCTCTCCCCCCCTCTTCTGTAATACAGGAGGGTGAGCTTGGTAGCCCCATTTAGAGCATCTGGGTTAAAATAAATGGAGCAAAGAATAAAAGGAACATGGTGGTCAGAGTTTACTACCGGCCACCCAATCAAGGAGAAGATGAGGATGAAACTTTTGAAAAGCAAACTGCCAAAGTTTTTTAGCAGCCATATCGGGGGTCAGACTAAGTAGCCTCATGCAGTCTCATGCTTCATGTTCTTGCTGAGCTCTTTCTCCCTTGAATATATTGTTGTAAGCTGATGAGACACAGGAATTCCTTATCTTGTCAAAGGTCATACAATTGTATATCTTGTTCTTTGCTGTTCTCTTCTGTTCTCTCTTTATCATGGCTACCCTATAACCCAGTTCTTGTATTATAAACAATAGTGCTAGGAAAAAAAATGTTGAGGACTGCAACCCCACGTGGGAGGGGGAGGAGGAGCTGTTTCATATGTGTCACAATGTCTATAAAAACAATGTGCTGATGTATTTCGGGGCTTCCAGCTCTTTGGAAATGCTTCCAGCCTTAAGCCCGTGCGTTAAATAAAGAATCTCTTTTTCCTTCACTCCGTGGTCTCTCTGACTCTGGGTTCTGCAACATAAATGGTGCCGTGACTCGGATGTGGCAGGCTCTGAGCCAGACAGGTGGCATTTGCCTGCTCTTGATCGCCGCACCGGGAAGACGAGCTCGGCGCATGCCTCCCTTTCTTGGCGCCACCGACCTTTTTGTCGAGTGAATGGGAGAAAGCCTGCACCGGGATCGCCCAAACGGCAGCGAGCAGCAAGAGAACCTTGGGAAGCGGAGGAAGGAACTTGAGCCCTGTCTGTATCGCAGCTACAATTGAGTTGAAACCCACATTGGAAGCCTTCAGGAGAAAGGCAAGTATATGGGAAAAAGAGGGCCCCGCCTTTAGGGAGAAAGGCCACTGGGCAGAAAAAAAGAGGGCGCCGCCTTATGAAGAAGGTCAGTGTTGGTGGTATACGTATACAAAAGAACCTACTCCTTGAGGGTAGAAGGGGGGCCTGATCACACCCCCGAGTGGGCGCCAGTACCCAGCACGCCAGTACTCAGTAGGAAGCTGAGGAAGCCGCTTTCCGCTCTGGTAAAAAGTGGGAAAAGAGGGTGGCAGGGACATATGGATGCAGTGGAGAGATTGATGATGGTGTGAGTGGCTATTGCGGTTTCTGACGCATACCGTTGACCGTCCAGGTGCCCAGGCCAGTAGCAAAGTGCGTGGTGTATAAAATCCTCTTGTGTCGGCCAGTGAGACCCCTTACTCACTGACCAATTCCCATTCCCTAATTGTGTCTGTCTTCAATTTAGGAGGGAGGCTATGGGTGGTGGGGGAAGCAAACCTTGCACCCCCTTGAGATGTATGTCAAACCAAGAAGGAAAAAGGTTTTTTTTTTAAGATTCAGAATAGAGAGAGAAAACAGCAAAAAGCTCAAGGTCGAGCTGAGAGAAAAAAAACAAGATCTGAGGCTGTTAATTAAAAAAAATGTTGCAGGACAGTCTGGCTTTTAACAAAGCGTGGGAGCATGAGAGTGTAAGGCCGAAGAAGTAGCTGTTAGCCTAGCGCGCCGAGAAAGGGGCGGCAGGAAAATTGCCCACAACGTTCTGAGTTGTGCAACATCATCACCTTGCCTAATTGAAATGAAATCCCTAAAAAATGGAAACTGAAAATGAAGACCCAGAAGATGAAGGCAAAATAGAAAATAAAGGTGAAGAATCAGCCCCCAGAGCACAGGCTAGACCCCTCTTCGAGTGAAAAGTGTGCCATAAGACTGTCCCAAAGCAGAATGAAGTGGAGAGACCACGTTGAAGATCTCTGTCAAGGTAATCGTGTTTAGCTTTGAACTGTGTTAGAATTGCATAGAGCCTGTAGCTACTGACCATCGGCTATATGATTTCTGAAGAGCGTAACAATTAAGCTTTTGCCGTGGGATTCCCTGCAATGAAGAAATCTCACTGATTTAAGTGTCCAGTGTTACACTGCCTAAGTGTGTGTGCTGAAGAGACCGAGAAACCAGACAGCATGTTCCTGGCCAAGCCAAAATCACGCTACTACCATGCTCCTAAAAGCTGCAATAAACTGTGTAAGCTGGGAGACCCAACCTGATTGAGAAGAAAAGAAGATATTGGAGCAACTGTCTTAAAAAACAATGAGATCTGTGTAGCTGGCTGCTGACGCTGTCAGTGATGTTACAAGTTACAACTTTAAATTAAGACTGTTTTCCTGTTTGAGACCCCAGCGAAGAAAGCTGACCCGAGTTATTTGTTGCCCGTGCCAAAGCAAGAATTTGGCTGCCCTGTACCTCATCATGTCCTGTTTTAAGCTTGGGATTTACAAATACAAACAAACTGAGAAGCTTGCCTTTGAAGTCCTGCAAATCACCCCACCGCCTCCCCGAAGATTAATGGCTGCCTGAAAAATGCAAGTATAAGACGATGCCCATCACCCCCCAGTGTCCTGAGTTTCGGCACTCAGTGTTTCAGTGCTTTCGTGTACCAGGTTAGAAGAGGAAAAAAAAAAAGTAAGTTTTTAAAATGTCTGTGAGAACCTGACAGAAGTAAAATAAAATTTACAGAAGAGTTGCCCAGGTTAAAGCGTCACGGCTAAAGAGCTGAGCTGTGCCGCTCTGTTTAGACAGAGGCCTTGCTAAAAAGTTAAAGGCCCTTGTCTGTCAGAAGGGGTGTAGGGCCACACTTCCCCTTTTTAAACTGATGCAGAAGTGGAGAGCCTTTGCTGGAAACATCGCATCTTCATTGCCCAGAGCCTTCTCTGTTTGCCTCCATCAATGTCTGGGCTTTTTAGAGACACTCTGCACATGAACTAAAATTTTAAATTGTCAAAGACTTGCCATGGACAGTGCTATGAAGTTTTTGATAAACTTGAACTCCCATCGCTGTGGACCGTGTGTCTGTGTTTGTAGTCAGCTCAGTGTACAGCAGGCTGAGTTTGATCTATAACTTTTAGATTTCCTTCTGCTAAAACTCATGCAGCATAGAGTTGCCGATGCAAAAATGGTGACCTAGAACTCTTTGCGTGTGTAGGTATGCCCGTCCCTTGATTTTGATGAGCCCTGAGCTTTCAGCCAGAAGAGCAGTATGATTGCTGGATCTGCTCCATCATGCCTTACCATGCAAAAAGTGCTTTCCATTCATTGTGTTAAATTGCAGAAAAAGTTTGTTGTGTATATTTTATGATTTCTTAGATATCATAAAATATATGTGATATTTGCAGATTAGTGTTAGTTGCAACTCCAAATGATACTAAGTGTGGTTCCCAATAGATGACAAGAAGAAAGAAAAGGCAAGAGGCAAAGAAAAAACAACATTTGTAGAGAAGAAGCGTGGCCATAGTTGCCCCCGGGGTAAATTAAAAGCAGCTGATTGTGCCTGGAGCTTATTACCTGGGGTAAAGTTGCCACAATAATGTAACAGTTCTTTAAGATGAAGAAAATGTAACTAGAAGGAGAAGAAGAGCCTATCCCAAATGTGTGTTATTAAGACTAGTGTAAGGCAGAAAGGTTTAAGTAAGTGAGTTTAACTTGAAAAAGACAAATAAAGAGACAAGGCTGGTGCATGGAGCAGAAAGTTTTATATAAAAAGTTTGAAACATGATCTGCAATACAGGCAGATCAGCAAAGAAAAAGAAAGCAAAAGAAAGAGAAAAAAATTGTCTTCCCATACTAATAAATAAAAGTGTTATCAAGCACTTTAGGAAGCGAAGTTGTTTACAGGAAGCTGTGCCTGAGAACCAAACACTTCTAGCCTATGCTGAAAATGCTTGCTAATGTTGTGTTGCCTCATGGGTAACATGTATGGTATAAAAATCCATTTAGCCCAATAGCTCGTGGTTCAGAGAAGCTGTCTGATCCAACCATTAAGTACGCCTGTGTGCTGTAAGTTACCCAATAAAGTCTCCTTGTAAGTAGCCCCCCCCCTGCTGGAATCCCAAAACACAAGTGGGGCTACAGCGCCTCACCCAGTATCAAACCCTGCTGTTAGAAGCCATAAAAGCAGGTATGAAGAAGTCAATTTATATGACCAAAGTGTCTAAAGTGCTGCAAGGTGCCACAGAGGCCCCAGAGCGTACTTGGAGTGTCTTTCAGATGCCTATCGCCAGTACACCCCCCTCGACCCAGAGGCCCAAGAAGACGTAAATGAAAGAAGAAAAGAAGAAGACCCGGCAGAGGCAGAAGATTCTTAAAAAAGAACCAGTGTGCCCAGTGTGGACAAGATGGACATTAGTGGCATGAATGCCCAAATAAAATAAATCAAATACACAAAGGAGAAAACCAAAGGGGCCAGAATAGGTGAAGAGGGAGACAGCTTGAGAGGGGCCGTAACATTGACTGTGAGGGGCCGTGACATTGACTTCATAATTGACACTGGAGCAGCATCAAAAGCAAGCAAACGTTAGCCTTAAACAAGAAGTCCAAACACTGGGCAAAGTTCTTCAAGCCCAGCGTCGCTTTGTCTTAAAAAATAAGCCATTCCCATCACAGAAGTTCATCCTTTCCAACCAAGAGTATGAGTTAAAGAGAAAAGAATAACCCTTTGACTCCCAGATGGAGAAGACTGAAAACTGTCATACTTTCCACCCCCGCAGCTATAAAAGCAGCTAGAATTAAACCCTGGATACATTGGACACGAGTCAAGAGAGCGAGAGGGGGAGAGTAGACTGTAAACAGAAATCCTGAAAATCCTTTAAAAATCATTCTAAAAAAGCAGTAAGAAGACTCAGGCTAGACCTTACTGTAGACACACCGGGAGACTGTCCCCCTGCATACGGTCAGACCTGCAACTGGAGAAATGAAGACGGGGACTAGACCATACTGCAGCTTGCCAGGTGAATAGCTGCCCAGCGTACGGTCAGATCCCAAAGAAGATTCAAGGAAACATGATGTAGTAGTAATGTGGGACTTCAATTTCCCTGGTAATTGTATTGTTGGGAGACAAATTCTGCAAACCATACCCCCTCCAAGAAATTCCTGACTTGTGATGCTGATAACTTCCTCCTACAGAAAGTAGAGGAAGGAACTAGAGGACTGGCTATCCTTGATGTGATCCTAACCAGCAACGATGACTTACTGGATAAAGTAGCAGTTACGGGAACTCTGGGGGAAAGTGACCATGTTATACTTCAGCTCTTGGTTCCAAAGGAAGCAAAAGCTGAGTTAGCCAAATGTGTACCATGGATTTAGGAAAGCCAATTTTAATAAACTCAGAACAATGATCAGTAAGGTCCCATGGCAAGCAACTCTAACAAGAAAAGGAGTCCAAGATGGGTGGGAGTTTTTTAAAAAAGGAAATTCTAAAGGCACAATTCCAAACAATTCCAACAAGAAAAAGGTGGGAGACAATGGAAGAAGCCAATGTGGCTTCACAAAAAGCTTAGAGATGACCTGAAAACAAAAAAAAAGGACACATATAGGAAGTGGAAGGAAGGCCAAGCTACAAAGGAAGAGTATAGGCAGGTAGCACAGAATTGCAGGGATGGTGTCAGGAAGGCTAAAGCTGAGAACAAGCTGAGGTTAGTTAGGGATGCAAAAAGCAACAAAAAGGCTTTCTTCAGATATGTGCATAGTAAAAGACAGAGGAAAGAAATGGTGGTTTAACTACTAAATACGGATGGCAAAAGGATAACAGATGACAAAGAAAAGGCAGAAGTGCTCAATTCCTACTTTGGCTTAGTCTTCTCCCAAAAGAAGGTCTATAACCACCACCACCACCCGGCAAAGGTGAAGTACAGCCTGAAAGAGCAGTATTGCAGCTTGAGATCAATAGGCATATAGTCAAGGAACATCTAATTAATTTAAATGAGTTCAAATCTCCAGGGGCAGATGAACTGCATCCTAGACTAATAAAGGAACTGGCAGAAGAACTCTCAGAACCACTGTCTTATTATCTTTGAGAAATCATGGAGGACAGGTGAAGTGCCAGATGATTGGAGGAGGGCTAATGTTGCCCCTATCTTCAAAAAGGGCAAACAGGAGGAACCTGAGAACTACAGACCAGTCAGTCTGAAATCAATCCCTGGGAAAATTCTGGAGCAGATGATAAAGCAATCAGTCTGTAAGCACGTTGAAAACAATGTAGTGATTATTCAAAGCCAACAAAAACAAATCCTGCCAGATGAATCTGATCTCATTTTTTGATCAGTCACCTTCCTTGTGGACTGTGGGAATGCTATGGACATAATATACCTCAACTTCAACAAAGCTTTCAACCCATGATACCCTGATGAGCAAACTAGCTCAAAGTGGGCTAGATGAGACAGCGATCGGGTGGATCCACAGTTGGCTACAGAATTGTACTCAAAGAATGCTGATCAATGGGATCTTCTCAAACTGGGGAGAGGTAACGAGTAGGGTACCGGAGGGTTCAGTCCTGGGCCCAGTGTTCTTCAACATTTTTATTAATGACTTGGAGGAGGAGGTGCAGGGAATGCTTATCAAATTTGCAGATGACACAAAATTGGGAGGGACAGCTAATAACGTGGAAGACAGAAACAAAATGCAAAGTGTTCTCAATAGGCTGGAGCACTGAGCAGAAAACAACAGAATGAAATTTAGTAGGGATAAATGCCAAGTTTTGCACCTAGGAAAAAGAAACCAAATACACAGTTAGAAGAGGGGAGATTCTTGACTCAACAATACTACAAGTGGGAAGGATCTTGGAACTGTTGTAGATCACAAGCTGAATATGAGCCAACAATGTGATGTGGCTGCAAAAAGCCAAATTATATTTTGGGCTGCATTAATAGAAGTATAGCTTCCAAATCACATGAAGTACTAGTTCCCCTCTACTCAGCACTGGTTAGGCCTCATCTGGAGTACTGTATCCAGTTCTGGGCACTGCACTTTAAGAAGGATGCAGACAAGCTGGAGAGGGTTCAGAGGAGGGTAACGAAGGTGATCAGAGGTCTGGAAACAAAGCCCTATGAGGAAAGAATGAAAGAAATGGACATGTTTAGCCTTGAGAAGAGAAGATTAAGGGGAGATATGATAGCGCTCTTCAAATATTTGAAAGGTTGTCACAGAGAGGAAGGCCAGGATCCTTTCTTGGACATCCCAGAGTGCAGGACACAGAATAATGGGCTCAAGTTACAGGAAGCCAGATTCCGACTGAATCTCTGGAAAACCTTCCTGACTGTTAGAGCAATATGACAATGGAACCAATTGCCTAGGGAGGTAGTGATCTCTCTCACACTGGAGGCATTCAAGATGAAGCTGGAAAGCCACTTGTCAGGGATGCTTTGATTTGGATTCCTGCACTGAGCAGGGCGGGTGGACTCAATGGTCTTGTAGGCCCCTTCCAACCCTATTATTCTATGATTGTTCTTGTTTTAAAAAAACAAACAGAAAATGTCACTGTAGTTGCTTTGCCTCATTCTTTACCTTCATCCTTTCTCGGTTCTCTCTCAAGCATTAATTTGCCCTTACTTTCATTCTGTCTAGATTTTATATCTCTATCTAATCTACAGTATATCTATATATAATTTCTTGTCCTTGTTCTTGGCTCCCCTCCACCCTCCACTTTTCAATTCATGTATTCCTTCCCTTCTCGTTGATCTGTTCCCCCATAAAATAATAAAGAATAAAACCCTTTTCTCTTCTGTTAGGATTATAGTTAGTCCCCCCTCCCTTGCTTGTTGTTAGTTCAGTGTCTGTTTTTCTTTTGCTCTTGTGTGTCTCTGTGTCAGTGCATGCTTGTGGTGTGTGGACAAGCAAACAGTGTGTGGCAAAGCAATACACAGTCCACATTTCCCAAAACAGTGGGCAAAGCACTACACACACATTAAGAACTAATATTTTTAAAAATCCAATACTACACTGTGTGGCAAAGCAAGCAAGCCCAATACGAGGCATCTTCAGGGTGTTGTTGGCAAAGGCAGAGGTGGGTGAGGTGCTGCTGGGACTAGCAAGCTGACTCTCCCCCAGTCCAAATAGAGGATCCTGGTTAGCAGGGCAGCAGAGTGCAGAAGCAAGTTGCAGTGCCCGGAGGTCACTGTTTGAGGAGGCTGGTGCAGGCAGCAACAGTAGCACTCTTGCCAAAGGAGCACTGTCTCCTTATGTAGTGGAAGAGGGGAGCCCGATGATGGACCTCAGCCTCCAGGGTGTTGGTGGGGATAAGCAGCAGGCAGAGCTCCAGCAACTGTCTGAAATTTGGCAGGTGGGATCCCCTCCATGGGGGATAAGAGGTCTCCAAATTTCATGCACCTCTGTGGAAACAGTGAAAAGTTATCGCTCTTTCTTTGAGAGTTTTTGTTGAAAAAATCAAATTTCACCTGCACAAAAACTACTGAGCCAACCTGTCTGAAATCTGGAAGGTGGAGTCCCCTCCATGTGGGCCTCCAAGAACCCAAAATTCCATGTATTTTTCATGAAAACTGTAAAAAGTTGTGGCCAATTGTCTTTTCTAATGCAAGTCAATGGGAAAAAGTTTAAAATGAGTGATTTGGATGTACAAATCTCACTTCAGATTTGGATCCGAGTCGAAGTGGATGGGGTCCAAAATCAGTCTGAAGCACAGCAGTAGAATGCAGCTCTTATTCCAAGGCAAACTGATCATATGGACCAGAAAAACAAAAACCAATATTTGCTCTTAGATTCTCTCTCTCTCTCTCCTAAATATATCCATGTAAGTAGTGGAAAAAGAAGAAATTATGCTCTCCAATATACCTGCTATGACACTGACAGTATTTTAGAGCTGCAGGACATACATCTGATCAAACTTCCACATTATTTTCAGGGTCAGGGAGAAGCTGTATATCCTGTGCTTAAGAATACTAGTGCTGGCAAAAGAGGCCGTGAGAGGTGAGAATTTTGAATAACTTTCTCCTTGGGGATGAGGACAGGATTTCAGTTTATCTTTAAGTGTATGCCATGGCTGAGGAGTTCTTTCTCTTTCTTTCTTTCTTTCTTTCTTTCTTTCTTTCTTTCTTTCTTTCTTTCTTTCTTCATCCCCTGCACTTGTGGGAACCCAGGGCTCTTCTCAAGCCCGGCTGCTATTTCTGAACACCCAGGAGACCACATGACCTTTCCCTCCCCAGCAGGCATTCAGGAAAGGTTCCAGGGCTGCAGAAGCTTCTTTACAAAGCACAAGAAATCAGGGAATTTAGAGCATTAGAAAAATTCTGCTCTTCCATGCAGCAACACAAAGCAAGCAAGATAAGTGTTTTTCTAAAGCTCCAAAAGTCCCATTTCTTCTTTGCAAAGAAACTTTTTGCACAGAAGCTTCTGCAACCCCAGGGTTCTTCCTGAATGCCTATTGGAGAGGGACAGGTCATGTGGTCTCATGGGATTTCAAGAGGTGCTGCCAGGCTAGAGAAACCTCTTTGTAAAGAGTCTTGTGCTGGGGGTGGTTTTCAAGATATGTATGTATGTACGTATGGTTCTTCAGCCACCTGCCAAACTTAAAAAGATATGTGGACCCCATCCCCGGTTCCCAAAGAGAGCATTCTCCAAAATGCCCCTCCTCCCTCAAAAAAGGCAGAAAAAAACACTGCCTCTTTTGCAGGCAGAGAAAAAGTTCCTGAAAAGTAGGGGGCAAGATTCAGCACAGCACTAAAGAATATCATTCTCTCTCTCTCTCTCTCTCTCTCTCTCTCTCTCTCTCAATCTCCCCCCCCCCACGTGTGTGTGTGTGTGTGTGTGTGTGTGTGACTCACATCTACCAACACACTAAGGGTACATCCCCTATTCTTATTTGAACTCCAAGTTGCTTTGGGGAGCAAATAGTGGGATCATGTTTGTTTCATAATTAGTCTAGCCCAGAAAGAAGTTTTTTTTTCTTCTTCCTTTGGTGAGTGGGTGGGGAGTGGTAAGGCTGGCAGGTGAATTCTTGTCTCCTCAGATATAAAGAGCTGAGTTTGACTTACAAGCACAATAATTTAAAGGCTTTTATTCATTGTTCGCCAGCCAGTATTATTCATAGGTTAAAAGAGCTTTCAATAATTATGTATAAAAGTGGAGTTTGGGATGAGCGTGGAGGTTGTTATAGTATTGCCAGTAGCTATCTTTCAGTCAAAAAACCAATCATTTAACCCCATTGTCTTCTCTAAACCTTTCTTCTTATCTATGGAGGGAGGCTTTTTATCACAGACAAAAGATACATACAGCAAGCATAAATGGGGATCAGGATATGATTATCTCCAAAGAATAATAGCTCATAGTGGAACAATGTGGTTGGTAAAGTATTCATGCTCTCCTGCAATGTAAATGGAATACAGACACCCCAGATTAAAGTGATCTATGTCCTATGGCATGCTGAGGAATCCACAAAGTGTCCAGGAGTGGTCATTGAGGCCCAATTTGTCCATTCAGTTTCATTCAGTTTCTCATTTCCCCAACATAGGATCACGTTGGCCTCTTTTCACATCAGTTTTCAATTTCCGCAAAAATGTCAGCACAAAAAAAATGGTATGCATTTCTCCTAATATATGCATTTCTCTACACACTTTCCTTAGTATACATACATTTTGCAAGCAGTCTCCCCAAATTACAGTTCTGTTATTATGTTTTTATTGTGTTTTAATGCATTTGTTTTATTGTTGCTTTATTAAAACTGCATTTAGGATTCTAAGTTGCCTTGAAGCTATTTTTTTTTCTTGGTGGAAGGTGAGGTATAAATAAGTATATGAATAGTAATTCTTAGAAAGCTACATTTTCATACACACACACACATTCACACACACTTCATATGCAAGTATTGAAACTGATATATTTAAATTTATGTAGCTATTTTTCCCTCTTCTTTTAGTTTTGTTTGTTTTGTATTGTTGAAAATTTATAATTAAAAATATATTTTTTAAAAAAGATTTGTCTGAGCCCCTCCCCCAAAGAGTGACTTGTCCAAGTGACCTCGAGTGTAGGGAAAGACGAACTGCTCTGTGCCCACCCAGCTCACCGCTTGCCAGACACCTACCACTTACCCACTCATATTCGATGTGCTGGGCAAGTTGCCAGATGGTCTACAGGCACCTGGCGAGCAGCATCCAGCATCCCCCCATCCCACGAGCCACCATTTTGCATTAAAATGGCAGCTCGGCTGTTTACCTAAAATTTGCATTTACATAAAATGGTGGCCCTAAATAGTACCATTTATGCAAAAATTACAGGCTTAAATTGTCTAATTAGACCATTCACATGTTTAATTTTGTGTAAATGGTGCTGTTTACAGCCCCTGTTTTTTATAAACAACAATATTCCTACATAGTCAAGCTGCCATTTTTACACAAGATGGCAGCTCACAGAGAAATGGGGATCCCCACACTTGCCCAACTCGGTGCCCGCCAAGTTGGGCAAGCGCTGGGACCTGTGGACTGACTTTTTTTTTTGGGGGGGGGGTCTGAGCCAGCAAGAAATCGCCAAGCTCAAGCCCTAACCAGACTCCTGCAGAACCCTACTTGAGTGCCATTTGTTGGTAGAAAGATGAGGTAGAAAATAAATAAATAAATAAATAAGGACACCTATCATTATCATTGCCATCATCATCATCATCATCTTCATCTACAATCTTATTTGCCAAAAAGCCATCAAAGTGGTTTACGATTTAAACAATAAAATCTTAACACAATTTAAAAGGGGGGATAATATAAAACATTAAAATGACATAATTTAAAAGGCTAGATCGAAAAGATGTGTCGTCACACTTTTTCTAAAAGCCAAGAGAATGGGGACCGATCATAGTTCCTGAGGCAGTGCATTCTACAATTATGAGAGTGACACAGGAAGAAGCCCTTTCATGTGTGTCCATCAGGGCATACAGCTCATGGTGCCTCTCTGGAAGATCTTTACACCTAGTGAGCTTTTCATCTGAGTTGTGATTTGAATCTGGGATGCCCACTCAAACCACTGCCACACATTGGGTGCAATGTTCAATAGTCATACTGAAATAAATTGTACAAGCACACAGTAAATGTGCATGATCTTTCCTTTGTTCCCCTTATCCACATTCCACCAGGGGGCTGTGATGTAGGCACAGAGCTATGAACATAAAACTGTTAACCTGGCTTCTTGTACTAACCAAGGAATGACCCACATACCTGCTGGGGAATCCCTGTGTACTCACATGGGAGCAATGCTCTATTAATTAAAAGAACAGGCAGTTGTTGCCCTGATAGGATTCTGAATCATGGCTACTGTGGTACAGCTGCCTGTAATCTTTTCTTTTTTAGAGAAAAAGAAAACACTACCCCCCCAAAAAAAATCACATAAACACTGTGATTTTTGTTGATGTTGTTGTTGTTTAATGTGAAATGTTAAGTCTAGCTTAGTCTTAACAAAAGCCAATTCAGAGTTTGACACACTTCTGGATGGGAGCCATCCAACCTTCCATTTCACACACTTTTATTTCATCATAAAGCAAGCAATAATTAGCACACAATTAAGCAAATTGCCATAATTATGCCATTGCTGTTCTACTTTTCATATTTTCCCAACACAGTACATACATGGATATGTACGGAGCTGGTAATGCTGGTGCTGCTCTGTCGGCAGCTAGAAGTGCCTCTCGGCTGCTGAAGCGTTTCTTATTAAACAGCTTCAGTAGCACGTTGCAGTGTTATCGGCTCAGCAGGAACTTGCTCCAGTGATGCCGATGACAAGCTTAAACTGCTCATGTCAGCCAATAGCTAATAAGAAATGTGCCGGTTTCTTGCTAGAGGTTGTACTCCCGTCTATGCGGGAAGTGAGGTCTAATGTGAGGAAATTATGGCTTGGAATTACTCCGGTGGCCTGAAGTAGCCACTTGGGTAGCATAATTTAGCAGCTTTAGCTATGTAAGAGACCCAGAATGACAGTAAAAATGAAGAACAAAGTAGAAGTCGTCTGTTAGTATAAGTCGGGTTGCTTTAATGAGGTCAGTACCAAGATGCTTTAATGTAGAACCCCTAAAATGATTGCTGTTATAATATACTCTACCTTCCCCCCCACCCCACCCTTTTTTCAGTTTAATAATAAAATGCCTTTGGGAGCAGATTGCCATGAATATTTTAGTTTCTCCATATAAGTTTAAATAAATTTGAGGAAAAAATAAGGCCGTGATTAAAAGTTCCAAAGCTTTACAGGTCTTTAATCATAGACCCAAATAGAACACACATTAGTCGTTGACAAGTTTCTTTTAACTTTTTGGCCTGTTATAAAGAGCTTATTCTTTTTTTAAAAAAAAATCTAGGACAAGTGAACTGGTTTACATTATGGAAAAAGGAAACCTGGTTTGTGTTCAATTAATATATTCTCCATACATTTCCATTGTAACATTGGGCAATCCTGTTAAATTATCCTAAGAAATAGCATGAGGCCACATTCCTTGGAACTATTACTCCAAATTCCCCATGAGGATAACATGAAATACATTTATTTCCCCTTGAATCCTTAAATATTTAAATCAGGAAGTGTAATGAATGGTTCCACATTATTTCACAGAGTTTGATGCATTTCGCAAACCCTAAAGCAGCATAAGCATCGGAATAAAGGTGGCACGTTGTGCTAGATTTAAGGTATAAATAACAACGGTTTGGATTTAATATTTCATTAGCTGCCTCTCTTTTGAACTGTTCCTTCTTAAAACATTGATAGGGCTTTCTTTTATTTAACAGGACATATCCAACAACACCACAATGGCTATAGAGACAAAATAAAAACTATTTTTGATACAAATGGATGCTATTTTTTTTAAAGACTGCTAAACCACTCCAATATTAAAATGCAATTTTACTGGGTTCTTCCATTAATTGAAGTATTGTCAGGGTAATTTAACGACCTTGTTGCAAAAGGTTTTTTTTTATATATATAGCTTTTAAAAACTTTAAACATGGAAACATGGAAAGTTGTTTAACCACATCTCATTAACAGGACATTTGAAGAGGCTGTGGATATGTTACTGATTCAGAACACTTACTTGCTTATTGCATCAGCCTCTTTCCTGCTGGTGCAGCAACCCACCCACCCACCTCTTTATTTCAGAGTGGGGTTAGTTGCTCACCCTTTCAAGAGATGAGTAGGAATTTGGGGGGCATCTCTCATAATTGGCCTAGAGAGCACTCCCCGCCCCTCTACTTCATACTGTAGAAAAGATCTTGGAATGAGGTCATATCTTACCTCGGTGGTGGCATAAAGAACCATCACAACTAGCAGGCAATGTAGGTTGGTTCATACATATTTCTCCCCACCATATCCCTATGGAAAGGACTGCATAGTGAAATGGATTGTGTTACACTGGCAGTACACATATTGATACCACTAATTAGATAGATGATAGATGATAGATGATAGAAGATAGATAGATAGATAGATAGATAGATAGATAGATAGATAGATAGATAGAGTCAGAGACAGAAATATTGGAACAAGGATAACTGTTTTGGCAGTTGGCCTCTGTACACCACCATACTGAACTTGAAAGGAAACACACCCAGATGGGAGCAAAGTCAGGACTTTCAGCTGTAATTCAAAGGGTTTGACAAAAGTGGGGCACTAACCATTCAGGAAGTACAGCCAGTGGCATACACACACCTCCATCATTGGTGGCTCATAAGTAATGGAACCAACCAACATCATTTCAAACTTAAGGATTGCCTTTAATAACTGGATGAAAATCCTTTGCAGTCAATGACTGCCTGAAGTCTGGAACCCAAGGACATGACCAAATGCTGAGTTTCCTCCCTCGAGATGCTTTGCCAGGCCTTTACTGCAGCTGCCCTCAGTTGCTCCTTGTTTGTGGGTCTTTCTGCCTTCAGTCTTGTCTTCAGTAAGTGAAAAGCATGCTCTATTGGGTTGAGATTAGGGATGGACGAAAGTCCCTTACCTGATCCTGAAGCTTGCTTCGCGGTGGGGGGGAGGCGCTCCATCCCTCCCTCCGAAATTCTGGCCAGGGGAAGGTGCCCCATCCCTCCGGCCGTGAAACCTCCTCTCCTGCTGTGTTGCAAATGGCGGCGGCTGTAGCCGCCACCGTTTGCGTCCCTGCAGTCAGCCGTGATAGGCTACGTAAATGTTTACGTAGCCTATCACGGCTGACTTTAAAAAACAAACAAACTTGCGTACGCAAATGGCAGCGCCCATGTGCTTTTTTTTTTCTTCTCAAAGTCAGCCGTGATAGGCTACGTAAAGATTTATGTAGCCTATCACGGTGTTTTTTAAAAATCTAGCCATGATAGGCTACGTAAATCTTTACGTAGCCTATCACGTTTGTTTGTTTGTTTGTTTGTTTTACTTGGAAATGGCGGTGGCGGCAGGGACATTTGGACAAGGTAAGTCCTGTCCCGGGGGGGGCGGGGGGCAGACCGTTTCCTCACCAATTTCGGGGGGCCGAATGCGCTGGCATTCGGCCTCCCCAAGATTCGTGGAGAAATTCTCTGACATCCCTAGTTGAGATCAGGTGACTGACTTGGCCATTGAAGAACATCCCACTTCTTTGCCTTGAGAAACTCTTGGGTAGCTTTTGCTGTATGTATCCATCTGCAATATGAAGCAGCATCCTATCAGTCTGGCAGCATTCCGCTGAATCTGAGCTGAAAGTATAGCCCTATACACTTCAGAATTCATCCTGCTGCTTTTATCAGCAGTCAGATCATCAATAAACACCAGTGGCCCTGTTCCATTGGCAGCCATACATGCCCATGCTATAACACTCCCTCCACCATGTTCGACAGATGATGTGGTATGCTTTAGATCCTGAGCTGTTCCTTTCCTTCTCCATACTTTTCTCTTCCCATCATTCTGGTACAAGTTCATCTTGGTTCCATCAGTCCAAAGAATCTTATTCCAGAACTGGAGCTGGCTTTTTTGCGTGTTTGCTGGCAAAGGCTAATCTGGCCTTTCAGTTCTTGAGCATTACCAGTGGTTTGCACCTTGTTATGAAGCCTCTGTATTTACATTCATAAAGCCGTCTCTTGACTGTAGATGTTGACAATGACATGCCTACCTCCTCAAGAGCATTCTTGACCTGGCTAGATGTTGTGAAAGGGTTCCTCTTCACCCTGAGCAGAATTCTGTGGTCATCCACTTTAGTTATCTTCCGTGGTCTTCCAGGCCTTTTGCTGTTGCTGAGCTTGCTAGTTAAGTCCTTCTTTTTCAGGATGTTCCAAACTGTTGTACTGGCCACTCCCACTGTTTTTGCTATCTCTCTAATGGGTTTATGTTGTTTCCTCAGCCTAATGATGGCCTCCTTCACTCGCATGGACACCTCTTTGGACCTCATGTTGGGAGTTCCAGTGAACAGCTACCAAATGCAAATGTAACACTCAGAACCACCTCCAGGCCTTTTATCTACTTGATTGGTCATGGGGTACCCAGGAAACAGGCCACACCTGGCCATGCAGCTGCTTATCAGCCATTCATTCCATTACTTATGAGCCCCCAACGATGGGTGCGTGTGCATGCCACTGGCTGTCCTTCCTGAATGGTTAGTCCCCCGCTTTTGTCAACCCCCTTGAATTACAGCTGAAAGTCCTGACTTCACTCCGATCTGGGTGTGTTTCCTTTCAACTTCAATGTGGTGGTGTACAGAGGTCAACTACCAAAACAGTTATCCTTGTTCCAATATTTCTGGCCCTGACTGTAGATAGATAGACAGACAGACAGACAGACAGGCGCGTGTGTGTGTGTGTGTGTTAGTGGTAATGTGAGTAGAATGGTTAATAACAGCCAACCATTGTGCATATTCAGCACACGTCATGGAGAATGTGCATATAATCTGTTCATGAAGTGGGAATTGTGCTCATTCTCAAGCCATTGTGCATTATCACCAACATGCCTTGGGGAATGTGGATATCTCAGTTATATCTTGCACAGTCTCTGGCCATGGTGTATAATCTCCAACAGGATTTGGGGAATGTGTGTGTCTTGACTGAATTTCATACATTCTCCAGGCAATATGCACATTCTCTGGTACATAGGCATAGTCTCCATCAGGCTTTGAGGCCTGTGCATATCTCAGTAGTGTTTTGTACATTCTCTAAGCAATACCTATAGTCTCCAAGAAACACTGGAGAATGTGCATACTTCAGTGTAATCTGATGATAATTTTGTTAACTGCCCAGTGCAATTTGCATGGTCTCCAAGGAACCTCAGAGAATATGCAGAAATCAGCAACATAAGAAAGGGATATACAGTCATAATGACAAGTCCAGAGCTTTATGATCAACACAATAATCAGAATAAATATATGTATCACTAATGCATAAAATTGGTCTCTGCACTATCCTATACATGGAGATGGACAAAACCAGATGCTTTTTGAAAATGCTTCACTCTTGCAAAACGTAAGCTGGATAGACATATACACTACCAAATGAGATGACGCAAGATTTGTCTGCTTGTTCTAGTAGCTCAGCTGTTGTAAAATAGCTTTCTTAACAGTAGGGATGCACAAAGGTTTTGTTGGGTCTGCATATTAAAATGAACTGGCCTGATTCACACTTCCTGGACTGATATGCAAATTGTAATGGAGTAATCCTTTGTTTTTGCACTTCTCTGAACTTTGAGATAAAGTCCTCAGCTCAAAATGCATGCCAAAAACAAAATACATATAAAATGCAGAGTTCTAACCTAAAATATGAAGATGAAAATTCATACTAAATTGCATATTTTAGCTTAGAATATACATTTTAGGGTAAAATGAATGCAACTATATGTATTTTCTGAAAAGAAATGTTATAAAGATAATGAAAACTTAATGAAAGTGTTTTGCTTTTGTTTGTTTGTTTGTTTGTTTGTTTGTTTGTTTTTAAGCCTAGATCCATGCTCAAATGGGTAGGGAAAGGCATATGAATGAACACATGTGAAACTGATATGGACCAGAAATGAACACCCATTCATCCATAGTAACACACTCACACACACACACACACACTGCAACCATAAGACCCCTCCACCACAAACTATTTTAGGGGTCAAATGGTGGCCCCTGAAATGGCACTTAAACAGCTGCCCCAATTTACTACATATGAATGGAATGGTTGTTCTACTTCACTCCTAGTTGCCATCTTTAACAGTTCTCAGGTAGAGTATCAATGTTTCCCTTTTTAAGGTAGCTCAGTTGTGTATATTTCTTGTTTCTTGTTTGTGGGGTCTCAGAAAGACAAAAAAAAAAAAATGGAAAGGTGTGTGCCATACCCAAAGTGTTAACCCCTTAAAAAAAAGGGGGGTGTGTGTGTACATCTGGCCGGAGATCAACATGCCCTGAAAACAGTTACACAGAGAGATATAATTTGCATTAAATCCCCTAATATTGACAAATTATACAGCATCATCACCAAGAAATATGTTTGCACATTTCATGGGCTGCAGCATGCTCTTTATATTAAAGAAAATCTCAAGCAGATGTCATTCTCATTCTCAGTGGCTTGTCAACTGGACTTCAGTCTGGTTATTTTGGAAAAGGCATATAAAGTTGGCACCTAAGAAGCAACACAAAGTCTAATTAACTGAAAGCTGCTTAACCAAATTAAGGTAACCCTGGCCATTGTGGGAAGTCATTTATATCCCCTTTAACAATTGCGTAATTATTCCATTCCCTCATTAACCAAGCATATAAGAGGCAATTAGCACCAATTAAACAGATGTGTATACACTTAAGTTCAATTATTTATTTAATCAAGAGTCACTGGCAATGTGGTATGTGCTTTTATTGAAAGGAGAGAAGCCTCTCTACTTGTGAGCAAGACCTATTGGTGATTGCATTTATCAAGTTGACTTACGATCTGATAAGAATGGGGAGCAGGTCCATTCATGGTTCCTGTTAATGGGTCAGGAAATGGAAAGAAGCCAGGATTGGCCTTGGTACAAACAAACAAACAAAACTGTTTCTGGAAACTCAAATTGATAGCTATCTGATCCAGTACACCACTCATAGTTAGAAAACTTGCCTAGGGATATGGATATCAACAAAACTTCAAGCTTGCCACAATTCCCCTATTTCCACTCCAAAGCTCGTTTAGACTTGTATCCCTAACAGATTGGGAGCTTTTCTCCCCGCATGGAAATTCATGCATATTTTCAGAATCTCCCTGCCCCAAACGTATGCATCAATTGTGCACATTTTCTCCCATTGAATAAAGTGTGTTTGTGTGCATTTTTCAAATGTGCACCCTTTTTGAATACATTTTGTGTTGTGTGAATCACATCACAACATCAAAAACTTCAGACCGGGCCCACATTCAGTTCCTGGAGGTCTGAATTATATTAATGTTGGTCAAAAATGAACTGAAACAGATTTATCACCCATCCCTAATCTTGCCATCTGATCTTAATGTTCTGGACAGAATCTATTGAATAGCGGAAATAGTTCCATGCCACCCAAGAAGCTTTGAACATAGGATGGCAAAGTGATTTTTAAGTTGAATACCTATTTTTTCTTTTCTTTTTTTTTACAAGCATTTCATATCGTATGGGAGACTGTTCTAATTGGTGCCCAAAATATGAAAATTTTGTCTACCATCATTAAGGAATGTTAACAATTCTACATGTATCACTAAATTTCTGGAACACAGGAAGAGACAAATAAATTTGTATCATCATGTTAGAGTCATTTTTAATATTTTGTTGCTTCATGATTTGAGCCATTCACTAGCTGTGCACAGAACTGCTAATTTTCCTTCTGATTGCTGATGTGGACATTCACTGTAACACTTCTAATAAGGTGAGAACTTAAATTAAAACATACATTTTTAAAAAAGTGAACAATATTTAGAATGTGTGGACCAAAATTAGGGCTTTATGATTTGTGATTTCAGATGCAATCATATTTTCCTAGCTTTGTTTTAGCACTTATTTAAACTTCAAAAGAAAACTCAAAGCACTTCACTAATCACAGGATAATGGAAAGAGATCTTGAGTTAAATTAAGTTTTCAAAATATATGCTGTTGTGTTGCTATAAAAAAAAGGCTCTTAGCAGTGTTCTCCTACGAATATTTTCTTGGGCTCCAAGATCACCGTAGACAGTGACTGTAGCCATGAAAGTAAAAGACGCTTGCTCCTTGGGAGGAAAGCGATGGCAAACCTAGACAGCATAGTAAGAAGCAGAGACATCACCTTGCTGACAAAGGTTCGTATAATCAAAGCTATGGTTTTCCCAGTAGCAACGTATGGCTGTGAGAGCTGGACTATAAGGAAGGCTGAGCACCGTAGAATTGATGCTTTTGAACTGTGGTGCTGGAGAAGACTCTTATGAGTCCCCTGGACTGCAAGGAGGTCAAATCAGTCAATCCTAAAGGAAATCAAGCCTGACTGCTCATTGGAAGGACAGATACTGAAGCTGAAGCTCAAATATTTTGGCCACCTCATGCGAAGAGAAAACTCTCTGGAAAAGACCCTGATGCTGGGAAAGATTGAAGGCAAAAGGAGAAGGGGACGGCAGAGGATGAGATGGCTAGATAGCATCACGGATGCAATGAACATGGACTTGAGCACGCTCCAGGAGAGAGCGCAGGACAGGAAGGCCTGGCATACTATGGTCCATGGGGTCACGAAGAGTTGGACACAACTGAACGACTGAACAACAACAACAACAACAATAGTTTCCCTAAGAAGAATGGCATACATCAGAACTAATTTCAGCCCATTATTGCTGGCAAAAAAGAAAAAGGAAGGAAGGAAGGAAGGAAGGAAGGAAGGAAGGACTCTGTACTCCAGTTAAAACCTTGAAAATCCCATAAAAAAGGCTCATGCATTCATGCATAATTAGTAGGGGCCAGCAGATCAAAGTTATTAGTGGAAAGTACATTTTAATTCTCATAAACTGGTTGGAGGAGTTTCAATTCTCTTTTTGCATATTAGGCTGCTTAATCACACTGTACAACCTTAGAGGGGAAGACGAACTAGCTAAGGAAGACATTGGCATACAGAATATACCTTGCCAGGAAAAGCCACCGTCCTCCCCATAGACTCTCAATGCCCTTGTCTCAGAGAATAGAATAGTCAAAAGATCAAGACACCAAATGATTCAACATGTTGCCACAAAGCAAACAAGCTAGCTGTCCAAACCAGTTACCAGCTTCCGCTGCCATTTGATCTAATCCACACAATCCACAAAGAATACACCAGGATAAGGCATTTGCACAGGACGTATCTCTAAACAACTCAAGCAATTATATCAAGCCACTTAGAGTTTGATAACCTTGCCTCCATTGAATAAATAAATTTAAAATATTGGGTTGTATCTGCACTCTCACTTTAGCCCCACTGGAATCAGTGGGACTAACTTCAGTCTCATTCACTTAAATGGAACTAAATGATGATTAGCATAATCTGGATCCAACTAGGGATGGTGGAGAAATCCGCCACAGACTCCAATGAGGCTGGATTCTTTAGAATCCGCCCCCCCCCCGGAGTCCATGGCGGAACGGACTACACCCCCACCACCCCCTGAAATCCCCCCAGGATTGACCCTAACTGGCAGCAGCGCCTGCTCCGGGCCGTTGTCTTCATTCCGCAGCCATCCGCTGCCGGGCTGTGGAACGAAATGGCGGCTGGTGTAGCGGCTGCCATTTGCATCCCTGCCCGTGGCTGTGATTGGCTACATAAATATTTATGTAGCCTATCACGGCAAAGAGCAGGACACAAATGGCAGCCACTACACCATTTGTGTCCCTGCTCTTTCCATGATAGACAACATAAATATATACATAGCCTATCACAGCCTAACGTAGGAACGCAAATGGTGGCTGCTACGCCGGCTGCCATTTGCGGCCACAGCAGCCCGGTAGCGGACAGCAGTCTGGCTGTGGATGGGCCCAGCCAGCAGCTCCACAGACTCGCTGTGGAGTGGAGCTGGCTGGGCAGGATTCCAGGGGGAGGGACGGATCGCCTCCCCCCCCAGTGGATGCCGCCACCTGGAACGGTGAGTGGGGTTCGTACACCCCTAGATCCAACCCATTATGTTCACAATGGAGGAAAGCTCTGAAAGCTCTAGATTCAGTGGTACAGGTTTCTTCCCCAACACCAATGTGCATTGCCTTACAGTCACCATCCATTGGGAATCATGTGGATGGATGCCACAGTCAATACCACAAGCTAGATTTTCAGTTTCCTGCACAAAGTGCACTGATCGCATCAGTTACACTTTATTCCCAAATGTTTAAGCATGTGGTGGGAAGGGGAAATGGTAGTTTTTAATCCACCCTGTGAACCTGATCGTAATAATAATTTCACATAATAAAACAGTTGTCCTACACATTCAACATGGTTGTATGAATTAGCACATGGTAGAGAAGAGAGAGAGAACAACAGACCAGTGAATATAGAACAGTATGGCACAGAACTGCTAGTTTGGATCCAGTCCTGCTTGCAAATGCAAATATCAACTTTTCTAACCAGTCAGGGGCCATATTTGATTGTGGTACACATTACTATAGTGTGTACACTGTGATACACACTACTACAGAATACATAGTATTCTACTACAGAACCACTCATAGGGATGTACGAAAGTCACTTACCTGTTCGCGGATTATGTTGATGGTGGGGGGGAGGTGTTCCGTCCCGCCCCTGGAATCCTCGCGGGGGGGAGGTGCTCCGTTCCTCCCTCCCTGGAATCCTCCACGGCCTGCTGTGCTCTGCGGCAGCTCCGCGGAGCAGCCAGCCAGGCCCGGCCAGACCAGAGCCGTCCACAGCCTGATTTCTGGCTGCGGAGGGCTCTGGGTAAAAAAAACAAAAAACAAACTGCGTACACAAATGGTGGCAGCTACGGCCACCACCATTTGTGTTCCTTATTTTTGCCTTCTTAATCTACATAAATATTTACGTAGATTAAGAGGGCAAAAACAAGGAACGTAAATGGCGGCGGCCGTAGCCACCACCATTTGCGTATGCGGTTTTTTGGGTTTTTTTAACCCACCCAGCCATGATAGGCTACGTAAAGATTTACGTAGCCCATCACATCTTTCTTTTTCTTTCTTCCTTTCTTTTTTTTTACAAGAGTGGAAATGGTGGTGGCGGCAGCCGGTAGGAAGACCGGCCGCCGCCAGAGCCGCCGCTGCCGCCCAGAAGGTCCGCCCCAGGTGAGTCTCGTCCCGGAGGGGATCCACGGGGGGGCAGGAGTGTGGTAGGCCATTCCACCATGAACTTCAGGGGGCCAAATGTACTGGCATTCGGCCTCACCGTGATCCGTGGCAGAATTGTCTGCAATCCCTACTCATGAATACAGATCCTTTCAGTTCTGGATGCTGAGGTTTTCCCTGGGTGCTGCTCTCACAGCTCTAACTGAACCAGCCAGATTCCCAGATGGCATGACCTAGGGAAGTGGTTCGATTCTGGGAAAGTCAAGCTTTTCTGGCATTCAAACTATGAAGGGGTGTGGCTTAGGCTATCCTTCCCCCAGCAAATGCAATTTTTCATTACTTCCTGGGGGAAAGTAGTTTGTATTAGTGTCTCAGATATCTGTGTGTTGGTGCACAGGAAACATAACATTAAGTTTAGATAATACCAGTGGAGGCTGGTGGCTCTGATTTTGCTAGGGCTGTGATCAATTCCGGCTTTCAGTCAGAACCAGCCAGAACTCTAAAGAGGCTATCCAAGGTTAGGTTCAGCACATTGGATAGCTCATTTAGAGTTCTGGATGTTTCTGACTGAAACCCAGAATGGATATACAGCCCTACTGAAATCAAAGCCACCAGCTTCCACTGGATAATACATATGCCATTTTCTGAGCCCTGGCCTTTGAACCCCCCACAACCCAATACAACCCAGCATTACAGCCTGTGCCACTGCAATTTTGGTTGTCATTTTAAAGTTCAGCAAGTGTACCCTTTGGGAACAGATACCAAATATAGCACTGGAGATGATCACAAGTAGTATAGAACAAGGGATGTACGAAAGTCACTTACCTTTCTGCGGATTATGTTTATGGTGGGGGGGAGGCATTCCATCCCTCCCCCCAGAATCCTCGACGGGGGGGGGAGGCAATCCGTTCCTCCCCCCAGAATACTAGGGATGGCAGAGAATTTCTCCCCGAAACTTCGGGGGGCCAAGCGCCAACGTGTTCAGCCCCCCGAACATGTTTCAGGGAGAAATTCTCCGCACCCCCCCACCCCCCGCTAGGGGTGGACGAAAGTCACTTACCTGTCCTCGAAGGACGTTCGCGGTGGGGGGGAGGCGCTTCGCTGGTCCCCCCGCAAAGTTCAGGCCGGGGGGGGAGGCTTCCCACCTCGGCCCAGCCGAAATTCAGGCCAGGAGGGAGGCTTCCCGCCTCGCCCGGCCGCAAACGCGAAAGTTAAAAAAAAAAAAATGCCCCCTGATAGGCTACGTGACAATTCACGTAGCCTATCACGGCTAGATCTGCAAAGTCAGCCGTGATAGGCTACGTCAATCATCACGTAGCCTATCACGGGTGACTTTAAAAAAAAAAAAATAGCGTTGCCCTTATTTTCGCCGTAGTCTACGTAATCTTTACGTAGACTACAGAGACCAAATAAGGAACGGGAATGGCCCCTATGGGGGCCGCCATTATCCGTACACACTTTTTTTTTTTTAAAGTCACCCATGATAGGCTACGTGACGATTGACATAGCCTATCACGGCTAGGTCTGCAAAGTCAGCCGTGATAGGCTACGTAAATCTTTACGTAGACTACAGCGACCAAATAAGGAAAGTGAATGGTGGCTTCCTATGGGGGCCGCCATTATCCGTACGTGCTTTTTTTGTTGTTGTTAAAGTCACCCGTGATAGGCTACGTGACGATTAACGTAGCCTATCACGGCTGACTTTGCAGATCTAGCCATGATAGGCTACGTTAATCGTCACGTAGCCTATCACGGGGGCGTTTTTTTTAAAAAAAAAAAACACTTTTGAGTTCGCGGCTGGGCGAGGCGAGGCGCCTCCTCCCCGGCCTGAATTTCGGCCGGGCGAGGCAGGAAGCCTCCCCCCCAGCCTGAATTTTTGCCGGGCGAGGCAGGAAGCCTCCCCCCCCGGCCTGAACTTCGTGGGGGGAGCAGCGAAGTGCCTCCCCCCCACCGTGAACAAGCTTCGAGGACAGGTAAGTGACTTTTGTCCACCCCTACAGAATACTCGAATGGCCGGCTGTGCTCCGCTGCGGCTCTATGGAGCAGCTGGCGAGGCCCAGGCCAGAGCTGTCCACAGCCGGATTTCTGGCCGCGGAGGGCTCTGGGTAAAAAACAAAAAACAAACCCGTATGCAAATGTCGGCGGCTATGGCCGCCGCATTTGCTTCCTTAGTTTTGGCTGTCTTAGTCTACGTAAATATTTACGTAGACTATTATGGTGAAAATAAAGGGGAACACAAATAGCGCCCGCTACGCTATTTGCGTTCCCCTTTATTTTTGCCATAATAGTCTACGTAAATATTTATGTAGACTAAGATGGCCAAAAATAACGAACGCAAATGGTGGCGGCCGTAGCGCGTACGCGTTTTTTTTTTTTTACCCCAGCCGTGATAGGGTTATCATGTCTCTGTAAAAAAAAAAAATGCTCCAGACTGCAAATGGCGGTGGCGGCAGCCGGTCGGAAGACCAGCCGCCGCCGGAGCCGCTGCCGCCCGGAACATCCGCCCCAAGTATGTCTCGTCCCGGGGGGGATCTGCGGGGGGGCAGGCCATTCTGCCACAGATTTCGGGGGGCCGAATGCCAGTGCTCACTAAGATCCATGGCAGACTTCTCTGACATCGCTATATAGAACTAGGGATGTCGGAGAATTTCTCCACGAATCTCCAGGAGGCCGAATGTCAACGCATTCGGCCCCCCGAAATTGGTGGGGAAATTCTCTGACACCCCCCCGCTCCCCCGGGATGGGACTTAACTCGTGCGAATGTCCCTTTCGGCGGCGGGTCATGGCGGCGGTTCGGCGGCTGTTCGGGGGCGGCGGCAGCGGCGACTGGTCTTCCGACTGGCAGCCACCGCCACCATTTACAACTAAAGTAAAAAAATTTTTTTAAAAAAAGTGATAGGCTACGTAACGATTTACATAGCCTATTACGGCTAGATTTTCAAAGTCAGCCGTGATAGGCTACATAAATCTTTACGTAGCCTATCACGGCTGACTTTGAAAAAAAAAAAAGCGCGTATGCAAATGATGGCGGCTATGGCCACTGCCATTTGTGTTCCTTTTTTTGGCTGTCTTAATCTACTTAAATATTTACATAGACTATGACGGCGAAAATCAAGGGGAACGCAAATAGCGTAGCGGGCGCTATTTGCTTCCCTTTTTCATTCACCGTTTTGGCCTATGTAAATCTTTATGTAGGCTAAAATGGCGAATCAAAAGGAGATGCAAATAGCGCCCGCTACGCTATTTGCGTCCCCCTTTATTTTCACCGTCATAGTCTATGTAAATTTTTACGTAGATTAAGATGGTAAAAAGAAGGAACGCAAATGGCGGCGGCCGTAGCCGCCACCATTTGCGTACGTGGTTGTTGTTGTTTTTTAAACCCACCCAACCATGATAGACTACGTAAAGATTTACGTAGCTTATCACGTCTTTTTTTTTTAAAACCTAGCCATGATAGGCTATGTAAATCTTTACGTAGCCTATCACGTCTTTTTTGGGTTTTTTTATACAAGCCTGGAATTGGCGGCGGCGGCAGCTGGTCAGAAGACCGGCTGCCGCCGGAGCCGCCGCCTCCCAGAAGATCTGTCCCAGGTGATTCTCGTCCTGGGGGGGGGGAACCGCGGGGGGACAGGGGGGCAGGCCGTTCTGTCACGGAGTTCGGGGGGCTGAATGCACTGGCATTCGGCCTCACCGAGATCTGTGGCGGAATTCTCTGACATCCCTAGTCAGTTATCCTTTTCTTCCATGGTCATATAATCAAATCTGCCTCTGTGAACCTCAAATTAAATTCTAAATTGGCACCTTCTTTGCTGGAAAAGAAATGAAAAAATGGAATACTTAGACAGCAGGATACATTATCTCAGGCATAGTGTACCTTAATATCTATAAAATACTGAGTATGACAACAACTATTTTTATTAAGATCTGGGGAAAAGGAAAAGCCTTTGAGTGATTGGCATGAATGGAAATGCTTAATTGTGGTGATTTGGGGGAAGGGGATGAATTATATAAAACAAACCTAATACAGAAGAATTGAGATACTGGTTTTATTTTTATTTTTTCTATATAAATTGTGGAATAGGACATGGATGACCATTATCTTTTATGCTTTTTCTGCAATGCTGATGGGACTGTTTCTGGTGCATACTAAACAAAATCAGCTTATAAAAGTTTATCTATTATTAAAATGTTTATAAAATAAGCATATTTGTAGATTGTATAATATTGCATATGACAGATATATTTATTTATTTATTTATTTATTTATGATTTATTAGCCGCCTATCTGACTGGCTACCCAGCCACCCTAGGCGGCGTACAATACAAATAACAGCTGTATAATACAGCCTGGAATATAGTAATCTCATACATCCATAAAATTATATTGTTACAAGTTTAATTAAAAAATAGATTTGAAATTACAGTAATACACTAAAAGAGTAGGGTATTGTGCCAAATAATAGGTTTGGTCTGCAAAATCACTAGACAACCTGTTAGATGCTAACAGTCAGGCAAAGTCCTGTTCTGTCAATGGAAGGAAAACATGTACAATAGTGTGCTCACAACCTCTTTTGCTTTTCCCTTCCTGTGGCCTTTTCCACTGCCACCAGTTCAAATCTTTATTTCTCTGATTGCTTCCAGCAAACTCTCTAGGTCTCAGCTATACACACACACACACACACACCATAAAATACCATTAGGTGCATTAGTGCAATAAAACAACCAGGAATGATGTATAAACACATCCAGGTGACCTAACTAGATTGTGTCACTATTTTATCCAGGTCCCTTACCCAACCAATATCTTACTGTCATTGGTTCAGGTCTTCCAAGCAGTTCTCCAGTTCCAGCAGCTCTAACTCTTCCTTTTCTCTGGGTCTCTGGCCTTCTTTTCTCCCTTCTCTCCCTCTCTCTTCTACTTCTTTGCCCCTCTGCCTTTGGCTTTTGTCTTCTAAAACTATTATTTTCCACTAGCCCATTCACAATAATACATTTGAATTGTTGCATACAGTAACATCCCATTCTGATTATGAAGGCTGTCTCCCCCCACCCCTCACCCTTGTATAAAAAGGTGACATTGAGAATATTCAGATAAAATTCTGCAATCATTTCTTTGTGGTGGATGTAGGGATGGTGGAGAATTCTGCCACGGATTTCAGTGAGGCCGAATGCCCTGGCATTTGGCTCCCCAAAACCCGTGGCGGAATGGCCTCCCACCCCCCGTCACCCCCCGGAATCCCCCCCAGGACGAAGCTTACCTGGGGCGGATGTTCTGGTGGTGGCTCCGGTGGTGGCTTCGGCAGCGGCAGCAGGTCTCTTGGCCGGCTGCTCTGGCCGCAAATGGTGGTCGCCGTAGCACCTGCCATTTTCATCCTGCCAGGCTGCCGTGATAGGCTACGTAAGTATTTACATAGCCTATCACGGAAAGAGCAGCGGCACAAATGGTGTAGCGGCCGCCGTTTGCGCCCCTGTTCTTTGCCGTGATAGGCTACGTAAATACTTACGTAGCCTATCACGGCAGCCTGGCAGGACGCAAATGACGGCTGCTATGGCAGCCACCATTTGCGGCCGCAGCAGCTGGCCGTGGCCGGAACTCCAGCTGCGGATGGCCCTGGCCGGTGGCTCCACAGAGCTGCCATGGAACAGAGCTGGCCCAGGGAGGATTCCGGGGGGAGGGACAGATAACCTCCCCCCCACTGTGAATCCAAGCTGCGAAAAGGTTAGTCAGTGACTTTCGTACATCCCTAGGTGGATGCCATCACCACACACACACAAACACACACAACATCCCAGAACAGCATAAGGTTTAGACTGCCCAATACAGTTGCTGCTACTGCAGCAAACATATTAAATAGGAGAGCACCTCAGGGAAAAGAAAGAAAGAAAGAAAGAAAGAAAGAAAGAAAGAAACTGTTGACGAATTTCCTCCTTGCTAATAAATTTGGTGAAATGTAGGGATGTGCAAAAGTCACTTACCTTTTCAAAGGGGTGATTCACAGTAGGGGAGAGGTGCTCTGTGCCTCCCCCCAAAATCCTAACCTGGTCAGCTCCGCTCTGCGGCAACTCCACGGAGCAGCTAGCCGGGTGCATTCGCAGGCGTGCGGAGCCTGCGGACGCAAATGGCGGCAGCTACGGTGGCCACCATTTGCGTTCCTGCTTTTTAGCCATGATAGGCTATGTAAATATTTATGTAACCTATCATGGCAAAAAAACAGGGGCGCAAATGGCATAGCGGCTGCCATTTGCACCCGTCTTTTGCCGTGGTAGGCTATGTAAATATTTATGTAGCCTATCATGGCAAAAAAAACAAGGGTGCAAATGCATTCCTTTTTTTTTGTATTTTTTTGCATTTGCATTCCCTTTTTTTGCCATGATAGGCTACGTAAATATTTACATAGCCTATCACGGCCTCCGCAGGGATGCAAGTGGCATCCCTGCGTTAGCCATGATACGCTACGTAAGTATTTATGTAGCCTATCACGGCAAAAATGGGGAAGCTAATGGCACCAGGTAAGTGCTCCGTTTCACATGCCTTTCGCGGGGTGGTGGGCGGGGGGGCTTTGTTCCACCACGGATTTCGGGGGGCCGAATGCACTGGCATTCGGTCTCATTGAGATCCGTGGTGGAATCCTCTGACATTCCTAGTGAAATGGTCCCCACAATGTCTCTTCCCACAAGGAGGAGAATTTGAAGACACCACTTGTGCAAAGTTCTAGACTCCATCAAGTTCAGTGTTGTCTTCACTGGGAGCAGCTCTCCTCAGACAGTGATCTTCCTCACCCTTACCTGTAGGTCTCAGAAATTGAACACAGGACCTGCTGCAAAGACAGTGTGTGCTCTACTACTGACCTAGCTAACCTCCATGGAAGTAAAGCCCATTAAACATTGTAGGACTTACTCCTGAATAATAATAGAGAGGACCAATGTCTGGAATATTTTCAACAGTAGAAAATATACAAGTGTATAAAAAAATAAGCAATTGTGGAGAACGTTGATATGTAAGATCCTGTTTTCAGGGTTGTTTTCTGTACAATATCCTCATATTTTCCCAATACCTACCAATTGGACTCTTCTTTTAACCTAAGAAATATACCGAGTTGTATTACTATATTTGAAACACTGACTATGCAGGAGAACAAAAAGCATATCTTCAAAAAAAAATTATTGTCTATTTTTAGACTATTATTAGATTGGAAAAAAAACACAACATATCGCTAAATGGGAGAGGACTCACAGATGCAATATAGCTGATTCTGCTAGGCATTTTCTAAAGCATCTTTATTAGATTAAACATTAGGGGAAATGTTGGTGTTGCTGTTGTCATTTTAAAGAGAGCCATGCAGAGGCATTTGAAACCATGGAAACAACGTGTGCCCCCTACCCTTTCTTTAGGGATGCTGGAGAAATCTGAAACAGACTCAAATGAGTCTGGATTTCTTGAAATCTGGTCCACAAATTCCTTGCCAGAACACCACCTGCCTTTGGCTTTAAATTTACGGAAGCAGCAACTTTCTCATAAATTTATGGGGGGGGGCAGTATTGTGCTTACTAGAGCTGTGCACAAAACATCAAAAGTGCCTCTGAGTATGGACTGTAATAATTATTTATTACGCAGATCTCTAAAATACACGTGGAATATATATATATATATATATATATATATATATACACACACACACACACACACACACACATACATACACACACACACACAGGCAGTCAGGGCCAGAAATATCGGAACAAGGATAACTGTTTTGGCAGTTGACCTCTGTACACCACCACATTGAAATTGAAAGAAACACACCCAGATGGGAGTGAAGTCAGGACTTCCAGCTGTAATTCAAGGGGGTTGACAAAAGTGGGGCACTAACCATTCAGGAAGGACAGCCAGTGGCATGCACACACCGCCATCATTGGTGGCTCATAAGTAATGGAACAAACCAACATTGTTTCAAACTTAAGGATCGCCTTTAATACCTGGATAAAAATCCTTTGCCGTCAATGACTGCCTGAAGTCTGGAACCCATGGACATGACCAAATGCTGAGTTTTCTCCCTCAAGTTGCTTTGCCAGGCCTTTACTGCAGGCAGCTGCCTTCAGCTGCTGCTTGTTTGTGGGTCTTTCTGCCTTCAGTCTTGTTTTCAGTAAGTTGAGATCAGGTGAATGATTTGGCCATTGAAGAACATCCCACTTCTTTGCCTTGAGAAACTCTTGGGTAGCTTTTACTGTATATTTTGGGTCATTATCCATCTGCAATATGAAGCAGCGTCCTATCAGTTTGGCAGCATTTGGCTGAATCTGAGCAGAAAGTATAGCCCTGTACACTTCAGAAGTCATCCTGCTGCTTTTATCAGCAGTCAGGTCATCAATAAACACCAGTGGCCCTGTTCCATTGGCAGCCATACATACCCATGCCATAACACTGCCTCCACCATGTTTGACAGATGATGTGGTATGCTTTGGATCCTGAGCTGTTCCTTTCCTTCTCCACACTTTTCTCTTCCCATCATTCTGGGACAAGTTAATCTTGGTTTCATCAGTCCAAAGAATCTTATTCCAGAACTAGGCAGCCTTTTTAAAGTGTTTGTTGGCAAAGGCTAATCTGGCCTGTCTGTTCTTGAGCATTACCAGTCGTTTGCACCTTGTTGTGAAGCCTCTGTATTTACATTCATAAAGCCATCTCTTGACTGTAGATGTTGACAATGACATGCCTACCTCCTCAAGAGCATTCTTGACCTGGCTAGAAGTTGTGAAAAGGTTCCTCTTCACCATGAGCAGCATTCTGCGGTCATCCACTTTAGTTGTCTTCTGTGGTCTTCCAGGCCTTTTGCTGTTGCTGAGCTTGCTAGTTAAGTCCTTCTTTTTCAGGATGTTCCAAACTGTTGTGTTGGCCACTCCCTCTGTTTTTGCTATCTCTCTGATGGGTCTATGTTGTTTCCTCAGCCTAATGATGGACTCCTTCACTCACATGGACACCTCTTTGGACCTCATGTTGGGAGTTCCAGTGAACAGCTACCAAATGCAAATGTAAGAACCACCTCCAGGCCTTTTCTCTGCTTGATTGGTCATGGGGTACCCAGGAAACAGGCCACACCTGGCCATGCAGCTGCTTATCAGCCATTCCTTCCATTACTTATGAGCCACCAACGATGGGTGTGTGTGTATGCCACTGGCTGTACTTTCTGAATGGTTAGTGCCTCACTTTTGTCACACCCCTTGAATTACAGCTAAAAGTCTTGACTTCGTTCCCATCTGAGTGTGTTTCCTTTCCTTTCAACTTCAATGTGGTGGTGTACAGAGGCCAACTACCAAAACAGTTATCCTTGTTCCAATATTTCTGGCCCTGACTGTATATATATAGTCAAGAAACGTAACAAGAAACAAATATGTAATATGGCACAATTTGCATAAAGTAGTTGGTAAGTAAGGACTTCTTATATGTTTGTAAATATTAATTTGAAGCATATTATTTTTATTATTATTAGATTTAATAGAAATAATAATATAAGGAATCATGTCTCACTCCCTAGTATTATATGATATGAGAATAGTTTTTATCAAGTGTATGTGTAGCAAAGGTAAATAGCTCTAAATATCATGGCTGAGAATTATTTTTTAAATATTTTTGTACATGTCAATTTCACTATACCAAAAAAATGTATATTTTGAATATATTTTAAACAGATCAATTGCTCATCAGGAAGAGACCTAGTCTGGAAACAAGTTGAGCATTTTAGAGCATTTTTAGAGATCTGCATAATAAACATTGTTATACTCCATGAGTATTTTAGAGATCTGCATAATGAATAAATGATTAGTACAGTCCATACGCAGAGACACTTTGGGATTTTTTTTCCTACTAGAGCTGTGCAAAAATGGCCTCTCAAAATGTTCCAGTGTATTTGTGGGCAAAGAAATTTGGGCCTGGGGCAATTTCATTGATTTTTTTCCTAGGGCAGATGAAATTCTCCAACAGTTTCTCACAAGTAGGGCTCACCACTGGCAGGGGGTGTAGTACAGGTTCTCTTGTTGTTGCTGTTCCTTAAGGGTATTGGGTTTATTGCACTGCTCCTCCAAGCGGCAACAGCATCAACTACATTGATGCTTCCACTTTTCTGAGGCCGAATTTCGAATTTCTTTTTTTTGGGGGGGGGGGAGTTTATGTGCACTTTGAAATGCTCATTTTCCAAAAGTGTATAAGCATTTCTATGCTTTAGTTAATGGGGGGAAATGTCACACTTATGGAATATATGCACAGAAGTTGCCCTAATATATGGGGTTTTTTGTACAGCATTTCTTTTGTACACCACTGCATTTTTGAACACAGTTTTCCCTGCATGGCAACATTTGGAGAATTCCAGTGCAAAAATTCAGAGAAGCATGAAAACAGGTGGAAAATTGTGTTGTGTTCATGTATTAATTTGGGAGGTGAGAAGTAGTCAGTTCATATTAAAATGTGAACCCAACAAATTTTCTCCCATCCCTGATTTAGGCATAACATCTGAGAAGAGCTTGTGCCATTCAATTATCAATTAATTGAATCAGTGATAATCAATTATCATTGATTCAGTTCTTGCTTTTCAATGTTTACCAAAAATACACTGAGCCCCTAACCCTGCCCCCTGCTACCATGCTAACAAATTCACCACCAAATTTTCCAAAATTTGTCAGTGCAGCAACAGGAATAGGAAGAAAAACAGGGTTTTGCCTCCAAAATTAAGTGATATGGCAGCAGTAGAAGGAAAAACGGGGATATTTAGCAAGTGTTGATTTGGCAAATGTTGATTTACAAAACCCAGTTTGTTTTGGCAGTGGGGGGGTGGTGGTTTGGTTTTTGTTTTGCTGCCGTCAGTGCCAGAACAAATTCATTGGCAGCAGAGGGCAATAGGAGCTGCATGGAAGATAGGGATGTATGGGTGTTCATTAAATCTGTTCCATCCATGTTTTGTGACTTGTCAGGAAACTTTTGTTCCATCATCCATAGGCATGTTAGGAGTGTATTTAATATGGTCCGTGTTTTCAGGTCTTCCATTCACAAAACCGGGAACTAACCAAAATTCAGAACTGTTTCCATGATGGAAAGAACAGAGAGACAGAGACAGAGACAGAGAGGAAGGTGGGGGAACACAAACTTGGCAGATACAGCCAGCCAACCAGCCAGCAGCTTGTATTGAGCCATTTTTATGGATCTGAATTAGGGTCACCACCACATTTGTGACAGGTTGTTCAACCTTCACAGCTACGTGGCAGGCAGGCACAACATGATCCTCTCCATGCTAAGAATCACTGAATTTGGCCAGTGCAGGTGGGTGAGAATATTATTTGGTTCATTGTTCTCTAAGAACTTACCAAATGTTGCAAATTTCTGTATAATCAGGGAGAAAAGAACTTGAAAATTCAAATATGGGAGAAAGCAAAACTGATAGGTTCATCCCTAAATTGTATAACAAAATCACACATTATATATCATTAGAATTGGGTGTTGATAACATAAGCTTTGATTAGTTGAATTTAATTGGATAGTTTTGTGTTATTTCTGTTTTGGTGGATTAATGTGTGACAGTTTTGTGTTATTTCTATTTTGGAGAATTAATGTGTGTGTGCGCGCAGATAAAATCATAACAAACGGATTTCTTTAAAAGAGAGAGAGAGAGAGAGCACAAGATGTTTGACACCCTTCTAATATACCGTATAAATGAAATTTGAAAGGTAATAATTAGACTGGTAATTACTTAGACTTCAGTCTCTTATGTTTTCTATTTCCTCCATTTCTGGGCAGCTGGAGCAATGACTCATTAATAATAATAAAGTCATTTAACCCTGACGGCACATTACAAGGAGAAGGATGCCATTTGTCATCCAACACAAATGGAACAATCATTGGAGGGTACAAAGAGAGAGAGAGAGAGAGAGAGAGAGAGAGAGAGAGACCACTGTTTCATATTCATGGCGGCAAAGGACAAAAAGGACACTTGGCACTTCGTGTTAACATCACATCCCAATCTGCTTCTTAATTACCAATAAACATAAGGGGGCAGCAAGCAAAGTACAAGGCACCTAATGGGGTATTATCATATGGTGACATTTCCATAATAACTTTACAGCTACCCTATATGTATGTCCACACAATAGTTAGTATTTTTCTGCTGATGGGTCAATAAACGGAGCTTTCCAATTAGAGAGCATTTATTTCCTGGATGTAAGAACCCTGAGAACTAGGGATGTACGAAAGTCACTTACCTTTTCAAAGGGTGACATTTGTGGTGAGGGGGAGGCGCTCCGTCCCTCCCCCTGAAATTCTGTCCAGCCGGCTCCGCTCCGCAGAGATTCCGCGGAGCCACCGGCTGGGGCCGTCCGCAGCCGGACATCCAGCCGCTGGGCAGCCTGCAGGGATGCAAATGGCGGCTGCCGTAGCCACCGCCATTTGCATCCCTATATTTTGCCGTAATACACTATGTAAATATTTATGTAGCCTATCATGGAAAAAAAAAGAAAAAACCAGCGGACGCAAATGGCGGCGGCTACGGTGGCCGCCATTTGCATTCATTTTTTTTTTGCTGTTTTAGCCTACGTAAATATTTATGTAGGTACGGCAGCAGGTAGGTGCTCCCTTCTGGGCCCATTTCACGGTGTGGGGGGTGCAGGGGCTTTGTTCCGCCATGGATTTCAGGGGGCTGCATGCACTGGCATTTGGCCTCACCAAGATCTGTGGCGGAATTCTCTGACATCCCTAATGAGACCTGAGTTCCATGCAGTCTTACAGCATGAAGTGGATAGTTCCTTTTTCTATGTCTACTACGGAAGAAGTCAGAAGCCCTATGCCAGACCATACATGTGAAGAGTGGGACTGGGGATGACTGTGATAGCTGCACCTCCTCCTTTACCATTCTCGTTGCCCTCTAATGTGGAGGTTCACTGTCTGCAGAGAAGAGCTTCCTTTATCCATGGAGGCTCTTCCTGAGATGGCAGAATCCTGATTTTCCAAGGCTCTAAAATATTGGAGTGCCTCTACAGAAAGATGAGGCTGTCCTCTGCGGACAGTAGAGGGCCACATGTAGAAGGATGCAATAAAGGTGAGGGAGTTCATATCCATCTTCACTCCCATTCTTCAAATGCAGAGCTTACATACAAAGAGAACAAAGGGCTAACCTTCACCTTCAGCATGTACCTAGGGATGTACGAAAGTCACTTACCTTTCCGTGGATTATGTTGATGGTGGGGGGGAGGCATTCCGTCCCTCCCCCCAGAATCCTTGCTGGCCAGCTCTGCTATGCAGGGATTCTTCGGAGCCGCTGGCCGGCTCCGCCAGCAGCCGGACATCCGGCCGCTGGCTAGCAGGGACACAAACGGCGGCGGCTGTAGCCGCCGCCGTTTGCGTCCCTGCAGTCAGCCGTGATAGGCTATGTAAATGTTTACATAGCCTATCATATCTGACTTTAAAAAAACAACAACAACGTGCGTATGCAAATGGCGGCCGCTGCCCGGAAGATCCGCCCCAGGTAAGTCTCGTCCCCAGGTAAGTCTCGGGGGCGGGGGGGTGGCAGGCTGTTCCGCCACCGATTTTGGGGGGCCGAATGCACTGGCATTCTGCCTCCCTGAGATCCGTGGCGGAATTCTCTGACATCCCTACATGTACCTCCTTTGCTGAGGGAACTGCACTGGCTGCCTATTCACTACCGAGCCGGGTTTAAGGTATTAGTACTAGTGTACAAAGCCCTAAACAACTTAGGACCAGGATACCTGAGAGAGCATCTTCTCCCTTACCAACCTGCCTAGTCACTGAGGTCATTGGAGGGCATGCTCCTGGTGGTTCCACACGGACCCATGGCCTGGTTGGAGTGCACCAGGAAAAGAGCCTTCAGTGTGGTGGTCCCCTTCCTGTGGAACTCCCTGCCTTTGGAGGTCAGGCAGGCACCAACACAGTGTTGCTTTTGGCACCTCTTGAAGTCATTGTAATTTTGAGAAGCCTTCCCTGAGTGACGAGCCACAAGTTCAGAATTTGTTTCTTTTAAAACGTTTCAACTGTTTTAATATGGTGTTTTATTATTTTATCTTTATTGTTCACTGTTCTGAAATCTTTTGATGTGGAGCAGTATACAAATATTGTAAATACAATGAATAAACTAGGGATAGATGCAGAGCTGGGGGGAGTGATCAGCCTGCCACCCACCTGGGCTTCAAATCTTGCCACCAGTATAGCATCCATTCCCTTTCATATGGATTTTGACTGTTCACTTATATACATTTGCCATAACAGAAGCAAATGAGAGTAGGGATGCGAGAACCAGCAATTTTCAAATTCACCTAAACTCTCTGAAAATCACTTCAAATTCACTTCTGAGCTCATTTTGGCTTGCTCCCAGTTTCATTTTAAGCAAGAGCTTTTTTAAAAAAACATCAGAAAAAAGACACATTAGAACTACATATTTTAAAAGTAGTGATGTCAGAGAATTCTGCGACGGATCTTGGTGAGACCGAATGCCAGTGCCTTCAGCCCCCTGAAATCCATCGCGGAATGAAGCCCCCGCCCCCCCACCCCATGAAAGGTGCACGAAATGGAGCACTTACCTGCTCCCATTTGCGCTGCTTTGCAAATGGTGGCCGTCCTGCTGCCTCCATTCGCTTCCTCCTCTCAATAGCCGTGATGGGCTGTGTAAATACTTACATAGCCTATCACGGCTAATGCAGGGATGCCATTTGCGTCCCTGCAGAGGCTGTGATAGGCTACCTAAGTATTTACGTAACCTATCATGGTGTGTGGGGGGGGAAACCCAGTGTACACAAATGGCAGCGGCTACCACCATTTGCGTACGCTGGGGTTTTTCCCCCTGCCATGATAGGCTACATAAATATTTACATAGCCTATCATGGCTCAATACAGGGATGGAAATGGTGGCAGCTACGACAGCCGCCATTTGCATCCCTGCAGGGCTGCCCAGTGGCCGAATGTCCGGCTGCGGGTAGGCGGAGCTAGCCAGCAGCTCCACGGCTTAGCCGCAGAGCGGAGCCGGCCGGGCAGGATTCCAGGGGGAGGGCAGAGTGCCTCCCCCCATCGAGGATTCTGGGGGGAGGGACGGAGCGCCTCCCCCCCCACGGATGCCCCTCAGCGGAGCAAGATAAGGGATTTGTACATCCCTATTTAAAAGGCTAACTTAAAGAAATGCATCTTCACGCCCTTCCTAAAGGCCGAGGGATTTGAGGGCCAATCATAGTTCTTGAAGAAGCAGAGGGCAACACAGGAGAAACGCCTTTCAAGGGTGCCCAAAAAATGGGTCTCTGCAAGTAATGGCATCCTAAAAAGGCCCTGTCCTGCAGATCTTAATGCCATGGCAAGTTCATAGTGAGATGGGCAGTCCCTTAGACAGCCAGGTCCTAAACAGTTTAGGGCTTTAGGGCACAATCCTATGCATGTTTCGACAGAGAAAAGGCCTACAGCTCCCAGCATTCCCCAGCTAACACGCTGGCTGCGGAATGCTGGGAGCTGTAGGCCTTTTCTCTGTCTAAACATGCATAGGATTATGCCCTTAAAGGTTAAAAACAACACCTTTAATTTTATGCTTGGGAAGCAACTGGCAGCCAGTGTAGGTCTTTCAGGACTGATGTACTATGACCTTATACCATGCACTGGTTAAGAACTGCGCTGCCACATTTTGCACCAATTGAAAGTCCCAGACACTCCTAAGGGTAGACCCACATGGAACACATTGCAGTGGTCTAAATATGATGTTGACTATTCAGAAAACAAATCTAAATACATCCAATTATGGTGATGATCCTCCTCATTAATATCCAACACTCATATGCTGCAGTACTGTATACTGTAGTTCTTGGTCTCCGAGCACTGATATTCCACTGCCTTTGGGCATGACTTTTGTCTATATGCAGGTTTCAAGAACAAAAGCAGTATGTATTTGAGTACCAGTTGCTGGAGAGCAACAACAGGAAAGGGTAATTGCCTCCAAGTCCTGCTTCTGGGCTTTCCTGAGGAATCTGTTTGGTTGGCCACAATGGGAAACAGGATGCTAGATAGATGGATCTTTGGACTGAACCATCAGAGCTCTTTTTAAGTTCTTATGTGTCTCCATAGTGAACCTTTGAAGTTGAGCTACAAAGAAATTATGTCTGAAATGGTGGTAAATTTGGGAAATCCTGCTCAGAAAAAAAAAAAATCCTCTGCCTATCTACCTAACTCTGACTTTAACCATTGGTTGGTTATGCATGCCAGAATGGCACTGTTTAACTGACAATGGCATAGAGGAACTAAGTAGGAGTGCTGAAGAAAGGTTCAGGGACCTCTGGAGGTGATAGGATGCAGCAATAATTATAATATCCACAGGGCACAGAAACAGGAATACCAGGTAAGGATATTGAACAAGAAACCCACCCTGAATTCAGGGAAGCCAAATCTTAATCCACAAATGCAGCACCAGGATGACACGTCATGCCACAAAATTTCTGTGTTAGCCATTGTATGCTTGCCATGATGATTGGGTAACTCATCTTCTCATACAGTCATGACCTCTAAATGGTACTTGACAAAATAAATGCAATAGTTCAACAAAATGCATTGTTAATTGTTCTCTGACATAATTATCTATTCACTAAATAATGACACTTCTACAGTATAACAAGAGTCCATTCATTTCTCCGTGTAAAAATGAGAAACGTTACACTCCTTCAGCATTTAACCTAATTAAGAACATTTATTATCACTAATACTCTTTAAAAGTAGTTCAGGACCAACCGTCTATGCAGACTTATTGGATGTTGTAATAGGCTTTGAGAATATAGTCAATTCAGGCTTTCCTGATATTTCACATTTACGTAATTTATGAACGGTGCACTTTGAAATCTTGGATTGCCCTCCCTCCTCTCTCTTTTAGAAGAGAGACTCACTTTAAGGTTTTTGGAAAGTCATTTTGTCCTCATCAGTATCTTTCTCCTTGTGAATGGCTTTACACATCCAACCAAGTAAAGCCTACTCACAGACCTAATGCTGGTCAGCACTGGATAAGAACATAAGAACAGCTATGCTGGATCAGGCCAAGGGTGCTCACCAGCATAGCCAATTTATCTCTCTGGGTGCCTGTAGTACCCAGCAATGTGTGACCAGGATTAGATCATGTCACGTCTACAACCACCAAGATTTTACCACCACCAAGCTATCTAAAACACGGTAAAGTAGGTGAAAAAGTAGTATTGAAACAACTAATTAGGACATACACACAGATACCAAACAAACAAATCTTACCCAGGATAGGTGATGAGTTCATCTCACACTGCTGTCCAGGGTGGGTGGGTGCATGAGTAGAATGAAGAGTCATGACAGGGGGGCTACCTAAGAATTGTGCCTCCTGCTCCCTGATTAGATGTGGTCCCACATGCTGGGATGCCAGCAATGCTTTTCTCCATGTCTTCCCTCCACCCAAGAAATCTGTCCCCGTGGAAGCAGCAGAAGATCAACATATCCGTTAATCCCCTTTTCTCATTTTTCCATCCCTCAATGTATTCATTTGATTCCTGATCAGTTTGTGACTTAAAAAAAAGGCACCATGAACCATCATATGCATTTTTGTGCACATTTCTCCTAATATACACATTTTGCACATATTTGCCTAATATATGCATTCTCACAAGGGATTTCCACGGATATAATGCTATTCCATGCATTTATTTCACTAATGCACATATTTTTCTTTGCGTTATTTGTTCAGAGGACTGCATAAAAAAAAAAAATCCTGAGAAATTCTAATACCAGAGGATAACTGTGGTACGGTTTGCATATTGATTCAGAAAATGCACATTTGTTCTCATCAAAATGTGAACAGAACAAAATTCTCCCCATCCCTATCAATGTATTATAACATGTATATAATTAAGATTACTTTCAAGCACTTGTCAAGTTCGGGAATGTGTGAACATTTTCCAGAAAAAATATGTGCTCACATTCTTGTTTGGGGATGCAAGCAGGGCAGGTTTTGGTGATGTGCAAACTGAAATGAAATTTGTACCTGACCAGTTGAAGTATCACAGCAGGAGAGGAGGGATGCACTCTCTGTTCCTGCCCTAGGGATGTGAGAATCAGCAAACTCAATGTCATCAAAGCTCTCCAAATCCCACCACAAAGCTCATCTTCTTTTTCTCTTTGCACAGAAATGTCAGCATATTTAATGCACATTTTTCTAAATGTATGCATCAATTATGTGAGCCTTTGAAATGTGCAGATTCTTCTCCCCATGCACATTTTTTCAAATGTACACATGCTGTTGAACACTCTGGGGGTGGGGGGTTGACAAATTATATTGTAAACTCGGAAATGTATGGACTTGAACCATAGATTGCATTCAGGCAGTGTTCCATCCAGAAAGTGTGAACTGGGTTAATCTTCTTTTAAAAAATGAGCGGAAACAAGTCTCTCATACATCCCTACCCTGCTCCATCCATCACATCCCCACCATGCTCAACATGTTGGAAGGTGAAGGTCTACAGCAGAAAGCCTATTCTACATGTACAGGTAGAACATGTAGAATTTAGAATCCGGTGCAATCAGTGTTCTAAATTGCACTGGGAGCCCACTAGGGATGGCAGAGAATTCTGCCACGGATCTCGGGGAGGCCGAATGCCAGCGCTTTTGGCCCCTCGAAATCTGTGGCGGAACGGCCTGCCACCCCCCGCCACCCCCACCCCCCGCAGATCAGCAGGGAGGACGAATGCCAGCGCTTTTGGCCCCTCGAAATCTGTGGCTGGAACGGCCAGCCAGGATTCCGGGGGGGAGGACTCCAGGGGGAGGGACGGAACACTTCCCCCCCCCAGCGGAACCCAGCGGAGCCAGGTAAGGCCAATTTCATACATCCCTAGAGCCCACATATCTAGGTCAGGCTCCCTGCTCCAACCATTCCATCTCCAATGCATGGACGGCAGCATGGATGGTCAACGGAGAGGCAACAGAGGGAGCAGGGCCAGAGCATGAGTGTGAGTAGTAGTACTGGGACTACTACATGTTCTAAAAACATGTGGGAACACACTTTTTTTAAAAAATAATCTGCATAGCCTTAGCCGATCAAAAAATATCACATAAGCACGGTCTGATTATGGTTTATGCATATATATATAGGCTATTGTATCTATTGTATTGCATCTATTCTATCTATTGCGGAAACAACCTTAGCAGTACTTGTTATCTTTGTGTTTTTGTCCTTTTTTTGATGCAAAATGGGACACTTTTCAATGCTGCTAAAAAAAAGGTTACAAAACACCAGCCCTCTTTTCAACTCAGTCCTAATTCGAACACTTTGGACAAGCCCATTTTTTAACAGCTTAATTCAAGTATGTACATAAAACCAAGTTCTATCTTGCCTATATACATCATCCCTCATTTTTTCTGACTCACAGTCTCTCTACCTTTGTCTCCATATATATGTGTGTGCACGCGCACACACACACACACACACACACCCAGAGTTCCAGTTCTATTTGAATAAAATGTAACTGAAGCAGGAGATGTAACATCATTACAATTTCTCTTGTTATAAATTCCCACTATGTGTGTTACATGCCCTCAGAATGAACTTCTGCATTATGGGGGTTTAAGCTGCTATTTAATATAAACAACTGCATCTAAATGTGTAATCCAATTTTCTCCCCAGAATAAATTTGGATTAAAAAAAGTGAACGTAAATATTATTTAATGCATCTGTAGCTTAAATGGCAACTCTAGTACATGAGTGTATGTACACTATAAGGTGCCAAATGTGTAAACATGCACACACACGCGCGCGCGCACATAGCACCATTTAAATATGGGGAGAATTTCTGGGGTAAAATGTAGGTTTCTTCAGGACAGAGATCTAGTGAAACCAACAAAACAGAAATCTTACGAGCACTGCAATTTTCACATCAGTTTGAGGTAAAATGTTTTGAATGACTGTCATTCCTACCCAGTTTGATAAAGAAAATTACTGCCAAATGGGTGATAATTTAAAAGAAAATAATTCTGTTGTATCCCAATCACCTCACATACATAACAGTGATATAGGGGTTTTCTGATATATACGAACATAAGAAGAGCTATGCTGATCAGACCAAAGGCCTTTCTAGTCCAGCATTCTATGCACACATGGGCCAACCAGCTGCCTGGGGTAAGCCCACAAGTCAGGCATGAATGCAATAGCAGCCTTCTGCTTGTGTTCCCTAACAACTGCTATTGAAAGTCATACTGCCTCCAATAGTAGAGGTTGTAGCCATGGAGGGCCTCCATGAAAGCATTCTCCATGAATTTCTCTAATCCCCTTAAAAAGCCATCCAGGTGAGTGGCCATCACTACATTTGTGGTAGCAAAGTCTGTACTTTAACTTTGCATGGTATTTCCTTTTATCTGTACTGAATCTCTCATCATTCAGCTTCACAGGATGACCCCAGGTTCTAGTATTACACACACACACACACACACACACACAACTATTCACTTCCTCCAAGAAAAGACTATCAATGGCTACTAGTCCTGATGGCTATGTGCTACCTCCAGGACCAGAGGCAGTGAGCCTATGTACAGCAGTTGCTGGGGAACATGGGTGGGAGGGTGCTGTTGCCCTCATATCCTGCTTGTTGGTTCATGGTCAACAGCTGGTTGGCCACTGTGTGAATGGAATGCTGGACTAGATGGGGCCCTTGGTCTGATCCAGCATGGCTCTTCTTATGTTCTTATCATCCATTACCATTGGCTATGCTAGCTAGAGCTGATGGGAAATGCAGCAACATCTAGAGGTCCACATATTTCCACTCCTGCTTTAGTTTTAATTTCTCAGGTACATTTTCTGGCTGTTTGTTGACCCTGCGCCACCTGCCGCAATACATATGTAACTCCTGGAGGCATTTCCACTTATATCCCATTTAGATATATGTTTCTCTACCCTGTGCTACTTTTTCCTACCCCTTGGTCCAGCTCATTCCACTCACTTTAAGGATGACCATGGATTAGGCATACGTTCTCCTTGATGACTGAATGCGCTGACCCAGGACCAGGCCTGGCAGCAGCATGTGGCATCCTCAAGCAGCTGCCAAGGCCTCAGCACTCTGGCTCAGACCACTGCTGCTGCAACTTGCTCTGGGCCACCCTTTAAGCCATGGGTGGGCAACTTGTAGCCCTCCAGAAGCTGTTCGACTGCAACTTATATCAACCCAAGCCAGCATAACCAATAGTGAGGAATCATGGGAGTTGTCACCAAAAACAACTGGAGAGTCATAGGTTGCCCAGTTTAAGCCATTTTTTTTTTTCTCGTCCTCCAATGAGCAGGCGGGGGAAGACTGCTTGAAACCCTGGAGAGGTGCTGCCAGTCACTGTGTCAAGAGTACTCGGCTAGATGGGCCAATGGTTTGCCTCAGTATAAGGCAGCTTCCTATTTCATTTCATTCATCCTAGTAGGTGAGTGGCTCAGTGGTAGAGCCCCTGCTTTGCATGCAGAAGGTCCCAGGTTCAATCTCCGGCATCTCCCGGTAGGGCAGGAAAAACTCCTGCCTGAAACCCTGGAGAGCTGCTGCTGCCAGTCAGTGTTGACAATACTGGCCTAGGTGGACCCACGGTCTGACTCAGAATAAGGCAGCTTCCTATGTTCCTTCCTTCTTATGTCTAAAATTACCTAGCTGCACGACTGGTCCCAAGCCATCAAGGTCTGTGAACTTTATACTCCCCAGAACAGAAACGGACTGTAGTTTAAAGCCTTCATGCACCCCAGGCAACCAGTTGACTTTTTTTTCCAAGTCAAACACAAAAGGTTAAAGTAGTAAACTGCAGATTCCTTGTTTATTAAGAATTCAGACATCTGCTATTGTGCTGCCCACCCCCTTGTCCCTTGAATCCATCCATCTTCCCCTCAAAACGCCATTAATATGCTTAGCATTAATTCATTCTAGACCTGATGCTTCCATTCAAGTTCATGTTAGCAGAATATATTCATCACAAATGATGAGACTTGAAAAAGGCAGATTTAGATTCTGACAGAGAATAATTTATCATGGCTGGGAAAGAAGCTTCCCACCAACCGGGCTATTTGAAAGCTGCAAGATGAAAATATACCAACTGGAGAGATTTTGCAACGGGGAAAAAAAGGAAAGTAAAAGCTAGGACAGAATGAAATCAGGGGTGGACTGCTCAAAAGACACAAAGCTCCAGACAAATTTGATGTTCATGTCATGTGCAATGAGTTTCTGCAGTTCAAAGACATTTGAGCCAGAGGTTCTCAATGGAGACTAGGAATTAGGGGTGTACGAAACCCCACTTACCTGGCTCCGCTGGGTTCCGCAGGTAGGGGGAAGCGATCCATTCCTCCTCCTGGAATCCTCGTTGGGGGGGAGACAATCTGTTCCTCCTACCTGGAATCCTGCCCGGCTGGCTCCGCTCCAAGGCCAGGCTGCAGAGCCACCAGCTGGGCCAACCCACAGAGGGGCCTCCAGCCGCTGCCGGGCTGGTGCGGATGCAAATGGCATCCTGAGTAGGGGACGCCATTTGCGTCCCTATGGTAGCCCGTGATAGGTTACGTAAATATTTACGTAGGCTATCACAGCTAAAGCAGGGACGCAAATGGCGTCCCCTACACCATTTGCATTCCCATTTTATCCGTGATAGGCTACGTAAATATTTACATAGCCTATCACGGGCTACCATAGGGATGCAAATGGCGTCCCCTACTCAGGATGCCATTTGCGTCCGCACCAGCCCGGCAACAGCCAGAGCCGTTGCCGCCGAAGCCGCAGCCGGAGCTGCAGCCAGGTAGGCTCCATTTCGCGGGGCTTTTGTGGGGTGGAGGGGCGGGGGGCTCTGTTCCGCCATGGATTCTGCGGGGCCGAATTCACTGGAATTCAGCCCCCCTGGGATCCATGGCAGAATTCTCTAACATCCCTACTAGGAATACAAAATCAGCTTGTGATCCCCCAAGCAAGGAGTTCTACAGGGTGATTACCCATATGCCAATGGATGGAGAGTTTCTCAACAGAGCAAGAGTTGTAATTCCAGACTATGGTGTTGGTATTATCAGTTCCTGAAGAGACAGTCAACAGCTCGGGAGACTCTATATTAGGGATGTATGAAAACTTTGTTCTTGTTTGCAAATCATGTGGACATGTCCCATTTGCAATTCCAAATGCAAATGTGAGCAGAAGCATGTTTATTTTGTTTTTTCTAACAAATGTCTGCAAATTCCAAATTTACAATCGCATCCTTTTCTCTTTTTTCTTTTTAACTTGCACTTTAGAATGCATTCTTTTCCTCGAAAGATGCAGTTTCCCATGCTTTAGTCAAGGGGGGGGGAGTTCACACATTTGAAAAATATGCACAGAAATGTGCACTTTTCCAAACAGATTGAAAATGAAAACAGAAATGAGCTGAAATGGGCTTTGAAGTGATTTTTGGAGATTTAGTTAAACTTGAAAATTGCTGGTTCTTCTCACATTCCTGCCTGCTCTAGATATGACTGTCCATCTGAAATGCTATCTCAGGGCCAGTGTCAAGGGCAGGCATGGTTGGCTATCTGTCGAGGTCCATGCTCCAGCAAAGCAACAACGGACAATCCCTGGAGTCCTCCATCATTTTGCTTGTCCTCTTTGTTGCTGCCGCATGGTGAGAGATAAGGATGTACGAGAAATTCATTTCAGTTCATTAATGATCAGAATTTACCCCATTTGAACTTCTCAAGCATGAGCGCAATCTGCAATCAAATCCCATACATGCTGGGGGGAGGGTGTCAAAAGAAATGTGCACGTTAGAAAAAAAATATGCATGAAAAATGCATTTTAAAAAAAGTGGGCACAAACATGCTTTGATCAATGGGAGAAGATTCCTTACTTTTGAATACAAGTATCAAAGTACATATCCAAATGCACACCAAAGTACTTCATGATAACCCCTAACCAGCATCCAGCTTGCCCGGCTGCAGGGGGGAGGTATTGCGGGCGGCAGGGGATAAGAGAGACATGACATGAGTGACCGCCATTGGCAGTTTCTGGTGGTGCCACTGGGGGTTGGAGGGGCCCAAGAGGTGCTTTTAGCTCTCTAGGCCCCTCCTAAATGCCTCTTTGAAGCATGGCTCCCTCCTGCTTGCCCTGTATGCAGTGTGGGTTCTACTGGTCGCCCTTTTGGGGGCCCGAGTAGGAATTTTGGGCTCGGAATCTGACTGGCCAGGGCTGTGCGTCTTTTTGCCTACTTCAGACTGTAGGTAGGGTGGGTGTGCTCTTTAGGTGAATTTGGCTTTATCTGGCAGTTAGGTCTCTTCAGTCACATTTCTCCAGGTAAGCTGCTATGGATGGGCAATGCTGATGAGAACAGGGATGGTGAACATTCAGAGGCACTGTTTTGGTGACAGGTGATGCCTGAGTTCTCCTGCTCTGTTTTTTGCAGCCCAGCAGGAGGTGAGAGGGATAAGGGTTACCTGTGAGGCCAATTCACCTCACCCATGCAGTGTTTTGTGGCCTGGGAGGGGGTGACAGGGGAAGGCCTACCTCCCCCAAAAGCCCTAGACGGTGGTGAGCTGCAACACCACTCTATAGGATTTGAGTGTTCTTGAAAACAGAAGCTCCACACATAGGGGTGAACGAAAGTCACTTACCTTTTCTCGCAGCTTTTTCGCGGTGGGGGGGAGCGCTTCGCTGCTCCCCCCGCGAAGTTCAGGCCGGGGGGGGAGGCTTCCCGCCTCGCCCGGCCGAAATTCAGGCCGGGGGGGGAGGCTTCCCGCCTCGCCCGGCCGAAATTTAAAATTTTAAATTGACTTTAAAAAAAAAAAAAAGCGCGTACACGAATGGCGGCCCCCATAGGGAGCCGCCATTCGCATTCCTTATTTAGTTGCTGTAGTCTACGTCAATGTTTACGTAGACTACGGCGAAAATAAGGGCAACGCAAATAGCGTTGCCCTTATTTTCGCCGTAGTCTATGTAAACATTGACGTAGACTACAGCGACCAAATAAGGAACGCGAATGGCGGCTCCCTATGGGGGCCACCATTATCCGTACACACTTTTTTTTTTTTTTAAAGTCACCCGTGATAGGCTACGTGACGATTCACGTAGCCTATCACGGCTGACTTTGCAAATCTTGCCGTGATAGGCTACGTGAATCGTCACGTAGCCTATCAGGGGACTTTTTTTTTTTTTCTTTCATTGCAATGGCGGGGGCGGCAGCCGCTCGAAAGACCGGCTGCCGCTCCCGCCCCGCTCGAACACCGGACGAACCGCCAGCCGGACCCGCCGCCGGGAGGGACATTCAGGGAAGGTAAGTCCCATCCCGGGGGGGGGCGGGGGGCGGGGGGGCGGAGGATTTCTCCCCGAAACTTGTTCGGGGGGCCGAACACGTTGGCGCTCGGCCCCCCGAAGTTTCGGGGAGAAATTATCCGCCATCCCTATGACCACACATCCTCCACAGGGATGGGAGAACCAACAATTTTCAAACTCACCTAAATTCTTAAAAATCACATTGAAGCTCATTTCAGCTTGCTCATTTCATTTTTTATCTTTTGTATGGCTCATTTGAAAGAAAGAAGTGTGCATTTCTGTGTATATTTTTCAAAAGTGTGCGCTTTCCCCCCATTAACTAAAACATGAAACTGCTTCTCCCCCCTCCTTTTTAAGCCATTTCAAAGTGTTTTCAAGCACGATCACAAATTCTGGAAGTTGAAGCCATTCCTCGAAACAAGTCCTCCTGGCATTCGGGATGATGAACGCGACATTTTTGCATGATTTGCAAACAAAAACAAAATTCTTGTACATCACCAATCCTCTCTTAAAATCATATGGCACAATGTTTTCATAGAATCATAGAATAGTAGGGTTGGAAGGGGCCTATAAGACCACTGAGTCCAATCCCCTGCTCAGTGCAGGAATCCAAGTCAAAGAACCCCTGACATTTGGCTGTCCAGCCTTGTCGCGAATGCCTCCAGTGTGGGAAAGCCCACCACCTCCCTAGGTAATTGGTTCCATTGTCGTATGGCTCTAGCAGTTAGGAAGTGTTTCCTGATGTTCAGCCGGAATCTGGCTTCCTGTCACTCACTTGAGCCCATGATTCCGTGTCCTGCAATCTGGGATGATCGAGAAGAGATCTTGGCCTTCCTCTCTGTGACAGCCTTTCAAGTACATGAAGAGCACCATCCTATCTCCCCTCAGTCTTCTCTTCTCAAGGCTAAACATGCCCAGTTCTTTCAGTCTCTCTTCACAGGGCTTTGTTTCCAGTCCCCTGATCATGTTCTTCCTTTTATCACCATCCTCCATGGTTCCTTGCCCTTACAGTAGATCAGGGAAACTCAGAGCATGATGGCATCATGTTTTGAATGGCTAAAAGTTACAAAGGAAAGAGGAGTAGGAGGTGCATGACTGATGCCTTTGATGGCCCCTGGGTAGATGGGAATTGGGAAGGCACTGTCATAGGTGGACTCACAGGTTTGTGGTGGTTCCTTCAGGAGCTAATATTCCACACTCCTTGCCCATGGGGCAGCCCTTGTTCCCAGGAGCATCTGAGGCTAGATTTTCAAAGCACTCAGTAGCCAGTCTGCTTAGGAAAGACCAAGTCTCCACTTGAACAGAAGCTTTAGAAGCAGGAAGTCTCTGATCTTGGAAGTTTCCAAGTATCCAGGGTAGGGATGGTGGAGAATTCCACCATGGATTTAAGTGAGGCTGAATGTACTGGCATTCGGCGCCCTGAAATCCGCTGTGGAACGGCCTGCCACCCCCCCGGCCCCCCGTGGATCCCCCCCTGGACAAGACTTACCTGGGGTGGATATTCCTGATGGTGGCAGCTCTAGCAGCAGCGGCAGCAGCTGGTCTTCCAACCGGCTGCCACAGCCACCATTTGCAGTCTGGTCTTTTTTTTCTTTTTTTTTTACCCAGACATGATAGGCTATGTAAAGACTTACATTCTTCATAAAGACTTATCACGTCTGGATTAAAAAAAAAAAAAGGCATACGCAAATGGCGGTGGCTACGGCGGCCGCCATTTGCGTTCCTTATTTTTCGCCATTTTAGTCTACGTAAATATTTACGTAGGCTAAAATGGCGAATAAAAAAGGAACGCAAATAGCGCCCACTGCGCTATTTGCATTCCCCCTTTTTTTCTCCGTAATAGTCTACGTAAATACCCACGTAGACTAAAATGGTGAAAAATAAGGAACGCAAATGGAGGCCACCGTAGCTGCCACCAGGGTGGGAGGAGCGATGGAGGTGATTTTCACCTCTCCATCCTCTTCTAGGAAATGATCTTTCCAATGGACCTCATTTCTGTCTAGAGATGGTGTGCTGCTGGGGGCTAGGCTGGGGCTGGAGAGGCCGTAGGATTTCTCATATCCTGGCATCTCCTGTCCTCTTCCCCCCCCCCATTCATCAGAACACCCCCTTTTATCTCCCTCTCTCATAAAAGAAAAAAGTATGTACCCATCCAGCTGAAACTGTGGCGAATTTCCCCTGTTCACATGGATATTGCTAACATTCTCCACCCACTTCAGGAAGGATCAATGTCTGTTGAAGAAGTGATGCCCTCAGCCCTCACTGTAGCATTGCAACAACCCTGTGAGATAGATTAGGCTAAGAGAAACAAAGACAATGATGGTTCCATGTTCATACAGTCCACTTCCTGGCTGGGTAGGGATTTGAAACTGGGTCCAAGTCCCACACTGTAACCACCACATCATACTGCCTCTTTATAATGGTTTGAACCTGTATAAGCGGCCTTGATTATATTTAGAAAGGTAAGAAAGAAACTCTGGAAATATTTTTTTAAAAAAATCAAGTAAAACCACAAAATTTTGTTCCAGTCTCATTTGGGCTGCTATTTGCTGAATCGTTGCATCTTGTTCTCTATTGTCTCTCACATAAGGCAACACAATACCTAGCAGACTCCTTGTTAAATGGGTTTGGGCTAAATTAAAGAGACCCTTGAACTGCAACAATCGATGTCTTCCATTGATTTTAAGCTTTTGTCTATTTGTAATTGACACGCTAACAAGCACGAGTTGCCTTTCACAGTCATTAATAATCCTATAAATGAAGCTGGAGGTCTAATCCTCTCTCTGCAAAAGAGAAAAGAAAAAGAGCACCCCTGTTAACCACAAAGAGTTAATCAATTACTTTAATAAAGGTCATTTTAGAAAAGGACTCAAGTAAATGAGTCGAGATGAGAAGATATTGGTAGCAGACCCTGGTGTACTCCCACGGATATTACCCACCTTAACTTAATTAAAGTCAATGACTTAATAAAGTTCTCCATTAGTAAACCGATATCCAAATTTCTCATGACTCCTCTAATTTTAATGAACTTGCTTGCAGTCTGTTGTTCTGCCAACCAGATCAAAATATATTAAGTTCTAGTTTACATTGTCAAGTGCAATAGGGTTTGGGTGGGGGGAGGAATAGGAAGCAAAGAGCCGATAGACGTTTTTGCTTTTAATCACATGCAGACAGTAGTTGTCAAGGCTAAATCATTATTTGTTCCAATTGCTGCGAGAGAGAGAGAGAGAGAGAGAGAGAGAGAGAGAGAGAGAAAGGACATAAATAAAAGCCTCATCACAATGAATAGCTAAAGGGATGTTATTGATGGTGAATGCCACAAAGGTTAACAGGAAGCAAAAAAAGTCTCTATGTATATATATGTGAAGTGCATTGCTATACATGTCTCCTCAGAAGTTCATCTCATTGAATTCAATGGAATATATCCCCAGTTAACTGTGTATGCAATTGCAGGCTTAAGCTGCAATCCTGTACACACTTTCCTGGAAGTAAGTCCAACTGAACTCAATGGGGCATACTTCTGAATACACATGTTTAGGATTTCACTATTATTGTGCAATCCTAGACATGTCTTCCCAGAAGTAAGCCCCAGTGTTCAGCGGGGCTGACTCCCAGGTAAGTGCACATACAATTACAGCCTTACTGTATTTTCCAGTGGAGGCTGGTGGCTCCAATTTTGGTGGGCCTGGAATTCCATTCTGGATTTACATCAGAACCAGCCAGAACTCTAAAGGAGCTATCCCGGGTGCTGAACCCGAGCCCCAAAATGGGTTCAGCCCCTTGGATAGCTCCTTTATAGTTCTGGCTGGTTCTGACTGAAACTCAGAATGGAATCCCAGCCCTACCAAAATGGAAGCCAGCAGCCTCCACTGGTATTTTCTTCTATTTATGGCAAACCAAAAGGAGGTATTGTGTTGTATGTGAGATTGGGCGGGTAGGGGAGAGCACATACTCGGATATGCCACATGTAAGGTATGAAAGACCGCCTTCTCCCATATGATCCTGCTTGGTCCCTGAGATCTTCTGGAGATGGTGATGACCCAAGAGCGGTCCTTTTTGGTGGCTGCTCCTAGGCTATGGAAGTCCCTTCCAAGGGAAGCTCAGTTTGCTCCCTCTTTTATGTCCTTCTGCCAGACGCCAACGACTGCTTTATTTAAGAAGACCTTTAACCTGTAAGTGGGTCTGGTGGGTTGGGTGCTGTTTTCAATAGCATTGTTTCTGTAATTATGTTTGCATTGCACTTTAATATATTGTTTTAGGAAGCAATCTTATGGCCGTTAGTCAGTGGCTAGACAGCCATAGGATATGTCGATTTCCAGGAACCAACCTGCACTCCGAGGTCAGTTCCTGGAGAACCAACCTTCATCCCCTCCTGCGCTGCCTCGCAGGCAGCTCAGAACGGCCCCATGCTTGAAAGAAGAGCATGGAGTGGCCAAAACAGGGCATTCCAGGGGGCATTCTGGGGCGGGGAAGGTGGAAATGCCAGTACGACACATCCTATGTGTTGTCTGGCAGCTGCTTCCACTGCTCCGCCTTCCCATGGCTAGACAGCTGAAATCAGCTGTCTCTAGCCACAAATGCAGGGGGGCCGAAGCGCAGAGGGGACAATCGCCTCCCTGCTTTTCCTGCCCTGCATTGGATAGGCGGTCGGCCGCCTCCGAGTTCAGAGGCAGCCGCCTATCCCCACGGGATTGTGCCCTAAATCACTTTTAATTGCTTCTGCAAGGTGGCATGATGAGTGCCATTTTTGGTAGAAAGGCAGGGTACAAATAAAATAAAATCCTGTTCAGTGTGACAAATGGTGAAAGGAAAATACACAGAGAAAGAGAAGACTAGAATATTTGACTTATGGTAAGATCCAAGCTCGTTCAGTTTTCTTCCTTTTTTGTCTTTTACAAGGTCAGAAGGAAAATTTGGCATTTCTTCCCTTAGAAGTTACACTAGCACTACATCACACCATGTGAACATATTGAGTCATTGAATTTATTTTAGAATATTTATATACTACTTCCCATTTAAAAATAAAAATAAAAAACCTGAATCGATTCACAACTTATTACAAAACAAACAACATTACAACCACAACAGCATTTAGGTGAATTAATGGTGAGGAAAACCCAGGGTAAAAAAGTTTTTTTTTTTAACAACAACAACAAAAAGATTGTTGAAAGCGCAGATGGGAGGTAAAACCAGAAGGAGACTGCCATCATAAAGAAATCCAGTTGCCTTGTTGCTGACAGATGGGACATAAGCCCATAAGAAGAGCCATGGTGGATCAAACCAAGGGTCCTTTGGGGATGGTGGTGGAGAAATCTGGCCCTTTGGGGACTTGGTGGATTTCCCCACAGCCCACAGCTCAACTTGCAATTGCAAGCTGACCTCGAAGCTTTTCCCCCAAATCCAGGAACTTTTGCCACCTAAAATAGCCATTTATGCAAATTGCACCTGCAATTTGCATAACTCACACAAATTTCAGCTATACACATTATTTGTGCAAATTGCAGCCACAATTTGTGCAAATAGTGGCCACAATTTCCACAAGTTAAATTCACATAAATGTCAATTTTAATGAGAGAAAAAAAAGACATGAAAGTGCCTGGAGCCGGGTGAGGGGAGCCTCTCCCCAAGTACTCAAATCAGACAAGACAATACTTTAAGGAGATTTTCTCCTTAAAAACCTTATTAGTAGCATTACCTCTTAAATGTTGATTTTAATGGTGGGGGGGAGATGCAAAATTCTGTGAGCTGGCCCAACTTGATACAGATTGAGTTGGGCCAGCTTCTGGGTAGGGATGGCATGGGTGCCCATTTTGGTCTGCAAATCTGTCAGATTGCTGATGCCCGCGCTCCTGAGTTGTGCCCACCAAGACCCCCCCCCCGCTCACTGGTCCCCAGACTACCATCCTATGTTGGGTAAGCAGCCTGCAACTTACCCAGGCCCATCTGTCTCTGTCCTGATTGCCATGTTTTTTTAAAAAAAACATGACGATTGGCAGCTGTGCCCATAGACTTATATGCAACATAGCGTTATGATAATAGAGTATATGTGTGATTCATAGTGCTTTTTGCATATATATTTTTTAGGGATGGTGGAGAATTCCACCACGGATCTCAGTGAGGCCAAATGCCAGTGCATTCGGCCCCCCAAAATCCGTGGCGGAACGAAGCCCCCCCCGCCCCCCGCCCAGCAAAATGGGCCCAGAACGGAGCCCCCAACCCACTACACATGCGAGAAACAAAGCACTTACCTGCTGCCATCTGCGCCGACTAGAGAATGGCAGCCGCCTCTGTGGCCGCCATTCACTTCCTCTTCATAGATGTGATAGGCTACATAAATACTTACATAGCCTATGACGGCTAACACAGGGACGCCTTTTGCATCAAGTATTTACATAGCCTATCACGGCAAGGTAAAAAAAAAACATGCATGCAAATGGTGGCGGCTACAGCGGCCGCCATTTGCTTTCCTTTTTCCCCACTGTTTTAGCCTACGTAAATATTTACGTAAGCTATTACGGTGAAGAAAAGGGGAACACAAATAGCATCCATTTGCGTTCCCCTTTTTTTTGCCATAATAGCTTACGTAAATATATACGTAGGCTAAAACGGCGAAAAAAAGGAATGCAAATGGTGGCCGCCGTAGCTGCCACCATTTGCGTATGCATTTTTTTTTTACTTTGTCGCGATAGGCTATGTAAATATTTACGTAACCTATCATGGTTAAATACGGGGACGCAAACGGCGGTGGCTACGGCAGCTGCCATTTGCATCCCTGCTGCCCAGGGGCTGTATGTCTGGCTGCGGGCGGAGCCAGCCGGTGGCTCCACGGAATCCCCGTGGAGCAGAGCCAGCAAGGCAGGACTGCGGGGGGAGGGACAGAGCGCCTCTCCTCCCGTCGAGGATTCCGGGGGGAGGGACGGAGTGCCTCCCCCCCACCATGAAGCAGATCCATGAAACGGTAAGTGACTTTTGTACATCCCTAATTTTTTTTTAAAAAAAAACATGGCGATCAGGACAGAGATGGGCGAACTTTATCTTCCATGAATTTGTGAAATCCCCTTTTAAAGCCATCCAAATTGGTGGCCATTGTGGAAGTAAATTCCATAGTTTAACTATGTGCTATGTGAATAAATACTATCTTTTATCTGTCCTGAGTAGGGATGTACGGATTCCCCACTGTCCGTTTTGGTGGGGAATCCATGGTGGGGGGAGCGATCCGTCCCTCACTCCAGAATCCTCGTGGAGTGGCTCTGCTCCATGATGCTTCCTCAGAGCTGAGGGCCACCACTTACCTGCAACTGGAGCCCTTCGCCTCTGTGCCGATCACCATTTTTTAAAAAATGTTCCCATAGACTTATGGCACAAGATGTCCCCATAAACTTATATGCAAAATAGAGCCATGAATCTTGCGTATAAGCCTATGAACACATAGACTTATACACAAAATTCACAGCTCTATTTTGCATATACATCTGTGGGCACATCCTGCTGTTCACCTTTTTTTTTTTTAAATGTCGATCGGTGCGGAGGCAGCCATGCCATCCCATACAGAATCCTCCAGAGGAGGTAAGTGGGGCCAATCTGCCGCCAATTCCTGAGGCCAGATTCCAAAGAATCTGGCCTCAGTTGAATCTGTAGAGGATTTCTCTAACATCCCTAGTCCGCAGTTTCCCACCAATCATCTTCATGGGATGACCCCCAATTCTAGTATTATGAGAGGAAGAAAAATGTATCCTTACCCACTTTCTCCACACCATGCATAATTTTGTACACCTCCATCTAGGGATGTCAGAGAATTCCGCGACGGATCTCGGTGAGGCCGAATGCCAGTGCATTCGGCTCCCTGAAATCCATCCCAGAATGGCCTGCCACCCCCCCGCCCCCCGCAGATCCCCCCGGGACAAGACTTACCTGGGGCGGATGTTTCGGATGGCGGCGGCTCCAGTGGCGGTGGCGGCTGGTCTTCCAACTGGCTGCCGCCACCACCATTTGCAGTCTGTATTTTTTTCTTCCCCCCCCCCCATAGACGTGATAGGCTACGTAAGTCTTTACATAGCCTATCACATCTAGCTAAAACAAAAACACGTACGCAGATGGCGGCAGCTATGGCCGCTGCCATTTGCGTTCCTTATTTTTCTTCATCTTAGTCTACGTAAATACTTACGTAGACTAAGACAAGAAAGGGGAATGCAAATAGCACCCAGTATGCTATTTGCGTTCCCCTTTAGTTTCTTCGTCTTAGTCTACATAAATATTTACGTAAACTAAGACGGCGAAAAATAAGGAACGTAAATGGCGGCAGCCGTAGCCACCGCCATTTGCGTACGCTTTTTTTTTTTTTTTACCCAGAGCCCTCCGCGGCCGGAAATCTGGCTGCAGTCGGCCCTGGCTTGGGCCTGGCCTGGGCCTGGCCAGCTGCTTCGCAGAGCCGCCGCAGAGCACAGCCAGCCGTCAAGGATTCCGGGGGGGAGGACCGGATCACCTCCCCCTCGTCGAGGATTCCAGGGGGAGGGACGGAATGCCTCCCCCCCACCATGAATAGAATCCGTGAAAAGGTAAGTGACTTTCATACATCCCTACCTCCATCAGGTCTCCACTTACTTCCCTTTTTTTCTAAGCTAAACAATCCCAGCTGTTGTAACCTTGTCTCACAGGTGAGATGCTGCAGCCCCTTGATCATTTTAGTTTCCCTTTTCTTCAGTTTTTCCAACTCTACAATGTTCTTTTTTAGGTGTGGTGACCAGAACTGTACAAAGTATTCTAAGTGTGGTCACATTTGTGTAAGGGGAGTATCATCTGGGCAGTTTTATTTTCAATTCCTTTCCTAATTATGCCTAACGTGGAGTTTGCCTTTTCCACAGCAACCTCATACTGGGTCAACATTTTCATTGAGCTGTCCACCACAACTCCAAGATCTCTTTCTTGGTCAAGAGATCTTGATTTCTTTCTTGGACTCTGCATGGTGTGGCATAGACCAGGACACTGAGCTATGGGCCATCCAATTTTGCAATGCTCTATTTTCAACTCTTCCCATCAAATTTGTACTTTATACTTCAGTCTTAGCATCCTGCTAAGTCTAACAAGCAAAAAGTCTTACCAAGCAGATAAGAGAGGAGCAAGAGTGATGGGGAATTCCGGACATAAATTTGCTCCCTAATGGAGGATGAAGTTAAATGGAAGAGAAGAAAAGCCTTCCATGAAGCTTCCAAAGAAACAACAACCATCCAAACCTGTAAGTGGTGCTCCATTAGCAACCCATGTAAATGGACCCCAACCCCATGCAGTTGTTTATTCATATAAACTAAACTGAGGAGGGTTATCTGACCCATTCCCCACTCTCACATTTCAGCAATGAAATGCACCTGTTTTGATCTCAGCATGAAAGAAAGGTTTCCACATGGTGAGTAATTCCACATTCACTCTAAAGGGAGAAGTGATGCATTACCCAAAAGCTAGTCATAAGGAGATCTCAGCATATCTTTTCTTCTGAGAATATGTGGTCATGCTTGAAAACTCTCACAGCTTCATTTTCAGCATTTATTTATTTATTAAAATTATTAATCACCCATCTGGCTGGTCACCCAGCCACTCTGGGCGATGTACAGCATATAATAAAACAGTTTGAAACAATAAAATTCTACAATAAAAACATTTTCTGAAATACCCTAACCCACCCCAAATGCCTGCCTGAACAACCATGTTTTTAATGCATGGCGGAAGCTCATTAAAGAGAGCATCACCTTCATTTTTCACCCACCAGGTGTGTTGGCTGTTATTTTGTTTTTTTCCCTGGTTCTTTGGTTTGTCTAAGAACTGCAACACAGCCTTACTGTCTCTTTTTATTGTTTCTTCCTAAATCTTACATTTTTGTTTTTGTAAGCTGAAGTGTGTTAGTGTTATATTGTATAATATATGTACTTTTAACTGTGCTTTTTAATATTATTTGTATGTTAAACACCTTGGATGAAATCCTATTGATTGCAACCTTGCTGCTTGGAATCCTCTGAACCCAAAGGCTTCCGATATTCCAACCCTGCCAGGCTGAAGCCAACAAGATGGGGGGAGTGCTGGAGGTGATATTCACCTCCTCACCTTCTGTCTTTCCTGATTTTCTTGAGATGGGCTTTTAAGTCCGTCTAGCAAGAACACATCAGAAGGGAAGGGAAGGAGGCTGGAAGAAGCTCAGGTAAACTCATATTCTTGCCTTTCTGGTCTCCTCCCTTCCCTGCCCACCAGAATGTCCCTTTTCTTCTTCTAACAGGGTCAATTACAATTTCGGACCTTGGAGGGCAGCCAGCATGATTCCTTCCACATTGGCTGCAAGGGGTCAAGGGAGGAGGGTCGGATTTCGAACTCCCTTTTCCAAGGCTGAAGTACTGTCACTAACTTTGGAAAGATTCTTACAAACATTCCTATGGTCCCTGCCATGGTTTCCTAGGACCCATAGGATTACTCTCTTAGATAGTTTGTTAAATTAAGCTGTATACAAGTATTACTCATAAATAAATATGAATAAATAATAATACAATTCCTAGTTGGTATGCTTGAAGAAATTGATCTTGGTGAATCTTGGTGAATTCTGATATAAACTGACCTGGTGAACATCTCCCAGTTTAATGTGTGGTCTGGAATACAGGTATCCTTCAAGTTTCACTGTTAATAGGGATGTCGGAGAATTTCTCCATGAATCTCCAGGAGGCCGAATGCCAACGCATTCGGCCCCCCGAAATTGGTGGGGAAATTCTCCCCCCCGCCCCCCCCCCGGGATGGGATTTACCTCATGCGAATGTCCCTCTCGGTGGTGGGTCCCGGCAGCATTTTGGCGGCGGCAGCGGCCGGTCTTCCCACCGGCTGCCACTGCCGCCATTTCCCAGTAAAGTAAAAAAATAGCATTGCCCTTATTTTTGCCGTAGTCTATGTAAATCTTTACGTAGACTTCCCATGCCCAAATAAGGAATGCAAATGGCGGCGCCCATGGGTGCCGCCATTTGCGTACACGCTTTTTTTTTTTCAAAGTCAGCCGTGATAGGCTACGTAACGATTTACATAGCCTATCATGGCTGACTTTGAAAATCTAGCCATGATAGGCTACGTAAATCGTTATGTAGCCTATCACTTTTTTTTTTTTTACATAACTTTTTTCTTTCGCGGCCGGAGAGGCGAGGCGCTCCCCGCCAGCCTGAATTTCAGCGGGGAGGGGCAGGGCGCCTCCCCCCCGCCAAGAATTTCGGGGGGAGAACCGGAGCGCCTCCCCCCCCACCAAAAACATCTGCAGGACCAGGTAAGGGACTTTCGGCCATCCTTAGTTTCACACTTCTCTGAATTTTGCAATGAAGTCCTTGGCTTAAAATACCATACCCAAAATGCTTTTGAAATTCACATTTTAAGATAACACACATTAAAAATAAATACATTGAAGTACATTTAAGATAAAATAGAATTGGAAATGTGCATTTTGTGAGAAAAAATATGTTTAAAATATGCATATGTGTTTATATTTGAATTTTCATTAGGAATGTACGAAACAGCCTTACCTCAGTCTGCTGGGGGGGGGGGAGGCAATCCGTCCCTCCCTCCCGGAATCCTCACTGGCCGGCTCCACTCCGCGGCAAGTCCGCAGAGCTTCCAGCCAGCTCTGGCCGCTGGCGGACTTCCAGCCGCTGGGACGCAAATGGCTATGTAAACATTTACATAGCCTATTACGCCATTTGCATCCCTGCTCTTTGCCATGATAGGCTAAATATTTACATAGCCTATCACAGCTAAAGCAGGGACACAAATGGCATCTGCTACGCTGGGCACCATTTGCAGCAGAGCAGTGGATGGACCCCACTGGCCAGCGGCAGTTAGGTTCCGTCCCAGGGGGATTTCATGTGGGTGGGTGGGGGAGTAGTCCATTCCTCCACAGACTCCGGGGGGGGGGGTGGATTTTAAAGAATCCGGCCTCATTGGAGTCCGTGGCAGATTTCTCCACCTTCCCTAATTTTCATGCAATTTTTTTTTAAAGCACAAATTGATGTGGATGTGGGATGGAGCAGACTTACAAATGGATACAAAGCTGAAATAGATTGATCCATCCATCCCTAATTGCAAGTTGGTGACTTTGCTTCTGAATATAAAGTGTAAGCAAAGTGCTTGAAGATAGGGATGTCGTGAGCACAGTTTGGGGTTCAGGGATTCATTGAGCAACCCCCGCCTGCAACCCCTGAACTGCGCCCACCAAGACGCTGTCCTTGTTCACCCCCGCTCGTACTCCAAAGTACTCACCGCAAACCAGTTCAGTGAGGTTCTCCATTTACGTACCTTTGCTTTCTAGGAAAAACAGAAAGTTTAAAAAATTTGGAGCAGGGAAAGCAAAATATGTGCAATATTAGAGGTATAATAGGGCCCTCTAATATTGCATTTATTTAGCTTTCCCAGCTTGAAACTGCACATATTTGAACATGCACACTTTTAAAAACTTCCTGTTTTTCCTAGAAAGCAAAGGAACGAAAATGGTGATGCTCACCAAACGGGTTCGCGGTGAGTGCGGGAGAGTTCACTGAACTCGTGGGTGGCTCAAGCACAGGTTTGCGGGGGCGGGGGGAGCTGCTTCGATGAGTGCACGGAGAACCGAACTAGGGTAAGTTCTTACACCCCTACTTGAAGATGTTAAGTGTTGTGTGTGTTAGTGATCCTCAATATAGTTTTCAGAAAATGTAAAGATCAGTGTATTTCCCCATGTATGTCACTATTACACACAAAATCAACATTCTAACCTCCCCCCACCCCATTCTTAATTCATGAGATACTAGGGCCCCAGAAAGACACCCTGGAAGTCTTTCTTGCAGTAATGGCACAAACACATCTATGCATGTGTCAAGTGATGAAGTAGCATTCACCAATCAGATTATTCAAACTAAGCATATAGATGGGCAGAGGGGAAAGTGTTACATTCATTCAGTAATGGCTACATTAAGCAAATAAATAAATAAATAAAATCTAATATGACATGCCAAGAATGAACATTGAACATGGGACCCACTGCAGGTAAAGCATTTTCTCTACAAATGAATTATACCTAGGGATGGCATGAGTGCCCGTCTCAGTCAAGGGGACCACCCATGCCCACGCCCCCTGAGCTGCTCCCACCAAGACCCTGCCCCCGTTAGCCTCCCCCCATGCTGCGAGCTGCCCACTCTTACCTAGGCCTCATCCACCTCTGCCACAATCACCATGTTTAAAAACAAAATAAAACATGGCAAGCATAATAATGCACACAGATACTTAGGCACAAAAAGGTGCTGTGAATCTTGTGCATATAGGCGATTCATGAAGCCATTTTGAGTATAAGTCTATGTGTGCAGTATTGCGATCACCATGTTCTTTACAAACATGGCGATCATGGCAGACGGGGCCCAGGTAAGTGTGGGAGGCTCAGTGAGTGGGCGTGGGGTTCGAGCACAGGTCTGGGGATGTGCAAGTGGGGACAGGGGTTGGGTGAGTGCCCAGAGAAACCAGATGCGGGGGGCGCATCCCATCCCTAGTTACACCCCTTTGACATAGTCAGTGAACAAAATAGACATAGTTGGGACTAACTTAGCAAGATGTTTACAGAAACTACTGAGAGTAATAGAAAGGCATGGCAGGGTGTAAATGTAAATGTATCTTGTAAACCTCATTGGGATTTATTTATTTTTAAATGCCAAGAGGTACAGAAATCATCCAAAATAAATACATACATACATAACCATCCATATAACAAGGGGATACATGATGCATTTTGTGGTTAAATTATTTAGTACTTGTGCATGACCATCTCTATTCAGTAACAGTGTATCAATATATTACTACTATTATTATTTATTGAATTTCTTAATCACCTTTCTCTTAAAAAGAACCAAACTGACTCTAAACAAAATTTTTAAAACCTAGAATATATAAAATAGCTAAAAAAAAAATATCCAAACATAATTCCAATTTCGCAGATAGGATACTGTGGGGGAGAAATAACTGACTTGTCCAAGCACACAAAGGCAGTCCCTGATGGAGTGGAGACTTGAACCCAGGCTTTTCCAGAACAAAGTACAAAACACTCTCTTTACCAGACTGCATCGACTCTCACACATCAGTGACATTGTATGACATTCACCGAGTTGGACTGGTTTCATCACATATGCCAAATAATTCACAGGGAAAGTGCAGCAAGCAAGCAAGAAAAAAAAAAGAAAGAATTAAATAAGGGTAAAAGACTGACATTTCCAACCTTCCTTTCAACAGGGGAGGCTGAGATTAGCAGACTTTCAATTGTGGGGAATGCACATCACGTTATCATAGTTTTGACAAGATCAGTGAGTGTCACTGGAGATGGCTATGATAAAATACTAGGATGACAGATAAAAGAATAACACCCCACCTCCAAACCCTGCCCCCCTGGGAAGGGCTCTCTGGCTGCTTTCCATAGTAGTATCCTACTGATATTACATACAGCATGCATAAAATCCATATAGCATGAGGATAATACTATTCCTGACATGGATTCTCGTGCTCAGAGCTCTTGGGCATTACGGAGTCTATTTTAAGTTAAAAGACTTCAGATCATTTTAAATCACTTTTCACAGATCTAGTACAATCACTTCCAGTGGCTGCTTTAATTTCTTCTTTGTCTCCAGAGGGGAGATGAAATGGCACTATAGAAACTGAATTTAAGAACAACCAGGGCCTACATGGGATTAATTTTGCATTCAGGGAATAAATCACCTCCCCACTTTGGGAAAGAGGAAATGTAGGCCCAGTTTGAACTAGACTTCAGCTGCCAGAACCAAATTGTTGTTGTTATTCACACCGCTAGAATGCATGAAGTAATAATAATGAAGAGAGATAATAATGCACAATCCTATGGCCACTAGTCAGTGACTAGATGGCCATAGGATAGGTTGGTTCCTGAGAACCAAGCTTGGGACCTGCACTCAGAGGTCGGCTCCCTGGGAACCGACTTCCACCCCCTTCCCACGTTGCCTCATAGGCAGCACGGTTCGGCCCTGCGCTTGTAAGTGGAGTGTGGACAAGTGAAAATGGGGCATTCCTGGGGGCGGGCCGGGATGGGTGGAAGTGCCTTTCTGATGCTTCCTATCTGTCATCTGGCATCTGCCCCCCCCCCCCCCCCGTGCTCTGACTTCCTGTGGCTAGATAGGTGAAATCAGCTGTCTAGCTGTGAATGCAGGTCGGCTGAAGAGCAGAGGGGAAGATCTCCTCCATGCTGCTCCTGCCCTGCATTGGATAGGTAAGGTTCACCACTCTATTCGGCATATAGGTCTGTGGGCACATCCTGCTGATCGCATGTGCCCATAGATTTATACACAAGAGTCATCATGACTCTATTTGCATATAAGTCTATGGGCACATCCTCCCAATCACCATTTTTTTTAAAGACTTTTTTTAAAGGCAATCAGCAGGGACAGGGAGAAGGCGAACAGCTCTGGCTGGAAGAAGCAGCCAAGTGCTGTTCTGCCTCCAGTCCTCCTGGAGCAGAGGTAAGTGGTCCTGATCCGCTGCGGATTCCTGATTCCAAAGAATCCAGCCTTATTTGAATCCGCAGCGGATTTCTCTGACATCCCTACTAGGAATGTCTGAAAGTAGGGATGTACGAAAGTTCCACCACGGATCTCGGGCAGGCCGAATGCCAGCGCATTCGGCCTCCGAAATCGGTGGCGGAACGGCCCCCTGCCCCCCGCCCCCCCCGGGACGGGACTTAACTTAGGCAGATCTTGCTGGCGGTGGCGGCTCCGGCGGCGGTTCGGCAGTGGCGGCTGCGGCGGCCGGTCTCCCGACCAGCTGCCGTGCCACCGCCGCCATTTCCAGGTAAAACAAACAAACAAAAAAAGTGATAGGCTACGTAAAGATTTACGTAGCCTATCACGGCCAGATTTTAAAAAAACACCATGATAGGCTACGTAAATGTTTACGTAGCCTATCACAGCTGATTTTTTTAAAAAACAACAACGCGCGTACGCAAATGGCAGCGCCCATCGTTGCCGCCATTTGCGTTCCTTATTTTGGCACGTCTTAGTCTACGTAAACATTTACATAGACTAAGATGGCGAAAATAAGGGGAATGCAAATAGTGTAGCGTCTACGTTGTTTGCATTCCCCTTATTTTCGCTGTCTTAGTCTACGTAAATGTTTACATAGACTAAGACGTGCCAAAATAAGGAACGCAAATGGAGGCACCCATGGGTGCCGCCATTTGCGTACGCGCATTTTTTGTTTTTGTTTTAAATCAGCCATGATAGGCTATGTAAAGATGTACGTAGCCTATCACGGCTGACTGCAGGGACGCAAACGGTGGCAGCTATGGCCACCGCCGTTTGCGTCCCTGCTAGCCAGCAGCTGGATGTCCGGCTGCTGGCGGAGCTGGCTGGCGGCTCCACAGAATCCCTGCGGAGCGGAGCTGGCTGGCCAGGGTTCGGGGGGGGGAGGAACGGAGCGCCTCCCCCCTGGCCAGGATTCCGGGGGGATGGACGGAACACCTCCCCCGCAGCATCAGCATAATTCGCGGAAAGGTAAGTACCTTTCGTACATCCCTATATGAAAGTCACTTACCTTTTCAACGGGGTGATTCGCGGTGGGGGGGAGGCATGCCGCACCTCCCCCCGAAATCCTGATCTGGCCGGCTCCGCTCTGCGGAGGTTCCACAGAGCCGCCGGCTGGGGCCCCCACAGCTGGACATCTGGCCGCTGGGCAGTCTTCCATAAAAAAAACCCCGCAAACGCAAATGGTGGCGGCTATGGTGGCCACCATTTGCATTCCCTTTTTTCTGCTGTTTTAGCCTACTTAAATATTTACATAAGCTATTACGGCGAAAAAAAGGGGAATGCAAATAGTGCCCACTATGCTATTTGCATTCCTTTTTTTTTTTTTTTGCTGTTTTAGCCTATGTAAATATTTACATAAGCTATCACGGCGAAAAAAAGGGGAACGCAAATAGCGCCAACTACACTGTTTGCGTTCCCCTTTTTTTTTGCCGTAATAGCTTACGTAAATATTTATGTAAGCTAAAACAGTGAAAAAAAGGGAACGCAAATGGCGGCCACCATAGCCACCCCTATTTATGTATGCGGTTGTTTTTTGTTGTTGTTGCCATGATAGGCTACGTAAGTATTTATGTAGCCTATCACGGCAAAGGCAGCTACGCAAATGGTGTGGTGGCCACCATTTGCGTGGCTGCCTTTGCCATGATAGGTTACATAAATACTTACGTAGCCTATCACGGCAGCCTGGTCGGACGCAAATGGCGGCCGCTATGGTGGCCGCCATTTGAGTCCGCAGCAGCTGGCCGCAGCCGCCGCCACAGCTGCTGGCAGAGCCACTGCCGGAGCAGCCACTGCCAGAACATCCACCCCAGGTGAGCTTCATCCCAGAGGGGATTCCGCAGGGGGGGCGGGGGATGAGAGGCCGTTCCGCCACAGGTTTCGGGGGGCCGAATGCCAGTGCATTCGGCCTCACTGAAATCCGTGGCGGAATTCTCGGCCATCCCTATTTCAGTTAGACATCTTTCCCAGTCATATCTGGAGATGCCAGGGATCAAACCTAGCTCCTTTTGCATGCAGAGTGTGTGCCCTGCCACTGATCTGTGGTCCATTCCTTGTCACTGGCTTCCCAGATTGTCTGATTCCCAGCTGAACTATTTACCATCTCACCTGTCTCCCAGGCTGACTGTTTTGACTGCAGGTAGATCTGAGCCCAAGCAACTCTCATTTTTTACAATCATTCAAAGAGAACGGAGCCTTGTGGCAATCCATATTGCTGCTGTCTGGCTTGGAGTCAGAATGACTGATATGTGCCTTCCCACTTACTGAGGCAAATTAATCTAACTGCCTGCCACCGGTTACCTACAACACCCCCCCCCCATGAAATGATAGTCCAAATTCATACAGCTGTGACAAGTAGATGTAATTCAAACAGCATTCATGAAGGAGCAGAAATTAAGAAGGGGTGGGGAAAAATTATGTTCACTTTTCTTCTGAGAGTTTCCAAACAAACAAACAAACAAAAAGAATTTGTACTCCTTGGTGGAAGCTCTAATCTGCATTTAAATAGAATTCCTTTTCCCCCCTCCTTCACATATCAAGGAAGGAACTCAAGCAACATTTTTACAGGAAATGCTTGCTGCTACACAGTGTTTTATTATAGATCTTAATCCGGCTGTCCCTAATCCCCTCACGACTTGTATATTCACTTACCAACCAGTTTATCAAGGCATCTTGGCAAGAAGTAGCAGCAGTCATCATTGCTAGTTCTGTTTAATCTCTAATTTTATTTCATTTGGGATTAAAAAAATCATCTAGAAACTATTTCAGATCATTTGCTTGTTGCTATTTGAAAATATGAATATTTATCCGGGATAGGCAAGTGCTTCATCTAGAGCTGGAGGTTGTATTCTCCTGCTCAGGTTACCTGAGTAACTGAAACTCAATCCTGGGATATTGCAGGCAAAAGGCTGGCCTGCTGAGGCCAGGAGGCCAGGATTCTAGCACTGTACATGAGACCTGGACGATCTCATACCTTCCAGAGATGTCCATCACTGGGAAATTCATTTCTTTTTTGACTCAATGGAGTTCTGCAGCACGTATGACTCGATTTGCAAGCCGACCTGAGGGCATTTTTGCAAAATCCGGAAACTTTTTGCACATTATTCTCGCAGTTTCCACAATTTGTGAAAAATTCTGAAAATTTTCAGAATTACAGCTGAATTTGCACAAACTGCTCAGAAATGTGTGCAAATTGTAGAACCTGCCAAAAATGCACACAATGCCCCCCAAATCTGCAAACTGGGCCAACTCACTGCAGACTGAGTCTAGTGCTGCAGCGGGAACTGAAACAAAATCCCTGGGGCTGAACCTAGGAAAACTCATCACATTCTACCCCCCCCCAATGGATTTCTCTGACATCCCTACTTCCAACATTTCACAGATGAAAAAAGGGACATCATTGTAACATCCCTGTTCCCATAACAAGGAATATTTCCTGAGCCATCCCCCCACATATTTAAGGGATGAACGCTGTCTGCTATACACTGCATTTCTTTGTTCTGTGGTAGCCTGCCCCTACTGAAAGCCCAAAGAGTGATGGTTCTTTGGGTTAAGCATAACAGCATAGAAAGAGCCCTTCTGGTTCAGACCAAAGGTTCATCTCGTCCAGCATCCAGGTTCTCCAGAGGCCAACTAGATGCCTTTGGGAAATGCACAAATAGGCAATTGATGGTTCAAAATATGCCTTAGTGGCAGCAGCAGACAAAATAGGAGGCTGTGTGCTGCATAGGGATGCATGTCACTTGGAATCTAGTTCTTTTCCAGCTTGATGGAGTTCTGCAGCATGTATGATTCGATTTGTGTTTGCGAGCTGAGTTGGGGGCTGTTCCCTGAACTCTGGGAACATTTTTAGCACATTTTTTGCACAACTTTCTGAGCAATTTGCACAGATTATAGCCAACTTTGCACAAATTTCTGTGCAATTTGAGCAAATTGGGGAACTTACACACACACACACACACAAATGTGCAAAATGCCTGGAAAATCCACAAACTGTCATGACTCGCTGGAGATCGAGGGGGGCGCCACAGCAGAACTGAAATGAAGACAGAGGGTGGGGGCAAACCTAGGAAAACTCCACCCCCAAAACAGATTTCTCCAACATTTCTAGTGCTGCATGGTGCTGTGGTGTTCATGCACATGCATTTACATGTATGCACATTAGAAACAAGATACATCTATCCCAACTCAGATATTTAACTGTTAGAGACCCCTGAGAGGGAACTGAATTAAATAGAGGCGAAATGGGGCTGGGTCCCCTTATCTTTTGTGATGGTTCCCTTAACTACTTTTGTAATGTATCAGGTTACAAGAGAAGCATGACTTAGCTAACCCTCGGAGAAGTCAGGGGTTGGAACCTACAGGCTTAATTAATTCCTCTGCTCTCTCCACACTAGAATTCACATATACAGTGGTGGGTCCTAGCTTTTCTTTTGTTTTTTTAAGGATTATATAAATTCACAGGTAGGGATGCTGGAGAAATTCAAAACAGACTGAAATGAGCTCAGATTCCCAAGAATCTGACTTACAGAATCCATTGCTGAGTGACCCCCTTCAGGCTGCATGAAGTCCATGGAGTTTTGGATTATTATTTTATTTAAATTTCCCAAAATTTACACGCACATACACACACACTCATAGGAAAATATGCAAGTTTCTGCTGAGGAACCATTGAATGGAATGGGAGATAATATGCTAAATGTTACCTATTAAGGTAAAATATGTAAATGCTTATGTAAATACTTCTGTAAGTCTTTGCATATTTTTCTGCATGACAAAAAACAAAACAAAACATAATTCACACCTGAGTGGACGATGGAACAAAAGGCACCTGACAATCTGGCAATCATAGACGGAGCAGATTTCACACAGTCCGTACATCCCTATTCAGAGGTGACAAGTCTTCTCAGTGGTTTTATAAGGCATTATATTTGTGTGTTTATTTATTTGATATATTTCTATGTCACCCTTCAAACAATTGGTTCCCAGTGTGGTTAACAGGATAAAAGCAAACAACAACAACAACAACAACAACAATTCAGCAATTAAAATTCATAGCTTATGGAGGGATAAAAGGTATTTCCCTGGTGCCAAAAAAAAGATAACAACATAGGTGCCAGTGAGCCTTTCTGGGATGAAGTTCCACAAATGGTGTTCCACCACTTAAAAGGTCCTGTCTCCCCTTGCTACCTACCTCACGACAGACAGTGGGAGCATATAGAAGAGAGCCTCACTTGCCAAGTTCCCAAGATGGGCAGGTGGATGCAAGGATAGGCTTTCCTTCATAAAGCTGGGTACCAAGTCATGCTGACATTGGAACATCCATGCTCAGATGCAATGAAATCTCAATGTTCTCAGTTAGGGATGCTGGATAATTTAATTTGGTCCATACTTGCACACACATCTCTAATCTTGCAGTACTGTTTGCAGCTCAAGAAATGTGTACAAAATACATAGTATAGGGGAAAATGTGTACAAAAATGTGTACTTTAGGGAATATATGTATAATTTAAATGCAAAGTTTTTTGTGTTTACTTTTCTAATTATGTTTGAAAACTGACACAGACCAGAAATAGACTGATCCATTCATCCCTACTTTTGGTATGAAATGCTGGAAAAAGACAACTGAGGAAGGCTCTTGTCTCACTGCTTTCTTTCTACACACCCATGCAGTTGAGTCGGCCATCAGTGGAAACACAATGCTGGACTAGATGGACCTTTGGCCAGATCCAACAGGGTAGTTCTAATGTCTATTGGTGAAGCTTATCACCAACATGTTAAGTTTCTTGGAAGTTTTCATCATTTCATATGCAAAAAGCCAAGGTGCTCCTTAATACTAACAAGAAAGGAAATCACAGCAAGGTGAAAACAAGATCAATTACAAGTTAATTTCATTATAAAAAGATGCTGTGCCAATAAAACAAAATAAAATAAATGAAACAGGTCAGCTTTAAAACAAAATTGGATACAGTCAATTCCATATTATCTAAAAGAGAAAGGCAATTTAGAAATTACTGGTACCTTCCAAGATGCTGTCAGCAACCCTTAGCAACAAAATTAAACCCAATCCTTTAAATTGAATATAACCAGATCATGTGACCAGGGCTATGTGAAAATGCTTATGTTAGGAAATATTTAACAAAACATTAGCAGAATCTGATTCAATTTGAATCATTTACAAATGAGTTAATCTAACACCCAGGATTTTAGTGGCATTTATCCTTTTCTCTGAGCTTTTTGGCAGATTGCACCTAGAGAGAAGTAAACACTCCCCCCCCCTTATGACATTCCACCATTTTTTATTCAAAGTTGACTCAGCTAGTCTCAAGGTGACTTATTCCTCAGTTTGCAATGGTCTTCAGAAAATACCCTCTGCAGTACAGAACAGTGCTGAGATGTGCAATAGAAAGGAAAGCACATGCAGCATACTTGCCCACTTTGCAATGATGCTCAGCTCAAAAATGCCACCAAACAAAATTCAAAAGGAATTCTAAAATGCCCTGAGAATAAGGCAGAAAAATAGATGCCTCTTTTGTGGAGGAAGAAAACTTTCGGGAAATCGGAGGACATATTTTGGCACAACGCTATTTTTTATGTTCTCACAGAGAAATAGTTTGCTGGGAAATACAAACTATCATTTACCTGGACTGACACTGCATCTCACTTCTGCTTGCCTGTCTGTACAGCAATTGCAATATTGTGATCTCCATCTAAAATGTGAATTAATGAAACCATTGCCTGACATTCTGTTTATGCCTCTGCAATTTTTACACATTTATCTGGCAAGCCTCCATCTAAAGGTCTTAAAGTTAGGAAATCATTTCATCAATTTACTGGAATCTTATTTTAGTCTTCCTCCCCCTCTCCCAGACACCACAGATTGTCAGTAGAGAAGACCAATAGACTATTTTAAAAAATGAAGGATGAGTGTGATGGCTTTTTGTTCTCACGGACTGAAAATGAATGTACTCTGCTACAGTTGTAATAAGGGCACATGAAACACCCCATGAATTGAGTCCAAGGTGAGGGCCACCATTGCTATCCATTATTGCTACGATTCCTTCAGCTATTGCTTCAAACTGCAGTCTATGAAGCCAAATGTGTTGCAGCTACATTGAGCTGCATACGTAGGCTCAGCTATGTATGGTTGGCTGAACATCATGTACTGAGAATCAATTGAACTGGGAAAAGATTGTGCAGAACCTTCTATGTTTCAATGCACATATAAGAATACTATGAATTTGTCTATACTTTTTATTTATTTAAGTGGTTTTTAGCCATTACTCAAGTAAAAAGGCTCCTAGATCAGCTTACCTACAATTAGGGATGTCAGAGAATTCCGCCATGGATCTCAGTGAGGCCCCCAAAATCCATGGTGGAACGAAGCCCCCCACCCCCGACCCCACGAAAGGTGCGCGAAACGGAGCACTAACGTGCTGCCGTTCGTGCTGCTTTGCAAATGGCGGCTGTGTATGGGGCCGCCATTCGCTTCTTCATTATAGCCATGATAGGCTATGTAAATATTTACATAAGCTATCATGGCTAACACAGGGACACCATTTACACCCCTGTGGAGACCGTGATAAGTATTTACGTATCCTATCACGGCAAAAAAAGAAAGAAACACAAATGATGGGGGCTATGGTGGCTGCCATTTGTGTCCCTGTGCAGGCTGCCCAGCGGCCAGATCTCTGGCTACGGGCGGCCCTGGCCAGCAGCTCTGCAGAGTCGCTGCAGAGCGGAGCTGGCCGGGGAGAATTTCGGGGGGAGGGACGGCGTGCCTCCCCCCCACCGCGAATATCACCCTTCGAAAAGATAAGTGACTTTCGTACATCTTTACTTACAATCAATAAAAACAAGGTAGCTCCTGTCTGCAGGCTTAGTAGGGATATACGAAAGTCACTTACCTTTTTGAAGGGTGACATTCGCGGTGGGGGGGGAGGCGCTCCGTCCCTCCCCCCGAAATTCTCTCCGTCCGGCTCCGCTCGGCGGAGATTCCACGGAGCCACCAGCTGGGGCCGCCTGCAACCGGACATCCAGCTGCTGGGCAGTCTGCAGGGATGCAAATGGTGGCTGCCATAGCTCCCATAAATATTTATGTAGCCTATCACGGCAAAAAAAAAGAAAGAAAGAACACAAATGGCAGCCACTATGCCATTTGTGCCCCTTTTTTGTCATAATAGGCTACGTAAATATTTATGTAAATATTACAGAAGCCGTGATAGGCTACGTAAATATTTACGTAGCCTATCACACAGCAAAAAAAAAAGGGAATGCAAATGGCGGCCGCCATAGGCGCTGCCATTTGCGTTCCATTAGTTTTGCTGTGATAGGCTACGTAAATACTTACGTAGGCTATCACGGCTTCCGCAGGGACGCAAATGGCATCCCTGCATTAGCCGTGATAGGCTACGTAAGTATTTACACAGCCTATCACGGCTATATGGAAGAAGTGAATAGAGGCCGCAGACGCGGCCGCCATTCGCAATGCAGCACGGACGGCAGCAGGTAGGTGCTCCGTTCCAGGCCCATTTTGCAGGGGGGGCGGGGGGCTTCATTCTGCCATGGATTTAGGGGGGCTGAATGCATTGGCATTCGGCCTCACTGAGATCTGTGGTGGAATTATCTGACATCCCTAAGGATTACAATACAAAAGATACAGAACAAAAGGAAAGGGCAATGGGAAGGGAAGAGCAAAAACAAACAACCTCAGGCACCAAGTCTTGAAGTTAATTAGTATTTTTTTTAATCATTACAAGCTAGAATGGAAATAATTTAGGGAGAGGAGGAACCCAACAGAACAAGTCTTCCAGCAGATCTGATGGAATAGCTTTGCTTCCCATCTTCCTTTGCTGTAGCCTGATAAAATGGCTGTTACCATGTGACAAGAGTGGGAAGGCCTAAATGGAGATAGTTTTTCAGCAGAGCCCACCTTTCTCCTGCTTTTTTCCAAGGAGCTCATTATGGTGTGCATAGTTCTTTCCCTGACACAGACTGATTTTTTTTTTCTTTTTCTTCACAACAGCCATGTAGGTAAGTCAGGCGGACAGTTGATAACTAGTTGGTTGGGGAGTTGGTTTCCCAGTGAACCCCCCCCCCCTCATAAACAGAACTATTCCTTTCCTTGGAAGCAATGTGAAAATCATCATGTAAGAAGAAAAAGAAAAGCCACAACTATCTTATTATCAATAGCTTAACACTGAGAGCCAGTGTGGTGCGGGGTAGTGAATGTTGTCACCTATCCTCCCATTTTGTTTTTTCCACAAATCCCTGTTCCAATGTGCTTTGGGAGGAAATCAAAATGGCTGCCTCCTTTGCCACTCACCTGGGACTGTAATTATACTCGATAGCAATTGCATATTTTTACAGGAAAGAACTAAAATAAAATAAAACAAAGTAGGGGGATTATTCCACCATGAGCTCATATATTCAGCTTTAAATACCCCTCTAAAGAAAGAGCTATGACTGTGTACTTGAAGCAGGGTCATAAAAATGTAAGGTTGCACTGTGCTGTTCCATGAACTTTAAAAATAGAAGTATTAAGAAAAAAAACTTATTTTATTTTACTGTATGGTGTGTGTGTGTGAAATTGTCTCTGTGTGAAATTTTTCTATTTCAAGGTGGCAAAATGAGAGTGTGTCGGGGGGGGGGACTAAATACTCTCCAGTGGGAGAAGCAGTTCTTCAACAGTTTGTTGGGGACAGGACTCAACATTAGCAGTGCCATGGCTGCTGCTTCTTTTTTTTCTTTTCTCTCCCCCCCCCCACCACACTGCAAGCATCAGTAGTGACAATTGCCTTGGCCACTTGGCAGCCATTTTGCATCCCCACAATATCCTGGACCTAGTGTCATTCCTGGGCATTTTGAAAATAAATAAATAAATAAATAAATAAATAAATAAATAAATGGTGGCTGACATGACAAAAATGGTGGAGAATGCTTGGAGAATATTTGGCAAAATGGCCCTCATTCCCAGCAGGGAATGGGGAACAAAAAAATGGCATGCTCGGATATTTTCTTAGAAAAAAATGTCTTCTGAAAAAATTCCCTCCATTTAATTTGGAGAAACTGACTCAGCAAGTGAAGTATTCAAGAGATTAATGAGACATCGACACATCTGAATGTACATGGCCTTTGTTCATTAATTTCATTGATCGAGAAGGTGATGGATTTTGGTCTGCTCCAGTGACTCATGGCGACGTATGGACAGATCTACTCAGCTCTATAAGATCTGGACAGTAAGACTCTTTATCTTCATGTGGTTCCCCTGCCTTGAGATGTTTTTTCTTTCTGGAAATGGATTTTTATTCTCTCAGCAGTCTACATGTTTATATGCTATGTGTTCGCTTAACCAGTTGTATCTTTGTTGTTTGAAAGATTTGGATAAATTTATATCATCTATATACACTAATAAAATTTATGGGTAAAAAATATGCCTCCACTTCAGTGTTAGAAAGGAGGAAAGACAGAATGAAACACTGCAGAACAAAGTCACCAACTCTCTTTCTGTCATGGGGAAATGGAGAAAAAAAGATTAGTGCTCGCCAGATAATAATTGATTTAATTTGAACTGCTTGACAATAATAGATTTCATTCAAATTGCTCTAGTTAAATAGCTGCATTTTATGAGAGCAGCTGGATTGCTAAAGACAGTACCCCCCCGCCCCCCCGGTTCATTTAAAAGATGTTACTTCTGGGTATATGCTGTGAAACTGGCCATATATTGTAGAACAAAATTATTTTATGTTATCATTCCTGTAGGCTTCATTACTACTATTATTGCTACTACTGGTTTCCAGTTTTAATAATATTTCCACCAGCTGTTAACTGTGATGGCTATTCATACAGTAACCTAAAAGCATCTAATCTCTCCTCCAGGATTCCAGAGGGCTGGTAAAGGCCAAAGAAAAGGCTGATTCAAATACTGCAACTTTCTGACACTGAAAGCACTCCGAGTTTTGTGATGTTTAAAGGAGCCCTTCTAAGGATCTTCCATAACTGTTTCAAAAAGCTTTTATTCATATATTAATTTTATGAATCAGGTAAAATATGTAGGGCTTTAGGTCTCCCCCCCCCCACCAGAGTAGCTCTTTCAAAGGAAATTTAATACACTATTACACATATTTAATGTGTTGTCAGATCCAGGTGAGATGGCCACTCACAAACCATAGTGTCTTTAATTTGTTTGTTTGTTTTCAGCTAGCATAGGCTGATTTGTCATGAGCCATGGCACCGTTCATGATACATTCAAGTATAGCGATGTAAGAGAAATTTGTTTCAGTTCTTTTTGGGATTGACATAGTTGACAGTTCACACCTCCCAGATCAAGCACGAACACAAACTTGGATGCAATCTGCACTTGACTCCATACATTTCTGAGCTCACAAAAGACCCAAGAACCTGTGTTTGACAGCACGCATAAATTTCAAAAATGTGCATGAAAAATGTGTACTTTTGAAAATGCACACAAACATGCTTTAATCAATGGAAAGGGAATGCATAATTTTAAAGATGCCACAATTGATGTTTACATTTGAAAAAATACATACAACAATACTCTCAAATGTTCATGTGGAAACTAAAAAACAAAGATTGCAATCTGGTAAGGACTCGAGATGGAACAAGCTTTGAGGTAGAATTTGGAGAAATTCAGTGACCTCCAGGTTTGCTTTTCTGTGCACCCCTATTCAAATACGAACATTAACTAAAGAATGCTTTGGGAATCTGCTGAAATAAGTCCAATTGCTGAATTGCCTGCTAGACCTCATTGCATAGAAGATTCTGCAATATTTTATTTATTTATTTGATTTATAGCCCACCTTTCTACCAAGAGATTACAGTCAAGATGTCTTACAAAAACATTTTAAAATAGATTAAGGCAGCAATCCCATGGCCTCTAGACAGCAGCTAGATGGCCATAGGATATCTGGTTTTCTAGGAACCAACCTCAGAGCCTGCCCTCTGAGGTCAGTTCCTGGAGAACCAACCTTCCCCCACTTCTGCGCTGCCTCAGAGGCAGCGCGGAACAGCTTCATGCTCACAAAAGGAGCACTGAGCGGCTGAAAAAGGGTGTTCCCGGGGGCATTCTGGGGTGGGGAGGGCGGAAATGCCTGTATGACACATTGGATGTGTCGTACAGCAGCCTCCTCCCCCGCTCTGCCCTCCCACGGCTAGACAGCCTGCAATCGGCTTTCTAGCCAAAAATGCAGGGCAGGAGAAGCATGGAAGGAATGATCCCCTCTACGCTTCTCCTGCCCTGCTTTGGATAGGCTGTTGCATCCAAGTTCGGAGGCAGCCGTCTATCTGGATAGGATTGCGCCCTAAAACAATAAAACACAGAGGGCCAGATGGTTCATCTCATGGGTCTGAGGTTCTCTTCTCCATTCCTGCTTTACCCACTTACCTAGTAAATTCCATTGAGCTAATGCTGAGTAGACCCATATTAGTTTACTATGAATAATATCTATGAGTGTGCAAATGAGTAGGTCCCACCTCCTTCTCCTCTTCCTGAAGAGCTTAATCAGCACAGGCAGATGTTGTAATAAAGTTGAGAGGAATTGGATGATAATCAACTGTATTTGAGAACAATGGGCCTTGGGAGATAATCCTCCAAATCCTCCATCCCCCTTGGAAAAAGCAATAAGGAAAAGACCTGCCCAATGCCACATTATGGTTCATTTTGATTATGACATTATTGCCTGGAAGTAATCATCTCCTTCTATGGTCTCTCCTATTTCTATGGTTGAACACTCCAAGCTGCACAGGGCAAACTCAGCCATCCTGCAGATTTCAAAATGTTACCTAATCAGCACATATATTGACCCTGTCATCCCTTGACAGATAGGATCACATACCCTAGGCCCTGCATATCATTCAAAGAAATGTATAACCTGAACACACAGTTCAATCAATATATGTTTATACTAGGGATTTTGGAGAAATGTGCAACAGATTCAAATGAGATCAGTTTCATGTGAATCAAACCTGCAGATTCTGTAGCAGACTGGTTTTTTATGAGTCACATAGATTTTGCAGATTTACAGAACTTCTTCATTTTGTGGGTGGCATGCCCATTGGCTCAAGAGCCCATGGCGCAAGGCCCCATTAACACATATGCACTTCTGCTCACTGATGGAATTAGAATATCTGTACGAGAATTTTAAGTACAAATATTCTGATTCTATCAGTGAGCAGACAGGTCAGGCAAGCATGGGGGTCTTCAGACTATCATCTGGGGGTCTGAGCCAGCGAGAAATCAGAAGGACATAAGAAGAGCCATGCTGGATCAGACCAAGGGTCCATCTAGTCCAGTATTCCATTCACACAGTGGCCAAGCCAACCAGCTGTTGGCCAGGAACCCACAAACAGGACATGAGGGCAACAACACCCTCCCACCCATGTTCCCAGCAACTGGTGTACATAGGCTCACTTCCTCTGGACCTGGAGGTAGCACATAGCCATCAGGACTAGTAGCCATTGATAGCCTTTTCCTCCAGGAATTTGTCCAATCCCCTTTAAAGCCATACACATTGGTGGCCGTCACTATCCTGTGGTTGCGAATTCCATAGTTTAGCTATGCGCTGTGTGAAGTACTTCTTTTTATCTGTTCTGAATCTCCCACCAATCAGCTTCATAGGATGACCCCAAGTTCTAATATTCTGAGAGATCACCAAGCTTCGAGCCCCAACCAGACACCCATGAGAACCCTATCCACACATCCCTAGTGTCTACTATTGTGCTGGGCATCCAGTTGCTAAAACTCATGAGGTGCGCAGAGCAATGGCTTTGTCTTGCTTGTTCCTTGCAGGATTCACATGAGAGAGACAAGGGCTTTCCCCCACAATTCAAACAGAATGAGAAATTAATGGAGAAACCTTTCCAATTACTGGCCCTCAGAGAAAAGCTTTCTCTTATGAAAGAACGCCACTCCACAGCTTGGCTAAGAAAGATCCCAGGGACAATTACTGACAGAAGGCAATTTACATGGTGGAAGGTGAGAGCAGACAATTATCTGAAAAGGCAAGGCCATTACAGGGGGAAAAAATCTAAGAAATGTCAGTGAGCTCACTATACGATATTGTTAACACACACACACACACACCAACTAGCTTGAACAGGCATTCTGAAATCACAATTCCACTTACAGTGCATGGATATGCATATGTCAGTTTGTTATTCAGATCTATGCAATGATACTGTTATGGAGGAATATGAGTCCATTTGGATGTGTTTTAGTTTGAAAAGCACAGAGATTTCCTCCAAAATTATACTTAAAAAAACCTACCCTCCCCAAAGCTAAAGTCATTTGTGATAGGCACTACTTTTTTCCTGGAGACATTCTAATGATTTCTTTTCTAATCTCAGATATGCTACTGATGCCTCCTGGTGGTTTTAGAATGCTTGTGAACAGATAGGGGGTTGAAACAGACTGGGCCAGTTCAGCTCTAATTGTATGCACCAAGTGGAGCGAGATGGAGATGCGCATAGGGATGGAGGACCATTCTGTTTCAGTTTGCAAATAATTTGAAAAAGCCCTGTTCACAACCCCAATTGCAAAAGGGATAACAAAATGTCCATTTTAAAATGTGCATTTAAAAGAAAAATAATTTTCATGCTCTAGCCAATGGGTGTGTGTGCACACTTTTGAAAAATATGTACAGTAATGCACACCTTTCCAGTTCAAAATATGCACTTTTCCCATTCAAATGAGCTGAAAGCAGGTTGAAAACAAAAATGGAATCAAACTGAAATTTTTGAAGGTATTTTCAGAGAATTTAGTCACCCTCAAACATCATTGGTTCTCCCATTCCTAGATATGCATTGAAATAGGCATTCAGTCACATCACGAATGTCAAGTGAACATCATGATGCAAATAAGCAAGAACATTGATATCAACATGACCTACATCCAAGGAAGCCTACTTCTGCATGCAGAACTCCCTTTGCAGGATTGGGAAAACTGGTTGATGAGCTCCCCCATGCCCCAGATGGGATTCAACCTTTCCATGGGGGGGGGTGTTTTGCCTCAAAAGAAAATGGAAATGGATGTGGAGAGAGAGAGAGAGAGAGAGAGAGACAGACAGACAGACAGAGACAGAGAGAGCCGCTCCCAAGATAGATGGATGGCTCTCTGCACCGGGCCAGGCAGCCTGGCTATCCAAGGCTCTCTCTCGTGCTCTCTCTCTCTCTCTATATATATATATATATAGACAGACAGACAGAGTGTGAGAGAGAGTGAGTGAGAGTGTGTGTGTGTGTGTACATATATATATATATATATATACACAGAGAGAGAGAGAGAGAGAATTTTTAGGTACTGGATCATAACTGCAAAAGGCCAGATGTATGGATACTGGGCAAAAGTCTCGTTACTGAAGGTTTTACTTAAAGAACATGAAGCATCTCAAGTGAAGTGAAGTAACCGCAACATTCTAAATTTCTGGAATCAATGTGCTGGCTTGTAGATGAAACAGGACTCCAAGATCAGAGGGAGCTATCACATATATTGCAATGCTGCCTCCATATTCTATTCCTCTGCTATTTGACTTTCATCTTCTCTAGTGATTCACTTAGCTTTGTCATGTCAATGCTTCAAAGGAAACTTCTAGAAGAATTCTGTATCCTCTACCTTATCTGAGAAATAAATAAATAAATGCATATATATATATATATATATATATGCGCCAAAGCTCCATATATTAAAACAATAATAACAATAATAATATTCATTCCTGGCTTGAAAGATCTAGTAGGATAATGTGGGAGGGGGCTAAAGATTAGTGTAGGTAAGCTAAGCTAACCTTCTCAGGTTATCTGCATCAATATCAAGATTCTAGTCCAAGCACATGTGGCCACAAAGCAAGAAGTAAGTACCCTGGTGGGAGGGACAGAGAGGGTACCAAGATGCAGGAGGAGGTGAAGCAGTGGGGAGGATGGAGAATGGCTGTAATTACAAGGACGCAACAGTGAAGTGAAGGCAAGAGGTAAATGGTAAATTGTGGTCATTGCTGCAGGCCCAGTCTTCCTCCTGTGGCACTTGCTAATTCTTCCACCCATTGTACTGGCGTGAATGACTTATGGCTGCAAATGCAACTAGAGGTCAATTCAACAACTGGTAAGAGAACTCCCCACCACGCTCCATCTACCAAAATGATCCTCTTCAGCTGTAATCCTCAAAACACACCATCACATAGACACTGCATATTACCTCTACTTTCTTTTATTTTTGAATCTTTAATGAAGGATAATTGGAATATACACAGGAAAGGCTAGTGCTTCATAAATGCTGAATCTGACTTGTTTGCATGCTTAACCTACTCGACACTGAGTAAATCCTTGTCTGATGCAGACTGGAAAGCTGCTAAAAGTATATCTGAAATCTTTCAACCTCAAATTGGGGTGGGGGGAATCAGAGGCAGTGGTGTGGAGGTTGGTGACTCCTACATCAGTGGGGCAGTTAATCTGCTGTGGGTTTCAGTCAGAACCAGTCAGAGAACTCTAAACAAGAAGCTAGCCAACATGCTTACCCCATTTTGGGAATAGGGTTCAGCACTTTGGATAACTCCTTTAGAGTTCTGACTGGTTCTGACTGAAACCCAGAGGAGATTCATGACCCAGTTGACATAGGAGCCACAATGAGCTTCTACTGATCCTATTGACACCAATGGGCCTTTTTACCTAAGTGCTCTATCCAGACAAGTGTTTTGATCACACTGGGAAGAGCTCCCTGCCCAGCGGGATCTCCACATTAGTTCAAGACATGCCAATCAAGACTAGGGATGTATGGAATTCATTAAATCCACTCTGTCTGTGTTTTGTGGTTTGTCTGGCACCTTTTGTTCCATTGTCCTTTCCCAGATGCTTTTTTCTTTTCATTGTGTGGAAAAACATGAAAATAATTCCATAAGAGGGTTTGCAAAAATTTATATAGTTTACCTTGACACGTAACATTTAGCATATTGTCCCCCATTCCATTCAACTTTTCCCTGTGTATATTTACCAGTCTCAGCAGATACTTGAGTATTTTCCTACAAATAAATATGCATAAATATCAGGAAAGTAAAAACATAAATAAATCTGGAAGTCCATGGACTCTGTGTGGCCTGAGGAAGTCGATCGGCAGTGGATTCCACAGGTTGGATTCTTAGAAATTCAAGCTCATTTTAGTCCATCTCACATTTCTCCAGCACCCCATAAGAATTCACACTGAATTCCTAAATCATCCTTATTCCCACCTACAGCGGGAGATGGTGTAGTCCAGCAACAATAGTACCATGTGATCTTTGTGTCTGTTGGCCCTTATCAAGATTCCAAAGAAGGCAATTCTTTGTTCTAGGCAGCACCTGGCCTGTTTCTGGTGCTTAACCTACAGTTAAGTAAGAGCTGGAGTCATTTCTCATCTTGCTATTTTGGCATTTTTAAAGCCTTCAGTGGTATATCACAGCAATTGCTCTTCCTCGGGGACTCATGTGAGGCAAATAATGGTGTTCATAAAGTCACTTGGAAGTCAAAAGTAAATAAGAGTTGAGCTGGGGCTATTAAACCAAGTAATATAAAAGGATTAATCCATTAGAGCTCATGACAAAAAGTGGTATGCTGATCTTGCATGTGCAGTCTCGCTAATGGAGAATGGATCTACGATCTCCAATTAAGTGAAGTAAATGCACCCCCGCCCCTCTAAATTACAAGAAGCACTTTTCAGCAAACATTACTGCCATGCAACTGCTTTGAATTTGAATGGAACCAGTATCAGAATCTCCAGGACCTTCAGTGTATCATAGACCTGAATGTGTTCCAATAGGCCAAGAGTCCCCAACCTTTGGGGGAATTTGAGAAACTGCTGTGGTGCCTAATCAGTGGATCACCGCTTTAGCATCTACCTGTCACGTCATGGATCTTAGGTTGTGTGTGTCTCATTAAGCAAAATTGCAACATCTTTAATATTTTTTTGTGAACTGCCCAGACAGCTTTGGCTATTGGGCAGTAAGTAAGTAAGTAGATAAATAAAGAAAGGGATTGTCTAATTCAGCTAATTGCTGGCAGTGCAAGCTAATGCTTATTTTAAACATATGTTTTGGCAATGTCCAGTAGTTGCTCCTTTTGGGGAGGAGGTTATTGCACAGATAAGTTTAGTACTGGAACAGTCTTCAATATTCACTGGTGTACATGCTCTGTTAAATTATTTATATGCTTCATGGAAATTAACAAATGGTCAGTCTAAATGGATTCTCTTCACCCTTTTGACAGCTAAAAGACTGAGATTACAACACTGGAAGGATAAACACTCAGCTCCTATAATGAAATGGACTGAGGATCTTACAACACTTTCAGTATTTGAATGGGTGGCATATAGACACCACCTTCAAATGGTTAATTATTTGGATATTTGGTCTGCTTTTGTTGAAGCCTAGCACTAGAAAGTTGTATGAATTTCATATATATTCATTGTGATGGATATATACAAATTCATGTATGTATATTAAAAATTGGGCAGGGGGGGGACATTCTGTTGGGAACCCCTTCATGAGTGCTATTGGAGGTGCCCACGGGCACCATGTTGGGGACCCCTGTAATAGGCTATTTACTATATAATTGTACAAGTTTTAATGTTGTAAAGCCACCTTGTGTCCCAGTATTGGGGAAAAGGTGGGAAATAATAATAATACACCAGCTCATTGCTATAAGAGGGAATAAAGAGACCTTGTTGTTGTTCAGTCGTGTCCGACTCTTCATAACCCCATGGACCATAGCACGCCAGGCCTTCCTGTCCTGCGCTCTCTCCCGGAGCATGCTCAAGTTCGTATTCATTGCATTGGTGATGCTATCTAGCCATCTCATCTTCTGCCGTCCCCTTCTCCTTTTGCCTTCAGTCTTTCCCAGCATCAGGGTCTTTTCCAGAGAGTTTCCTCTTCGCATTAGGTGGCCAAAATATTGGAGCTTCAGCTTCAGTATCTGTCCTTCCAATGAGCACTCAGGGTTGATTTCCTTTAGGATGGACTGATTTGACCTCCTTGCAGTCCAGGGGACTCATAAGAGTCTTCTCCAGCACCACAGTTCGAAAGCATCGATTCTTCGGTGCTCAGCCTTCCTTATAGTCCAGCTCTCACAGCCATACTTTACTACTGGGAAAACCATAGCTTTGATTAGATGGACCTTTGTCGGCAAGGTGATGTCTCTGCTTCTTACTATGCTGTCTAGGTTGGCCATAGCTTTCCTCCCAAGGAGCAAGTGTCTTTTAATTTCATGGCTACAGTCACCGTCTGCAGTGATCTTGGAGCCCAAGAAAGTAAAATCTGTCACTGCTTCCATTTCTTCCCCTTCTATATGCCAGGAAGTGATAGGGCCAGATGCCATGATCTTAGTTTTTTTAATGTTGAGTTTCAAACCAGCTTTTGCACTCTCCTCTTTCACCCTCAACAAGAGGCTCTTTAGTTCCTCTTCACTTTCTGCCATTAGGGTGGTATCGTCTGCATATCGGAAGTTGTTGATAATTCTCCCAGCAATCTTAATTCCGACCTGTGATTCATCCAACCCGGCATTTCTCATGATGTACTCTGCATATAAGTTAAATAAGCAGGGTGACAATATGCAGCCTTGTCGTAATCCTTTCCCAATTTGGAACCACTCGGTTGTTCCATGTCTGGTTCTTACTGTTGCTTCTTGACCCTCGAACAGGTTTCTCAGGAGACAGGTAAGGTGGTCTGGTACTCCCATCTCTTTAAGAATTTGCCACAGTTTGTTGTGATCCACACAATCAAAGGCTTTAGCGTAGTCAATGAAGCAGAAATAGACAGTTTTCTGGAATTCTCTTGCTTTCTCCATGATGCAGCAAATGTTGGCGATTTGATCTCTAGTTCCTCTGCCTCTTCGAAACCCAGCTTGTACTTCCGGTAGTTCTCGGTTCGCATACTGCTGAAGCCTAGCTTGTAGGATTTTGAGCATCACCTTGCTGGCATGTGAAATGAGCGCAATTGTACGGTAGTTTGAACACTCTTTGGCGTTGCCCTTCTTTGGAATTGGAATGTAAACTGACCTTTTCCAGTCTTGCGGCCATTGTTGAGTGTTCCAAATTCGTTGGCATATTGAATGCAGCACTTTAACAGCATCATCTTTTAGGATGTTAAATAGCTCAGCTGGAATACTGTCAACTCCGCTAGCTTTGTTGTTACTAATGCTTCCTAAGGCCCACTTGACTTCACTCTCGAGGATGTCCGGCTCAAGTTCAGTGACTGCACTATCATGGCTATCAGGGACATTAAGATCTTTCCTGTATAGTTCTTCTGTGTATTCTTTCCACCTCTTCTTAATCTCATCTGCTTCTGTTAGGTCCCTGCCTTCTTTGTCCTTTATCATGCCCGTCTTTGCACAAAATGTTCCCTTGAGGTCTCCAATTTTCTTGAAGAGATCTCTAGTCTTTCCCATTCTGTTGTTTTCCTCGATTTCTTTGCATTGTTCATTTAAGAAGGCCTTCTTGTCTCTCCTTGCTATTCTCTGGAACTCTGCATTCAGTTGGATATATCTTCCCCTATCTCCCTTGCTTTTTGCTTCCCTTCTTTCCTCAGCTACTTGTAAAGCCTCATCAGACAGCCACTTGGCTTTCTTGCATTTCTTTTTCTTTGGGATGGATTGAGTTGCTGCCTCCTGAACAATGTTACGGACCTCCGTCCATAGTTCCTCAGGCACTCTGTCTATCAGGTCTAATCCCTGAAATCTATTCCTCACCTCCACTGTATATTCATCAGGGATATGATTTAGGTCATACCTGAATGGTTTAGTGGTTTTCCCTACGTTCTTCAATTTCAGCCGAAATTTTGCAAGAAGCAGCTCATGATCTGAGCCACAGTCAGCTCCAGGTCTTGTTTTTACTGACTGTATGGAGCTTCTCCATCTTTGGCTGCAAAGGACATAATCAATCTGATTTCGATATTGGCCATCTGGTGATGTCCATGTGTAGAGTCGTCTCTTGTGCTGTTGGAAAAGAGTGTTTGCTATGATCAGCGTGTTCTCTTGGCAAAACTCTATTAGCTTTTGCCCTGCTTCATTTTGTACACCAAGGCCATGCCTGCCTGTTATCCTGGTGATTTCTGGACTTCCTACTTTAGCATTCCAATCCCCTATGATGAAGAGGACATCTTTTTTTGGTGTTAGTTCTAGAAGGTGTTGGAGGTCTTCATAGAACCGATCAACCTCAGCTTCTTCAGCATCAGTGGTTGGGGCATAGACCTGAATTACTGTGATGCTGAATGGTTTGCCTTGGATTCGTACTGAGATCATTCTGTCGTTTTTGAGATTGTGCCCCAGTACTGCTTTTCCCACCCTTTTGTTGACTATGAGTGCTACTCCATTTCTTCTAAGGGTTTCTTGCCCACAGTAGTAGATATGATGGTCACCTGAATTAAATTCACCCATGCCTGTCCATTTTAGTTCACTGATTCCCAAGATGTCGATGTTCAATCTTGCCATCTCATGTTTGACCACCTCCAGCTTACCTTGATTCATTGATCTGACATTCCAGTTTCCTAAACAATATTGTTCTTTACAGCATCGGATTTTCTTTTCACCACCAGACACATCCACAGCTGAGTGTCCTTTCGGCTTTGGCCCAGCCGCTTCACTCTTTCTGGTGCTACTTGGAAATTCCCTCTGCTCTTCCCCAGTAGTATATTGGACACCTTCCGACCTGAGGGGCTCATCTTCCGGCATCATATATTTTAGCCTTGTGATACGTTCCATGGGGTTTTCTTGGCAAGAATACTGGAGTGGGTTGCCATTTCCTTCTCCAGTGGACCACATTTTGTCAGAACTCTCTGCCATGACCTGTCCATCTTGGGTGGCCCTGCATGGCATAGCTTATGGCTTCACTGAGTTACGCAAGCCCCTTCGCCACAACAAGGCAGTGATCCATGAAGGGGATAAAGGGACCTATCTTACACCAAGTCAGACTATTTGTCCATCTATTCCCATTTTGTCTACTCTGATTTCCAGCACTTTCTCACCATCTACTACTTGATCTTTGCTTAACTGGAAATGCCAAGGACTGATCCCAAGTCCTTCGGCATTGCTCTACCACTGAGCTAGGATTCCTCTCCAGTATTGTGTGTTCCTGAAGATTGGATTGGCTATCATCACACAGATCCTTGCACAGCTTTTTCTTTCAAAGCTTCAAGGAAGTTGGTGCCACATTTTACATAGGTCATTCACTCAACAAGTGAAGTTAATTCCTAAGCAGGCATTTAAACCTTGCCTCTCTAATCCAAGTTGTGGCCAGTGCATCCCATCAACCCTCAAAACCTTAGTCACATCTGTCTGTAATCCTGACAGGTCTGCTGTGGAGCCATTTGACAGCTTCATCCCATTCATCTTACTTGGATTATCCTCTATGTGAATACTGTCTCATCCATCTGGCTATTACACATCTTGCACATGATTGGCATAATGGCATTAAAGAAATTCCAAATAAGAAGTCTTAAACAGATGACAGAAAATTGCAAACTTAATACATACCTCTGGTTCTCTTTTAATAACACCAGTCCATACTTCCCCAGTCCAAAGCTAATTTGTATTATGTTGCCTTTCTAAGTCTCCTATTACTTGCCATTCCATGAGGTTTTCCCTCTGTTCCATTTTTTTTCCCTTTGGCCTTTCATTTTATCATATTTACACTGGGCTTGTTTTTGCAGTCAAGCAGCCCACCAATGGCGGAGATATGGGGAGGGCAGGTGAGAGAGATGGAGACGGTGCTTGGGTTTTCATGATAACTGCAGCCTACCATGGCTTGTTTAAGCCATGGTGGGCTGTGGCACATGTGGGGGGCTATTTTGAATACTCAAGCTGTGACTGAGGCTTGTTGTGTCATCCAAAGCCAGTGAGGGTGGGTTGTTTCTGTGGTTTATAAACCACTCACAACTTCAAACATCCCATGGGTTCTGGGTGGTTTGTTAACCACGCCAACAACCCACTCTCATCAAGTTCTAGGAATGTACGAAAGGTACGTACCTTTCGGGGATTATGCTGATGGTGCGGGGGGAGGCGTTCCGTCCCTCCCCCCAGAATCCTCGCCCTGGGGGGGAGGCGCTCCGTTCCTCCCCCCCTGGAATTCTGGCCGGCCGGCTGTGCTCCGCAGCGATTCTGCAGAGCCACCGGCCAGCTCCACCAGCAGCCAGACATCTAGCCGCTGGCTAGCAGGGACGAAAATGGCGGCGGCTGTAGCCGCCGCCGTTTGCGTCCCTGCAGTCAGCCATGATAGGCTACGTAAAGATTTACGTAGCCTATCAAGGTTGATTAAAAAAAAACGCGCGTACGCAAATGGCGGCGGCCATGGCTGCCGCCATTTGCATCCCTTATTTTGGCACGTCTTAGTCTATGTAAACATTTACGTAGACTAAGACGGCAAAAATAAGGGGAACGCAAATAGCGCAGCATCTACGCTATTTGCGTTCCCCTAATTTTTGCCGTCTTAGTCTACGTAAATTTTTACATAGACTAAGACGTGCCAAAATAAGGAACACAAATGGCCATGGCCGCCGCCATTTGCGTACGCGCGTTTTTTTTTCCATCAGCCGTGATAGGTATGTAGCCTATCACTTTTTTTGTTTTGTTTTGTTTTTAAACCTGGAAATGGCAGTGGCGGCAGCCGGTCAGAAGACCCGCTGCCGAACTGCCGCCAGAGCCGCCGCCGCCAGGAAGATCCGCCCCAGGTAAGTCCCGTCCCGGGGGGGTGGCGGGCAGTTCCGCCACCGATTTCGGGGGGCCGAATGCACTGGCATTCGGCCTCCCCGAGATCCGTGGCGGAACTTTCGTACATCCCTACCAAGTTCCGACGACACAGCAAGCTGCAGTTGCAGCTTGAATATTCAAAAGTTGCCCTGCAGACACTGCAACCCACCATGGCTTAAATAAGCCATGGTGGGCTGCAGTGATCGTGATAACCCGAACGCTGTCTCCATCTCTTCCCCCGCCCCCGGTCTCTGCCATCTCCAACCACCCTTCTCTCAGTTTGCTAATTCTCTCCTCACAACTATCCTTCTCTCTGCCACTTTACCTCTGGACTCTGTGTCCCCTGTCCTTGAGCCCTCTTTCCAGTCTGTTCCTAAGGTCCTATCTTCTCAGTTTTTTACTTCCATTTTGTGCCAGCAGCCCATGTTTCCTCTTGTACCTAAACCCTGTACGAAGCCCTGTTTTTCTTCCCATAGAAATTGGCCTTTCACATCTCTACTAAGCAGGAAACATTTGTAAACATTCTCTACTAAACATATTCACCCCAAGAAGTTAGAATGTTTGTGGGCATTCTATGCCATCACAACATTTTGAGTGCATTGTCTTATATGATATATTGTGATTTTAAATTGTTGAGAGTCACCTTGAGTATTGCACAAACACTAGAAGGATGGTGTGTGTGTGTGTAAGCATATATACATATTCATGAAGGAGGTTTCATGTTTGGAAGGGGCAGTGGGGCAAAGCTTCTGGTCTTGGCCATACATCCCAACATCCACGCACTGAGCATGGATATCCAAGCAGGAGAAGTCTACACACATTTCTCAAATATCCACACTAAGTGAGTGGATATCGGTATGGTGGTGGTGAAGAGCTCTGCAACATTGCATGTGGCATTGCATGACACAGGCCTTCTGGCCCTTCTGTGAGGCTCCCTTTCATGATTATAACATGTGAACGAGTGCATATTCTGGCTTTGAGTCATGAGGAGCAAGGGCCAGTGTCTACAAATGACAAGGCTCAAGGTGTTTCTCCTCTTGCTTGGACTACTTTAAAAGAATTAAACAAGATTTAAACATGATCAGGATTTCTACATTTCCTTAAATTGTTATTACTAACCAAAAGCATGCCTTGGGCTCAGCAGACAATGGAGATGCAGCTGAGCTCATCAAAACAAGGCCTGATCTCTTACCAAGGGCTGTTTTCTGTAAACTGCAATACTCATACTATTTTATCTGAGTTTGTAATGTTGAAATGTTCCTTAGCTGATGGGAGGGGGAAGTTCTGTTTGAAACTCCCCCCACCCCCCATTCTCGTTATTGCTGCTAATAGTTTTACATACGTCTGTCTCTCTCCTAGCTCTCGCTGTTCCAGATGATACTAGTGTTTTCTGAATAATGGAAGCCCTAGAGAAGAATTCTTAAGCTTTATAATCCTCCGAAATCCCTATAGGAAGCAATTTACAACATTGCATCGAACAGTGGCTTTTGCCTACTACAAAGCCTAGAAAGAAGCTGCGAAGAGTAGCGAGAGCCTGTCTGCTCGCCTCTCGAAAGGATCTTCAACAACAACAAAATGGTGTGAGTGCAATCGTGATTGACAGGCCTTTTTCATGGGAAGAAAGGGTGGTCCTCCTAATGATCATGCCTGCATTGAAAAAAATAAAATAAAAATAATACGGAGAAGATTTTCATTCAGTAGCAGATTTGGCACAGGGATGTTGGAACTTCTGAGAACAACTCAACATGTGTATATTTGACTCAGTATTAGATACTGATGTTCAAGTTTTAGCCATTCTTAATTTTTTAAATGAGACATGTCATAGATGACATATACCCAGAAATAGATGACATATACCCAGACATATACCCGACATATACCCATATACCCAGACATAGATGACATATACCCAGAAATTGCTTGTTTTGGCCTAAAAGCCTTGCTGTTTGGGTCTAAGCTGTGGCTATTCATTGGATGGAGAAAGATACTTTACAGATGCTCAACAGATTTTTTTTTTTTCTGCAGTATTATTCCACATTGTGGACATTCAATGACATCATAGCATTTCAGCCTATACATGTGATGGTGGAAGTCACAGGCCACAGCCAGTTTTCCACCTCATGGTAGACATGATTAAAACAGTTGCCAATCTATTTTTGAAAATCACTTTTGACAGAGGAAATATTTTTGCCCTTCTTCTCTTGTCTGAAAACTGCTATTTCTCCCTCAAAAATTTACCAATCTTCCTGAAATTTGCAAGGTATATAAATGCAGCAATCATTTCTGGCACCTATAAATGTCAGAAACATCAGTGAAACCATTCACATTTTATGAAGGTTAGAACAACCCCACATTACCTTTTCACACGGTGGAATCTTTGTTGTTGTTTTACTTACAGGCCTTAACAAAGGACACACTATCAAATCTCCTTTAGTTCAGAAAGAGAACTTGAATGATAAGCAGGAAGAGTCTGAAGAAGCAGACCAGTTGTTTGAATGAGCACCTGGTGTTAATTAATCCCTTATAAACTTCCTGGAGCTGACTCCTCCTCCCAGGCTCTGCCCCCTTGCTAAGGAAGCAAGTATATAAAGGGACAGTACTATAGTCTCTAGCCCAGAATTCCATTGCCTCTTGCTGGATGTGGTTCCTGCAGTGGTGATTAGGCCTAATGGAGCTTTTTGGGTTCTGAAACCTTGGGGGCTTCTGCTTTGGTGGAATCTCGCTCAGGAGTGTCTGGCTTAAGAGGACCTCTGGTTGTAGTTGGGCTTGGTATCAGGGACCCAGTCAGGCAACCAGCAGACTGTGTTAATGTCTGCTGACTCATTTGGCCCTTGTCCTTTGGAGTCATGGACCAGGTCATGAATGGAAGCCCGGGTCATGATAGTCTCTGCCTCTCCCTCACCGCAGGTTAATAGAAGCTTCAAGAGGAGATTTACACTGGTAATATGGCAATGGGGAAGTGCTAAACATGTTCTCCCACAGCACCACTTCCTTGATATATAAAGCAGCCCCATGCAGCAGCTAATGATGACAACGACAACAACTGCAGGAGATCCTAATAATCAGGTTTGACTTTTCAAACATCTCATAGAAGGTCTCATGGTTTAGCACAAAACCATCTGAGAAGCTGAGCCCCCAAAGAAAAGGCATTATTTCACTCAGAGATTTGCTGTTTTGTTTTTTATCTGCTTTTGCAATCCCTCCAAGAGAAAGAGAAAATGATATGGCTTATGTGAAGGTTTAAGGCCTATAGAGGCAAAGGGGGAAAAAATGGTCAGGCTTAGAGGCCTGGAGTTTTTGTTGGGAGAGGGTATCCCTCAGAGGAGTAGTTTCACTTCCCCAGTTAAGTTTCAGTTGCATCTCCCCAGTTAAGTTTCATTTCTTTAGGTTGGAAACAATATTTCAGTTTTGAGGGAGGAGGGTATAAAAAGAGTGAGAGAGCCAGTAAGAGTCAAAGTCAGGGAGACCAGAGCCTGAGAGGGAGCAGGAAGAAGCAGCCTGAAAAAGTCTAAGTGCAGGTAGGGTAAAGGAACTTGTGTTTTGCAACTTTTATTTTCCCTTAATGCCTTTTGTATCACTCAGCCCTATTGTGTAAATACCTTTAGTTGTGATTTGTTTGCTTTAATTTACCAGTAAACTGCCGTGGTCTGTTAAACCCCCTGTCTAGAGTTTGTCACCCCATGCCTACTAGGGATGGATGAGCCCATCTCCATCTGTGTTGGGGGGAGCTTGATGAGCTGCTACCCCCACTCACATGGCCTGCACATGCTCGGTGAGCCTCCCTGCTTGCTCCACCCACCCGCGAGCTGCATGAGCCGCTCCTCCTCTCCACACCAAGGATTCCAGTCAAGCCCTTGTGCTTTATGTGCACAGGGACTTGATTGCTGAATCCTTGGTGCAGCCAGCCCCCAGCTCTCACCCTGACCTACTCTAGAGAAGGCCGGGGCAAGAGCATGGGGTGCTGCTGTTACCCTTCTTCCTTGTTTCAGCTGTCAAAGGCTAGGCATGGGGAAGAAGGGCTTACGCGGCCAACCCCCAGCCTCTCACCCTGGCCTACTCTAGAGAATGCCAGGGTGAATGTGCTGGGGTGCTGCCATCACCCTTCTTCCTTGCACAGCAGCCATGGCAAGAAACAGGCTGGTCATTTTACATAATTGTAAGAGACTCATGGAAAACAACCAGCCTGTCTCATGCTACTGCTGCTCTAGCAAAGATGGGGGAAGGAGGAAAGGCGCTGCCTTCTTCCCCTCCTGGAGATAGGTGGCTGGCTTGCTCAGGGACCGGGTGCTGTGTTCTTGCCCAGCTCAGCATGTGGCAAGTCGGGCAAGAGCTCAGGTCCACGAATTGGCCTCTGCGGGGCTGAACTGGCAACTTCTCATTGGGCTTCGAGCCCCAACTGGTCACTCATGCTACCCCTAATACCTACAGCCTAAACCCCACATTATTGGAAAGGGAAGGATAAAAGAAGGAAGGTGGGTCTCTTAAGGAGGCAAGAGATCCTTAAGGAGTTGCTCAGGGGGTCTAGGTCATAAGAGGAACCTTGACAGACTATTACGAAGTTTCATGTGGGGTGTGGGGGATCGCAGCTCCCCGATATGTAATTTTCAGATGCAAAACAGGGGAATAAAAGAGATCTGCTTCACTGTAAATCATAATAAGTACCAGAGAAATCACAGGGAAATGGTCACTTTTAGGCTTGCAAACAACAAAATCTTTTAAATTCATGTCTATTTCTCTTGGTCCTGCCTGACTGCAATTCATTGCTGTTGGTCCTTGTCCCACTGGATGGTAGTATTTAGGCTATGCCAAATGAGATTGATTGATGCCATTGATCAATTACAAATGTATTGCTGGCGTGCTATGACTATTGCCCTTCATCAAAATGAAAATGTATGAATGCCAATAAATAAGAGGGCAATAGAATTAACCTGAATTGGCTTAAGCATTCAGTAAGAGTTGCAATGGGCAGTGATTGAATGCAGAGAGCCACAGCTGTGTTCAGCTCTTCGGATATCGCTTCGAGCCATAAAAGAAATGGGGATTAATTGTTGCAGACCCATGACTCAAAAGCATCTTGGCATGAACTAGCCACCAAAGAAATGGTTGCCCGGCTTTTCCAAACAGGTCAGGAAACAGGGAAACCCCATCTGTGCTCATCATCTTGTGAATCTGTCTGTTATCTTCCACTTCAAAATAAGCCCATATTGACTATGTTCTTACTATGTTAGGGACTTTAAAGCAACCCCTTCACACATATCCACGCACCGTTAAAATAAAAGCAGAGGTCACTGTGTAGCTACTGGATTCTTTGTCTAAGGCAGCCTTCCCAAACTCTGATAATCAGAGGAAGGGTGGGGAAGTGGAAGCAAGGGGAAATCGGGAAGTTGCACATGTTTAGGCTTCGTTACAGATTGGGATTGAAAAATCACTCAATTCGTTTTCTCTCCATTTCTAATTTTCCCAAACTGACATTTGGTTTGTCCTGTTTCTATATCAGTTTGAGTTAGGAGGAGGAGTTTTCACAAACATTTATACACATTTTGTTGTCATTTCTCCTAATGCACATATCTTTGTAATTAATTTTGCCTAATATATGCATTCTTGTATGCAATTGACCCTAATAGAATGCATTTTCGAATGTCAGTTTCACAGATACATACATTTGTGTACACACTTCCCCTAATATACACATTTTTGCACACATTTTTGGACAGGAGACCTCCATCAAGAAGTGTGAATTTTGAAGGAAAACTGAATTTTGTTTTGTGCAGATGTCCAAAAGTGCAAATTTAGATAAGGCCACATTAAAGTGCAAACCAAACAAATTTCTCCTCCATCCCTAATGGAAGGATGAGTTACAGTAGAGCATGATTGCTTTGGGGGAAGCCTACGATGTTTGGAGCTTTTTCATTTATAATAATTTTAAAAATGAGTAGGTAGGCAGGGGATGATTGAGGTTTATACAATTATGTATAGGGTAGGGGAAAATATGGATAGAGAGAGTTTTTTCTACCTCTGTCATAATACTCGGACTTGGGGGTCATCTCATGAAACCTATCACAGGAGATTCAAACAGAAATACTTCTTCACACAACGTGTAGTTACTGTACAGAATGCACAAGGTCTGGTGATGGCCATTAGTGCAGATGGCTTCAAACAGAGATTAGACATCTTCATGTAAGATAAATCCTACTCATGATGGCTATAACAGGTGTTGGGGAGCAGTAATGGGTGCAGGCATGTCCATTGGCAGGAAATCCATTTCTCTTTTGGACTGACTGAGTTCCATGGTGTTCCTGACTGGGCTCATATGTATGGGTCGAGCCACAGCTTTTCCCCAAACTCCATGAGCTTTTTGCTTTTTTAAAAAAAAATGTGGTGTGCTGCAATTTGCACAAATAGGGATTTGCACAAATTGTGGCAAATTTGTGTAATTTGCACAAATTCTAGTTGCTTTTTGTGATTTGTGCAAATTGCAGCCAAAATTTGCATAATTTATGCAAATTGTGGCCAAATTTACACAAATTGTGCAAATTACCATAATTTGCGTGGGGGAAATAAAGAGGAGGAAAAAAAACATGGACTGGACTGACTTGATGCAGATTGAGTTGGGCTTCTGGGCGGAAAATGGACTGAAGTCTGGGGCAGGGGGGGACCAAGGAAGCTCATCAAGCTCCACCCCCCAAATGGATTCCTCCAGCATTCCTAAATGGGACATCTGATTTCAGATTGTGGGAAACGAAATGCTGGATTCCATTGACTTTTGGTACAATGTAACAGGGCTCTTCTAGTGCTTGATTTAAAGATGGATGAATCAGTCAATTTTGCTTTTTCCTGCATTTTTTTTAAACTGAAGTTATTTCCATCCTGTTTCTGAAGAAATTTCCTAAGTTATTAAGTTCTTATTAAAAACAAAAACAAAACTTGAACAAAATTCTTACTCATCCCCAGCTTGATTCTTCATGTTGAGACACCAAACAGCTGGCTTGCATATGTAGTTCATCACTGGGTAATCACACCATTCAGTATTAACTTGCATGTGAGGCACCAGATTAAAAACGACAACAACAAACAAACAAAAACCCTTTCATATCACTAGATGCCATCTCAATTATAGTATTTTCCAACAGGATCGCACATTCAGCTGCCAATAACAAACTGCTGAGAAATAAAGTATGTGCATGTATTTGTGAATCATCCCCAAACCCAAATATTATGTGGCATAACAGAGGTATGCTGTTTCATAGGTTTACTTCTGGGATTGGTGTGTGAGTGTATGTCACAATTCTGGCAACAAAATCCAGAAAGAACAGGGTGTTTGTGAAATATTCTGTAAATACAGCCATGGGGACCATGGAACTAAATGGACTGTTGTGGTATAAGATTTCATCTGATGCATAGGTTTGGTTAGTTAGTGGCTGAGATGTTTCAGTGCTTCCTGTCCTTTGCAGAAAATACTAAGTTTTGATAAGTAGCTAATTGAGGTTTCTCTCTATAGTGTCTTTCTTGGTAGTGATTAACAAAGGACCTTCAGAAATATTCATAGGTCCTATGTGTACTCTTTCATGGTAAACCTGAACATCTGTAGACCCTCTCACACTTTTCTAAAGCTGAATGTAATACCCAGTGTTTAGATGCTGATGTGAACATTGCTGAGCAATTGGGGAATACATATTATTATCTAACAACCAGAGTAAATGTTACATATGAGCAAGGCTTCTGGGAAAAAAAATGTAGAGGTCAAAAATATGGAAATATATTTAGATTTAAAGGAGAGCTGTTCATCTGTTTTAATTTGGGGGCCAAAACTAGAGCTATCAGAGAGAAAAAAGTATTTACATTTAAACCTGTTCAGGTTCACTTTCCCTATCCCCAGGGAAACACTGTAATTGTTTTCCATCTCTGCTGCTACTTTGGGACTCCCGCCCCCCTGCCCTGGTTAGGCCTTCTTACTCCTCCCTAAAATGATCCCAACCAATCATACATCACATAGTGAATGCCATGATGTTATGATTATACACAACATCACATTCATCACTGAATGTGTTGATCACTGAATGTGATTAAAACAAATTGCAGAAGGGGAATTTTCGCTGCGGAAAACTTTCAGGAAAGGTGTCCCTTATCCTGCCTGGGGCCCAGCGGAAGCAGTCTGCACTACAATCAGTTCTGGGTCATGCTAAGCAAGGCAGGATCCATATCAATCAAGGCAGGACCGTGCAGACCACGCTGCATGAAGTGCTGGCTCAAGCCTTCCTTCAGAAGGAGCTGTTGTCCCAGCAAAGGACTGCAATCGCCTGGGGCCTTAAGAAGACCGGCGGAGCCTGGTCTTTCAGTGGCTCTGCCCCTGCGTTACTGTAGTTCTTAAAAGGTCAGAGTCAGTACTTGCAGTTTCATGCTGCTGCATGGTTGAGGGGCTAAACAAGCTACGGTGTCATGCTCAGAGTCACATGATGGGAAAGCAACATCCTCTGGATAGTAGCTATAGAAGTGGGTGATGATGAAGGCTCCTCGAGAAGTGGGATTACCTGTGACCTGTCTGAATCTGAGTCCCTTTCAGCTCAGAGCATCAAAACCAGAGGACACGACACCCCCATTTTTGTTCAGCCTTAATTTATATCTTGCTATTATCTATAAAGCTCAGTGTAGGCAAACCAACAGAAACCAGTCAGTGGGCATCACTATTGCTTCCCACTTAACAGAGAGAGTAGTGGCCCCAAGGCAATCCAGCAAGCCAATAATTTAGCTCTTCAACCTGTTCAGACCGGGGACCCACTTTTAGCCCAAGCGTGCAAATGGGGACTCCCTTCTCCTCCTCCTCCTCACCATTTATTTCTGTCGTGCTGCTATGCCTGTCACATTTAGGGTTACCCAGAACAGTCTGTTTCTGGTTCATGCCAGTTTTGCATGTGTTCATTCATAAGTTTCCCCAATCATGTGTAAATTAAAACAAAACAAAAATCCTCAGGAAAAAATCCAGTGTTTTTAATATTTTTCATGTTTTCAATGTTTGAAAATATATTATTTTGATTTATTTTGCATTTTTGTGACTTTGTTGTTTGTTTTTTATGATTGTAAGCCACATCAAGGGCATTTATTGGTTGGGCAATATGGAAATCTAATAAATAAATACATAAATACACATTTAAATATGTATTTTGAATGTTTTTAATGCATTTTATACACAATTTACCCTAAAATTTACATTTTATGTGCAAGTGCCCTAAAACATATCTTTTTAAGCATTTTACCAAAAAATATACATTTTATACAATTTTGGTACATTTTTAATGGCCCAAATCACATTGCGAAATTTGGAGAAATGGATAATCTGAAGTATAATTGTGTTTCTATTTGTACTTTCGTCTGGGAGGTATGGATTGGACTGGTTCAATTCAAAATGTAGGCTGAATGAAAACCTTGAGTATCCCTAGTTACAACTCATCTCAGGTCTGGCTGTGACCCAGCAGTGGATCCTGACCCACCAGTTGAAGACCAATGATTTAGGTAACATTGGAACACAAGTCTACATAGCTGGAAAATCCAGCGTCTGACTCCCTGAACTACACTCAGTTGAGAGCTGTGGCCTGCAAATTGCAGTCCTGTACAACTGCCTTTGCTTCACACAATTTTGCAGTGCTAGCAGAAATCATTCTATGTGATCAAGTGTTTGGAATGGACAACTTGGGCTGTTAGCACTAATTATGGCTATGGTATAAACACGACAAGGAAGAAAAGGTCATGTATATTCCCTGACCTTTCAGATTCTCAGTGTAATCTCTTTGAAGATGCATGACATTAACATGAGGGACACAACAAATGAATTCACATCAGAGGAAGTAAAAATTAGTTTACCCTTTTTATGGTGTCCTTCACTTTCAGGGTCTAAGAATGGAAGCTGCTCATGGATTTATGTAAAAGGGTAACTCTAACTGCTGGAACATTTTGCCCTTTGGGATAAAAAAAAAAGACTGGAATCTTCTACTTGTTGGAATCATTTGACAAAGATTAGAAAGAACGAGGAAACCATGCTCCAGAATGACTTCACTTTCGAGGAGCAGTCACAACAAAACAAAACCCTCAGGCCACAATCCTATACAAATGTACCTGGAAGTAAGTACCTTTAAGCTCATTGGGGCTTATTTAAGAGTAGGCATATATAGGATTGTGCAGTCAGTTATGCACCAGCCTGCAACTAGGGATGAGATGTATTTCTGTGTTTTCATCCTTTATTGGCCAAGGATCACTCTTTATTCACTCAGTTCAGGGTTTCAGTCCTCCAGAATTGAAATTAATTCCAGAATTAGAGCATGTGTAGTTTGTCTTGGCTTTGAGTTCTTTCAATCCAGGCTTTTTCCTCCTCAGAGTCTTCAAAACCTTTCTTCTGATTGTAGGGGTCGAACCCTTCAGTCAGACTAAAGCATGCTGTCATTGCCTTAAAGAATTACACTTTTCATCAGTATATTCTGTATACTGTTTTGCCATTGCTTATGAAATTGCCTAAGGGTAAAAACAGAGAACTTCTTAAAGTAAGCTGGCAGAAATTATGACCCTCTGACCCAAACATAGCTTTAGTTGTCATGTGTGGAAAACCACCAGGAACTCAATGAGTCTCCTGCTTTGCTGACTGCCTGGGTCTGTAAAAACAGGCTTCGTCAAGCATCTGACAGGTCACCATAGAAGTCTGGAGGGGACTTCTGGCTTGGTTGGTCACAATTTTACAAACTTGCCTTAAGGTTTACCAACTATGGGAAACTTTGAGTATAGAGATGGATTTACCTGTCAGTTTTGGTTTCTTCCACAGTCATTAAACATACATATATACATAAATACATAAATAAATAAGGGGGCCTTTTCTGCTGTGGCACCTCAGCTGTGGAATGAGCTCCCTACAGAGGTTCACCTGGCGCCTACATTGTACTCCTTTCAGTGCCAAGTGAAGACTCCCTCCCCCCAGTATTTTTTAGCTTCCTAGTCTTTTAGCCCTGTTGTTTTAAAACTATGTTTTAAATCTCTGCATTGCTACTAGGTTTACTTCTGGTTGTACTGTTATATTGTGGTTTTAAGCTTTCATATTTTATATTGTTTTATGCTGCACCTAGTGGTTTTAATTTTTGTGAACTACCCAGAGAACTTTGGCTATTGGGCGGTATAGAAATGAAATAAATAAGAATAAATATCAATCCTGAATATGAAGAATATGTGAATTTTGGTAAATTATTATCAAAAACAATCAGACATAAAACTATCACCCATCTCCACCAGCCAAATTCAATTGATATTACTATTCACAGCACAAAGAGGACCATTGTCAGGGTGGAAACTGAGCCCATAGAACCCCAGAGCAGTTCTGATTCTGAGGAGGAACAGCAATCCGTGGGAGAGGAGCGAGCTCATCCCTCACAGGCACAGCAGCTGGCAGAGATTTCTCCTGCCAGCATTCCTGAGATAGATAGTGACCCTGGCAGTGAGAGAGTGCGGGAGGGGGATCTCGACGCAGATGCAGGGAGCAACGAGTGATGGAGGGCGCGGAAAGGAGGCGTAGCGCCTGTTTAGCACACAAGCAATGGTCGCGTCTCATGGACCCAAGGGAAAGAGGGAGGAATTATCCCTAGCCCATAAGTTCAGGGTCTTCAAGTGATTCTCCTTAAAACGGGGACCAACTGCCTAACCTGGAGCATAGGCTACTGTGCTGTTCATTGCTTAGTCGCTGGTGATTAGCATCTGAAAAAGTCATTAAGTTGTAAAAGGATTAAAGCCTTGAAAAGAATCCTTTCGTCTGTGCCTTGAGTCAGCTATTGGAGTGTACTGAAAGAGGCTGCTAGGACGCTCTTGACAACCATGTTGTACCTGCCTGTCTTATCCATGTTAAAGGTGAGGAGCCCATTTGAGAGAGAGAGAGAGAGAGAGAGAGAGAGAGAGAGAGAGGTGGCAATCCTACTTCATCACCACAAAGATGGGTGAGTACACAGGGATTCAAACCCAAACCTCTAAGACCTAAGCGCTAAAAGGCTTGGGCCTGGATGGATGAATCTGTCAGTTTTGCTTCCTCCCACATTATTTTTCTTTTTATATCGCAAGGTATTTCCATTCCAAATATGAAGAAATCTGTGAATGTTAGTAAACTCTTATTAAAAATGAGCTGAAACAAAATTATCACCCATCCCTACTTCTGTATGGCAGCTCTTATTGTATGGGGATGTGGTCCTCTGTAGGTTTTAACCATGCAGTGACGTGTGCATTCCCATACCCCATTCTTTTCATCTTATTGTTCTCAGGACTGTTAAGAATGATAGACTAATGGCTCTCTGTGCCATCATGCAGAACTTGTTAAACCTTGCAGTTCTCTGATTTCAGCCTTTTTAGGGTCATAGCCCCTCATCAGCCCCCACAAAGAAAGAAAAAACCCAACCACACATCACAGCTGTCAAGGAAGTACTGCAGCTACCTAAAACTGTTAACCAAGCATGGTTTTGGCATGAAGTGCTATGTGCTTCACACTTTTCTGCACCCTGCCAGGTGATTGTGTCAGCTGTCAGAAGGTGTTCTATTTTTGTTGCAAACCTGTGAATTATGTTGTCTTGAATTTCTCTTTGCAAAGTCAGAAACCTGCATGGTAATGAAAACCATGGTAATGTTATCTTTATCTTCAGCAGCAGACCTGTTACTGAGCTAGTTCTCCATGTGCATCCTTGGGAAATTCCCAACAAGCAAGACTGTGTGGCATTGGGGTGTGTGGTTACTGATGTTCCCCATTTCGGAGGCCACAACTACTCCGTAGTGCAGCCGATACAGTAATGGCGGCTGCTATTACCATATTGCTGGGAGAAATACAGCTTCCTGTAAAGTGCTGTTTGTTTGTTTTTTACCTAAATAGAGCTGTAAACAGCCACAATTAGGTTAAACTCAGGGCTTTACCGCCTATACCAGGCACTATGGTAATGGCGGCTGCCATTACCCTATCGCTGGCTGTTCGTCCCTTCCCTCTACTGTGAGCCAGCTGTCAAAGGCCGGAGCAAGGAGGAGGGGCCTCAGTGCAGGCACCTCACATCCCACAGCACTCGCTCCCTGTCCTTCTCAGGGCGAGAATGCTGGAGTGCCTGCTGCCATCACTCTTCGGCACGCTGGCTGTCAAAGGCCAGCACGGGGAGGGGGGGGGTCTTGGTGCAGCCACCACGTAGTGCTCTCACCTTGAGAGCACTGCAGGGTGGCTGCACCGAGGCCCCTCCTCCTCATGCCGGCCTTTGGCAGCTGCCATTACCGTATCACCTGCGCTTTGGAGCCGGAGTGCAGCTCCGCAAAATCCTCCAGCTGCAGAGCTGCTCCAGCAGATTCCGGGGGGAGGGAGAGGAACAGATCACCTCCCCCTCCCCGCGGACTCCCCCACCCCGGAACGGAAGGTAGGGGTTTTGTACCTCCCTATGTGCAATGTTTCTGGGTCCAAAACAGACTAAAGGAACAAGGAATGACTTAAAATATGACTTGATTTCAATGAGTGTCTAAGAATCTCTTGTACCACAAGCTAAAGGCTTCTGAAACTTTAGGGCAAGTCCTCAAATTGCCAACTCCTTAATACTAAAGATGTGTCAATAAAGTACACAGCATGCAATGCAAATCCAGCTAATGTGGTATGTTTTGAATAGGGGTGCACGAAACCCACTTACCTGGTCTCGCAGCTTTTCGCGGTGGGGGGGAGGCGCTTCGCTGCTTTCCCCCCGAAGTTCAGGCCGGGGGGGAGGCTTCCCACCTCTCCCGGCCAAAATTCAGGCCGGGGAGGAGGCGCCTCGCCTTGCCCGGCTGCGAAATTAAAAGTTAAAAAAAAAAAACGCCCCCGTGATAGGCTATGTGACGATTAATGTAGCCTATCACGGCTAGATCTGCAAAGTCAGCCATGATAGGCTACGTAAATCGTCATGTAGCCTATCACGGGTGACTTTATAAAAAAAAAAGCGTGTACGCAAATGGCGGCCCCCATAGGGAGCTGCCATTCGCGTTCCTTATTTGGTCGCTGTAGTCTACGTAAATCTTTACGTAGACTATGGAGAAAATAAGGGCAATGCAAATAGCGTTGCCCTTATTTTCGCCGTAGTCTGCGTAATCTTTATGTAGACTACAGCAACCAAATAAGGAACAGGAATGGTGGCTCCCTATGGGGGCCGCCATTATCCGTACGCGCTTTTTTTTTTTTTTAAGTCACCCGTGATAGGCTACGTGACGATTTACGTAGCCTATCACGGCTGACTTTGCAAATCTAGCTGTGATAGGCTACGTTAATCGTCACGTAGCCTATCACAGGGACTTTTTTTTTTTTTTTTAGTTTTATTGGAATGGCGGCGGCAGCAGCTGGTCGAAAGATCGGCTGCCGCCCCCGCCCCTGACGAAGACCCGACGAACCGCCGCCGGAAGGGACATTCGGCAAAGGTAAGTCCCATCCCGGGGGGGGGGGCGGGGGGCGGAGAATTTCTCCCAGAAACTTGTTCGGGGGGCCGAACATGTTGGCGCTCGGCCCCCTGAAGTTTCGGGGAGAAATTCTCCGCCACCCCTAGTTTTGAACTGCTGGTAACAGTGTGGAATAATTACGGCTTATGTTCTCCTATACCACTACCAAAATCACCTTCTTGTCTTGTAAATCAGTAGAGGATGCAGGCTAAATGAATAGAGCAAGAAAAGAGGACCAACGATGTGTGTTAGTTAGGGATGTCAGAGAATTCCTCCACGGATTCCAGTGAGGCCGGATTTTAAAGAAAGTGCTCTTTCTAAAGAATCCCACCCCCTGGAATCCATGGCGGAATGGCCTCCCCCCGCCCCCACAGAATCCCCCTGGGATGGAACTTACCTGGGGCGGATGCGGTGGCAGCTCCAGCTGCTCTCCCGACCGGCCGCAGCCGGGCTGCTGCAGCCACCATTTGCGTTCTTGCAGCTGTGATAGGCTACGTAAGTATTTACGTAGCCTATCACAGCAAAGAGCAGGGATGTTGTGCCCCTGCTCTTTGCCGTGATAGGCTTATGTAAGTATTTACGTAGCCTATCACGGTAAAGGCAGCCATGCAAATGGAGTAGCAGCCGCCATTTGCGTGGCTGCCTTTACCGTGATAGGCTATGTAAATACTTACGTAACCTATCACAGCTGACTGCAAGCATGCAAAAGATGGCTGCCATTTGCAGCCGCAGTGGCCCGGCTGCAGCAGGAACTCCGGCTGCGGCCAGCCCCGGCCAGCGGCTCCATGGAGCCGCTGCGGAACGAAGCCAGCCAGGGATGATTCCGGTGGGAGGGACGGAACGCCTCTCCCCCACCGCGGATGGCCCGGCATGGAGCCACGTAAGGGATTCGTACATCCCTAGTGTTAGTAGAAGGACTGAATATACAAAGTTCAAGACTATGTGAGGCGGTGTGAGAAATAAGAACATCCTTATTTTCAGCGGTGAAATGATGCTGTGTATGATTAGGGATGTGCAAACCAGCAAAACCTGAGTTTGTCGAGGCTCTTCAGTTTCCACCTCAAAGCTTGTTCCAAATCCTGTCTGTATCAGCTTCTGAGCTTTGTGTCCCCCCCCCACATTTGCACATGAACATTTGTGCCTCTTTGCATATGAAAATTTGTGCATATTCCATAGATTGTGCACTTCCCCCCCCCAATGATCAAAAGCATGTTTGTGAGCGTTTTGCAAATGTAAGCATTTTTTCATGTATACTTTTAAAATGTACACATTATTCGAACACATTTTTGAGGTATATGGCATGAATCCACTGCAGATTGCATTTGGGTCCATTCTCAGTTCCGGGAGGTGCAAACTGGGTAAATTCTGTCCAAAAACAAACTGAAACAAATTTATCATACATCCCTCTGTATGGCATGTCTTGAAATTGCACTACCATGCTGTTGAACAAGGGCGTAAGTCTTCATCAGTATTTAATTTGCTCATCTAATCTATTTCTGGTCTGTGTCCCTTTTGCATGTGTTAATAATCCATAAGCCTTTTCCATCTCATTTCTGCATTAACTTGCTATTTCTCCCCACCCCTCAAAGCCACACAGATTATATATTTTTATTTTAAATGTATTTTCTCATATATACACCTTTTTCAATGTATTTTGAAACTTTTGTTTTTGAGCTGGAACAGTCAGGAAGTGCAAAAGCTAATGGATAATTATGTACCAGTTGACATGTTAGTCTGGGAGGTGCAGATCATTCAAAATACATTTTGCAAATGATCACAGTATTGGAATTGACGGATAACTAATTTGTCAGGCATTCCTGCACCAGTATAGGAGTAACTGCATCAGTAGTGGAGAAAGGAAAGATACATGTAAAGGGAATCTGTAGAGTGCCATATGCAGAAAAACATGTTAACAGGAAGCAAGGTACCAGCACACCTAAGTGCCTGAAGAGTGGACATGATTCAAATATGTAAGGCAAGCAGAACACTACATGCACCATGCATTTCCTTTGATATGTAATTTTTTCCTCCCAGTCTTTTTAATGTGGTGGTGATTTCACAAGAATGGAGAAATTCAAGATGGACTAAATGAGCTTGGATGTCTAAGAATCCAATCTGTGGAATCCGCTGTGGAGCGACCCCCTCAAGCTGTGTGTAGTCCGTGGACGTTCGGATGATTTTTTATTTACTTTCCTGAAATTGACACATATAAATTCATAGGAAAATACATATGTTTCTGCCAAGTAAATCTTGAATGGAATGGGGGAAAATATGGTAAATGTTACATAAAAAAAGGTAAAGGTGTCCCCAACCAGTCGTGTCTGACTCTAGGGTGTGGTGCTCATCTCCATTTCTAAGCCAAAGAGCCAGCGCTGTCCGAAGATGCTTCCGTGGTCATGTGGCCGGCATGACTGAACACCACGGTGCACGGAACACTGTTACCTTTCCCGCCAAAGCAGTACCTATTTATCTACTTGCAATTTATTGCTTTCGCACTGCTAGGTTGGCAGGAGCTGGGACTGAAGACGGGAGCTCACTCCTCACGCGGCACTCGGGTGTCGAACTGCTGTCCTGCTGACCTTCCGGTCTGCAGTTCAGCATCTTAACCACTAGGCCACCGTGGCTAAATGTTACATACTAAGGTAAATTATGTAAATACTTGCGTAAAGACTTACATAATTTTTTGCATATTTTTCCGCATGATGAAAAATAATAAAAATAATATTTGCATCTGTCTGAGGGCGGACGACAGAACAAAAGGCACCTTGACAATCTGCGAAACACAGACGGAGTGGATTTTACAGAGTCCGTACATCCCTACTTGTCATATAAACTAACAGGTGAGGACTTTAGCACATCCAAAATAAATGGATCAAATCATTCTCAGACACATGATCTGGCCCTATTTTTTGAGCAAATGAGCAGAGTGGTGGGGAGGGACCCGAATGTAATGCAAGGACTGAAACTTCTGCTGCCAATGAGATGTTTGGCTGCACACTAAAATTCTACTGACACAGCAGGAATTTTCAGCCATGGGGACTATCCTGGCAGACAGCCTGAGCAAGACTCTGACCATAGCCATTTATCCTGCTAAGTAGACATGCATGTACTCACCGCTAGAGAATATCTTAGTTCCTACGTGTGGGTTTTAGAAGTTTCCAGCTGAGGCGGGTACTTCCCTTTCTGTCTAAGCCATCCAGGCAATTGTTAAACTCTAATTACTGCAAACACAATTTAATTATATCTTTTTGTTTGCCAGGTAGGACAGAGCAAATAGTTAACTGAGTATCCAACCACACCAGCCTTTGCAGCAACAAAGAACAAAGTGACACCATCACGGAATGGTTCTAGAGAAACTTCCTTCCAATAGAGGAAGATTCTCTGGATCCCAGCACATTTATTTATGTATTTATTTATTTACTGATATTTATAACTCATTTGCATCAAAATAATATTCTAAGTGATATACAAACAATACATAATAAAAAAATAAAAATACTTAACGATAGCAAAGAAGACAACATCATCATTCTGGGAAAGCGGCATGTTGGAACAAGCACATTTTCAGCAGGCACCGAAAACCCAGAAAGGTTGGTGCCTGTCTAAATTATACTGGCATGGAATTTCAGAGAGTGGGCTTTATGATACTAAAAGCTCTATTCAGTCCTAACGGACTGGACCTTTTAAATCTTAGGCACCATCAGGAATATATCTCCTGATGAGTGCAGCAACAAGAAAGGGGGGGGGAGATATCTTAAGTATACTGGTCCATAAAAAAAAGTTGTTTAAATTTTATTAAAGTAATATCCTGCCCTTCCACGAAAATAGTACTCCAAACGGCTAACAATAAAACAGGGGTGGGTGGGGGATTATACATTTTTAATTAAAATATTACAAATCATCAAACTCATCAATGAAAAAAAATCTAATAAACTGAAATAAAGCAATAAAACAAAAATAAAAGCACATCAATGAGCAGTCTATTGGACTCATGTGTCACTAGATAGCTGACTCAGGTTGATTTTCCTGGGTGCATGAGATAAATAAGTTGCAATACCTCCTTCAGGTAGGGATGTGTGAACCCACCCCAGCCCGGGTTCTTTGGGTGCCCACTGGAGCACACCTCCGCTCAACCCCCGACCCACGCTCGAGCCCCCATGAGCTCAGCAACTCACCTGCACTCACCCTGGACCCGTCTGATGAGTCCCCGCATTTTGCTGTCTTTTTTTTTTACGAAAAAGGGAGCTTAAAAATGTGCATATTTAAATATGCACAGTTTAGGGCCATGAAAGCTTAATATATGTGCAATATTAGAGGCCTCTAACATTGTGCATATTAAGCTTTCCCAGCCCCAAACTGTGCATATTTATATATGCACATCTTTTTAAGCTCCCTTTCTTTCCGTAAAAAAAAAAAGCGGCAAAAAGGCAGGTGTTCACCTGGGTCGGGCTGAGTCCGGGAGGGCACGAGGGAGGGCAGGGGCTCAGCGGGTGTGGTCTGGGGGTTGTGGGTGTGGTTGTGGAGGCAACGGACTTCTGGGTGTCTGTGACATCCCTACCTTCTTGCCAGGTTTGCCAAAAATTCTCAAGAATGCAAGGCATCATCAGCTGGTGAACTGCAATGGTGGCACAAGAAGTAAGGTACTGTAATATGGTTGCCATGGTACCATACATAGTTTTCCTTACTCCTATATTTTAAGCAAGAATTTTCATATAACTTTTTTTGTCCCACAAAAATTATTGTGGAAAAATAAGCAAGGGAAACACATGTTGAAATTTTAAAGCTGTGGGAATTTTAATGCATGGTAGATCTTTTACAAGGGAATACATGTGGATTATATATCCCAGCATAATAGTTTCTCCCATAGATGAAAACATTTTGAAGGGATCATCCCAGTGAGTGGCTATAAATACAACATCCACAGGAAGATGTCTGCAGGGAAAAACTACGGTTGACATTATCTAACACTTTGAAAGTAAGGCTGTATCCCTCAGAAATAATGAGGTTAAACACAAGAGGCAGGTGACAGAACTTGGAAAGGAACATGAAATGGAAGAAGAGTTCAGTAACAGGATAACAAGGTTAACTGTTCAGACAGTGCTGTGAAGGACACCCCTGCAGCTCAAAGTTTTAGTTCATTAAACTTTATCACTTAAGCAACTTAATTAAAAATCGCTCACACAAGAATCGTGAAATGTCTAGTTCAGTTATAGGTGTCCCTGATTTCCAGGAGGCTTACATATTTTAAGTGGAAGATTTGATGTGGACATTTTGAGGGTAAAAGGGTGGCTTTTAAAACCACAGGCTAGCATACCTTGAAAATCTAAAATACAAGTACTTTGAAGGACACAGTAACATGCAATCTTTCCACAGGTCCAGGACAGAAAATATTCTGGTAAAATGTGATTTCATTAGGAATTCTTTCATCTAAAGAAGAGTTCTGGAAACAGGAACACAGAAAGCTGTCTTACACTGAGTCAGTCCATTGGTCCAGCTAGTTCAATACCTTCTGCACTGACTGGAAGCAGTTGTCCAGGGTTTCAGACAGAGATTTTTTGAGAGAGAGCTTCAGCTATTGGGTAGTATAGAAATGAATAAGTAAATAAATAAATCCACCCCCCACCCAGCCCTATCGGAAGATGCCTGAGATTAGGGATGTCAGAAGAAGCTGGTTGGGTGGTGGTGGTGGAGCTCGATGAGATTTTGTTGGCTCCCCCCTCCCCCCGGACTCCATTCCATCTTCTGCCAGCTGGCCTGACTCAGTCCACAAGGAGTTGGGCCAGCTGGCGGGTTTTCTGTGGTTGTTTTTCAAAAAAGTGTAAATAGACATTTGTTTATTACAAATGCAAATTTACTCCCCCCCAAAAAAAAAAATAATTCTAGAAAAACCTATTTGCAAGCTGAGTCAGGGCACCACAGAAATCCAGCAAGCTCCAAAAGGGCAGGAGTCCCGGTTGATAGACATCCCTGCCTGAGATCAAATGTGGGACTTTTAATATACCAATTGAGACTTGTGCATGACCTGTAGACTCAGAAGCTAAGCAGGGTCCACCCTGGTTAGTACTTGGATGGGAGACTGCCTGGGAATCAGGCTTCCTGCACTAAGCAGGGGGTTGGACTTTGTGGTCTGGTAGGCCCCTTCCAACCCTATGATTCTAATACACACAGGGCTCAGACTAGCCATGTGGCTAGCCATTCCAGAGGCTAATCACACAATACTTGGCCACTCCTAGACCCAAACTATACATTACTTTGAAGATGTAGCTAGCAGCTACATTTTCTTTCTTTGTCTGGATCAGAACCAGAGCAAAGACAAAGGGTGAAAGCCCCCCACCCCACCCCCACACTAGACTCCTTATTCATACACACACACACACACACACTTACTTTACAGTAAAAAGAAAAAGGATATAGCTGCTAGCTATGTCTTCAAAGTAATGTGTAGGTTAGCCCCCAGCCAAATTACAGAAATAGGTTATAGAATTCCATCTCGTTCTTAGACAGCCTTTTCACATGTAAGAGCATTATATACCGACCATGGTTTGTTGTCTCACACAAATATTACATTTAGTGCAAGAAAATGTCAGTACATAGTACCCAACTAGAATATCTCAAGAGCATGATGAAAGGGGTTTGGGAGGGGGTTGGTTGGTTCACACCTAATCAGACTTGTTACTGTGGAGGGCTGAATACATCTATGCAGCAAATCAGTCACATGGCATAGCCAGGGGATATAAATATTAGATTAATTGTATTAGGTCTTCGTATTCACCATCACAGCTATAAGGGTCAAGCATACCATCTAGAGGAGCCCCCTGCTTGGCTAGAGAGGAATACTTCTGGACAACACAACTGGCTATAAATGGCATTACAATTGTTACACACTGATCCAGTAAAAACAGATTCCAAGGTCTAAAGGTAGAAATTATGTTTGTGTTCCTTTGCTAGCCCCTCCTTCACCACAAATCAAGGTAACAACAGCTGACACCACCTAGAGTCCCTCATTTCTGTGCATAGTATGGACTCCTTGTCCCACACTCTAGCTGGGTAAACACTTCAGGGATGGTTGCACTCCCTTTGTAGTTGCTCCTATGATATCTGGAGCTGGAATACATGCTTCCCCAATGTGGTTCATATAACAGCATACTTATCATGCCATATACATAGCATAGGATGCAAGGGATACTGAGACCTTTTTGGAGGATGTTGTTGTTTGCATGCTACGTATGTTAAATGTGCTGTTAGAAGAACCAGAGTAGTGGAGCTTTTACATGGACCTTGACCATCCTGGGAGTGGTCATGATGTTGATGGCAACAACCAGAACTGCAACCAAGCATCTCGATGTATGCGTGAAGAAAAATCTGCAAATCACAATCCTCTAAGGGCACTATTTGAAGCATGGCTTGCATAAACTAATCCTATGATAGAAAATGTCCTTGCTCATTATAACTGTTACTCAGAAAATCCAGTTAGTCCAAAGTACAGCAGTGAGGTTACCAAATGGGACTGTCTGAACACCTGCCATTCGTTTGAAACAACTATACTGGCTAGTGGTCCATTCAAAATGATGGTGCTTACTTTCAAAGCTCTACACAGCTTAGGACCTGGGCACTTGAAGGATAACCTCCTGCATGAACCTATCCAGAAATTAATATAATCAGATGCCCTTCTCTGAACCTGTCACCTTCTGCAGTGTGGTTAGTGATGACCAGAGACTTCTTTGCTGTGGTGCCCCTACTTTGGAAAGCTCTCCCCACATGGTCCCCTACCTTGGTAATTTCAGGGGGTGCATCACATCACTATACAAAGACAATATTGTTTATGTTGTTTTAAATTCTTGTGAGATGCTCTCGCAGTCTGTACTTAAGACCGGGCTCACAAATGTCTATAATAAACTAACTGATAAAAATAAAATGCATAAGTGACAAATCACAATCAAATCACCGCCTAACTTCCAAAAGAATTTATTTCCCCGAAAGGCAATTTGTTGTTTGCACCTTCAGTTCTATGCTCCTGTTAACAGTGAGTGGTTCATAAACCAAACCCTAATCAAGTTAAAAATGCCAATTATGCCCCCCTTTCTTCCACCCCATTCCAAACACTTGGGTGTCCTTCTTGTTTTTTTTAGAACTCTCTTTTTCCCCTGTTGTTTTGTTTTGTTTTCCAAATGCCTACACTTCAGGGCTTCTGTTTGCTGCTTGCCTTTGTGCCAAAGAAAATGACTTTAATTCGGGATTAGCACCCTCCTCTCTCTTCATGCTCACACACATGCTTTTCAGCTGCCTGAGACTGAAAGTATTTAAAGCTTGTGAGTTTATTGGAAGAAACATGATTGGAAGGGATTAAGCAATCCCCTCAATTCAATATGCAGAATTATGTTTACACAGCCAAAAAGAGATTTATCTGCTATTTTTCTCATTTTGCTCCATTTCCAAAGCTTAGACCTCTAATCACAAATGCATAAGAACAAGTCCTTGCTCCTGTTATTATATGGTGGAAATTGCCTGAGGTATAAGAAAGTTGTGATAGTCATAAGCACATTGGATTAAAACTGTCTTCCATCTACCAGCCAACCTTTTACTTCAGTAAATATACATTATGTTTTCTTGCTTTAAAATGACCAACTACCAGCAGACTTAACCTAATGGAACTCAAGAGGGTTTCCATGAGGTTGCAATTGCATCAATCATACGCATTTAGATTTTTTTCCCCACCCCGCTTTATTCTCTAAAGCCTCGGGGTGGGGAAATCAGTATTTGGAAAGTAAAAGCTACTTACATTTTTATATACCTATGAGTTCCATTATTTATTTTGATAGGGTTCTGGAGTGGAATTGCATTTGTGAATAGAGAACACCAGCTGCTCCCACAGCTGCTACCCCCCCCCCCGCTCACATGGACCAATTTCTGCTTCCCTGATCCAATGAAGGAAAATCAGGCAGGAAATGGAATGTCTTCCTGTGTAGATCAGCAGCAAAGTTCAACCTCATTGAGGTTTTCTGAATTCCACCTTGAAGCTCATTCCATCTCATGTCCATATCAGACTGTGAGCTTTGATTTTTTTGATTTTTCCATGAAACTTTGTATTTTTGTGTGCACGTTTCCAAATGTGTGCATTAATTGTGCACATTTTTCAAACAAAGGCCTTTTTTCAAATACATTTGTTGTTGTTGTTGTTCCACAAATCACACTGCAAGCTCAGAAATATACAGACTCCAATCCCAGATTGTCTTCAGATATGCATTCAGGTCTAGGTGTGTGAATTGGGTAAAGTCTGGGCAGAAACAAATTGAAATAAATTCCTCATGCATCCCTAGCTGTCTGAATGTGTTGCCTGTCAGGACCTGTTACCAGGCAGGAACAATTTCTTCTTGTTTTCCCCCAGATAACTAAAAGTCAATGTAATGTGCCATATCTGGATAATGCTCCAGGAACCTTTATGTAGGAATGTTTGCAGTTATGATCTGAATTTGAAGTTTACTCTGAATGAAATATGTCCTTATAATTACCTCAAATGTGCAACACAATGCTGATGTTGTGGTTTGATAATAAACTCTATTACTGACCCTGCTACTTATTCTCATTTACATCTCAGGTGCTTACTTGCCAATTACCTCTCTATATAAAGATGTTTGGATTTTGCTTATTTATTGACAGGGCTTACAGAGTTATGAAGATACTACCAGAACAATTAAAAAGCTAAAACTTGGTACACATACAGCTGTGTACACATCATGGTGAAGAAGTTGTGGATAATATCTCTATTCATCAAGGATTGCAGAAAATGTTTTACAAGGATGATTTAAAAGAAAAAAAGAACCAGCATCCACTGTATGGTTTGGGTGTGCAAAGACATCTCTACGTCTATGGGATTAGTGACTCCTTGAAACTGAATCTTGCTGTTATGAATTGATTTGTTGATGATTGGTTTCTCTGCCACAGAGATATCGTCCTTTACTTTTTAATCAGATCATGTAAAACAGATTATCTACTATAGGGTTTCAACACCATTAATATTCACTTCCTTAATAACCTGATGTAGTGCCCATTTGTCTATGAAAACTCATATAGAATCATAACATTTTAGAGTTGGACTGTGCCTTGGGGTCATCTAGTCCAACCCCCCTGCTCAATGTAGGAATCTTGCAATTACAGCAACCCTCACAGAGGACTATCCAGCCTCTCCTTAAATATCCCCAGTAGAAAAGAGAAAGATTCCCCAAGGCAATCTCTTTCACTGTCAAACAGCTCTTGCCTTTAGGGTGTTTTCCCTAATGTTTAGCCAAAATCTGCTTCTTTGCCTTTTTCACTCCATCAGTCCTCATTCTGCACTCTGGAGCAACAAAAATATGTCTGTTCCATCTTCTGAATGATAGCCCTTGAGGTATTTGAAGACAGCTATCGTGCATCCCCTTAATCTTCTCCAGGCTGTACATACATACATACCTCTTCCAACCATTCCTCATAGGACTGGTTTTCCTAACCCCTCACCATCCTGTTTGCCCTCCTCTGAATGCAGTCTAGTTTGTCAATAGCCTTCTTGATATGTGGCACCCAGAACTGAACTCAGTACTCATGGCAAAATAAATTTGTTAGAGGGAAATGGAACAAAAGATAGGAGTAGGTAGAGTACTTGAAAGATTAACCAGCATGCTAATGCTAGTCCTACAGACGAGTTGCATATGAAATGTGAGTTTCCTAGGTGATTGGCCCAATGTGTCTCTCCTTGGAGAAAGCCGAATACCTTTATGGAGATGAAGTAAGGTTTATATTGCTGCTTAGGGAGCAGCTTCTTTAAATGAAAGGAAATATGCCGATGGCATTTAGCAAAAATCAATGTGGAAGGACACAAAAACCCCTCAGCTAAGACTTTTCAAGATGTATCCTCGTTTGTTACATCCTGTAACCTGGCCCGTTTCTTCTACTGTTTGATAGGAACAGCCCTGAGCAGTATGAGAGGAAACTTTAAATACAAGAAATCTTTCCACAACTTTACTTTTCTGTCGCTGCACTGTCGTGTAGAGGATCCCCAACTGAAACTCTAAATACTCTTTCCTTTAAACCTGTTGGATTGAAAATAGGAAACATTCAAAAAGGTTGGTTGCTTTTGATTTCATAGATTTTATGGTCTAAGGGATTGTTATTTCTTTGGAAACATGTTCTTCATTTAACTATTCCAGCTTGCACGTCTGCCAAAGAATGGCTATCTGCAAAGGCAAACACTTGCGTGTATGTCTCTGCACAGACACACCCAAAGGTGAAGCCCAAGACATCTGGGGCCTGAGACAGAAAATCCAAGTAGCTCATCCCCTCCACATGTTCACAGGCTTATTAACATAGGCTTATTAACAAAATCCACTGGAAAGTTCCCCTGCACACACTACTGAAATGGCCTTACCTGTAAGATCATAGGAAGAAGCCACGTTCTGGGCTCCCACCTTACAAAGAGAGATAAGTGGCTTCCACTTACATTGTGGCCTCCTGGTTGTATAATGCACACAGAACATACATTAACCTTGAGTTGTCCTTAATATTATTCAGGGGTCAAGTGAAAATGACATCATTTTCTCCCCTGCCTTATTGGAAACTTCTCCAATATGATAGCCTCCAGACATTTTGGACTACAATCATATCAGCACCAGCCAGCATGGCCTATGGTCAGAAATACTGGGAGTCATAGTCCCAAACATCTGGAGGCCACCATGTTGGGGAGGACTGCCTGATAGTTTCACCCACCACAACACTGACACACGTGTGTGTCGAGGTAGTATATAAACTTAAGCAGCTTGATTTGCATATGCATTTCCATCATTTCATTTCTTATTGCTTGATGATACATGAGATTTTGCTGACTAACCATGTGTGTAAGATCCATGCTGACTTATTCACACATGCAGATTACCACTTTATGGAATTCACACATGCAGATTACCACTTTATGGAAAGGAATATGCCTGTGTGAAAATCAACTGATGGTATGGGCATTGGAGCTAGGGATGTACGAAAGTCACTTACCTTTCCATGGATTATGTTGATGGTGCGGGGGGAGGCATTCCGTCCCTCCGCCCGGAATCCTTGACGGGGGGGGAGGCGATCCGTTCCTCCCCCCCGGAATCCTCCACGGCCGGCTGTGCTCCATGGCAGCTCCATGGAGCAGCCGGCCAGGTCCAGCCAGGCCAGAGCTGTCCGCAGCCGGATTTCCGGCTGCGGAGGGCTCTGGGGAAAAAAGAAGCGTACGCAAATGGCGGCGGCTATGGCCGCCGCCATTTGCGTTCCTTATTTTTGGCCGTCTTAATCTATGTAAATATTTACGTAGACTATGACAGCGAAAATAAAGGGGAATGCAAATAGCATAGTGGGCGCTATTTGCGTCCCTTTTTGATTCACAGTTTTAGCCTACGTAAATATTTACGTAGGCTAAAATGGTGAATCAAAAAGGGACGCAAATAGCGCCCGCTATGCTATTTGCATTCCCCTTTATTTTCACTGTCATAGTCTACGTAAATATTTACGTAGACTAAGACGGCCAAAAATAAGGAACGCAAATGGCGGCGGCCATAGCCGCCGCCATTTGTGTACGCAGTTCTTTTTTTTAAAAAAACCCAGCCATGATAGGCTACGTAAATCTTTACGTAGCCTATCACGTCGTTGTTGTTGTGTTTTTTTTACAAGACTGCAAATGGCGGCGGCGGCAGCCGGTCGGAAGACCAGCCGCCACTGGCGGAGCCGCCACCACCCGGAAGATCCGCCCCAGGTAAGTCTCGTCCTAGGGGGGATCCGCGGGGGGCAGGGGGGGCAGGCCGTTCCACCATGGAGTTCGGGGGGCCGAATGCACTGGCATTCAGCCTCACCGAGATCCATGGTGGAATTCTCTGACATCCCTAATTGGAGCGTCTGACAAAAAATAAAAACCCTGATCATGAACTGCTAAGATTGTTATTGTGCAACATTAGTATTGCCTCTGTTGCTCCAGATCTATTCCATTGTGGCATCTCATGATTAATTTTCAGGGCATTAATTATTGTAATGAGTTTATGTTTGAAATCCTAGGAACTGTTTTGAACTGCTTCATGTTCTTATATTAGCTTGCAGGAAACAGCAATTAGAAACTAGAATTATTTGTTCTTACTCATTGTGACTGTGTGTGAGTTACAACAAATTTCCAACAAAGCATATTCAACTGTCAAGAAGAAAAGGAAATTCTGCCAGAAGTTTGTCTGCATTCAAATGTCTAACATTTTGTCTGTAAGACATCTAAATCCTCTCATATTACTACGACTGCTACTACTACACTAACTACAACAACAACAAATCAACAGTAAAACACTATTGGTATGCATTAATATATCATTTCTCTGTTGGTCTGGGCTTGAATGGTCATATCACTATAACTGTAAGCAAAAGGGGCTAATGGGTAGATATTAGAGATGAGTGCATCAAGTTTTTGTATGGATTTACCCAATTCACACCACCCAAGCCTTTCCATGAGCTGAAACAGAGTTGTGTTCTGAAACATACATTTTGCAAGCTTTCTAATGCAGCTCATCTCAGCAAAAATGCACACAAATAATGTGCATATTAGAGAAATGTGTGCACAGAAGGTGTATATTTCAGAAAAGTACACAAGACAGCATATCAGCAATATAAAGTTAACAAATGTCTATGTTTATAAATAGCCACAAACATGCATATATTAATGCCTAACAGTCAGTGAAGTAGGGTGAGACACCTTTGTTATGTCAATATGGATTAATTCAATCCATCCATTTCCCCTATATGCCAGTTGGCAAGACCTACTGCAACAGAAAATACTGCAATCATCTAAGCAAGCAAACTTTCAGGAAGATATACCTGTCTGTTCCTCCAGTAAAAGAGATTGTGCAGCTCAGTGAACTATGAGATGATATCACTCCATCACCTTCCAAAGTACAGGTGAGCAAAAAAAAAGAAAAGAAGGGAATTTGCATCAATGAGCTGATGGTTTGGACAAATGGAGGATCCTTTAATGTGTCCTTCATACAGCACATGGCACATGAAAATGGTTTCATGGCTCAAATAATCTTCTAAAGATTCTGTGCCCTGTGTGGAGTGACATCATGAGATTCTGTACCAGTTGTACCAAAACTGGTACAGGGAAGGGAAGGAAGCAAGCTAGGGGATCAGGTACATCTAGCAACATCCAGCCTCTGATCTGGAACCCTTTCCCACAATCCGCAATGCATGAGGACACTATACTCTGTAGTGAGGGAAGCATACTCTGCACTTGCTTACAAGGACTTTCATTTCTTCAGGGTTGAGACATCAAAAACCTTGAACAAGTTATGCCCTGAAGGATAGCGAAGGAAAAAACAGTACCTAGGATAGCCCACAAGCCTAGTTACGCTACACATAAAGGAGAGTCCCAAGGAGTTACCAATGCATTCAGAATGTACACTGGGGATTACACCACCCGCACTGCCCCTGAACGTCAGTGCGCGCACACAGACACACACACACTCACAGACATACTAGTGATTCTGTTGGGGTGATGAGAAGGGCTTCATCGAAGCTGTGCAGCATGCAAACGTTGCTTTTGTTTTACTTGCATCTACACTGGCATCCAAAGAACTCCTGTAAGATTTTTCAATTTGAAAGATCACCCTCCAAATAATAAACACCTTTTGAAACTCTTGGCAATACCAGAAGCAGTTTGTCATGTGGCACGTTCGGTAAATACTGATACAAAGCCCTATTGTAGGCCAATCTATTTCGGACACAATTATGTAAAATTGTGATCATCAAATTCAAACAGCTATGCTTCTAGAATCTTTACCCAGCCCCCCAGCCCCAAAGTTACATCCTCTGAAATTTGGACTCCTTCAAGTCTGTCTTCCCAATTTTTATTTGTATTTTGTCAAACAGTATTAATGCACAATTTACTAGCTTCACACAGGAAAATTGTCCTGTCCAGTTAGGGCAATTACTTCATTTTCATTGGGAACATGCATATGAAAAATACCCACACACACACTAGATGGATGGATGATGATGACGATGATATTTATATCCCGCCTTTTTCCCAATACTGGGACTCAAGACAGCCTTACAATGTTAAAACTGCTACAATTTTAAATTTTATCTATGATAGATAGATAGATAGATAGATAGATAGATAGATAGATAGATAGATACTAGCAGCAATTCACTCATGCATTTGCCTTGCATGATGACTGCAAGATCCAGTGATGAGTTTTACATATGCATGGGCCTTCCCAGATGAACTGTCATGGAAAGAGCTACAATATCACTTTGAAACACAGTGCTTTTCAATGGAGTCAGAACACACATTTAAGCTGTCCTTGAACAAGTCTTTAGTAATCAATATTATTTCTTATTACTAATGATTGATTGATTTCATTTATATCACACTTTGGTAGACTATGTAGGATTTCCAAGCGGGATGCCCACCCAATCACATAGATCTATAGTTATTCTGGTTCAACAAATTTGCTTCATCGTGGGACTTTAAACCATGCCCTTGGTGCCAAAGGTGTTTTTATCCTCACAACAACCCTGTGAAGTAGGCAGGGCCAGCCCTACTATTAAGCAAGGCAAGGCAATTGCCTCAGACGGCAGATGCTAGGAGGCAGCAGCAAGGAGCTCAAGGAGATTGCTGCGTGCCTAGTTGCAGCCTACTCCATGCCCCTTAAGTTAGCCTTCAGATTCAGTGGGGGACGTTGCCTCATCATTAGTGTTGAAGATAGATCCATCTACCTGTTCAGACAGATTTTGTGCATGGAATGGGCAGGGGTGCCATCTTGTCCTTCGACTCAGACAGCAAAATGTCTTGGGCCAAACCTAAGTTAGGCTATGAGACCATAACAGATGCAAAATCAACCAGAAAGCCACCATGGTTCTACATCAGGCAATGCATACCTTGTAAACACTGACAACTAGAAGCTAAATATGTGAGCTTTATTGAAAAATATTGAGTTCTAAAGTAGTGTTGGAGGTCTGCCTGTGTTGTTTGATTTGTGGTGCTTAGGGATGGACAGATTAGCTTAAATTCGGTTAAATTTCACATGTGATTAATGCTAAGTCGGTTAATGTGCATTTTTAAATGTGAATTAAAACAAACCACATACACACAAAATGTACTTACAGTTTCATGAGATAGTTGGAGGACTGCCTTAAGAGGAAAACAACCCTTAAAAAAAAAAAAAGGTAATAGCCAAGTGACTAGGTAAAGTGTGGTTGTCGCTCTACATATTAAAAATGGGGCTGCTAATGGCCATAGGAACAAAGGGATGTGATGATGTGCTTTAATCAGGGATGGATGATTCTGTCCATTTCGGATTCTCTCCTCCTCTCATTTTTCCAGTCTTTAGTTCATCTCGAACTTTCTCTAATAATTTCTCTAATTTTAGGTTTGGTATGTCCTGAATTTTGAGATTTTTTTTTTTAAGTTCACATGAAAATTCATAAGCACTTTTGTGCACATTTCTCCTAATACATGTAATGTAGTAAATGTAATGCAATGTAGGGAAATTAATGTAGAAAAATGGAATAAATAAATAAAATTCTGTATGCATGTTGACTAATGTATACATTTTTGCAATATATATATAATATATTATAATGTATATAATATATACATTATATAATGTATATAATATACATTATATTATTCCTAATATAATGCACTTTACTGTTATTTTATTTTTATTACATTTATATCCCACTTTTTTTTTCCTCTTTAAGCAGCCCAAGGGGTATACATAATTCTCCCCCTCTCCATTTTATCCTCACAACAACCACCCTGTGAGGTGGGTTGGGCTGAGAATCAGTGACTGGCCCAAAGTCACCCAATGAGCTTCTATGGCTGAGTGGGGACTAGAACCCAGTTATCCCAACTCCCAGTCCAGCACTCTAGCCATTACACCACACTGGCTTTATTTATATTTTCCCTAATGTACACATTTTTGTACAGGTTTTTTTTAGTATTGGATAGTTCCACTACAGCCAGTGTGGTGTTGTGGTTAGAGTGTTGGACTGGAACTTGGGAGATCTGGATTCTAGTCCCCATTCAGCCATGACGCTCATTTGATGAGTTTGGGCCAGTCACTGACTCTCAGACTAACCTACTTCACAGGGTGTCGAGAGGAGGAAATGGAGAGGAGGAGGGCCATATAAGCCACCATGGGTTCCTTGCAAGAGGGCAGGGGGGAAGGCTGGATATAAATGTAATAATCAATAAATAAACAAATTACAAAATTTGGAAATTTTGCAAATTTCAAAGAGTTTCAGTTTGCATTGTGGTGTAGAAGTGTGAACTTAGGTAAATTCACATTAAAATGCAAACTGAATGAATTCCTTTCCCATCCCTAGCACTGTTCTTCCTAGGGACATTGTACAAAAAATAAAATTAAAATTAAAGTGGCCACTCCCATGGATGCAGCTGCAGCCACACACACACACACACACACACACACACACACACAGCTATATCCTTGGGAAGGATGACACATCATCATATGTTTTCACTACCAGGGGCATCTGCGACCCATTCTCAATGCATATCGCACCAACATCATGCCCGAGCTGTTTGAAGCAGCTATTACCAATTTAAATTCATTGTGGTGCAGATTCCAAAGGGAAACTATGTTGTTATCCATACATTAGTTGTTGACACAGGTGAGTTTGCTTCAGGATATGGGCCCAACAAATTCCTTGAGCATGCAAATCACCACTCCATGCTGCAAGCATCGAGAGAAGGAGGGAAGCATGTGTGAACTAACCCTTTCTTCAGTTTAAACAAAGAGATGAAACAACACCACTCCAGGATCTTACATCCGTTGCATGAATTACTTAACAGCAGCAATATGAAAAGGTAAGCATGAGGTCATAGAGGAGGTGAAATCAGCTTTTTGGTGTGTATCCCACTCCCATCCCGTTTCTCCATCCTGAAACACACTGCAAATTTCCATCCCGTCATTTCGGCTAAGAAGGAAATGTGACAATTTATTACAACTCTCGTGTGCCACATAATGGCCCAATTGATGGTATGTGACAGAACAGCTTAACATCAAGAGTCAAAGCTCCATCCTATAACTTCTGTCACTTCTGCTTTCCACAGCTTCACCTCAGTAAATGATTTTCTTGGCACTGTTTTAAATTCCGATATGTCGCGTTTCCTCAGGAGATTTCCAAGAAAAGAGAATTTAAAAAATAGGGAGGTGTAAAATGTATGTTTTTAAAAAGGTACATCATTTTCTGTCTAACATAACTACAGTGCTGAGGTAGTGGGGCACAGAAAACCTACATTCTCCAGGAGCATCTAAATGAATGGGGACTGCATTTGCTTGGCAAATAGCTTAACTTCTGTACTTCCATTTATCAACAAGGAAATGTGCTGTTCCTAGGGATGGCGGAGAATTTTTCCCCGAAACTTCAGGGGGCCGAGCGCCAACGTGTTCGGCCCCCCGAACAAGTTTCGAGGAGAAATTCTCTGAACTCCCCCGCACCCCCCCCGGGACGGGACTTACCTTTCCCGAATGTCCCTCCCGGCGGCGGGTCCGGCCGGCGGTTCATCGGGTCTTCGTCCGGGGCGGGAGCGGCAGCCGGTCTTTCGACCGGCTGCCGCTGCCGCCATTCCAATAAAAGAAAAAAAAAACGCCCCCGTGATAGGCTATGTGACGATTAACATAGCCTATCATGGCTAGATTTGCAAAGTCAGCCATGATAGGCTACGTAAATCGTCACGTAGCCTATCATGGGTGACTTAAAAAAAAAAAAAGCGCATACGGCTAATGGCGGCCCCCATAGGGAGCCGCCATTCCCGTTCCTTATTTGGTCGCTGTAGTCTACGTAAAGATTACGTAGACTACGGCGAAAATAAGGGCAACGCTATTTGCGTTGCCCTTATTTTCGCCGTAGTCTACGTAAAGATTTACGTAAACTACAGCGACCAAATAAGGAACGCGAATGGCGGCTCCCTATGGGGGCCGCCATTATCCATATGCGCTTTTTTTTTTTTTTAAGTCACCCGTGATAGGCTACATGAAGATTTACGTAGCCTATCATGGCTGACTTTGCAGAGCTAGCCGTGATAGGCTATGTTAATCGTCACGTAGCCTATCACGGGGGCGTTTTTTTGTTTGTTTTAACTTTTAATTTCGCAGCCGGGCGAGGCGAGGCGAGGCGCCTCCTTCCCGGCCTGAATTTTGGCCGGGCGAGGCGGGAAGCCTCCCCCCCGGCCTGAATTTCGGCCGGGCGAGGCGGGAAGCCTCCCCCCCCCGGCCTGAACTTCGCGGGGAGAGCAGCGAAGCGCCTCCCCCCCACGGCGAAAAGCTGCGAGACCAGATAAGTGACTTTCGTGCACCCCTAGCTGTTCCTGACTGCATAAGTAACCCAAGGTAGTGGTTTCCAAACTCTGTTCTGGAAAACTGTAGGATTCTTTGGAAGCTTCTCATGGGTTTTCAAGTAGAAGTCCTTAACAGAGAGGGACCATAGCTCAGTGGTAATGCATATGCTTTGCATTCAAAAGATCCCAGATTCAGCCACTGCAATCTCCAAAGGATTGGATAGCAGATGATGGGGAAAAAATTCACTGCTGGAGTGATCTTCTGCAGATCTGCTTCCTGTCAGAGTAGACAATACTGAACTGGATGGACAAAAACATTAGACTTGGTATATGAGAAGACCAATACTGGGCTCTCTGGAAAACAGATTGCTCATTAGTACTGTAACAGCCAACCAGGACTCACTGGATGAAGTTGTCCTCTTTCTCTTGCTTTAAACACCCAGGCAGAGATGCAGTAGTTCAGCTGGGTCTGAGTACAAACTTAAAAAGGAGCACTGCCTGTGGAGGGCTTGAGCTGATAAGGGAAACACACCACAGCTGTGGGAGACAAGTGATGCCTTGGCAGCAACAGCTGGCACTGCTGCTATAAAGCTCTGGGTAGGTGCAGGAACTGGAGAGTGGTGGGAGCAGCAATATAAGGAAATGCAGGCTGGTGAAAGTGGCTCTGTCAGGGTTCTGCTTATGGCCTAGACCTGCTGTGTAGCTCCTTCAGGATCTCTTGCCTCCTTAAGAGTCCCACCTTCCTTCTTTTAAACTCCCCCTTCCAAATAACATGGTGTTTAGGCAATAGATGTGGGATGATTTACACTCTTGAAAGTTGGGGTTTAGTACAACAGTTTACTAGTAAATTAAAGCAAGCAAATCACAACTAATGGTATTTATAGAAGAGAGCTGAGTGATACAAATGGTATTAAGAGAAAATAAAGGTTGCAAAATGAAAGTTCCTTTACCCTAGCTGCACTTAGGCTTCTCCAGGCTGCTTCTTCCTACTCTCTCTTCAGGCTCTGGTCTTTCTCTCTCTCTTGTCTCCCTCTCACTGGCTCTCTCTCCCTTTCTATCCCCTCCTTTCCCCAAACCGAAAGGACTGTTTCAAACCTGGAGAAATTAAACATAACTTAAGAAAATGAAACATAACCAGGGAAAGAAAACTACTTCTCTCAGGGATACCCCCTCCCAACAAAAACACCCAGGCCTCTAGGTCTGAGCTTTTTACCTTGCCTCTGTGTAGGCCTCAAACCTTCACAGGCTCACAAGAGGGGAAACAGACAATCACAGCCAAGGCAGATGCTGGAGGAGTGCCTCACCTGCAACCATGACCTAGGGCGTTATTTGCGTTCCTTTTTTTCCCCCGCCGTAATAGCTTACGTAAAAATTTACATAGGCTAAAACAGCAAATAAAACGGAATGCAAATGGCCACCGCCATAGCCACTGCCATTTGTGTACACTGTTTTTTTTTTTCAGAACACTGCTCGGTGGCCGGATGTCTGGCTGCGGGCGGCCCTGGCCGGCAGCTCCGCAGAATCTCCATGGAGCGGAGCTGGCTGGATTAGGATTTCAGCCCACCACAAATCACCCCGTCAAAAAGGTAAGTGACTTTCGTACATCCCTACTCTTGGCTGTAGATGTTGACAATGACATGCCTACCTCCACAAGAGCGTTCTTGAGCTGGCTAGATGTTGTGAAAGGGTTCCTCTTCACCATGAGCAGAATTCTGCGGTCATCCACTTTAGCTGTGTAGTAAAAATGTAACCTAAAAGCCATTGTATGTGTCTTAAGCAGCACGTAGTACTGTAAGAGCTGCGCATGCCTGGAATGAGCAGACAGTAACCCTAAGATAAGGTTGCTAAGCAAACCACTGGCAACCAATCAAAAGTAACACGCTGGCTGAAGAATGCAAGCTAAGTGATAAAACTGTAGCGCGGGGGTTGCCCAGGGTCGACTCTGCTTTTGAGCGTGAGCTCCTTTGTCGAACTGTTTGCAAACAATAAAATCGAGTTGGACCCAGCCTGAAGTTGACTCTCCTCTTTGGGGCAAATTGGACTAGCCTCCAGGGGGCGAAACTAGCATTTTGTGCAACAAACTGGCGAGCTAGTCAGGAGTCCCTTGGACCACCCTGGGGTCAAACGACAGAACCGGCAAAGGTGCCTGTGGGGCGCGCCGGACCGCCTTTGAGGTCTGCCACGGCACCAGAGAACGGGGGTCGGGACACCCAGGAGGTTAAAGGCGTGGACTCCATTGATTGAGTCAACCAGGCTGAATGGGTCTGAAGAGACGGCACTAGGGTGTTGGGCAGAGTAAGTACTTGATTTCCCTTCTGTCTTTCTGTTTGAGTTGCCTTCGGAGCGTCTGAGGTTTGTCAGACTCTGTGTAAACGTCTGAGGTTTGTCAGACTCCGTGTAAGTGTCGGAGGTTTGTCAGGCTCCGTGTATGGTTTCAAATAGAGGTAGGCACAATGGAGGCGGGTAGCTCCCGTTTAGAAAGCTCTGCCACTCCCTTGGGATGCATGCTAAAGAACTTTAGCAAAGTCAAGCGTCTGAGGTTTGTCAGACTCCGTGTACTAAGATGTCGAAAGGCAAGCTGGTTACACTCTGTCAGTTGGAATGGCCAGCATTTGGAATTAGTTGGCCAGACATAGGATCCTTTGGTGTAAATCTTGTAAATGCTGTATATAAAAATGTGGTGAATAATGGGCAATGGGATCAATTCGCCTATATTGATGGTTGGTTGAATTGGTGCGGAAAGAATCCCCCTTAGTTACAGAAGTGTAAATGTGTTACTGGCAAAGGACCACAGGGGCAAGAGACCCCGGGTGGTGTCTGAATCAAGTAGTAAGAGATAAATTTGCCTCAGGGAAGGTGAGGTTATCAGCATTTGGATAAGTGCCAACCAAAATCCACTGAAGGCGAGAAAAGGTTGAATATAAAGTTCAATATTGTAAAGTCATGATGGTATGCTCCGAGGTGAAGCCCAAAGCCCCTGTTCTCCCTGATTCAAGCCCCACAGAAGGAGCTTGAAGACTGGGAGACCCTGCCCAAGGTGCCCTGAGCTCCCCCCGGTCTGATTCGGTCTGTTAGGTTGGGATGAGAGGTTGTTGGGGGAGGGAGGGGGCCCTCCAGAGACAGTTTGTCTGCCACCGTATCCAAGTTTGTTAGAAGAAGCAAAAGCAGTTAAAAAAGTTGCAACTTCTGAAGAAAGAGATTTGTTTGACGACTTAAAGACTGTGGCAAAATCAAGAAACAAAGACAGAGCAAGTTCTTAAAATATCAGGGTCTGTGTAAGCTTATCTCTGTCAGCCTGCTCAGAGCAGAGCCAAGGGGGACTTGCCTAACCCCCCTTCGCCATGGCTGGTTTAGCCTTAGCAAGCAGAGAGGCTGGAAGGTGTCTGTGAGGACCTGACAAAAGAGTGAGATTTGCAAAAAAAAAAAAAAACAAGAAAAGCATCACAGCTGGAAAGCTGAGCAGCACTGCTCTGTTCTTATCTGTGGAGGAATCTAGAAGAGGTGTAAGGTTACACCTTCCCCATTCGAACTGATGAAGAGACACAGAGCTTTTGTTAAAAACATCCCTTCTTTATGGCCCAAAGCCTTCTTTGTTAGAGGCACTCTGCACATGGACTGGAACTTTAGACAGTTAAAGACTTGCCATAAAAAGTACTGTGAGGCTTGTCATAGCCTTAAACTCCCGTTGTTGTAGATTGTGTGTTTGTTTGTGATCAGCTCAGTAGACAGTTTGATTTGTGATTTCAACACTCAGATAAAAAGCTGCATTTGACTGAAAGAACTGGGTATATTTAGCCTTGAGAAGAGAAGACTGAGAGGAGATCTGATAGCACTCTTCAAGTACTTAAAAGGTTGTCCCAGAGAGGAAGGCCAGGATCTCTTCTCAATCATCCCAGAGTGCAGGACACGGAATAATGGGCTCAAGTGACAGGAAGCTGGATTCCAGCTGAACATCAGGAGAAACATCCTAACTGTTAGAGCAATACGACAATGGAACCAATTACCTGGGGAGGTGGTGGGCTCTCCCACTCTGGAGGCATTCAAGATGAGGCTAGACAGCCATCTGTCAGGGATGCTCTGATTTAGATTCCTGCACTGAGCAAGGGGTTGGACCCGATGGCCTTGTAAGCCCCTTCCAACCCTCCTATTCTATGATTCTATGATTTCCAAGGCTTTGATTTCATTTACCCTAATGAAGCATACAGATACAAATTGCTAGAGATTCATAGACTACAAAGGAAACAGCCTTCAAAAAGTTCAAAGAGAAACTACGAAAGTTAAAGTTCCCTTTAAAAAGGGGGCAGCAAATTCTCTTAACTTAAGAGGTGAGAGAGAGAGAGTCCCCCACTCTCCCGTGATACTTCTAAGCCCAGCTGTGTTTCTGAAGCCTAAGAAAGTTCCTGCCCCATGTGTTCCAGCTCTTTCTCAAAATCTGAACTGTTCTGACGTTCCATTTGCTCAGAGGCAAACCTGACACTCTGCCAAAACTCATGCAGTGTGGAGTTGCCGATGCAAAAATGGTGGCTTGGAATTCTTTCCACATATGAGAACGCCCTTCCCTTGATTTTGATGGGCCCTGACCATGCAGTCAGAGGAGCAGTATAATGGTTAGATCTGCTCCACCATGCCCTACTATACAAAACAAATGTTTTCCAGTCATGGTGTTAGATTTTAATGATATGAAAAAGGTATAAAAGAAAGCAGAAGAAAGTAGCAGACAAAAAGGCTTAAAAAAGAAAGAAAGCTTATCCCAAATGTGTGTCGTTGAAGATCTAAGCAAGCGAGTCTCTGTCGAAGCAATGGCAAACAGCCTAACTTGCAGAGAAAACAAAGAGTTAAAACTGGTGCATGGCACAGAGAATTTGAAACATGATTTGCAGAACAGGCAAGCCAAAAGATAAGTGTGCCTGTTACAAGAGGGAGGCTATAGTAGCCATTAAAAGGGGTGAGGCCCCCGTATGAAGCTTTAACAAAAATATTACCCACTAGAAGTGGACAATTAAAATAAAAAAGGCTTTTCTTAAATTGAAGCAAGCCTTAATATCACCGCCTGCTTTAGCCTTATCAGACCCCAGATCATGAAGTTTTTAGAGCTATGGTGCACATGAGAGCACAGAAGTGACCAGAGGGGGGGGGGCAGAAAAGGAAAGGGCCGACCGGGGCTCAATAAATGTGCGTATTGCCAAGAGAAGAGACATTGGAAGAAAGATTGTCCAGAGCTGAAAGAAAAGAGAAAAGAGACTCACCCTGAAGGCTGCCAAATGCTGGCAGGGTCCTCCAGCGGGGGGGCGTCTAGCTGAAGGGCCACTACCCTATGAACAAACGCTCGGGAGAATCCCAAGGTAAAAGTAAGGGTTGTTGGCGAGGACTGTAAAGCCCTAGTAGATACTGGAGCCACATTTTCTATGATCCCTGTGAAGCCCCCCAGCAAGAGAAAGTGGAAAGCATGTAACTATAAAAGAAATTAAAGGGAAAACAAACAAACTAAATTGCCCATGTGTAAGCCCCTCCTCACGAAGACTGGAAATAACATACTGGAACATGCCTTTGTAGTTTCATCTGCATACCTGGTTGCCCTCTTGGGGCGGGACTTGTTAACAAAACTGCAAGCTAAAATCTTCTTCCATGATAATCAGATTGTAGTACAGCTGCCAGCAATGCAGAGCTCAAATTATCGAATGGCCCTTCAAGCAATCAAGATTGTGTCAGAGGCCAAAGGGACTGAGATTTTAGAGAATGTTAATCCATGTGTGTGGGCAGACAGAACCCCTGCCCGACCAAATGCATAACACAAATTAAAATCTTCTTTAAAAAGGGAGAGCCCTGTGTGCGTGAGGTAGTATCCTCTGAAAAAAGCCACCTGTGCAGGCTTGAAGCCGCTCATTGAGAAGTTCAAAAATTATGGTTAGTTAATAAAGGGATCATCCCCCTTTAACACCCTGATTTTGGGTGCGCCCGAGGCAGATAGCACCTCCTTCAGGTTGGACCAAGACCTGAGAACAGTGGCTGACTGCCCTTTGTGCCTCAAAAATGATTCAAAGATGTTTGAGCCCCCAGCTCAAATGAGAAGTCGCCCATGCGCTTACTATCCTTTTCAGAGATTTCAAATTGACTTTTCAGAGTTGCCCCAGACTCATGGCTATCGGTACCTGCTAGTAATGATAAAAGCAATTTACTGCACCGCTCAGACAGTAGCCAAGATCCTGTTAAAAAGTAATCCCTAAGCTCTTGTTACCTAAAGAGAGTGAATCAAATCGGGGGGCCCATTTTGTTGGACAAGTAACGCAAGTAGTGGCCCAGGCATAATAAACTAACTAGAAGCTACACCCCCCTTGGAAACCTCAATCTACAAGTCAAGTTGAGAAGATGAACCACACCTTAAAGACAATGCTCATTAAAATTTGTTTAAAGATTAAGTTGAAAGGCCACAGGCCTTGCCAATCACCTTGACTCGAGTATGGTGCACCCCCAAGGGAAGTATTAAATTGACACCTTTTAAACGTTCCATAAGTGCCCACCTCGGATATTACCTATGGCTGATAGCTTAAATGTGAATTTAAAAGTAAACGTTTTAAGATTCAGGGCTATGTTACTGCTTTGCAGTCTGTTTTGTTTTCACAGGTTTGCGACACCGCACCAATCCTGGCCTTTAGATGCTCCAGTGCATAATCTCAATCCCAGCGATTGGGTGCTAATCCAGTCCTAGAAAGATGAACCACCTACCAAGAAGCAGAAGGGTCTGTTTCAAATCCTACTTACCACTCCCATTGCTATGAAAGTCGCCAAAGAAAAGAAGTGGATTCATCACACTGAATAAAGGAATCACCTGCTCCAGAGAGGGTCACACCGGAAGCTGACCCACCTGAAGGTCACCGTTGGAATAATGAACCCCTGAAAGGACTCAAGTAGCTCTACAGAAAGAGGGTGCTCTCGTTTCAAGGGTTCCTGATGAACGGAACAAAACTGAGTTCCAAAAGTTCAAAAAAAAGTGTTTTTGTTGTCAACATTCTAGTAGCTAAAACAAAGGCGTCCTAGGCCTCACTTGCTGTTTAGAGAAAACCATCAATGCCACAGCAATAATAGTTTGCGCCTTTAAGTGCATAGTCCACCGCGGGACCAAAGAGAGTATAAATTTGAGAAAAGCCTTTTGAGGGGGGAATTGTAGTAAAAATGTAACCTAAAAGCCATTGTATGTGTCTTAAGCAGCACATAGTACTGTAAGAGCTGCGCATGCCTGGAATGAGCAGACAGTAACCCTCAGATAAGGTTGCTAAGCAAACCTCTGGCAACCAATCAAAAGTAACACGCTGGCTGAGGAATGCAAGCTGAGGTGATAAAACTGTAGCGCGGGGGTTGCCCAGGGTCGACTCTGCTTTGAGCGTGAGCTCCTTTGTCGAACTGTTTGCAAACAATAAAATCGAGTTGGACCCAGCCTGAAGTTGACTCTCCTCTTTGGGGCAAATTGGACTAGCCTCCAGGGGGCGAAACTAGCATTTTGTGCAACAATGTGTCTTAAGCAGCACGTAGTACTCTAAGAGCTGTGCATGCCCGGAATGAGCAGACAGTAACCCTAAGATAAGGTTGCTAAGCAAACCGCTGGCAACCAATCAAAAGTAACACGCTGGCTGAAGAATGCAAGCTAAGTGATAAAACTGTAGCGCGGAGGTTGCCCAGGGTCGACTCTGCTTTTGAGCGTGAGCTCCTTTGTCGAACTGTTTGCAAACAATAAAATCGAGTTGGACCCAGCCTGAAGTTGACTCTCCTCTTTGGGGCAAATTGGACTAGCCTCCAGGGGGCGAAACTAGCATTTTGTGCAACAGTTGTCTTCCAGGCCTTTTGCTGTTGCTGAGCTTGCCAGTTACATCCTTCTTTTTCAGGATGTTCCACACTGTTGCATTTGCCACTCCCACTGTTTTTGCTATCTCTCTGATGGGTTTATGTTGTTTCCTCAGCCTAATGATGGCCTCCTTCACTCACATGGACACCTCTTTGGACCTCATGTTAGGAGTTCCAATGAACAGCTACCAAATGCAAATGTAACACTCAGAACCACCTCCAGGCCTTTTATCTGCGTGATTGGTCATGGGGTACCCAGGAAACAGGCCACACCTGGCCATGCAGCTGCTTGTCAGCCATTTGTTCCATTACTTATGAGCCACCAACGATGGGGGTGTGTGTATGCCACTGGCTGTACTTCCTGAATGGTTAGTGCCCCACTTTTGTCAACCCCCTTGAATTACAGCTGAAAGTCCTGACTTTGCTCCCATCTGGGTGTGTTTCCTTTCAACTTCAATGTTGTGGTGTACGGAGGCCAACTGCCAAAACAGTTATCCTTGTTCCGATATTTCTGGCCCTGACCGTATGTGAGGCTTCAGTGGCTCCAGACAGTGCTCACACTGAGTTCCCTGCAGAGCTGCTACCACACAAAATAAAATACTAAACTACATGGACAATTTGTCTTTGATATAAGTCAGCTTCCTCTCTTCTGTCCTTCTGAGGACAGTGAGGAGTTTCCAGTAGGGATGTATGAAAATGTTGTTTCAGTTTGCAAATCACTTGAAAATGCCCCATTTGCATCCCTGAATATGAAGGGAGCACGTGGTCTCCCAAAAATGCTCACAAATTCCTCCAGTTGTATTTACATTCACAAAATGTAAACTTAAAATAATACGCAACATGAAAAATGTACAACATTCTCAAAATATACAACTTTTCCCCATCCAAATGAACAAAAAAAAACAGGGCACCCACAGGAATGGGAGCAAGCCAAACTGAGCTTTGAAGTAAAGTTTGGATAATTTCAGTGACCTTGAGCATTCCTGCTTCTTACATCCTGACATTCCTTCCTGGCAACTTCAGAGGCAGGGAGTGCTCCTTATGCACAAGCAGATATCTTCTCCCCACACCAACTGAACTGAATGGGCAAGTGCCATTTTAAGCATGCACCAGCCAGCTTATGCATGGCTAGCTATGTACTTGACCATGTTCCGTTTGCTTAAAGAAAATGGTATGAAGCATTAATGGAAGGAGAAGGACAATCACATTCATAAGCAAACAAATTGGAAAGAGCTCCACTAAACTCCTGAGATAGAATATGCAGAGTTAAACTAAGATTCAGATGATCCATCACATCCTGTTTATGCAGCACAGGTGTTTCCAAAGTGTGGCTGACTTTGCATACCATATGGGCTGTGATGCTGCAAAGGTTTTGCTTTGTAGTGTGTGTGTGTGTGTGTGTGTGTGTGTGTGTGTATGCATGGCATAATGCTCATTTCATCCAGAGTCAGTTAGGATCTACTTTTGACTAACTGGGAGAGGAAGAAAACCCTGTATATACACAGAAAAATGGAAATACTGTTGCATGGTGTCAAAGGAGGATCTTTCATATAACTAGCACAAAAATATTTCATTAAATATCGTTGATGGCTGGTGGCAATTGGCTGTGGAAGGTCATAAGCCCACCTGCTTGGGTGGAGGCAGAAGGGAACAGTTCGACAGTTTGAATCAAGCAGGTGAGGAGACAGAAGTATGCATTTTGCAGTTGGGTGGCAATAAGCAGCCTGGTAGAACTGTAAGGTCTCCAAGCTGTTTAGTATTGGGGAAAAGTAATACAGCTTTAAAGACTAGCACAATCTGTCTGGGCACCTACTAGTCCCCAGCTAGTAGGGGACTCTATCACGGATAGAGATTGTGGCACCTGTGGGCACCAATGCACCCTTGAACACTTTTCTTGGCACCCACAAAGGTGTCCTACCCATTCCATGCATTTACTTTTTAATTATCAACACAGTTTCTTACCAGGAGCTGGGATGGCTGTGAAATAGGTTTCTCTTGGTGCTGAAAACTGGGGGTTCAGAGGAATTGTTTAGTGTGCTTAGGCTCAGACCCCACCTCTGCTTTGTACTCAGTCTTTTGGGAAGGTTACGTGTGCTTTGCCATGCCTCCCATGGCAGCCATTTGTGGTGGTGCCCAGGACAGTATCTCAAATTGCCAAATGTGCCTACAGGCCAAACAGGTTGTGTATTTATAAGCAAAAAGATGCTATAAAATCAATGCAAGTATCCGATAATCCCTGAGGACCCCCCGCCCCGAAAGAGCTACCCCCTTCTCCCTGAAAATGTTAATGCTTGGGGAACTGAGAAGCCACAAAGCAATACCATCTAAATGACATGATCTTGAGACTTTCTGTTACAAATTAAATGCATTCTTTTGTCCTCTCAAAAGTGATAAATGCGATTAAGGCTTCAGTTTCACACTCCAACACATTTGTACTTAGTCGGGCGATCAATTTGGACATCTGCCGGTTGGAGGCCTGACCTGAGCTTACTGTAAACAAGGACATTTTTACAAGACCTATTAATGACATGAAGCAGAGCACCACTTAGTTTTAGTAGACTATTATTTTCTGATGTTGGCTTGAAGTTTTTCTTACATGTTTTTTTCTTAAATCCTTTTCTTTTTTTTCTTTTCTTTTTTTGAGTAGCCAGGAGCATTCAGGGCCTGTCAACACCACTATTAAATTATATACGCATACTATGAAAGTATGCTATTAAAAATGGGAAAACTTCATTCAAGGGGTGGGAGGAAGCATCTCTGAATAGCTGCTTCTCTGGGGGTTTGTCAAAGCTTGATACTGATCCTTACCTGTCCATCTAGCCTAGGGATGGGAAAACCAGTGATGCTTGAGTTCACCAGAACTCCAATTCAAAGTTCAGATCACCTTGCTCCCATTCTCATTTGCAACCTGTGCACATTTACATTTCTGTGTGCATTTTTCAAGAGTACGCACTCCCCCCGCCACCCTTGACTAAAGTGTGAAAAATGTGTATTTTATGAAAATGTCCACATTTTTTTCAAAAGTATGACTTTTTAAAATTATGACTGCAAGTTTTGGAATTTGGGAACTTTTACAATTGTTATTTATTTCATTTCTATACTGCCCAATAGCTGAAGCTCTCTGGGTGCTTCACAAAAATTAAAACCACTAGGTGCAGCATAAATCAATATAAAATATGAAAGTTTAAAACTACAAAGTGACAGTACAACCAGAATAAAACCTAGCAACAATGCAGAGATTTAAAATACAGATTTAAAACAACAGAGCTAAACACTAAGAAGCTAAAATGCTGGGAAAATAAAAAAAAAAAAGGTCTTCACCTGGCGCCAAAAGAAGTACAACGTAGGCACCAGGCGAACCTCTCTAGGGAGCTTGGCCACAGCCAAGCCCTCTTCCTGGTAGCCACCCACCTCACTTTCTTTGGCAGGGGCTCATGGAGAAGGGTCCCTGAAGATGATCATACGGTCCCAGCAGGCATATGTGGGAGGAGGTGATCCTTCAAATAACCTGGCCACAAGCCGTTGAAACAGTGTGTTTTGGTTCATGTTTGAGATAGTGAACACAGCAAGTTCTGATGCTTTGCAAATTGAAACAAAGTTCTTGTACATCCTACCCACAATTGCCTATTCCTAATTACAGTGGCTTTCCAGGGTCACAGACAGATAGCTTTCCCATGGCCTCTTACCTGAGACTTCTAACTGGAGATGTCAGGGATTGAACCTAGGATCTCCTGCATCAAAAGCATGTGCTCTACCATGGAGCCATCATCCCATCCCAGTATATTAGAGCATATGTTGCTTGCTAGTGTGCTGTGCCTGTGTAGCCATCCTAACAATATCAGTAGAAGGTGTATGCATTCTTGGGAATAGTGTGTGGAAGCAGCTGGGGATCACAGTATAGACAGGGTTGGGATCACACCTCTTGATTAACTGATTATATGTGACCCACTTTTGGAGCTATTGTGGCTGAGAAGTGGCATAAAAATGCTTCAATGAATATTAATAAATAGTGGGATGGCACCAAACCTTACTCACATGCTCTGTCCTTTGCATAACCCTTGCATAACCAGCACATCTGGGCCATAGACTTTCTTTGATCCATTCCTAGATGCAAATAACCTACCAGTAGTTAGAATGGCATATCATGTATAAATCTAAGACACGGAAGAAAAGGGATTGCTGAGTATTACAATGAGTGATCCAACTCAGTAATGATGAAAAGAAATCTGTCTAAATGTATATCAACTTCTCCTTTCCCTGGCACAGAGGGAGAGAGGAAAGAATAGCTGAAATGTTTATAGATACATCATAACAACCACATACAGATAAACTTTATTTTTCACCAGGTAAACTGACAGCAACACTTAATATTGAGGATAGATTTCAAAATCTCAGGAAATCTTTGAGAGATGTGATGCAGGAATGTACTTGGCATAGCAATATCAAGGCAAAATACACTTCCTGGCTATGAAATGGAAAGACTAGAGGTATGATTTGAACACACATGATATAACCATCTCAGTGAAGGTTAGCCTGTGTGGGTCTAGTTAATACCTGGATGGGAGATTGCATGGGAACCCAATATATGTGTTAATAGATGGGTCCACATAGCCAGTGGAAATTATATTTGTGGCAGAATGAGTCTCAACTCACTTGCCCCCATGCATGAATGAACCTTCAATGAAAACTAGGGATGTAGGTACAAGCAAAACTCAACTTTGTCGAAGTTCTCCAAATTCCACTTCGAAGGTTGTCCCAAACTCACATGTGTACCACACTGAGATCTTAGTGTTTTTTTTTTCATGAAAATACCTCTGCATTTTTATATGTATTTTCCAAATTGTGCATCAGTTGTGTGCTTCTATGAAATGTATGCATTCTTCTCTCATTGATTAAAGTGTGTTTGTGTAATTTTTGTAAAAGTATAATTTTTTTCATGTGTATTTTTCAAATCTACCCATGCTGTTGAACACATGGGGTGGGGTGGGGGATCACAAATCACATTGAAAGCTTGGAAACGTACAAGACTTCAAGCACAAATTTTGTTCGAGTCTGTGTTCAATCTGAGAAGTGCACACTGAGTAAATCCTGATAAAAAATGAACTAAAAGTAATTGATCATACATCTCTAATGAGAACTAGAGCTTATTTGAGTGAGCCCTATTCACATAAAAACATAAGAAGAGCCATGCTGGATCAGACCAAGGGTCCATCTAGTCCAGCATTCTGTTCACACAATAGCCAACCAGCTGTTGACTGGGAAGCCACAAGCAGGGCATGAGTGCAACAGCACCTTCCCACCCATGTTCTCCAACAACTGGTGTACATAGGCACACTGCCTCTGGTACTGGAGGTAGCACATAGCCATCAGGACTAGTAGCCATTGATAGCCTTTTCCTCCAGGAATTTGTCAACCCCCTTTTTAACACCATCCAAATGGGTGGCCATCACTACATCCTGTGGTAGTGAATTCCATAGTTTAACTATGCATTGTGTGAAGAAGTACTTCCTTTTATCTGTCCCGAATCTCCCACCAAACAGCTTCATGGGATGATCCTGGGTTCTAGTATTTTGAGAGATGGAAAAAAATGTCTCCCTATCTACATTCTTCACACCATGCATCATTTTGTAGACCTCTGTCATGTCTCCCCTTACCCTCCTTTTTTTCCCCCAAGCTAGGTCTGTGACTGTTTCCCTCTTTCTCATGGTGGATGGAACATGCAAGAAGTACTTACTCATGCAGTCATCTGTGCAGATATGCCTATGTTGTTAAAGGTGCATTAAAGCTTGAGTCTCACTACCTTGTTATTCTTATAACCTACACACCTTGGTTGTGTGTGAACCAGCTCAGTGACACAGAAGTTATAGTCATTAGCAAGGAAGAAATAGTGCACACGATTACTGCATGTCTTATGCTGCTGACAAGTTACTACAATCTACATAGTACTTTTAATTTTTTAAAAAATGTTATAAATGGCTAGGGATGTCAAAGAATTCCACGACGGATCTCGGTGAGGCCAAATGCCAGTGCATTCGGCCCCCCGAAATCCATTGTGGAACGGCCTGCCCCCCCTACCCCCTGTGGATCTCCCCCGGGATGAGACCTGGGGCAGATGTTCCAGATGGCGGCGGCTCCAGCAGAGGCTTCAGCGGTGGCAGCAGTGGTGGCTGGTCTTCCAAACTGCTGCCGCCACCGCCGCCATTTGCAGTCTTTGTCTCCCCCCCCCCCAGATGTCATAGGCTACATAAAGACTTACGTAGCCTATCACATTTGGGTTTTTTTAAAAAAAAATGCATACACAAATGGCGGCAGCTACGGCCGCCACCATTTGCATTCCTTTTTTTTCGCCGTCTTAGTCTACGTCAATATTTACACAGACTAAGACGAAGAAAAGAAAGGGGAACGCAAATAGCGCCCACTACACTATTTGCGTTCCCCTTTCTTTTCTTTATCTTAGTCTACGTAAATATTGACGTAGACTAAGATGGCGAAAAATAAGGAACGCAAATGGCAGTGGCCGTAGCCGCTGCCATTTGTGTATGCATTTTTTGTTGTTGTTGTTGTTACCCAGAGCCCTCCATGGCTGGAAATCTGGCTGCGGATGGCCCTGGCCTGGGCCTGGCCGGCTGCTCTGCGAAGCTGCCACCGAGCACAGCCGGCCGTCGAGGATTCCGGGGGGGGAGGAACGGATCGCCTCCCCCCACATTGAGGATTCCGGGGGGAGGGATGGAACGCCTCCCCCCCACCATGAACAGAATTGGTGAAATTGTAAGTCACTTTCGTACATCCCTAATAAATGGCAAACCAGGATGTTGAAGGAAGCAGCATTCCTAGCAGCATTCCTTCTTCATTGCAACATACACATTCAACTACTTCATCTATTATTATTATTATTATTATTACTACTACTACTACTATTGCTATTATTATTGTTATCATCATAATCACTATCATCACCATCATCACCAAAATGGATCAGCATGAACCCATATACAACTAAGGCTCTCCTTCAGGTGCTTTCATCAAAGGAGGCTCGGAAGATGGCAACAAGGGAGATGGCCTTCTCAGGGATGGCCCCCCAGTTATGGAACAATCTTCCCAATGAGGCCCATCTGGCACCAGTATTGTTATATTTTGGCACCATGTTAAAACCTTCCTGTACTCTCAGGCATTTGGCAGCATATAATAAGGTTTTATTCAGGTCCTGGGTTTTTCTTATTGCTGGTGTGTGTGCGCATGTATGTGTGTGTGAATGCACAAGGACACACATTGTCTGTTTATACATTTGTATGAAAACAGGTTTTTATACTATGTATAGCATTGTATTTTTTAAGATTTTTAATCTTTGTAAACTGCCCAGAGAGTTTTGGCTATTGGGCTGTATGGAAATGTAATTAATGAATGAAATGAAACTTGTCATCTGACTCTGAGCGTGGCCGTGGGGCAGACCATTGCTGTTGTCCTCACTGGTCTAGCAGGGCTCTGGCAGGAGATGTAATTTGTAGGCAGACAGGAAGGACAAGGGGGGCAGCATGATGTGACAAGCGTATACACACCACACCGATGCTGAGAGGCAGCACATCACCTTATTTTAGCTAGTGGTGGTCCCATCCATCTCTCTTTCTTTTCTGGCAGGCTCCTGTCTCACCCACCCTGCATTTCATGCAGGATTAGCTGGTGGTGGTTGCCGGATAGGAATTATTTAGCCACTAGCAAATTGGCCCAGCTGGTGTGCATATTTTGTGGCCTACCCTGCATGAATATGCTGGGGTTTATGGTTGTCTGTAGTTGCTTTGGCCACCTATTCAAGTAAATTTGTCCACATTTGGTAGGCTGTGTGGGATGTGGTCAGGAAGGGATGAAATTGGGTGAGCACCTTTATGGTGTTCAGTTCACCTAATTGCACCTTTATTGCACCTGAGGAACCTTTGTGGTGGCTGGCTATTTGCAAGACTTGCCTGTCAGGGCTGTGGGATCCATGGGTGTTTCTGATGGTGTATCAGAATATATGGTGTATGGTGTATAGATGGTGTTTCTGATGAACCTTTTAGCACATGGCCAGAGTTGTGGATCCCAGGAGGAAATGAATCAGGGAAGCCACCCTCAGTACCTTCATAAGTATGGACTTGGAGAAGGGGTGGGAATACATTCCTACACCTTGTTCTGGGTAGGGTGTGGCTCACCCAAATAGCCCTGAGGCAAGTTGACTGTATCACCATGGTTACCTATACTCACACATTCTATCTCTTCTGCTGATCCAGAATTGAGATTTAATAAATGTGGCCCTTTGCCAATCCAGCATTTGTTTCTTGCCTCTGCATTGATGACATCAGAAGACCATCGCATTCCCCTCAAGCAACTGAAAGTCAGCTCTTAACTGAGACATGATCACTTGAATCTTGGAGGTGAAGGAGACAAATCCTGGATACCTAGTCCCTGCTTTAAATTTTGCCATCTCAATATATCTAGTGGACACCATGGTGGAGAATCTACCATGCCGTAACAAAAACAAGAGCAATGGAAGCTTTAAATGTTCACAGGATGTATACAATATGTGTTACTTTAATTCAGAGACACAGACTTTAATAGCTACCTTGCTGTTTTCAAATAGAAAAAGGAATACATACTGTGCCTATATATGTTTGTAAAAGAAAACTATGTATACATTTGAGGAACCACTCCAGACGGTCATCCCACTCTTAAGGTAAACAAAGACATTTGGTGAAGCTATTATTAACCATCCTAAACAAAGCAGAACTGTAATTTCAAAGGTTCATCAGATGGCTTTGGAAACATTTAAAATGTTGCATTTCCTCCTCATTTTAAGGAAGGCATTTTCCTTGTCAGCATTTTCATTTAGATACTCAACCAACTTCCAATTAATGTTGTCATTGTGAGTTTAAGGGCTTTTGAGGAGGGACTACCTACGTCAGGGAGGTCCATTTTATTTGTAAAATTCCAGCAAGGCTTTGTGTAGAGCAAGGGTGCACAAACCTCGGGTCTGTGGGCCAAATCCAGCCCTCCTGGGCTCTTAATTTGGCCCTCTGATATCCCCCTGTTGGCCATGACCCCATTTACTGGTCCTACCCCTTTTCCTTTGACCACCAATCATTTGCTGGTTTCCCAGCTTTGCATGTTTTTCTCCATTCTAGAAGGTTGAAATGCCCCTCCTAAGGCTTAGAAACTGGCTGAAAGGCTGTAAGCTAAAATATGCTGGTATTTTTCTGTCCCATGCCTTCTGCCCCCCCCCCCCACAACTAGTATGTAGCCCCTGAGTGCTTCTTTGAAAAGGAATTCAGCTGTAAAGACTGAAAAAGGTTCAGCAACCCAGGTGTAGAGTAAGAACAAGGCATTGAAGCTGAAATTATATACAAGATAAACTATATTGGATGATATTTTCATAAAATTTAATAGAATCTTTTAAAAAGAGCCAATCATTGGGTGATTAAAAAAAAAAGTCTAGTGTGATCAGCAAAGTCAAGAAGTCTACATGAATGTTGAGATGAAATTAATGTGGGCCAATTTGTCATCCTTCAGCAGAAAGAACTGGACAACCGACATGTGATTTACAATGCAACCCTATGCTTATCTACTCAGAAGTAAGTCCCACTGAGTTCAGAGCAACTTACTCCCAGGCAAGTGTGTAATGGATTGTGTTCAGTGCAACTTACTCCCAGGTTGTGTCCCTTCATGTAAGTGGAGTTTTTAGTCTCTCCCCCACCCCGCTCTTCTATAACAAATCTGCTGAATCTCTTGGAAAGTCTTGTTTTCCCAAAAATCTTATTTATTTATTTATTTATTTATTTATTTATTTATTTATTTCTATACCGCCCAATAGCCGAAGCTCTCTGGGCGGTTCACAAAAATTAAAACCAAACAACACACAATAAAACAATTTAAAATATATAGAACATTAAAACCACAATATCTTATATTTATTTACACAATAAATCTTCTACGCTTGGCAGAGGGTTCTCCGGAAAAAAGAGGGGTGTTGTACCAAAAGTGGGTACAATACTACCCATCACCTTCCACTTCCTTTATTTCTATTTGTGTTTCATGAGAGAGAGTGGTGTAGTAGCATTCTCCTTAATGGCTGTCAGCTGTCATTTCCACCCCACCCCTGAAATAACGTTGGGAGTTGCACTGCTGCCCTGAAACCTGTGCACCAATTTGATTATTTATTACCATAAATGGATGAAATGTTCATCATTTTTGGCCTCCTGCAAATAAAATGAGAAAATGGGGTGGGGGTGGAGGAGGGATTTCACAACAGCCTTACAGGATAATGGCAGGTTGGAACATGTGACTTGACACCGAACATGCACAAAATGCAGAATATTGTTGCTGCATTGCAGTTTCAGTTCAGTGTTGATGCCTTGCCCTCAGTGCATGAGCATGTGTGAGATGGTCAAAGTTGGATCCACAAGCACATACACATATTTTGTGGAGGAAAGGGACAGCTTGTTTATATTGTGCCACCCCCACTTTTTTTTGTTTTTTTACATTGCATTACAGATCTGAACCTTGCCGACATATGGTCCAACCCAGCCCTAGTGAAAGAATTGAACTTAACTGGAAGTGCATATTCAAATATTCATTGGAATGTGCCTCCATCCATCATGAGTAATGCAGTGTCAGCCAATATCCATACTCGGATGTGCATTCTGATGCTTATACTACTACTGTTTCCACCCCTCTGCACCAAGCTTGAACTTCAGACAGATTTACCACAGATTATTCCCGCCCTCTTATCAAAAGTAGTCAAGGATCTCTATGTTCAAGTCAGACATGCAGTTTTCAAGAGAGTACGTGAAACTTTTAACTGATTTTCCACAGTGTGTACCCAATCACGTTCATATTACGGAAAGCAAAGATGCGCTTCATAACCTTTTTTAAAACATCGTTTTGTTTAAGAAAATACAGGCTTATTAAGGAGACTGTTTCATACCCTGTCCATTTTTTATTATTATTATTTATTTGGAACTGAAAGGCAGCCTGATGGCTTCTTGTTAACTTGACTCCCCATCTAAGGATTATTTTTAAGGAAAATATATTCATAAGACAGGAACATTTATTTTGGAAGACATATCCATCAAGAAGAGTTAAAACTCAGGTGCGTGAGGAGAGCTTCATATGTCCATGGTTGCATGAAGTAAGCACGAGACCTGATATCTGATGCAGAATTAAGTTTCCTAAGACTCTCAATTTCCATTTTTTGGACATAGAAGCAAGTCCCTAGCCCTCATGTACTTGAACTGTCTGGCATTTGTCTGGCAAGATAAACATATGCACACATTTATAATGCCCAGGTCAAAGGGCAGGGCTTCTGGAACTGAGCCACAGACAACATTTCTGTCTAAAACTAAAAGAAGAAATAAAAACATTGCTCCACAATGGTTCATACATCAACCGTTCAATGCTAGAGATTTAGAGAACTTAGTTATGCTTGAGGGATTTGCAAAATTTTCAGGAGGATCCGATAGACCATTTGAACAGGCACAGATAATAATGCAATCCATTGAGAAAAGCACAGAGGAAAGCAAAACAGGGCACCTTTATCCCCAAGTTCCTTTTGGTATTATTTTACTGGGTCTAGCTTGGGGCACAGCCATTTAACCTCTCCCTCTCAGCCTCACCATGTGTAATAGGGTGATAATGCTTACTTACAGCAGCAGCTTCACAGGGGTCATGCATGGATTAATGCGTTCATTTGGTGTTGTGAGAGAACAGAGCGCTACAGAGCACACCATGAAAGTACTCACTAATATTGTCATTTCTTACACGTTATAAACACTATTCAAACATTATATACACACACACACACACACACATATATATATATATATATATATATATATATATATATATATATATATAAATAACTGAGCCAGAGGAACATAAGAAGCTGTTTTATGCTAAATCAGACTGGTCAATCTCAGTGGATGCTGGTGGCTCCAATTTTGGTGGGGCTGTGCATCCATTCTGGGTTTCAGTCAGAACTAGCCAGAACTCCAAATGAGCTATCCATGGTGCTGAATTCTAGGCATAAAATAGATTCAGCACCTTGAATAGCTCCTGTAGAGTTTTGGCTGGTTCTGACTTAAACCCAGGGTAGATTTATAGCCCCACCAACATAGGAGCCACCAGCATCCACTGGTCCATATAGCCCAGTATCGTTGACACTGACTAGCAGCAGTTCTCCAGGGTATCAGGCAGGATTATTTCCTAGCACTTCCCTAGAGATACTGGGGATCGAACCTGGGGCCTCCTGCATGCAAACCACATGCTCTGTCTGCGCTACTGTAGTGTGCCCGAGGAAGATGACTCAATGAAGTTGCAAATTCCATAAGACTTCCCCAGAACTTCATATGACAGACCAACATTTGTAACCTTTCAGCCGTTTGTGACACATCTTCAAAGTCAGATAATCTTACATAGCTTCCCCAAAAGCTTGTAGGGAATAATGCTTATCTGGATTTCCACAAGGCCCTGCTGCACTTCCTACAGCAGGGAATGGTCTGAGAGCACATGAAGCAAGGCATACAAAGGGTTGCTGCATGCCTCCCCCATGCAAGCTCTCCCGTCACACACACACACACACACACACACACCCTTTCCACCCATCATAATGCCGTCAAATATACAGCAGTATAATATTTAGAAGAGATATTGCCACTGCACTTCTACAACTAGACTAGATGCACTGGATCATAAGGACTCTGCATCATAAGGACAGTCACATCACTCTTGTCTTTAACTACTGGTTTGGTCTCTCAAGGTGAATTGTGCAATAATTCAAGATTATATTTATGAAAGTCTAAAATGCCCATGTCAGTGTATATACTTCATTACTCGGCTAACATTAGCAAAGAACAGTGGCGTGACAGTTTGCAGCACCAAACAGCAAATATACAGTAGTGTGCGTGCGTGTGCATGTGTGTGTATCCATCCATCCCTATTCAGGTGTTCTAAATGTGGGTAAAATAAATGGATGAGGAGGTGTAGAGGGGATGAATCCTGCCCCCTCCTCACACTTTTCCACCACCCTCTATATGTGGAAGGTGATTTTCTGAAAGGGAGAGACGCTTCTAACTGGGCCAAGTCAGATATTACTTTTGTGTTTGTGTGTATTCATTTTTACTCTAGAGTAAGTGCAAGGGCCTTGATTTGGATTGGAACCCTAGTCTGGGGGATGGGGGCATGTTTAAGATCCAGATTAGGGCACTTGTGGTTACTCTAGAGTAAAAATGGAGGGAGAGATGTAGCTGCTAGACACATATCTAAAATGATCTATGTTTTGGCTCTCTCTGGAGCTGTCTCCATGATTTGGAACCCTGATTTTCCAAATCACATAAAGAACCTCCAAAGATAGAAGCAGCTCTAGACAGATAGAAGACAGGCAGATAGCTAGATAGGTAGATAGCTCTGGATGGATGGATAGATAGATGATAGATTAGAGAGACAGACAGACAGACCTAGATATATAGTTCTATCTAGCTCTAGATAGATCACTCTAGATGGATAGCTTCCTTGATAACTCTAGATGAATAGCTTTAGGTAGATAGTTCCCTTGATAGCTCTAAATAGACAGCTCTAAATAGACAGAAGATAGAAGAAGCTCTCCCTTTCATAAAGTTACCCCCTACACATGGAGGGTGACAAATGATGGAGGGGGTGGAGCTAGTGTGCTTGTCCCTATGCTCTCTCCTCACACACTTACCTTACCCATATTTGGAATGCATGAACAGGGCCTATGTTTTCCCACTAACTTGTAGAAAAAATAAACTTTCAAACTTATATTTCACAACTGAGGCAACACTCATCATCTCCTCACTGTCTTCTCAGAGTGAAAATAATAATGGGGAAATCAGCAGTAAACAAACAAGGTTTTGAACACACACACACATACACGTCAAGAAGCAATTAGGATTGCTTCCCCTTCTTTCTCATGCATCACACATTCCATAAATAATTAAATTTAGCCTTGCCAAACAACCAAGGGGGTATTTCTACCAGTGATTTACGCTGAGCCGGCTACATGTTGAGGTCGTTAGGGATACATGACGTCGTGGCCATCCAGCAGCCACCTCGGAGTTTATCAGGGAAAAACCAGATTTCCTTAGGGGTGTACGAACCCCATGCACCAGTCTGCCTGGGGGTCCACGGGGGGGGATGCAGTCCATTCCTCCCCCTGGAATCTAGGGGTGTCAGAGAATTCCGCCACGGATCTCGGTGAGGCCGAATGCCAGTGCATTCAGCCCCCCAAAATCCGTGGCAGAACAAAGCCCCCCACCCCGCGAAAGGCGCGTGAAACGGAGCACTTACCTGCTGCCGTTCATGCTGCTTTGCAAATGGTGGCCACATCTGTGGCCGCCATTTGCTTCTTCATAGCCGTCATAGGCTACGTAAATACTTACGTTATCCTATCACGGCTAACACAGGGACACCATTTGCATCCCTGTGGAGGCCGTGATAGGCTACAAAAGTATTTACGTAGCCTATCACGGCAAAAAAAAAAAAGGGAACGCAAATGGCCGCCGCCATTTGCGTTCCCTTTTTTTTTTTTTGCCGTGATAGGCTATGTAAATATTTATGTAGCCTATTACGGCAAAAGACAGGGGCACAAATGGCGGCCACTACACCATTTACTCCCCAGTCTTTTGCCGTGATAGGCTATGTAAATATTTATGTTGCCTATCAAGGCAAAATACAGGAATGCAAATGGTGGCAGCTATGGCAGCCACCATTTGCATCCCTGTGCAGGCTGCCCAGCAGCTGGATGTCCAGCTGTGGGCGGTCCTGGCCAGCAGCTCCATGGAGTCGCCGCGGAGTGGAGCCAGCCTGGGGAGAATTTTGGGGGGAGGGACTGAGCGCCTCCCCCCCACCGCGAATGTCACCCTTCGAAAAGGTAAGTGACTTTCGTACATTCCTACTGGAATCCTCCCCGGCCGGCTCCGCTCCACGGCGAGTCCACGGAGCTGCCAGCCGGGTCTGTCCGCAGCAGGACTTCCGTCCACTGCCAGTCGGCGTACGCAAATAGTGTTTTACGTCACCTATCACAGCAAAAAGATTTACGTAGCCTATCACGGCAAATTGCAGGGACAGAAATGGCATAGCGGACACCATATGCAGCCCTGCTCTTTGCCATATGAAAAAAGCAGGACTCAGCGGATGGACCTGGACCTGGCTGGCAGCAGGTAGGGTCCATTTGGGTGAACCTTGCAGGATGGCAGATGGGGGTTGGTCTGTTCCACCATGGACTCCAGGGGGCCAGATTATTTAGAAGTTGCCTCATTGAAGTCCATGGCAGAATTCTCTGCCATCCCTAGATTTCTGAGACTGCTTAAAGTCTGATTCTTTTCCTTAAGTTGGGTTCTCCCTGGTATAGTTGTTGTAAGCCCCAACCCCCTCATTTAGCTTGGGTATGCTAGCCCTGCCCAGCGGTGCGCCTTTCATTGTGGCCCCAGTCAAGGAGTGTTTTCTCCCATTGTGCTGAATGAAGCTTGCCCTCTCAGTGATAGGGGTGGACAAAAGTGACTTACCTGTCGTCGAAGCTTGTTCGCGGTGGGGGGGAGGCGCTTCGCTGCTCCCCCCGCAAAGTTCAGGCCGGGGGGGGAGGCTTCCCGCCTCGCCCGGCCGAAATTCAGGCTGGGGGGGGAGGCTTCCCGCCTCGCCCGGCCGAAATTCAGGCCGGGGAGGAGGCGCCTCGCCTCGCCCGGCCGCGAACTCCAAAGTTTAAAAAAAAACCGCCCCCGTGATAGGCTACGTGACGATTAACGTAGCCTATCATGGCTAGATCTGCAAAGTCAGCCGTGATAGGCTACATTAATCGTCACGTAGCCTATCACGGGTGACTTAAAAAAAAAAGCGTGTACACTAATGGCGGCCCCCATAGGGAGCCGCCATTTGCGTTCCTTATTTGGTCGCTGTAGTCTACGTAAATCTTTACGTAGACTACGGCGAAAATAAGGGCAACGCAAATAGCATCGCCCTTATTTTCGCCGTAGTCTACGTAAAGATTTACGTAGACTACAGCGACCAAATAAGGAACGCGAATGGCGGCTCCCTATGGGGGCCGCCATTATCCGTACGCGCTTTTTAAAAAAAAATTTGTAAAGTCACCCGTGTTAGGCTACGTGACGATTTACGTAGCCTATCACGGCTGACTTTGCAGATCTAGCCGTGATAGGCTACGTTAATCGTCACATAGCCTACCATGGGGGCGTTTTTTTTCTTTCTTTTATTGGAATGGCGGCGGCGGCAGCCAGTCGAAAGACTGGCTGCCGCTCCCGCCCCGCTCGAACACCCGCCGATCCGCCGGCTGGACCCGCCGCCAGGAGGGACATTCGGGAAAGGTAAGTCCCGTCCTGGGGGGGTGTGTGGGGTGTGGGGGGGTGCGGAGAATTTCTCCCCGAAACTTGTTCAGGGGGCCGAACACGTTGGCACTCGGCCCCCCGAAGTTTCGGGGAGAAATTCTCCTCCATCCCTACAGTCAGTGACCACAGAAATAGCAGTGAAGCCCCTCAACTGAAATGGCACATTTTAAAGCCCAGTTCCTTAAGTGCGATTAAGCAGGACCTCAAGGCTCCAATTCATTGCCTTAGGAAGTAACTACTTCACACCTTCCTTATAGAGATCCTGGGTGTTAAAATGAGGGCTGGTTTCTGTCCTTGTGTTTACTGCTCTCTTTCCCACAACAAACCCATTACTTCTCCTCAGGAGTAATTCCCATTGTGCTCAATGAGGCTTGCTCCTGAAATACAGGTGCATCTGGACTTTCAGGGCAAAGAAGAAAGGGCAGGGAGAAGGGGGAAGCCTCTCGTATTGGTTAAGCAGCCCCTGCCAGTCAGTTGACGGTCACTCCAACCCCCACCCCCACCAGGAAGTATGTTCTGTGAAGCGATTTTTACTGGTCCAGAGAATCTGCTCATGGAACCCTGCTCACAGCAAAGCCAATTCCTTTTAAAAATATCTGGGACTCCTCCATTAGCCTTGTCTTCTGTTGTCATGGAAACGTCGCCCAAGCTTTGATAAAGCTAGCTACCCATGTCCTCCTGGCAGTCTTGTTGGGGAGGCATCAGTCCAAATGCTCAGCGTTTCTTAGGGATGTACGAAAGGGACTTACCTTGTCCCGCAGCTTTTTTCGCAGTGGGGGGGAGGCGCGTCGCTTCTCTCCCCGAAGTTCATGTGAGGGGGGGAGGCTTCCCGCCTCGCCCGGCTGAAATTCAGGCTGGGTGGGAGGCGCCCCATCCCTCGCCGGCGAAAGTCAGGCTGGGTAGAAGCGCCCCGTCTACCCGGCCGCGAAAAACAAACAAACAAACAAACCACCCCCGTGATAGGCTACGTAACGATTAACGTAGCCTATCACAGCTAGATTTGCAAAGTCAGTCGTGATAGGCTACGTTAATCGTCACATAGCCTATCACGGGTGACTTTGAAAAAAAAAAGCGCGTACGCAAATGGCAGCCCCCATAGGGAGCCGCCATTTGCGTTCCTTATTTGGTCCCTGTAGTCTACGTAAAGATTTACATAGACTACGGCGAAAATAAGGGCAACGCTACATAAATCTTTACGTAGACTACAGGGACCAAATAAGGAACGCAAATGGCGGCTCCCTATGGGGGCCGCCATTTGCGTACATGCTTTTTTTTTTTTTCAAAGTCACCCATGATAGGCTACGTGACAATTAACGTAGCCTATCACGGCTGACTTTGCAAATCTAGCCGTGATAGGCCACGTTAATCGTTACGTAGCCTATCACAGGGGTGGGTTTTTTTTTTAACTTTCGTTGTAATGGCGGCGGCGGCAGCCGGTCGAAAGACCGGCTGCCGCCCCCGCCCCTGACAAAGACCCGACGAACCACAGGTGGGACCCGCCACCGGGAGGGACATTCGTGAAAGGTAAGTCCCATCCCGGGGGGGGGGCAGGGGGGCGGGGGGGCGGAGAATTTCACCACCGATTTCGGGGGGCGGAATGCGTTGGCACTCAGCCCCCTGAAGTTTCGGGGATAAATTCTCCCCCGTCCCTACTTATGATCCACATTTTATGAGCTAAAAACTCTGGGTTTAGTTTTTGTTTTATTTTGTTTTATTATTTATTTCCATTTTAGCAGAGGGGGGGAACCACATAAATATCACAATGCATTATTATTTTTGGGGGGAAGGGGCAACTAAAACACACATGCAATTCAGGAAAAACTTTAAAAATCCTGTGTGGACTCTATGAAGCCAAAGTTGTAGGAATATTATTTTCTTCATATGTGACTCAGTTATTTATTTCTTCTTTGCCTTTATTGCTCTGTTATTCCTCTTGTAAAGATGTGCCCTATTTCCTCCAGCTTTCTCCATCTTTTTTTCAACAATCTTTGCAAGCAAGTTCCCAAGGAGTGGGCTTACCAGATTCATAACAGTACTGAGAAGAGGGGGAAGGGGAAAAAAAGAAAGAAAACACTCACATAATTGAAAATAAGGTAATACTTTTCTTTCAGTTTTTAAGGAAAGAAAGAATGCTGAACGCAGAATAACATAAAATATGCATATTTCTTGGGCATAACAATGATAGGCTAAGAGAATGTGAAAAGGAACTGTTCTTGCCTATAGTCGTCAGTACTAAACATTAATTAAAAGAGCACTTAGCTGAAGGGTAAAGGCTAAAAATTATCTTCCTACTAATGATCTGACGGGCTAAAGAAGAATTTGGCTCCCAAACATTATCTACAAACTTTATCTAAATGGATTTTAATACTGATGGTTATTTAGATACCCCAGCATCCCATTTGCTAAATTTCACCAAAAAATGTTATATCAGTTTTTGTCATCTGGAGAGATGTAATTCCAACAGCAGTCTTAGATACTTAAACACACATCTCTGTGCATGAGAGATAGAGTCATGAAATCAAATTAATGTTTGATAGCATATTTTGTGTTTGACAGTCTTTGACAGCTTCCATGAAATAATATTTCATAATTTAGAATACTATATGAAATAATATTTCATATTTCATAGCTGACATGTAGTGGGAGTTAGCATCTGATTTATGACATGAAATGGCATTAGTATTGAACATCTAGCATCTGATATTTCAGTATTTGATTACTGTGAAAATCAAAATAATCAGGAGATGACAACAAGTTCAAAGCAGTTAGTTTAACTTTGAGGTAATAATTTCCTAGTAAAGGAAGCAATGAGCTAATGGAATCTGAACGTTGTCACTTTAATTTCCCAGAATGCCTTGGAGTGACACTACACCAGGGACATTATGGGGAATTAAAATAGCAGCTCCCAAAGTCAGCTACCCAGTGCTGATCAAAGTCCGTGTGTGTGTGTGTGTAGACAGGGCTCATTATATTGTCAATGGTAGGCCCTGGCATCGGGACCTTGGCAACTGCCCAAGGGTGCTGTCTGCTGATACTAGTCCTAATTTTGGACCCTCTGCTGTCTCAGTGATAAGGGTTTTTTTTTATGATGGTCGCATTCTCTGTTTTTCTATTGATGATCCTTGTTCTTTGTTCCACGTCTTTTGAATTTATGCTTTTAATGAGTACTTTGGTATCTTTATTGTGAGCGGCCTTGAAGTGTTCTGGTATGAAGGTGGAGTATAAATATTTTAAGAAAGAAAGAAAGAAGGAAAGAAAGAAAGAAAGAAAGAAAGAAAGAAAGAAAGAAAATGAATTGATGGTTCTGCATTCCTTTTCAGGCAACCGATGAAGCAAAATGCATCCCCCTCCCTGGTTTTAAGTTGGCATTATCAACATTGCACTGAATGAATCCTGAGCAATCAGCTCATATATCAAAATGCAAAAAGACGGCTACGTATTTGGCAGCCATCAGCTTCCTGGGTTCTCAGAAATGATTTCACTACTGGGATACCTTAAGAAATAAAGTATCTGTCATATTATGGACCCATCTGGAAATTAAATGTCAAAGATAAATGAAGTAGAAGGGGGGGGATCATAAAGTCAGTGTCTCTATGGGAAGACACAGAGTGTTCTGAACAAATTTATTAAAAAGAAAAGAGAATGTTTGCCCAGCGCCAGATGCATGCTTTGATTCACCACGAAGCAGATTAACTCTTATCGTGATGCAATTAAATTGCAATTTCTCTTTCTCTGGTGAACTTAACTTAAAATAGCCATTCCTGCTGTGTTCTCCCAGATAAATTTAAAGCAACACTGTTACTTTTCCCCATTGAAAATGTCTCGGATTTCATGTAGAAACATCTGAATCTGTGAAAAAGTGGGAGTGCTGTGTTGAAATCTGTTGTCCAATTCACATAAAGTTTTCTTCCCCTCTGAAAAACATTCTGTTTTTTCTGCCTCATCTTCAAGGTGCTTTAGCATGTACTTATTTATTTTAGAATTTCTTATGGCTGTAAGAAATCATAAACACAGCCCTATTCAGGGATTATACTTATTAGTAAACACAACAGATGAGTGAGCCTGTGCCAATTAGGGATGGGTAAGGATTTCATTTCAATGTGCTTTTAAAATCAGTTTACCAAAATTCACACAATTCTCCATATTCAGGACAAACAGAACTTGAGATTATTATTATTTTTTTACTGAATATGGGAGAAACCAAAACTGGCATATACAGTTATGAATTACAGCTATGAATTTTGGACCCTCTGAGATGACATTCACACACACACCTCAGCCACTTTGTAACTAAGATAAATGAAAGAACACTGAACCCACCCATGAGAATTTCACTGAAATTTTCTTCTACTTCATTCCCCTGCCCCCAAGCATTTTTAATCAAATTGAATAAAATGGTTAAATAAATGTGGAAGACATTTTTGAAACAGCACGAGGTGCTAGCACCAGAATCTGGACTTTCACGCTGAATATTAATGAATAAGCAGACCTAGATCTAAGGGCTTAAGTTATAGAATAGTAGATTTCAGTGAAACACGGGGATAATCCTCTTAATGATAAGAGCAGCTTGACAATGGAAGTAATTATCTAGGAGACTAGTGGTTTCTTCCTCACTGAAAGTCTTCAAGCGGGATCTGGACAGCCATCCACTGAGGTTATTCAATTTAGGAATGTCCATCATTGGGATATCCAGCCCTTTTAGGGTTCACTGATTTCCATGCCCCCCCAACTCAGAAAATTATGCAGATTTGTGCAAATTGTACCTGTAATTTGTGCAGCTTTAAAAATACAGAAAATCTGCTAGCTGGCCTGACTCTCAAGAGACGGAGCTGGGCCAGTAAGTGGAAGCCAAATGAAGTCCAGGTGGACAAGCTAATGAAAGATTGTTGATCTCAGGCCCCCATACAGATTCCTCCAACATCCCTAGCTCAGTTTCAGAATTCCTGTATAGAATAAGTGGTTGGAAGTAGGTGGACCTCCAAGAGTTTTGATAAAACTGGCAACATGTCTGAGTAGAGTCCTTCACAGAACCCTCAGCTGTCACTGGATTTCATCTCACAGTGAAATACCAAGCCATTTTGGAGGTTCATCCTCAGACAAAGCATCTGAGTCATTTGACAGAGCCATAACATCCTTTGATGTGAATAGCAACATTTCTCAGATATATTTTCTGCATGTGTCCCAGAACAAATGGAAGCGGAAACAAATCAAACAAAGGAGGAGACATAGCTCATCGGCTGCTTTGCATGCATAAGGATCCCACGTTCAATCCATGGTACCACCAGCTAAAAGGATCAGGTAGCAGGTAAGGATGGCATGGGTGCCCGATTCAGTCCAGGAATCCAGCAGACCTGCTCCTGCCCACACCCCCAAGAGCCACTTGCTGAGCCCCTGCCCCTGCTCACCTCCTGTCCGTGCTCAGTGAATGGCCTGCACTCACCCCAGCAACCTTGTCAAGCTTTGTGGTTGCCATTTTCTGAAAAATAAAATGGTGATCACAAAATGCGCAAATTCACTCACATGCAAAATGCTCATTTTGCAAATGCACATATTTGCGTATGCGAAAATGCACATTTTGCGAATGCGCATATTTGCGTATGCACAAAAAAAGTATTTTACGAAAAATGCACGTTTTTGTACACACACTGTTTGCCTTTGCAAAAATATACATTTCACACATGAGAATATGCATATTCGCAAAAATGCACATTTTTGCGCATACAAAAACATGCACATTTTTGCCATCACTGTTTTTTTTTTTTTTTAGAAATGGTGACGGTGGAGCTCGACGAGGCCGCTGAGGTGAGTGTGAGCTGCTCGCCGAGAGTGGGAGGGGCTCGAGCACAGTCTGGGGACCAGTGAGCAGGTGCTGGGCAGGAGTCTGGAGAACCCGGACAGGGATGAGTTCACACATCCCTAGTAGCAGGTGATGGAAATCACCTCTCCCTGAGACCCTGGAGAGATCCTACCAATCAGAGTATTGGGCTAATTGCAATGGGCAGCTTCCTAACAGTTTGTGGAGGCACATTATTCCGTGGTCTGCACATTGATTTTTGCCACATCTTCTTTAAAAAAAAAAATCTTAAGTTCTGAAACATCATATGCCTGCTGCTGACAAAACTGGTTTATATATCACCTTCTTAATTCTTCATTGTGCAAACAAGGTTGAAATGTCATTGCATCTCATTCTACTCAAAGCATGATGGAATACCATACAGTGACTAACACTTTAAAGAAAACATGTCTCCCTTCAGACCAAATTTCCATTAATGAATGGTTCCAATGTTATCTGTCAAGATGTGAACTTTGGGGAACTAATCCGTTAATCAGATGTCTGCAAGAAGTTTCATTAACCTGAAACTCAATTTGCTTCTCTTTTATGAAGAAAAAAAGAGTTCCCTTTCTGTAGAATGCTGTTTAAAATATACTGCATCTATGCACAAGTTTGCACATGGATGAGACCTCTATATGAAGCTGCCTTATAATGAATCAGACCATTGGCCAATCCACTTAGTATTGTCTACACTGATAGGCAGTGGTTCTCCAGGGTATTAGACAGGGCCTAGGGGTCTTTCTCAGCCCTATCTGGATATGCTGTAGACTTAACGTGGGACCATCAGCATCCAAAACATGTGCTCTGCCATTCAGCTACTGTCCCTCCCAGTGTGTCACTGCTTCATTTGTTGCACTGTTTTCTGGGTAAGCAAATTAGACCTAAAGGTGAAAAAATAATGCCACATTGTCACTAACATGGAAAAAAACAAGGTAGGATTGAAATGGGGCTTGCTAATTAAATAGCTGAAAGCCTTTGAGATGTCCATTGGGGACTTGCCTCCATGCAAGTATAGCTAACATTAATTAGTGGGATTGTACTGATTAATTAAAACTTAAAAGCAGCAGAATAAGTGCATGTAGCAGGGCCAACACAATTAACACTAAGCTGTAAACAGCTTGCATTACAAATGAATTGCTTGGCAATGTATTGCCATTACGAATGATGCACTTGATGCATGGAAAAAAAGGCGAATGCTCTCTCAACAGCACTTCTGAGGAAGAGCGGTATTATATTATTCCCATTTTACTGATAGAAAAAATGAGGTTGTGGATCTAACTAGATACAATGGCAGGTTACCACCATCTAAACATGAAAAGTATGTGTGGTGGCCAATTTCATGTAGAGAAGGGGTAGGTAGGAGGGGCTCCTGAACCAATTTCTTCCCTCACTTACTTTCTCCCTGTGGATGATGGGATAGGGTATCCCCTTGCCCTTGGCAAGCAAATACAAGAACCGTGTGTCAGGGTTCCCCCTTTGCCCTGGACCTCCTAGGCAGCTCCTTAAGGATCTTTTGCCTCCTTAGGAGTCCCACGTTCCTTCTTTTAACCTTCCCCTTCCCAATTACATGGGGTTTATGCTGTAGACATGGGGTGATTGGCACTTCAGACACATGGGTGTTAACCACAACAGTTTACTGGTAATTCGAAGCAAGCAAATTACAACAAAAGATATTTACAGAATAGAACTGAGTAATACAAAAGGCATTAAGAGAAAATAAAGGTTGCAAAAAAGCATGTTCCTCTACTCTAGCTGCACTTAGACTTCTCCAGGCTGCTTCTTCCTGCTCTCTCTTCAGGCTCTGGTCTTCTGACTCTCTTGCCTTCCTCTCTCCCTCTCACTGGCTGTCTCTCCCTTTATATCTCCTCCTTCCCCAAAACGAAAAGTACTGTTTCAAACCTGGGGAAATGAAACCTAAGTCAGGAAAATGAAACTTATAACAAGGAAATGAAACTACTCTCAGGTATACCCATTCTCCCCACCAAAAAAACAAAACAAAAAACAGGCCTCTAGGCCTGGTTTTCCTTGCCTCTGTAGTAGGGATGTATGAAAGTGACATACCTTTTCGCGGATTCTATTCATGGGGGGGGAGGTGTTCTGTCCCTCCCCCCTGAATCCTCGACGGGGGGGAAGGCGATCCGGTCCTCCCCCCCGGAATCCTCAATGGAGGGGGAGGCGATCCGGTCCTCCCGCCCGGAATCCTCAACGGCTGGCTGTGCTCCGTGGCGGCTCCACAGAGCAGCCGGCCAGGCCCAGGCCAGGGCTGTCCGCAGCCGGATTTCCAGCCGCGGAAGGCTCTGGGTAACAAAAAAAAACACGTACGCAAATGGCGGCGGCTATGGCCGCCATTTGCGTTCCTTATTTTTTGTCGTCTTAGTCTACGTCAATATTTACGTAGACTAAGACAAAGAAAAGAAAGGGGAACGCAAATAGTGTAGTGGGCGCTATTTGCGTTCCCCTTTCTTTTCTTTGTCTTAGTCTAGGTAAATATTGACGTAGACTAAGATGGTGAAAAATAAGGAACGCAAATGTTGGTGGCCATAGCCGCCGCCATTTGCGTATGCGTTTTTTTTTTTTAACCCAGACGTGATAGGCTACATAAGTCTTTACGTAGCCTATCACATCTATGGGGGGTGGGAAAGACACAGACTGCAAATGGCGGCGGCAGCAGCCATTCAGAAGACCAGCTGCCGCCACCGCTGCCGCCGCCGCTGGAGCTGCCGCCATCCGGAACATCCGCCCCAGGTAAGTCTCGTCCCGGGGGGGGATCCTCAGGGGGCGGCAGGCCGTTCCGCGATGGATTTCCAGGGGCCGAATGCACTGGCATTCAGCCTCACCGAGATCCGTCGCGGAATTCTCTGACATCCCAACTCTGTAGGCCTCAAACTCTCACACTGTGCAAGGAACAAAACAAGCTACAAAACAGGACAAGGAGCATTAAAACACAGTGGAGAGTGGACACCTAGGGCAGGCCCTGAGAAAGGGAATTTAAGAGCAGATGCAGCCTGGGAATGGGAGGAAGAGGCAGAGAGAGACTGGATAGAGGAAGGTAAGTGAGAGAGAGGGGGGCTGAGGAATGATTAATGTTACAACCAGAGTAGGTCCCAGGCTCAGTTAGTGGCATCTCCAGTTAAAAAGAGCATGGAGCACATCATGGGAAAGACTTCTATCTGGCACTTTGAAGAGTTGCTATTAGTGGGAATGCACAACGGTACTGGCCTAGATGGAATTGGTATAAGGTTTCTGTGAACCTCCTCCCTCAATGATAGAAAAGAGACGAGAGTGTCTTTATGGTGCCTGGTGGTTTCTGTGCACCTGGTGGAAATTGTACCTGAGATCCATGATTCCTGGATGTGACATCTTCACTAGGGGAAGATTGCATAGAACTCCACCTTTGGACATCTGACTGTCCCAAATGTGAGTCCTTGTCACTTCCTTATCATGTCTGAAGGCATCTTTCACCCAAGCATGTTCCATAGCTTCACATAATGAATTGCATGTGAGGACAATGTCAGGCTGTGTGCAAGCGACTTCTCTAAGTTCTCCACTGTATTTGTGTGCAGAAAAGGGGGGGAAAGGGCATTTCATTATATTTATCCAGGGGGAGGTGAAATCCTCCAACAGTTTCTCAGCACTGGGGCTCAACATTAGCAGTAGCATAACTTCTTCTCCCCCACCCCTGTCACCAAGGCCATTGTTTTGCATCCTCCACAATGCCCCAGACCTAGTGTCATGCTGGGGCACTGTGAGTGGGAAATGATTGTCGCCACCAAAAAAAAGGTATAACATTCAGCACTCAGTACTGCATGTTTATCACTAAAGGGCTACTAGACTTTGTCAATTAAAATTATAAGAAGCATCAGCAGAGACATGTCTACAGTTTTAAATGCACAAGATAAATTCACAACAAAATGACTTCTAAGAAATTATTCAGCATGCTGAAAATAATTTGTAAGGAAGCTGGTGTACTTTTTCTACATTTTTTTTAGCATAGAGTCCATAAATGGTATCTTCTTTGAGTGTAGAAAGATCTGATGTGAACTTGGATTTATCTGTCAAAATAGCCAAGGTGGCACTGTGGCCATTTCACAGGAAGCAAACTACAGTGCCATTATCAGAAGCTAAAGTCATACACAAATCGAATGTGAAGCTTAACAGGGTGTTAATTGCTTATTAGTCAGCTAACATAAACAGGAAGAACAGAGCAGGTCTGCTGTGGTTAGGGAGTTGAAGAGGGTAAAGTACTGCTATCTTTTTATTCCTTAAAGGCAATAGGAAATCTAATTTCATATCACAGTTTCTGTTACAGATTCCTAGCTGTAGACAAAAAATGTGGAAATGCATTTAGATGCTAACAGCTGCTCTCAATATTACTTCTCATCAGTGCAAGGAACATCAACCCATGCCACTTTGGAATGGCTGTGTATATTCAATTCCTTCCCAGTGTTACAACACAGTCAAAATAAATAATCCTAAAAAGGAATCAGCCAAAGGCTTCTCTTGAAAGTAGGGATGGCGGAGAATTTCTCCACGAATCTTCGGGAGGCCGAGCGCCGAGGCATTCGGCCCCCCAAAAGTGTTGGGGAAATTCTCTGCCGGCTCCCTGCCCCCCCCGGGATGGGACTTACCTTCAGCGAATGTCCCTTTCGGCGGCGGGTCCCGGCGGCAGTTCAGCGACGGTTCGGCAGGGGCGGAGGCGGGGGCGGGGGTAGGGGTGAACGAAAGTCACTTACCTTTTCTCGCAGCTTTTTCGCGGTGGGGGGGAGCGCTTCGCTGCTCCCCCCGCGAAGTTCAGGCCGGGGGGGGAGGCTTCCCGCCTCGCCCAGCCGAAATTCAGGCCGGGGGGGAGGCTTCCCACCTCGCCCGGCCGAAATTCAGGCCGGGGAGGAGGCATCCCGCCTCACCCGGCCACGAACACGAAAGTAAAAAAAAAAAAAAAAAGTCCCCTGATAGGCTACGTGACGATTCACGTAGCCTATCACGGCTAGATCTGGAAAGTCAGCCGTGATAGGCTACGTGAATCGTCACGTAGCCTATCACGGGTGACTTTAAAAAAAAAAAAAAAAAGCGCGTACGCGAATGGCGGCTCCCATAGGGAGCTATGGGAGCTATTTGCGTTGCCCTTATTTTCGCCGTAGTCTACGTAAACATTGACGTAGACTACAGCAACTAAATAAGGAACGCGAATGGCGGCTCCCTATGGGAGCCGCCATTCGCGTACGCGCTTTTTTTTTTTTTTTTAAAGTCACCCGTGATAGGCTACGTGACGATTCACGTAGCCTATCACGGCTGACTTTGCAAATCTTGCCGTGATAGGCTACGTGAATCGTCACGTAGCCTATCAGGGGACGTTTTTTTTTTTTTTCTTTCATTGCAATGGCGGGGGCGGCAGCCGGTCGAAAGACCGGCTGCTGCTCCCGCCCCGCTCGAACACCGGACGAACCGCCAGCCGGACCCGCCGCCGGGAGGGACATTCAGGGAAGGTAAGTCCCGTCCCGGGGGGGGGGCAGGGGCGGGGGGGGCGGAGGATTTCTCCCCGAAACTTGTTCGGGGGGCCGAACACGTTGGCGCTCGGCCCCCCGAAGTTTCGGGGAGAAATTCTCCGCCATCCCTAGGCGGGGGCCGGTCTCCTGACCGGCTGCCGCCGCCACCATTACAAAATAAAAAGTAAAAAAAAACACACCCGTGATAGGCTACGTGACGATTTACGTAGCCTATCACGGCTAGATTTCCAAAGTCAGCCGTGATAGTCTACGTAAATCGTCACGTAGCCTATCAAGGGTGACTTTGGAAAAAAAGAAAAAAAAGCGCGTACGCAAATGGCGGCGGCCCAAGGGTGCCGCCATTTGCGTTCCTTATTTTGGCACGTCTAGTCTACGTAAAGATTTACGTAGACTACGGCATAAATAAGGGCAACACAAATAGCGTTCCCTTATTTTTGCCGTAATCCACGTAAATCTTTACGTAGACTAGACGTGCCAAAATAAGGAACGCAAATGGCGGCGCCCAGGGGCCACCGCCATTTGCGTACGTGCTTTTTTTTCCAAAGTCACCCGTGATAGGCTACGTGACGATTAACGTAGCCTATCACGGCTGACTTTGGAAATCTAGCCGTGATAGGCTACGTTAATCGTTACGTAGCCTATCACGTTTTTGTTTTTTTTTACTTTTTCTTTCACGGCCGGGGAGACGGGGCGCTTCTCCCCGGCCTGAATTTTGGCCAGGAGAGGTGGGGCGCCTCCCCCCCCCCAGCCTGAATTCCAGCCAGGCGAGGCGGGACGCCTCCCCCCGTCACCTGAACTTTGGGGGGAGAAGCGAAGCGCCTCCCCCCCACCACGAAAAAAGCTGCAGGACAAGGTAAGTCCCTTTCGTACATCCCTACTTGAAAGTGAAACTGACAAGGAAATACACCTCTCTCACTATATCCTAAGGGTTGCTTGCATGACACTATCACAGATGTCGGGGTTCTAATTCTACAATCAACAAGCCCAGTCCACAAGATGAGGAAATCCTATTAGTTGGTGTTGATGATGGGGCTGCATCCCTCATTATTGGCTATGTTGGCCAGGGCTGATGGGAGTTGTAGTCCAACAACATCTGGATGGCCACATATTCGCCACCCATATTATAGACTTAGAATCAGAGATCTGCCTTAGCGAACTTGTGTAGCAGCAAACAGTATATTTCAGCCTGACATAGAAAACCATTGCAAGTTATAGCACCACTAGCTGATATACCCGGCATTGCCTGGGATGTAATTCTGTCATAGGCACTATTTGTTAGAAACACATTAAGGTAGGTTTACGCTTCTCAGAAAGGCCCCATAAGAAAGGTGAAAAGTTGAATCCACCAGACTTGATTAAAAAAGCACAACAATTATAATGAGCAGATTGAATAAAAAACGCTACTAAAAATGCAAGAGACTGAATCTGTAAGCACTACTACAATATAATCCACACTGAATCTCGTACCACTATTAAAATGTTCAACAGAGGCTTCCTTGCTGGATAGCAGGAATAGGGGAGAGAAACTAAATGTTCTCCAAAGTCAGAAAATAAACCATGAGTAAAGAGGAGGGAACAAACTGCAGCCAGCCAATCCAAGGTGAAGGAAGTCAGAGTGAATGGGAGAGAGACCAATAGAATGAAAGATGGCCAATAGGATGACTGGTAGCTGAAATCAGAAACCTGGCCTGTACCATGATTGAGAGGCTGTACTTGTCAGTGAGGGAAAGTACAAACAAAGTAATAATGTAACCCAGTGACTCCTGTCATACACTCTGGTAAGTGAGAATGTGAAGTAAAAGGGGCAGCAACTGTAGGGCCCAAATGGCAGGCTCAGTGGGCCCCTACAGTGTGATTGCACCTAGGGCAGCTCCCCCTTATTCCCTGCGTTACAGACGGCCCTGCAGCCAGCCACAAACACACAAACCCACACACAATTTTTGACTTTTATATATAGAAGATTGTTTAAGTACTTTTGAGCCCAGTGAAGTTAGTACTGGGGGCATGGGATTTGTCCATTTTACATTTTAGTGAGAATTTACCTAATTTCCAACTAATACGTGAACCAAAACTCAGTTACAGTTTACATGTTTCCAAAAATTGCAATGGAGTTCTCCATTAAAAAAAAAATGAAATTACAAAAATGTGTATATTAGGAAAAAAAAATCATATATTCATGAAAATAGTGTTCAAATATGCAGTATATTAAGGAAATGGGTTGCAAAACGTGTGTGTGGCAAAATTTAGTACACAAATGCATGTATTAGGATAAATGTGCACAAAAGTACATACACATTTTTTATTTATTTATTTATTTATTCATTTCATTTCTATACCGCCCAAGAGCCAAAGTTCTCTGGGAGGTTCACAAAAATTAAAACCAAACAGCACACAATAAAGCAATATAAAACATATAGAACATTAAAACCACAGTATAACAATACAAGTTTATGCAAACTTGATCCCCTCCCCGCCCCCTCGGCCAAATTTGGGGTGAACCAAACTTACATATGGAGAAATAAGAAACTGAGAGAAACATTAATTGACAGATTTGTCCCTCCCTGCTCAACACAACTAACCATACAATCCTATGCATGTCTACTCAGATCTAAGTCCCATTGAGTCCAATGGAGCTTACTCACAGGAAAGTAGGTATAGGATTGCAGCTGCAATTGGTTTAAAACTGAGTTTTAAGCAGTTATGGGCACCTGTTGGAGACACCTTTGATGGCTGTACGATATATGCAGGGATGCCAGAATGCATTTTCAAAGTGACCCTGTCAAGGCTCATTGTGACTGCATCTTCTTCAGCTGAACTTCTGATAAATGGTTCATGATTGTATGCTGATTTTGTCAGAAACACCATTCAGGCATGAACAATGCATCAGCTGGCAGCAAGGTCATGATTGAGCTGAGCATGAATCTTTTCCCCAAATGCAGTTCTGCTAAGGTTTTACCTGCTTGTGATTGGAAACTCTATACAAGCAACTTTCCCTGTACTGGGAATGCTTCTGTACTACATGCACAGAGCACCTCACTGGAGAACCTGATGGAGTGGGGAGGGGAGGAGTTGAACATCTAGTTAAAATAATAATAAAAATAGATAAAATCTCAGCCTGTCATGAGAAGTCACATGCTAAGTTTTCACCAACAAAGTTCTCTCTTCCTTTAGAGATTTTTTTTTCTTTTGCAAACTCAGCCTTCAGCATTTTTTTTAAGCCAAAATAGTCTAAATTAAAATAGAATTACTAATAGAGCCTTACTACACAAAGTACTACTGCTGGGGTTTGCTGCTATGTCTTCCAGAAGAGTGGGAGAAGCCCTTGTGTATTAAATGATAGATTACTGTTTATGGCGTAGATTTAATTATAGCTTCTTGCAGCCAAGAAAACGAACTTTTCAAAGTCAAAATCCTAGTATCTCTGTCTGTTTCAATACGCTAATAGAAATTTAAATGCATTCCTCTGAAAAGGTTAAAAAAGAAAGGAAGACCCAATCATCATCATCAAAATGTTCTTTGTATCCAGCAGTGCTAGCCAAATTAGCAGCTGGTCAAAGGTGGACAGTGGATTGCGGAAGGGTGCCACAACAATTTATAACCCCCGCTAAGTCTCACATTTGTCTGAAGCAGCAGAAGCTTCTGATTAGGCATTTATCTATGCCTGCTGACTAAAATGTGTATATTTGTATCAAGCATTATTATTATTATTATTATTATTATTATTATTATTATTATTATTTCTATACTGCCTCATAGCCAAAGCTCTCTGGGTGGTTTACAAAATTTAAAACATTAAATATAATATAAAAAGTTTAAAAGCCATTTACATAAAAGCATACAGACAATATACACAAACAACATATAACTAAAAACAACTTTGAACTGTCAGTCGTACTCGTAACTAAAGACACGTCCAGGAATGATTAAAACTCATCATATGCTGCCAAATGCCTGGGAAAGAGATAGGTCTTAACCTGGCATCAAAAAGATAATAATGTTGGCACCAGGCGGACCACATCGTGGAGCTTGTTCCACAGATGGGGGGCCACCACTGAGAAGGCCCTCTCCCTCGTTGCTGCCTTCCAAGCTTCCCTTGGAGGAGGAAATCAGAGGAGGACCTTCAATGCTGAACATAGCATACAGGTAGGTTCATTTCAGGAGAGGCATGACATTGAGTATTGCGGTCCCAAGCCATGTAGGGCTTCATATGTTAAAGCTGGCACCTTGAAATCAGCTCGGAAGCATATAGACAGTCAGTGCAAGTAGGCCAGAGTCTGTCTTATATGTTCAGACCTTCTGGACCCTATTATCAATCTGGCTGCTGCAATTTGCACATGCTGCAGCTTCTGATTCCGAACCATCTTCAAGTCAGCCCCATGTACAGTGCATGTGGTAATCTAACCTGGAGGTTACCAGAGCACAGAGAACTGAAGCCAAGTTATCCTTGTCCAGATAGGGGAGCAGCTGGGCCACCAACCAAAGTCGGTAGAAGGCACTCCATGCCACTGAGGCCACCTGAGCCTCAAGTGACAAAGATGGTTCCAGTAGGACCCCCAAGCTACAGACCTGCTCCTTCAGGGGGAGTGCAACCCCACCCACTGAAGCTGAATGGATTCAGGACTGACAAAAGGAAGTATCTCTTCACATAGCACATAATTAAACTATGGAATTCACTACCACGAGATGTGGTAATGGAAAGTGGATTAGGCAAATTCATAGACTATCAATGGCTACCAGTCATGATGGCTATATTCTAGGGCTGTGCATGGACCACCCACTTCACTTCAGATGCCGATTCAGACCTTCCAAAGTGGCCCTGCTTTGCTCTGGACCAATTCAGACCCCATCCGCTTCGACTCGGATCCAAATCCTAAGCAAGATTTGGACATCCATATCACTTTTTTTTTGACATTTTCCCCTTGACTTGCATGGGAAAACACAAATAGCCATAACTTTTTCAGTTTTCAGGGAACATAGATAAAATTTGGGGGCCTCTCAACCCCCATGGAGGGATGTCCAACTGCCATATATCAGATAATTTGGCCCAGCAGTTTTTGTGCTAGGTGGGGTTAAAGTTTGATTTTTTCAACATAACTCTCCAAGAAAGAGGTATAACTTTTCACTGTTTCCATAGAAGTGCATGGCATCTGGGGACTTCTCAGCACCCCTGGAGGGGACCCCATCTGCCAAATGTAAGACAGTCTGGCCCAGCAGTTTTAGTGCTAGGCACGGGTAAATTGTGCTATTCTCAGAAACTCAAACCAAACTCAGAAGGGATAATAATCAGAGAGGTTAGGTTTTGAATCAAAGGAGATCACTATTCATAATCTCTGCTGTAGGTTTCTTTGAAGTGCAAACAACCCCTTTCCCCAAATACTTTCCTATTCAGAATCACAGTCATGACCTCAGGCTCTCAGTTGTCTTGTTTGACAGAGGCAGCAAGACACAGCAAGCAACCCTGCAGGGAGGGCACATTGAGTCAAACTATGGAAACCTCCACCTTGTGGACCCATACTTCCCCCAACCCATCTCCTTCATGGTGGCCTGCCTAAGCCTCTTGGGGGTGAGAGACGGAGAGCTTGCAGGAGTTCCGGAAGCACTACCAGCCTTCTGCTTCCCCATCTGCCTGCCTGATGGGATGCACTCTCTGAACTGGGGGAGCGACAGCTTGCCTACCACTGCTGATAATCCCCTGCACACAACACCATGGAGATGTCTCATATTGGGCTTGCTTGCTTTGCCACACAGAACAGTATTATATAATTTAAATAATAGCTGATGATGCTCTTAGTGCTTTGCCCACTGGTTTTGGAATTGTGGACTGTGTAGTGCTTTAACACACACTGTTTGCTTGTCCGCACAGCACCAGAACCCACACACACACACAAGCAAATGAAAAGCAAACACTAAACTACAAGCAAAGGGTGTTGGGGGGGGGTACTAACTATAACCCTAACAGAAGAGAAAAGGATTTTTTATTTTATTTTATTTTATTTGTTTAGGGAAAAGAGATCAAAAATGGGAAGGGAAGGGATACAGGACTTGAGAAGTGGGCGGGGGGGGGAGGCAAGAACAAGGACAAGAAAGTACTATATTTGAGAGAGAGAGAGAATCAAAGTAAGGGCGAACTAATGTTCGAGAGAGAACTGAAAGGTGCTGGTGGTGGGGAAAGCTAAGCAATTAAATGTTATGGTTTTTAAAATGAACAAACAAGAATGAAAGATAAAACCTATTACAGAAGGGTAGGGTGGGGGGAGAGACCCAAGAAGGAAACTCAAAGTAAGTACTAAATGTTTGGTTTTTGAAGAAGCAGAATAGTTTAATTCACACACACACACACACACACACACACACACACCTCTAGCCAAATAACTTCAGACAGAGCCCTCTTGCACCACCAGAATGATCTCTCTCGCAACGAGCAAATGCAGACATACAGACTGAAGAGAGGGGGCAACTAAAGTGAAATTTTCTGGTTTTTAAAATGAATAAACAAGAGGAATGAAAGGTAAAACTAAAAGCCTGTTACAGAGGGGTGGGGGTGAGTGAAAAAAAGAACAGGGAGGAAACACAAACTCAGTACTAAATGTTTGGTCTTTTAAATAAATAATCTGCAAAAGAAAGAAAGGGAATAATTGAATTCGGATTGGGAATAAAGAAAGGTACACAAAGCTACACAGACAGGATCTCTCTCTAGTCTCTCTCTAACAACAAAACCACCACTTAACCAGTGCGTGTCCGCCCCTCTCACACAATGAAGCAGGCTGATCTCGCCACTCCAGTATTCCATCCCCTCCTCCACCATTGTCACTGGTTGGAGACTGCAGGGTTATGTTCACTGCAGGGTTATGTTCCAGTGGACTGGAGCGGCGACTGTCGACCCTCCGGGGAATAAGAGAACACGAAGAGTTCTTGGACAGAATGGGGGAACTACAGCAGCAAAGGGCAGACCAGAAGCTTGAAGAGCAACAGCAAGATGAGGCAGTGGGAAATGCTGAGGTGAAGAAAAATGGAATAGAAGATACTCCTTGGAAAAGGGTGACAGTTAGGAGAAGAAGAACTAGACGCCACTCTGCACCAGTGGAAGCAGTGGAGCTGTGGAACTGATTCCAGGTACTTGCGGATGAGACTGGAGGACAGCCTGCAGAGGAAGAATCACAGGGGAACCTGCATGAGAGTGAGCAAGAGGCTAAAGGTCAGTCAAACAGAGGCAATGAAACCCAGGCCTACAAGAAGAAGAAGAGAAGAGTGGTAGTAGTGGGAGATGCCTTGCTGCATGGGATCGAGACCCAAGTATGTCGCGAAGACCCATGGACTCGCCAGGTATGTTGTCTCCCGGGAGGACAGATTAGAGACGTGACTGAAAGGTTGCCTGCACTCATAAAGCCCACTGACAGGTATCCCTTTCTTCTCATCCATGTGGGAACAAATGATACCGCCAAGCGGAGCTACGAAGAGATCACGTCAGACTTTGAAGCTTTGGGAAGGAAACTCAAGAACTTTGGGGCCCAGATAGTTTTCTCATCCATCCTTCCAGCAGTTAGAAGAGGGATAGAAAGGGAACGAAAAATACTCTGGGTGAATGACTGGCTACGAAGGTGGTGCCGACGAGAGAGACTTGGATTCTGGGACCACGGGCTATACTTCCTGGAAGATGGGCTGTTGGCTAGGGATGGGTTGCACCTCACAAAGGATGGGAAGAATGTGTTTGGCCACAGCATGAAGAACTTCATCAGGAGGGCTTTAAACTGAATCCTACGGGGAAGGGAGATGTAATATTGGGGGTAACAATGGACATAGGCGCATGCACTGCAATGGAGAGAACAGCTCTGATAGCGCCCAATAATAGTCTTCAGACACATGTAGGAAGAAAGACAGACTGTGAAGCACATGGTCGTTCAATGTCTATATACTAATGCCCAGAGTATGGGAAACAAACAGAACGAACTTGAACTCTTAATACAAGAGGGAAATTATGACCTGATAGGTATAACTGAGACTTGGTGGGATGACTCTCATGACTGGAATACAGCAATTGAAGGATATAACTTGTTCAAAAAGAACAGGAGGAACAGAAGGGGAGGTGGGGTTGCACTGTATGTGAAAAATACATATCTCTGCACAGAAATACAGGAGGAGGAGCTTGGTAGCCCCATCGAGAGCATCTGGGTTGAAATAAATGGAGCAAAGAATAAAAGGAACCTGGTGGTCGGAGTCTACTACCGGCCACCCAATCAAGGAGAAGACGAGGATGAAACTTTTGAAAAGCAAATAGCCAATGTTTTAAGGAAGCATGATGTAGTAGTAATGGGGGACTTCAATTTCCCCGATATTTGTTGGGAGACAAATTCTGCAAAACATGGCCCCTCCAGGAAATTCCTGACTTGTGTTGCGGATAACTTCCTCCTACAGAAAGTAGAGGAAGGAATTGGAGGATCGGCTATCCTTGACTTGATCCTAACCAACAGAGATGACTTAGTGGATAAAGTAGCAGTTACAGGAACTCTGGGGGAAAGCGACCATGTTGTACTTGAGTTCTTGGTTCTAAGGGAAGCAAAAGCCGAGTGTAGTCAAACGCGTACCCTGGATTTTAAGAAAGCTGATTTTCATAAACTCAGAACAATGATCAGTAAGGTCCCATGGCAAGCAATGCTAGCGAGAAAAGGGGTCCAAGATGGGTGGGAGCTTTTAAAAAAGGAAATTCTCAAGGCACAATCACAAGCAATTCCAACAAGAAGAAAAGGTGGAAGACAACAGAAGAAGCCAATGTGGCTTCACAAAAAGCTTAGGGATGACCTGAAAACAAAAAAGGACACATATAGGAAGTGGAAAGAAGGCCAAGTAACAAAGAAAGAGTACAGGCAGATAGCACAGAATTGCAGGGATGGCGTCAGGAAGGCTAAAGCTGAGAATGAGCTGAGGTTAGCAAGGGATGTTAAAAACAACAAAAAGGCTTTCTTCAGCTACGTGCATAGTAAAAGGCAGAGGAAAGAAATGGTGGTTCAGCTATTAAATAAGGATGGCAAAACGATAACAGATGACAAAGAAAAGGCAGAGGTGCTCAATTCCTACTTTGGCTCAGTCTTCTCCCAAAAGAGGGTCTATGACCCCCCTGGCAAAGGCGAAGTACAGGCTGAAGGGGCATCTCATTGCAGCTTGAGATGGACAGGCATATGGTCAAGGAACACCTCATTACTTTGAATGAGTTCAAATCTCCAGGGCCAGATGAACTGCATCCTAGAGTCATAAAGGAACTGGCAGAAGAACTCTCAGAACCGCTGTCTATTCTCTTTGAGAAATCATGGAGGACAGGGGAAGTGCCAGATGACTGGAGGAGGGCTAACGTTGTTCCTATCTTCAAAAAGGGTAAAAAGGAGGAACCTGGGAACTACAGACCACTCAGTCCGACATCAATCCCTGGGAAAATTCTGGAGCAGATGATAAAGCAATCCATCTGGAAGCACCTTGACAACAATGCCGTGATTCCTCGAAGCCAACATGGCTTTGTCAAAAACAAGTCCTGCCAGACAAATCTGATCTCATTTTTTGATCAAGTCACCTCCCTTGTAGACCGTGGGAATGCTGTAGACATCATATACCTTGACTTCAGCAAAGCTTTCGACAAAGTGCCCCATGATATCCTGATGAGCAAACTAGCTCAAAGTGGGCGAGATGAAACAACGATCCGGTGGATCCACAGTTGGCTACAGAATTGGACTCAAAGAGTGCTTATCAATGGGACCTTCTCAAACTGGGGAGAGGTAACGAGTGGGGTACCGCAGGGCTCAGTCCTGGGCCCAGTGCTCTTCAACATTTTTATTAATGACTTGGAGGAGGAGGTGCAGGGAATGCTGATCAGATTTTCAGATGACACAAAATTAGGAGGGATAGCTAATACTTTGAAAGACAGAAACAAAATTCAAAGTGATCTGGATAGACTGGAGCACTGGGCAGAAAACAACAGAATGACATTTAATAGGGACAAATGCCAAGTTCTGCACCTAGGAAAAAGAAACCAAATGCACAGTTACAAGATGGGGGATACGTGGCTCAACCACACTACAAGCGAGAAGGATCTTGGAATTGTTGTCGATCACAAGCTGAATATGAGCCAACAAGGTGATGTGGCTGCAAAAAAGGCAAATGCTATTTTGGGCTGCATTCATAGAAGCATCACTTCCAAATCCCGGGAAGTACTAGTTCCCCTCTACTCAGCACTGGTTAGGCCTCATCTGGAGTACTGTGTCCAGTTCTGGGCACCACACTTTAAGAAGGATGCAGACAAACTGGAGAGGGTTCAGAGGAGGGCAACAAAGATCATCAGGGGACTGGAAACAAAGCCCTATGAGGAGAGACTGAAAGAACTGGGCATGTTTAGCCTTGAGAAGAGAAGACTGAGGGGAGATATGATAGCACTCTTCAAGTACTTGAAAGGTTGTCACAGAGAAGAAGGCCAGGATCTCTTCTTGATCATCCCAGAGTGCAGGACACGGAATAATGGGCTCAAGTGACAGGAAGCCAGATTCCGGCTGAACATCAGGAAAAACTTCCTGACTGTAAGAGCAATACGACAATGGAACCAATGACTGGGGAGGTGGTGGGCTCTCCCACACTGGAGGCCTTCAAGACGAGGCTGGACAGCCATTTGTCAGGGATGCTCTGACTTGGATTCCTGCATTGAGCAGGGGGTTGGACTCGATGGCCTTGTAGGCCCCTTCCAACCCTACTATTCTATGATTCTATGATTCTACCCCTAATTTGGCAACTGGAATTGTCATTCACCAAGGTTCACTCCCTCCTCCTCCTCCTCTTCTTCCTCCTCTTCCCTTCCCCCCTCCCTCCTCCTGCTCCCTGATCTCTTGCAAGTTGATACATTTCATGCCAGGCTGTGTGGGCTGCTCAGAACACATCATAAGAGCTCCAAATCACCGAGGCGGAGTGAGGCACCTTGTGTATGAGCCGCTTCACTTTAGGGTGCCTCAGTGCTGTTCTGATCTGCCTCATATCACGCCAAGGCACCTCTGAATCAGCCCACTTCACCTCGTTATTCAGGCTTCAGACAGAAGTGGTGCACAGCCCTACTATATTTTTCCTCCACATTCAGAGACACCGCAATACCATTTCCTGGGGAACATGAGCGGGAGAGTGCTGATTTGCTTTGGTCCTGCTTGTGAGCAGACATGGACATCTGTCTGGCCACTCCTGGAACATAATGATGGACTAGATAGGGCTTTAGTCTGATCCAGCAGGGCTCTTCTTATATACTTAATCTGTAAGAGACATATCAAATGAGTCATTCAGCAGGGGGCTGGACTCAATTGTCTTATAGGCCCCTTCCAACCCTACTATTCTATGATTCTACAATTCTATGATTCTATGAGGTGTGGTTTCCAGCAGGACATTTCTTATGTCCTTATGTTCTCTGATGGAGAGAAAGCTGTGAGGCTACACAAGTTTGATCCAGATCTATAAGACTAGGGCCCCAGCATGAAGAATCTGAGAAGTTTGGGGTATACAATGTAGTATGGTGTTTTACATAATATTGCATATTCTCATTTTAAATAATTCTAATGTTCATTAGAAACAGTGCATTCTAATGAACAGGGAAGTCAGAAAGTACGTGGATGATGGATGGTGAAGGGGGTGCTAGGCCAGGTGAAAGAAGAACAGTTGGCTTGCAAGCCTGAAGCATTTGCTAACTCAGAAGCTGGAGTTTGCAGATGCCTAGGGTGGAATTCTGAGCAAGAGGACATGCTTAAAATGCAGTTAGTCACCCCCAGTGAAGAAGGAAATGGCAATCACAGAATGAGGCTAATGTCCAACTTTCCAGGTAGGAATGGTGGTTGGCATGGAGAAACATGGATTCTGTATATTCAGATCCCTCACTGGGGCCCTTTCTCTGCAGGTAAGCCCTAAGAGAATAGTCAGGATCATACCATTTCTGTTTGCAGCACCACAGACACATTGTGGAAGTTAGCACTACCAGAACACACTTTGACACTGCAAGTGAAATATAACCTCTGTCGCTACTGAAAGCCCATCAGCTGTAGGTTCTCCTACAATGAATATTCACCAGGTAATGCGGAACACGCTTGAAATATTTCCAGCTTTTGTCTTTGGAACGTGGTATCATTTAGGATTATTGCTATATGTGACATGTGTACTAGGCTGTGTATGCAACAGCAGTGTACAAGGGTGATTATTTCCAAGAACTGAAGGTGTATTCAGGAGATATGGATGAATTGCCTCATTACTTCTGCATAATAAAATAACAAAAACCCTATAAACCATGGATGTGAAGATGGGCCATGTCAAAGATTCTATTTATTTCTTTGGGGGAAAAATACAGTCATACATTAGAAAGGAACAAAGACCGCTCGATCTGGCATGACAGAATCCTGGAGATGCTGTTCGGATTCACTGCAGAGCTGTGGGGGAGAAGACGTTTTCAAGGACACACTAATGATAGTGTTTAGCCATCAAAGACAGTGCCTGTGAAGAAGTTTCCTTTGGATCCCCCCCCCCTTTGCTCTCTGTGATGTTAAGAAATATGACAGCAGATGTTCTAGTAAAGTCCAAGATAGTCAGATCATGTCAAAAGTTTCTTGCAATGATATCTCTTTAGGACAGGCCATATCTAGGGTAAACACAAGTCCTGGCAAAGTGATTGACTTCAAGGCCTGTAACTGAATTAGATATCTGTTACACAGAGCACCAGAATTGATGTACTTCGATATGACAAGAGGGACATTTGAGCTGGTGGAGTTAACCAGTGGGTGTTAAAATAGCTACCTAGCCATGTTCTAACTGCAATCTGGCAAATGTCTTGTAAGAATACTGAACAATTTTTCTGCCATCTCTTGAAAATCACAAGCATTGCTTTGAAGTCAGGACATTTTGATCTTGCTGTTGCTGTCACCCTGGATATAGGAAGAACATTCTCCACTATTCTCAACCCAATGGACTTTCAGAATGAGAAAAAAAAAGGTTAGGAATACAATGTGAGATTGTCCTTCACACCAATCTAATTAAGGCTGTTAGTATCATATTACAACAACATAAAAGGATGCAGATTACATAATGCAAGAATGTTTGTATCAGTGAGTATATTCCAATGGGAGGAGGGGGTGGGGTTAGATAAGAACATAAGAAGAGTTCTGATGTCCCCCCTGTGGCCAACCAGATGCTTATGAGCAACAACTACCTGTGGGAAACCCACAAGCAGGACATGAGTGCAATAGCATCCTCCTGCTTATGTTCCCCAGGAACTGATATACAGAGGCATAGCGCCTCTGATACTGGAGGTAAGTCTTAGCTATCATGACTAGTAGCTATTGATAGCCTTCTCCTCCATGTAAACCATCCTCTTTGGTGTACATATATGCCCTCACCCCAGCGCCAGCTTGTCTGGCTGAAAGGGGGGGGCATTGCGGGCGGGTGGGGTGACAAAACATAGGGGCCTCTGATTGGTGCACCCCAGTGGCACCACCATGCAAGGAGGGGCAGGTTGAGTTGCCTTAAACTCAGCCCCCCTCCCAATCTCAGCTCTCTGGCTCGACACAGCTAGACAGAACTACAGCTCCGCTGGGAAACAACGAAGGGCACCTGCATGCTGGAGACTGGCTTCGTCGTCGTTCCAGCCACCTGGACTCCGCATGCTATCAGCGCGCCTAAACCTCTTCATGTCGACGCTTGCCTCGGCTCCAGCGTTGCCGGTGCTTGCGGCGGGGCGCTCGCGCTCTGGCGCAGCTGCCTCATGCCTGGCGCCTGCCCTGCTGGCAGGAGCACCGGCGTTGGTGGCGGCAGGCACTGGGGCACAGCGCCTGTCGCCGCCGGCGATTGCGGTCCCCTGAGGGCCCCGGTGCTTGCGGCGGTAGCTCGCCCACCCCCCATTTCTCTTCCCGCCGTTGGCTCAGCGCGCCTACCCGGCTCTGGGTTTCCTGGTACACATGGCTGGGGCACTCGTGCTTGGGCACCACCCCCTCCTTGACCGGCTCTTGCCGTGTGGGTGGGAGGCCCGGTGGCTGTGCCGGCGACATGCGCCCAGGAGCGGCATCTGTTGTCCTGCTCCCCTCTGGGGGCGCCGGCATTTGTGGCTGTGGCGCGCCCACCCCCCCTTGTCTACCTCCTCCTCTGGCGGTCACAGCGTGTCGACGCCCCCACACCCCCGGGGTTGCCGTCACTCCCAGGTGCGGCGCCTGTGTCCTGCTCCTCTGCCCTGCAGGAGCGCCGTTGTTTACAGCAGCGGCACACCCGCCCCCTTGTTCCACCTCCTCCTCCGGTGGTCACGGCGTGCGAACGCCGCTGCGCCCCCGGGGTGCCTTCGCTCACGGCAGGGCGCGCATGGTTGGACGCAGCTCCCTCCTTGTTGGATCGTGCCGCACCAGCAGGAGCACCTGTGACTGTGCTGGCGGCGCGCATCTGGGAGCGGCGCCTGTGTCCCGTGCCCCTGCGGGAGCGCCGGTGATTTCGGCAGCGGCAGGCCCATCCCTCCCCTTCGTTGCATCTCCTCTCCTCCTCCGGCGGTCGTGGTGCACCTACGCTGCCGCAACCCCAGGATTGCCTCGCTTGCGGCGAGGCGCGCGTGGTTGTGTGCCGCCCCTCTGGGCCGTGGATTGCTGCGCCAGCGGGAGCGCCAGCCTTTGTAGTGGCGGTGCGCTCAGGCGCGGCGCCGGTTGCTGCCAGCGTTATCCTGCCTGCGAGGCTGCCGGCGCTTACGACGGCAGCGTGCCCACCCCTCTCCCCCCGATTTGCCGGCTCTCGCTGCCTCCCGGGAGCACAGAGCGGTGTGTCCACCCCCCCCAGGATGTGTCTGAGAGTGTGTGACAATGCCACTCTGCTGCTGAAGCTAAGCAGGTCTGGGGCTGGTCAGTGCCTGGATGGGAGACCATCTAGGAACTCGATGTATGCTAGTTTGAATTCTATGATGGAAGAAGGGCAAGATATAAGTGGCATTAATTTAATAAATACATTTCCCCCCCAAGTCAAAGCAAAACACACACACACACCAAAACCAAAATAATAATAATAATAATAACAACAACAACAACAACAATAATAATAATAATTAAAAAAGGGGGGAGGGAAAGGCAGCACCTGCGTTCAGGCCCGGCTCCCGTGGCCACGGGCCCTTCCCGCGCCTTTTGAGCGCCAGTTCTTGGAACAGGCGACAATCGCCCCCCCCCCCCGCTCCGCACCACTCACCTCTTTAGCCGTTATCGGCTGCAGAGTGTGGCCTAGAGTGTACTTCCTAGGGTTTTCCTTTGGGGGGCCATGCAAGATATTGTAGGGCATCTTCTTTTCACAGTTAGGGTAGCGGCCCCTGACCGTGCCTTCTCGCACCGGCTCAGTTTGGGCAGTGCAGGGACCGCAGCTGCCATACCATCGAACCAGGGTCACTTCTGCTGTGCGCATGTATCCATAGGCATGGCTTCAACTTAGTAGGGCTTTAATGGCACCTCCTTCCGGAAGCGTGAGCCTCTCCTCAAAGCTGGACTGCGGATTCACATGGTTCCGCTGCTACCCCAAGGGGTCTCAGTTTCTTAGGGCAGGTCCGATAGTGGTGTGGGTAGTGGCCTGTAGAGTGGAGGCTGCTGCTGCCGCCAAGCACATTTTGGATGACCTTATAGCCAAGTCAGTAACCCCCCCCTTCGGTATGACAACATGACCACGTTATTCATTCTCCGTCCTCCTGAAATTGGAGGGTCATGTCATGTATCAGTGTGTTCGCGCTCCAGAGTCAGTGTTACAACATCTGGTTCTGGGTCCACCATGTGCCGGGTTAGGCAAACCCAATTTCATGAAATTAGGTCAACGTTTTCCAGGCCTTAGCCTCGTGGGTGCTCCATTCCCAGTTCCCATCCTTGCAGTACCATGAGAGACCGGGATACGGAAGCCAGGCATGCCATCTTGCATTCCATGGCTCTCCATACAGGAGCCGCCTGCGACAGAGCAGGTAGGGTGTGCCGCGCATTTGGCAAAGCTTCAGCGATAGGATTCATGGCCCTTATCTATAGATCATTGGCCGCAATTTCGTGCCTCCTTAAGGAACAACAGACTATATGGGACCATAAGTCGCAAGCTGGCTATTTAGCCTTCTGGCCCACAATGGTGGGATTCACTGACTCCATGTCAGATTTTAGGGTTCGGCGTGCAATATAGCGTTGGGCACAGACGTTGCCTGCTTTAGTAAATTAGCCACCCGCTCTCTCCGAAAACCCCTTTCGGGCTCCAGGGGTAATGGCCATCCATTTGAGCTTTCCTGTAAGATGTTTCCCTGTTCCACGTAGCAGCCTTAACGGCCTTCTTCAAATCCCCCCCCCTTAGGAATTCAGGGTTGGTCTGGGCTCCCAAGGCCGACTTGTCCTGGAGGGCCTTGATATGCTTCAAGGTACATGTCTGGCCCAATATAACCCATTTACGTATTTGGTAACCAACTGATCGGTATGGCAAGGGCATGGCTGTGGCCCACGGCCAAATGCAAGTCAATGAGTTATGCCCTGTTGGCACCTTACGGGTTTTATGGAATGCCACGGGTCTGAGGAGGGGCCTCCGTTTTATCACTTCAACGGCTTACTGTTGACTTAAGGGCAATTTGGGCAGTTTCTACATTAGCTCTACCCCGCTAGGCCTAGGTAATTTGCAGTTCAGAACCCACTGTTGTTACATTGAAGCAGTATCCATGGTAGCCGCTGGAGGTTTCTCTCTCAGGCATGTTATGACATTTTGAAAATGGGGCTTCACAGCGTTTCGGCCTGCGTTCGCGAGTTGTCTGCTTCTTCCTGACACAATTTTCGCTTTGCTTGCCCTAATGCACTTATTCCTTAGACCACCAGACTCATCGTACGCCGGTACGGGTGCTCTTACAGGGGCACGTTATGATGTCTGGAGCTGCACGAAGGACTTGTATGTCATCTTCAGACTTCAGCTTCTGTCACCCTGTCACATTAAGATCCAGTGGCTTCACAGACGTGGCATATGGTGGGAGCCCCCTCCTCACTCTGTTCCACCAAAGTTTGTCAGTCTTCCTCCACAGGTCCAGGTGCTGCACATTGAGAGGAATGACTTTGGCTGTAAGCCAGGCGAGGACCTGATCTAACAGGCCTTGGTTGAGATGCAGGTGGTCTGGCATACCTGGCCGGAAGTAGCCTATTGCAGCCCTCACTGCTCCCATGGATCAATGGGAAGGAATGGAATGACATTGCCAGTGGCAGGGCATGTCCAAAAGTGCACAGAGAAACAGCTTATGGCCATGTGAATGAGGTGATGGATGCACCACTTGACAGGGAATTCTGTGGACATGGAGGGAGCGTTACAGGTAGGACGGTGTCTGCCTGTCTCATTTAGTGAATAACATATTTCTGTCTGATCTGCAAAGGGGCCTGCGGGAAGTTCTTCTGCGCAGGTGGGGGGAGTTTCACAAGCTCTAGGCTTGTGACTCCTGTGGCGGCTAGGATGGGCAAAAACAGGAAAGTAGGGATGGTGTGCATGCAGAGGCACCTTATGGTGACAGGTGATGCCTGAGGCCCCCCGAACGGGTTGTGCGGATCGGCGGGGGGGATAAGGGTTGCCTGGGAGACCAACCCTACTCACTCATCCAGGTGTTGTGCGGCACGGGGTTGGGGGTGACACTGGAAGGTCTACCTCCCCCAGAAGGGGCAGTCCGGAGGGATGGCGAGAACACCACCACCCCTCAGGCTGGGTGTGTTTTTGCCCAAGAAGTGCCAGCTAGCCGCTGACACAGTTAGATGCCTGTCCTAATTACCCCTTTGCAGGTATTTCAATAAATGTGGCCCAATTTTCAACCCAAGTTTGTTGTCTGTGTCTTCTTTAACCCATCTCCGCTCGCAATACTCACCGGGATGCAAAGATGTCTTCTATGTGTGCCATCCACATGGCTGTGAGTGATGTTTAAATCCCTATCCTTCATGCACCAATCAAAATGAGTGGGCTGTTCATATCCCATGGCTATAATATATGGATAGTCCACAGATTTAGACCAGCACACATGGAAAAGATAATGCTTCTTCTTATCAGGTTAGAGCTGCTGTGCTTTCCAAGGCTTTTTAGCTGACCAGCATCTCAAGAATTCATTCATTTCTCTCTACTCACATGCAGTGGACATTCTCTTTAGTATTTTCTTCACTGCAACATTCTTTTTGGCTGGCCCTTCTGCTTATTCTCTTAAGACTCTCTTTTCTGGTTGAAATTCTGCTGGCCAGTTTAGATGTTAATCAGCAGCTCAGTTGGTGATGAAAAGCTGTTCTCCATGTGGATGATCCACATGGAAAAACAAACTAACTAAAACAGGAAAAACCCAGCTGAACAGTAAGAATGGAAAATCTCATGTCTTAAGGAGTCTAAACAATTTAGTTATACAGGACAAATGCAGAATTTGAAAAGGAAGGGAAGCCCTCCGGTAATGGATCAGTATGGGCAGGGAGTGGCAGGGGAGGTAAAGTTGGTAACCTTTGGATTAATTAGGCCAGGCATGCTGAATTTATTTCAGCCCAAGGGCTGAATTGCATTAAGGGGGGCTCTCATTGGGAAGCATCCTAACGGTGGGTATAGTCAAAGGCAAAACGGACTGGGAACCCCCCAAATACCAGCATATTTCATCTTAAAGTTCTTACTGCCAGGAAGTAAAGCTTTAGCAGAGGCTAGGGAAGTACAGATTTTGTTAAATCCATTCTGTCTGTTTTTTTTGCAGATTGTCTGGAGTCTTTCATTCTGCTCATTGATGGAATTGTTGTTTGAAGAAATGTGTGAGATTTTTGTTCTATGTGCACAAATGCACACTTGAGCTAATGCACATTAGTGCTAATGTGAATTTGTCAAACCCACCCCACCCCACCCCACCTATAAAACCAGGCTGCAAGTCTGTGGAATCCCCACAGCTTGGAAAAAGCCAGTTTGCTGCAGAATCTGCAAGTCAGATTCATTGAACCCTGAACTCATTTGAATCCATTGCAGTTTTCTCCAACATCCTTAGGAAAGGCATTTGAACCTTTATAATGGAGCTGGGGTGGAGGGGAGACTGCACAAAAGCTGAGAATCTGCAAAATGATTGGTGGTGAGGGGAAAGGAGGTGGGGACAGAGGAAGGGGTGTGTCCATCTGAGGGTGGATTGGGCACCTAGAAGGGCTGGGACTGTACAAGTGGTGTGGATATTCTAGGGAGGGCCTTACAGGGAAGGAAGAGGAGAAAAAAGCCACACCACAGAGACCTTAGAAAGTAATTACAGGAAACTTAAGAGGAAGAGAACAATAGAAGGATAATCTGAATGCCAAGTAGACAATATCAGTCTGCCAGAAACCTCTGAAATAAAATGGACAGGCTTAAGAGAAGAAGCAGAAGAAGCTGCAAAAATAATGTTGGCGTGTGGAAAAAAACAAGAGAACTTCCATTGTGTGAGTAGAGAGAAAAGAGCAAACATTTGAGACACTGATCAGATGAAAAGCCTTAGACAGAGCTGCAGCTTTTCCTTTCCTAATGTTGGGCTGGATTCTTGCTGCTGTTTTGTGAGAGGATTCATTTCCGTTGCAACAGATTTTTTTATTTTTATTCCTGCCATCCATACTCAGTCTTAAATCCTGCGTATGGGTTTTGCAACAAGACAATAAATCACAGCCGCTATGCTGTAATTGTATGATAATTTTTTAAATCAAACGTTTTCCGGGAAAATGGACTGAGATAGAAGGATGTTCTCATACTTGAATGTCTTTAAGATGATGATGATGATGACGATAATGATAGATTGTTCTTCCTCCTTCAGTAAAGAATCCTAGGAGAGAACAATTTGGCATTTCAAGCTTTGCTGCTTTCTAAATTAAATATTTCAATTGGAACTTGGTGGCAGAAACTCATATTCACATAGAGGCTCATCACTGAGTTCATTTCTTGGGTCCCCTTTGCTCATAAAAGTCACCCTGTGGTTGAGACCAAGCATGAAAAAGTGATTCAGTTGTCCAGACCTCTACAACCATCTGTGCAATGTGGCCTTCTGATGTAATGATCTGAATCAAGACAGGCCACCAGCCACTGGAACTCAACCCTACTTCTTGAAACAGCAGGGTTCTCCTTAGAGCCTGAAGCATCGACCTTACCTGACTTGGTTGAGCTCGAAAGCTGTCAGTATCACAGCATGAAACCTTAAAGCTAGTGGCAAATGCAGGAGGGCAATGTCTGACACAGCTAGGATCTATACTTTCTGCCTTACAGCAATGTCAGAGGGACATGCTGGCCCCTTAGAAGAAAATCCTTCTGGAGCATTTAAGCTCAGGTATTAATGGTGGTAGAAACATCTGAAGTCATTTTGTCTTCCTATCAACCCATTCACATGGTGGTGGAGGTGGGAGGAAGATAATTTATAGCCATACCAAACTCAGATGTTCAGAATGACTCACTTTCAGTAATTTTACAGCACAACCCTAAGTATGTCTACTGAGAAGTAAGGCCCACTGAGATCGAAGAGACTTATTCTCAGGTGAATGTGCATAGGACAGCAGCCTCAGTTGATGAAGAGACTTGGGGCCAAACTGAATGGTCTGCCAATCATGCAGTGTGTGTTTTTTGCTCTGTTTCTAAAAGAGTTCATTGTAGTGAATATCATTCAAAGTAGCATTGCTGAGCTCCAAGCAGAGCATCATGAGGAAGTGATTATTATTATGGAACATACGTTTTGTGCACTTCGAGCACTAAAGCAACCCCTAGCTCAGTCAGATCTCTCCTCCCTACTCATATTCTCATATATATATATATATATATATATATATACACACACATACACACTACACACACACACACACACACGATGCAAACTGTACTTTGTGGCGAACAGTGTTTCTCAGAAGCTAGATGGCTCCCAGGGCAATTTCTGTGCTTCACCTTGGGAACTTTTAAGAGCAACAGTTGAGAAGAAGGGTAGGGCGGTGGTAATTATCTGTCTTCTGGATTATACTCTGAATCTGAAATTGAAAATTGAAATTGTGACATGCTGAATTGGAAACCCCAGGGAGGGTTGGGCGAACTCACCCCTGTCTACCCTGCATGCCGCTCACCACACACCGGATCCCTGCTGGCTGCTTAACCCTATTTGCTGCGTGGTCTGCAGGGGCCAGCGAGCGGTGTCCGGCTCCTCCACTGAGGTGCCATTCTACACAAAATGGAGGGTCGGCCTTTTCCATGAAGGCTGATTTTACTCAAATGGTGGCTGTACAGAGGCCCATTTATGCAACATTATAGGCTTAATTGGTCTATTTAGACCATTTATGCCTGTAATGTTGCATAAATGGACCTCCTTACAGCTGCCGTTATGCAAAATCAGCCTTTACGGGAAAGGCTGAGCCACCATTTTGGCCAGAATGGTGGCTCGGCAGAGCAGCAGGGCCTGCTGCGCTTGCCTGACTTGGTGCATGCCAGTTGGGCAAGCATGGCAGTCTGCAGACTACAATCCCGGGGGGGGGGGGATCTGGTAGTAATCCGCCACCATCCCTAGCCCTAGTCCATAACCAGCAAGATTCTTGGAATTGCAACGTAAGGTGTGGATTTGAGATTAAAACAACAACAACAACAACAACAACAACAACAACAACAACAACAACATGTAGTCATATATAGGAGGCAGGGTAGAGAGAGTAAGGTTTGTTAGGTTAAGGAAGAGGTCAGACCAAACAATTCCGTTTTCGTAATTCAAACAGGAATGACAGAGGAATCCATTTGGGAAGTAGAGCTCAGCGAGTTTTCACCAGCTTGGCCCCCCGAACTCTGGCTTGTACATCCCTAAGCTTGCCCAACTCAACACACAACAAGTTAGGCTATATCATGGTTTCCCCACACACATACGCACACATACACACACACACGTCCTAATTTGCATATATTAGACCATTTACACCTGCAGTTTTATGCAAATTGCACTATTTACAGCTATGATTTGTGCAAATCAAGATTTCTGTAAATAACTATAATCACAGTTTTGCGCTAATCCAGACACACACGCGCGTGCACACACACATATGTTAAGCAGCAAAAGTTCCTGAATTTTGGGAACTGACCTGCTGCTCAGCTCACAAAAGCATGCTGAGTCAGGGGTGATCCATCAAGCCAAAGTCAGGGGTGATCCATCAAGCCAAAAGCAAACAGGATTCCCCCATGACAGCCATCCCTAAGGCCAAATGGATATATATAATATATGAAAGGTCAGAAACAAACAGAGGTAGACTGATGGTAGCACTGAAATGAGCACTTAAACTACAGTAAAACTACAAAACTGGAGGAAAATTGTGTTCCCCACAGTTTTGATCTTTGAAAGAGGAATGGGGAACCTGTGCCCTCCAGGTATAGTACAACTAGGGATGTCTGTTGCTGGGAAATCCAGTCCTTTTTTGGTTCGACTGTGTTCTGTGGCATCTGTGAGTCAAGCTGTGGGCTATTCCCCAGCTGCCAGGAACATTTTTTTTCACATTTGTGTTCGTGTTTGTGTGTGTGTGTGGGGGGGTGTTCTGCAATGATTGTGCAAATTTCTGAGCCATTTGAGCAAATTATGGCTGAAATTGTACAAAGCAGGCCATACTGTATGCAATTTGAGCAAATTCAGATGTAATTTGCCCAAATCACTTAGAAATTTGCACAAATTGCAAAACCTTTTTAAAAAGCAAAATATTCCCAATCTGCAAACTGGCCCAACTCACTTGAGTCGGGCACCACAGCAGACAATTAAACAAAGTCCAGGGGCCCAATCCTAGGAAAACTCATCGAACTCTATCCCCCAATGAATCTCTCTGACATCCCTAACTACAACTCCCATCATGCCTGGCAACTGGCCATGCTGGCTGGGTCTGGCAGGATTTGGAGCCCAACATCATCTGGAGGACCAGAGCTTTCCCACTCCAGCTTTAAAATAAATTCAAACAAGTAAATATGACAAATTATATAATCCCTCAGAATATTTGTCCCATTTCTCATGACCATCCACCCCTAAATCATTCCCTGAGCCCCAGAATTTGATGAATAAAAATTCTACCTAACCCTTACCCCAACACACTAACCAAGGACAACAAAAAGGCTGATCTTGTTTACAAATAGTCCCTTAAGGGCTTCTAGCAGCTATGTCCAATTATATGAGACAATTCATTTCGTCATAATGTACTTAATCAACACACACTGCAATAAGCTTTAGCTTGACTACTCAAGCTAATCAGTTGCACCTTCATTCAAGATAATTCAGTGTAACTAATACTCCAATCCTAGACATGTCTACTCAGAAGTAAGGGCTGTTGTGTTCAATTTAATTTATCCCCAGCTAAAGGTGTATAGCAGGGCTGTTTGAACCTCTTTCAGCCCATGGGCCAAATTCTATTTCAGACAAGCTCCCAGGGGCTGCATTCCAGTGGTGGGTGGGGCCAAAGGCAAGAGGGGTGGGGCCAAAAATACCAGCATATTTTAGCTTAAACCTCTTACTGCCAGTAACTAAGCCTTAGGAGAGGAATTTGACCTTCCAGGTGAAAAGACTGGGGGGGGGGGGGGATAAAGAGAAGAAACACAAATGTTTGGTATCAAATTCAGGCCACATTTATTGAAAATCTGTAAAGGGGAGATACTGGGACTGGCCACTAAACTATGCCAGCAATGAGCTAGGCAATATAATGGGCAAAACATTCTTGGCTTGATGAGTGGCATCTTGCCACCCTCAGGACTACCCCCTTTGACGGAAGGGAGGCCTTCCCTTGTCACCCCCTCCCAGGCTGCAAAACACCTGGTGGGTGAGGTGGTTGGCCTCACAGGTAACCCTTATCCTCCTGCTGGGGCCGTAAACCCCAGAGCAGGAGACCTCAGGCATCACCTGTCAACAAAACAGTGCCTCAGAATGCTCCCATCCTTGTACTCAGCAGCAGTGCCCATCCCTAGCAGCCAACCTGGAATAAAATGTGACCAAATTAACCATCAGAACAGAAATGAAATTCATCTAATGGATGCCCCCGCCCAAACCTACAGTGTGAAGTAGGGAAAAAGACACACAGCCTCAGCCAATCAGACTATGAGCCAAAAATTCCTACTTGGCTCCCAAAAGGGTAACCAGCAGAACCCACAACTGCATATAGGGAGGGGGGAGGGAGCCACACTTTGAAGAGGTGGGAAGGAGGGGCCCAGAGAGCAAAAACACTTCTCAGGCCACTCTCCCAGCCAGTGGCCCCACGTGGAAACTGCCAATGGTGATAGCCCATGTATCTTTCTCCTGCCCCACCCACAATGGCCCCCCAAACTCGGGATAGGGTGTTTTTAGAATGAGGAGGGGACTACACACAAGCCAGGAAACCACAAAATGATAGACAGCCAGGGGAAGAGTAGGGATGTACGAAAGTCACTTATGTTTTCGAAGGGTGACATTCACGGTGTGGGGGAGGCACTCGGTCCCTCCCCCCAAAATTCTCTCGGGATGGCTCCGCTCCACGGAGATTCTGTGGAGCTGCCAGCCGGGGCTGCCCACAGCCAGACATCCGGCCGCTGGGCTGCCTGCACAGGGATGCAAATGGTGGCTGCCGTAGCCGCCGGCATTTGCGTCCCTGTATTTTGCCGTGATAGGCTACATAAATATTTACATAGCTCATCGGGATGTCAGAGAATTCTGTGATGGATCTCGGTGAGGCTGAATGCCAGTGCATTCGGCCCCCCAAAATCCGTCACGGAACAAAGCCCCTGGGCCCCCCCATGAAAGGCACACAGGATGAAGTCCCCGCCGCCCCCACCCCATGAAAGGTGCGCAAAACGGAGCACTTACCTGCTCCCATCCGTGCTGCTTTGCGAATGGCGGCCGTCCTGGCTGCCATTCGCTTCATCGTCTTCGTAGCCGTGATAGGCTACGTAAATACTTATGTAGCCTATCATGGCTAATGCAGGGACACCATTTGCGTCCCTGAGGAGGCCATGATAGGCTAAGTAGGTATTTACGTAGCCTATCATGGAAGGGGGGGAAACCCCAGCATACGCAAATCGCGGCAGCTACCGCCATTTGCGTACGCTGGGGTTTTTCCCCCTGCCGTGATAGGCTATGTAAATATTTACATAGCATATCATGACTCAATACAGGGATGCAAATGGCGGCAGCTACAACAGCCGTCATTTGCTTCCCTGCAGGGCTGCCCAGTGGCCGGATGTCCGGCCGTGGAGCGCAGCCAGCCAGGCAGGATTCCGGGAGGAGGGACGGAGCGCCTCCCCCCACATCAAGGATTCCGGGGGGAGGGACAGAGTGCCTCCCCCCCCCACTGCGGATGCCCCTGCGCAGAGCCAGGTAAGGGATTCGTACATCCCTGTAGCCTATCATGGCCAAAAAAACCCCAGCGAACGTAAATGGCGACGGCTACGGTGGCCGTCATTTGCATTCCTTTTTTTTTTTTGCCATTATAGGCTACGTAAATATTACGTAGCCTATTACGGGGGGGGGGAAGGAACACAAATGGCGGCCACTACACCATATGGGCCCCTCTCTTTTGTCATAATAGGCTACGTAAATATTTACGTAGCCTATCACATGGCAAAAAAAAGGGAACGCAAATGGCGGCCGCCATAGCTGTCGCCATTTGCGTTCCCTTAGTTTTGCTGTGATAGGCTACGTAAATACTTTGCAATGCAGCATGGATGACAGCAGGTAGGTCCTCCATTCCGGGTCCATTTCGCGGGGTGGGGGGCTTCGTTCCACAATGGATTTTGGGGGGCCAAATGCACTAGATCTGTGGCAGAATTCTCTGACATCCCTAGAAAAGAGTGTGGCTTTCTGGGGATCCAGAGGGCCAAATTGGGACCCCAAGAGGGCTGCATTTGCCTTCCACCGAGGCCTAAGGATTGTGGCCTGCGATCAACAGCAGGCAATCCCAGACTTAACATGGATAGAGCTTTCCAAGCTCCTGAAAAAAGTAGGGATGTACAAATCCCTTACATTCTTCTGGGCCGGGGCATCTTCTGGGCCGAGCAGGGGAGGTGATCCGTCACTCCCCCCGGAATCCTCCCCAGCTGGCTCCACTCCATGGCAAGGCCAGGGCTGGCCACAGCCGGACGTCCGGCCGCTGCTGGGCAGCTGCGGCTGCAAATGGCAGCCATCGTAGCAGCTGCCATTTACATCCTTGCATTAAGCTGTGAGTAAGTATTTACTAGGGGTGGCAGAGAATTTCTCCCTGAATCTTCGGGAGGCCGAATGCCAACGCATTCGGCCCCCCGAAATTGGTGGAGAAATTCTCCGCCGGCCCCCCTTATTTTGGCACGTCTAGTCTACGTAAAGATTTACGTAGACTACGGCGAAAATAAGGGAACGCTATTTGCGTTGCCCTTATTTTTGACGTAGTCTACGTAAATCTTTACGTAGACTAGACATGTCAAAATAAGGAATGCAAATGGCGGTCCCCATGGGAGCCACCATTTGCATACGCACTTTTTCAAAGTCACCCATGATAGGCTACGTGACGATTTATGTAGCCTATCACGGCTGACTTTGGAAATCTGGCGGTGATAGGCTACGTAAATCGTTATGTAGCCTATCATGTGTGTGTGTGTGTGTGTGTGTTTTACTTTTTTTTTCGCGGCCAGGTAGACGGGGCACTTCTACCCAGCCTGAATTTTGCCGGCAAGGGATGGGGCACCTCCCCCCCAGCCTGAATTTTGGCCGAGCGAGGCGGGGTGCCTCCCCCCCCTCGCCTGAACTTCGGGGGGAGAACCGAAGCGCCTCCCTCCACCACGAAGCAAGCTTCGAGAACAGGTAAGGGACTTTCGTCCATCCCTAGTATTTACGTAGCCTATCACAGCAAAATACAGGGACGCAAATGATGGCCGGTATGCCATTTGAGTCCCTGCCTTTTGCTGTGATAGGCTTAGGGATTGCAGAGAATTTCTCCCCGAAACTTCGGGGGGCCAAGCGCCAACGTGTTCGGCCCCCCGAAGAAGTTTCATGGAGAAATTCTCCACACACACCCCACCCGCCGCACCTCCCCCCCGGGACGGGACTTACCTTTCCCGAATGTCCCTCCTGGCGGCGGGTCCCAGCGGCGGTTCGTCGGGTCTTTGTCCGGGGCGGGGGCGGCAGCCGATCTTTCGACCGGCTGCCGCCGCCGCCATTCCAATAAAAGAAAAAAAAAACACCCCCGTGATAGGCTACGTGATGATTAACGTAGCCTATCACGGCTAGATTTGCAAAGTCAGCCGTGATAGGCTACGTAAATCGTCATGTAGCCTATCACGGGTGACTTAAAAAAAAAAAACAGCGCGTACGGCTAATGGCGGCCCCCATAGGGAGCCGCCATTCACGTTCCTTATTTGGTCGCTGTAGTCTACATAAAGATTACGTAGACTACAGCGAAAATAAGGGCAAAGCTATTTGCGTTGCCCTTATTTTCGCCGTAGTCTACGTAAAGATTTCCGTAGACTACAGCGACCAAATAAGGAACGTGAATGGCGGCTCCCTATGGGGGCCGCCATTTGTGTACACGCTTTTTTTTAAAAAAAAAGTCACCCGTGATAGGCTACGTGACGATTTACGTAGCCTATCACGGCTGACTTTCCAGATCTAGCCGTGATAGGCTACGTTAATCGTCACGTAGCCTATCACGGGGGCGTTGTTTTTTTTTAACTTTTAATTTCGCGGCCGGGCAAGGCGAGGCGCCTCCTCCCCGGCCTGAATTTCGGCCGGGCGAGGCGGGAAGCCTCCCCCCCGGCCTGAATTTCGGCCGAGCGAGGCGGGAAGCCTCCTCCCCCGGCCTGAACTTCGCGGGGAGAGCAGCGAAGCGCCTCCCCCCCACCGCGAAAAGCTGCGAGACCAGGTAAGTGACTTTCGTGCACCCCTAGATAGGCTACATAAATACATACATAGCCTATTACAGCAAGATCAGGGGCACAAATGGCATAGCGGCCACCATTTGTGCCCCTGGTTTTTGCTGTGATAGGCTACATAAGTATTTATGTAGCCTATCACGGCCTAATGCAGGCACGGAAATGGCGGCTGATATGACAGCTGCCATTTGCGGCCGCAGGAGCTGGAAGATGAGCTGGAGCCGCCGCTGCCGCCACTTCATCTGCTGCCGCATCTGCTGCTGCCGCCTCATCCGCTTCTGCATCCGCCGCTCCTGCCACATCCACTGCCAGGTAGGTCCATTCCGGGTGAGGGTGGCGGGGGGGGAGGCCGTTCTGCCACAGATTCCGGGGGGCCAGATTCTAAAGTATCCAGCCTCACTGAAGTCCGTGGCAGAATTCTCCAACATCCCTAAAAAAAGTGGTTAGTTCTTCCTGCCATGAAGGGTCAAACTACACATTCTGCTAAGCACATGCCTTAAATCACGTGCACACAACTGGCCACTTTATTTGGGGGGAAAGCGGTGATGCAGTGAAGGAGACTTTTAACTTGAATGCCATTTTTCTCCTAAATATCTTCCACTGGCATTGCTTTTTGTAGCAAACAGTACTGGAGGTGGAGGGAGTAGCAGCATCAATTTTCATTGGGAAACAGCACGGGAGAATGGCTAACCCTTGCTTCTGCATCACAGTCCTTATCTGGATCTCCCCCTCCCCACACACAGGCTGGTTTTGCTATAGAAGAAGAAGACGACGACGATGACAACGCCTGGGCTTTTAAGAATATGCTTAACATGATGTGAAGCCAAAATAGAGCAGTATTTCATGCTCTGAGCTTCAACCTTCTGAAAAGGTAGGAAGAAGCAGCTTCTAGGAGCTAGTTACAGGAAGGGGGAATGGTGAAAGAAGGGTTAAGTACTCCTCTCCTCCCAAAACCTTATGCACAAAAAAATAGGTCATACCTTCCCAGCCCCAGTTTGCAATAGTTGGGTTTTAAAGGCCTGCTTCTCACTGAGGGGATAAGCCTGTTCTGCGTTGTGACCAATCAAGGTGGCTGCAGATAGGGGCTCCCATGATCAAATATCCCTCCATACAAGAATTTCCCCTGTGCATGCAAAAAATATCATGTCAGCAGGTCACGCTAGAACAGGGGTGTGAAAAGTGTGGCCACACGGCTCATGTAGCACACCAGTCATTTCTGGTGGCCTGCCACACACACACACACCAATCTGCCAGTACCTGGGATTGACCTTGCAATCGCTAACAAGTGAGTGCCCAGGGTGTGTGTGTGTGTGTGTGTGTGTGTATGCATATGCCTATGTTTGTGTGTGGGTGCTTGTGTATATGTGTCTGTATGCTTGTATATGTGGTTGTGTGTGTGCATGTGTGTTCTTTTGTGTGTGTGTTGGGGGAGCATGCAGTTGTTCTTCTCCTGGCCCCCTGGTGCTGCCTGATGCAGGTGCAAGGTTGTGCACCCCTGTGCTAAAATATAGCTTCAATGGATCCACTTTGCTGGTGGAAAACAACAAGAAATGTTTCAAGAACAAGTCCAAATCCAAGATCCTTGTAGGGGAAGTTAATAATTAATAAGTTAATATCCATACTCTGGATAATGTGGCTGAAGGAGTATTGCCTTAGAGTCAGAGTAGGGGGATGAGATAATAAATGCTGTCTGCACAATATATGTCCTCCTGTCACCTACTTTAAATGCCATCTAACACTTGAGGCAGATTACTCTCAAGACAGTATGCTAATTCTATATCATAATCCTAAACTACAGCAGGATTAATGATGGCATAAGCAATGCGCAAACAGCACGTTATAGAAATGTCAGCAAAAGGCATAGCACCTGCTTCCCTTACTGCATAAATGCTCGGCTTATGAATAATGCGATTTTATATGGATGCCAAGCATATAAGAACATGACAGGCTAAACTAAATAACAGGCTTTGCTTTTATTTGATAATATGTTGGATTTACGATGCAAAACAAATATCAAATATTTGTATGGATATAAGTATGATTTAATTTCAGTTTAGGATGAGCAAAAATAATAATAGTTTTTTTTTAGTTTTTATTAATACTTATTGCCCCAGTTTGTTTCCATAAAGAATTAGCTGTTTATTGCCACATCAATTACTTGGTATTATATACACACATCTGTGACAAAGTCATAAAAGACTGTCTCACTCTCTAACATTGACAGCATTGCCTGTAGAAACTCTTCATCACTTCTAATGCAATTTCGATCTAGGCCAGAACTCAGTGATTGTGCGCACACACACAATATTTCTGCCTTGATTGTTGAAAAGGTCAACAGAATAAATGAAAGGACGGAGGAGGCTCTTCCTATGGAAGATGAAGTGCACACAACACTAAATTAATTCAGTTGTCAAAGATCTAGTCTCTATGCCTGAAGTAGAAGATAGAAAACACAATATTTTATAAATTAATCACATGGTGCAAAGGCAGACAGACTGGCCCCAATGAAGCCAGAAAGTAGCTTGAAGATGCAGCTGTCAGAACAGCACAAGTGATGGATGGATGCATGTCACTTCTGCTACCTAAGGGAGAGCACGTTTAACAACGGATACCATGTTGCCCTCAAAGGCTATCCAGAAGTTTCTGTTAGAGTAGAATGTGGTACTGAACTGATCACACAGATGGGAGAGATGGGAGGGTGAGCAATGCTTGACCTTGCTGAGGTTCTCTATTTTCCATCTCAGTGCTTGTCTCACCTTTTTCTCCCTCTATGAGAACCTGAGCATCCCACCCCCCCCCCCCGGAAAAAAGAATGCATTTTCTAACATGAAAAATGCTAACTTTTCCAACCCCCCCGCCCAAATGTGCATTTTCCCTCATAGGCTAAAGCATGAAAATGCCATTTTTTGGAAGGGTGGGGAATGGACATTTTTTGAAATGTGCACTACCATGAGTGCACATCTTTGGAAGGGTAACTTGTGCAAGCATGGACTGTGAAACAGGAATTCAACCTCGGGAGATTACAAAAGTTTCCCGAGAATTATGATCCTGCTTGTGTTCACGTGCAGGGTTGCGAACAAGACATGTTTTGTGAACAGGAATGAAATTCTTGTACACCCCTATCAGATGTGGGTCTTTAAAAGTAAATATAAAAGACAATCCACTTCAACTTCAACTTTTCCACACATATATTTCTGATTCTTAAAGACATTCATAAACTCCCCCACCCTGCCCACCCCCAAGGATTACTTTAGAAGACCTATCCTCCTTAAAGACTGCTTACAGCCTGCTTATAAGTAGTGCTGTGCCAAAAATTTATCCCACAGTTTTTTCAACCACTCTCATTCAATTGTATAGAAAAGAAAGTGCTTTTGAAAAGAAACTCAATAGTGAAGAAAATTTCAGAGAAATGCTCATGGGCTGAGTTTGGATTTCTTGTGCTTTCCTTACTCAGGATGTGGCCAAGGCATATGCAGAAGTGTCCTGGTTTTCATTGTATAATCATCTCTCTGGCAGCCTGTAGCCTCCTCAGCTTCCCACACTTTTCAGAATGAGAAGCACAGGCAGCCTGGGAGGCTGCAAACAATGGAGAGAGAGAAAACACACACACACACACACACACACACACAGCACCCTTGGCCACCTTTCAGTGATTAGGTAAGCTCAAAACCACCACAAAAATAAATGATAAAACACCCTAAAATGAGGCAGAACAATGGAAGCCTCTTCCAATCGTTAAGAAAACTTTGAGGAAATTGGAGGACAAATTTTGGCTCAGCTCTACCTGCACCTCTTCCCTGGAGCTAGACACAACACTGTTCCCCTCACATCTGTATTGCGGTGGATCCAAAATGAGGGCTGGCCTGCCAACACAGTTGGTGCTATCGCCACTTGCAGTAGCAGCACAACCCCTGCCAACCCTGCCCCCAACAAAAAACACCTCAGAAAAAGAAAAAAGAAAAAGAAAGAAGCTGTGTGACAACCCCTGACTATGGTGAGCCCTACCTGTGAGAAACTGTGAGAGAATTTCTTCTCCCCCTTGAGAAATTCAATGCAATTCTCCTCCTACTTTCTCTGTCCACAAAAGGGGGTAGAATTTTGAGAGGACATTTCTGCACAGCTCATTCAATGACATCTTTGAGTTTATGAACATGTATTGCTGAGAGACTGTTGTACAGAAAATGCCCCATGTGCTGTTCTTTGCCAATGAGTTTTGAATTTGTGTTTCTTAAATTCCAGACTCATTTATTATGAACTAACCCTCAGAACAGTTTTTTCCCCTCCTGTTCAGGCAGAAAAATGCTTGTACTGAAGGTCAAAACGTGTTGTAAAGTCAGAATGAAAAAAAACAATACATCCTGAAGCATGAAGTGCCATAATAATGGCCAGATACGTTTGCATGGTGAGCAATATTAATTTTAATAACATTGCTCCACAGGTGCAAAAATATGCAGTCCCTCTTGATGTATAATTCAAGTCACCCTACAACATCTCCTGCTGATTGCAAAGCTAATAAGCACCAGTTTTACTGTACTTAAACAGATTGCTGAGTATTTTAGCCATGAAAAACGGTAAAGACCAAATCAAATTTCCACTTTCAGCTAAAGCAAAGTTTTATGCAAGGGTCCATTCGAGAAAGAAGTCAGTCAGACATTTCAAACAACAGCCATTAGACAGTGTCTGTCAGGTTGGCCCTCAACAGAAGGCAAGAGTCATCTGCAAAAGAGACGCATGGGGTGGTTTAGCGGTGGAAGGGAGGATCTCTGCCACCAGCAGGGTTGCCATAGAAAGGAGAGAAGTAAGGAAGAGGGAGGTTTGTCCTGGAATCACAGGCAGTGGTGTAGTGGTCAATTTTGCAGTGCGCTCATAAAGACAGTCTGCATAACCGCACCCTCAAGGAGAATCCAAAAATTCATGTGTTGTGTTGATCCATTTCAACCAACCTTTGCTAGCAGTTTTATCTCCACCAGGGCACTGAGGACAGGAAGAAGTCTTTTGTAAAGCTAATGAGCCTTAATTGCTCATTCAAGACCAAGCCACCCCGATATACTTTGCATTACAGCAGGAATGATACATTGTTACTGGGGAAATCCATTTCCCTCCAGCTACTGTGAGAATTGCAGCTACACTCCGAGGGAAGAGGGAAGTCTGAGGGGGTGGCAGATGATGTCAGCATTCCTGCTAAAAAATAAAAGAGGGAAAAAAGTGCCAGTGTTGCATCCCTGTGAGCCATGCCTCCACTATGCCATGCCCTGCACTTGTAATTGTCCTCCTGTTCTTTGTTTATGCTGTCTCCCTAGGCCTCAGAATGAAGCTGGGTGGTTCCCTTCACTGCAAGCTCCTCTATCTCTCCCCAGCCTCTCACCTGGGTCTATCTAGAATATTGTTTCTCAGATGCTTCTAGGAAAACCACCAGCAGGGCTCCCCCATCACCTCTCTTGCCTCTCTAAACCTTCAGTGTGTGTCGGTTTCATTCCATATTACAACACAGCAAAAATAAAAACCGGTGCCTTTAAGTCTCAGCCCCATTGATTAAAATCTGCCTGTTTAAAACTGGCTTCTGTCAATTAATCCATGGTTGCTGTAGTTGATTAATCGGTTGTATGGACTGATAATGGCTCTGGGATTTATATAAGTAATAAACGAAGATTCTTTGTACTGCTTATGTATTAATTATTATATAAAGTTCCTGTGTGCACATGTGTGTGTGTGTGTGTTGTCTGTGAAGATTGTCAGAAGACTTCTGTCTGACTGTCATTTTACTGGGGGCTTAAAGGTGTAGCAGATGGACTGGACTCCACACTGTTTAGTAATATTTCATGCTGAGCTTTGGAGTGCTCTGGCAAAAGCTCAGACAGCCTAATTTCCAGTGCAGGCTTCTTTCAACACTTTGGGAGGCCGTACTTGAAGCCAAATATTTAAAACCTGTGGTCCCATCACTGCACACAAGCTAGCTGTAGCACGCAAGCTCTCCTTGAGCATGCATCATGATTGCTGACAGTCAGCAACTGAACTCTGAAAGAAGTAGGCTTCCAAAAGGGCCAAAAGTGTGTGCATGCAAGGGGTGTAAATAGGGTAGGCACACCAAAATAACATGGCCTTTAAAAGGTATCAGTGAAAGCCAAATATCAGTAAGGGAATTGCCTTGTGGACTAATAGTAAATGACCCAAAAGCTGATTAAAGAAATTAGCATACCTCTAACTTTTTCCAGATGGAAATAGGGACATGCTTGTGTATTCTTGCACACACTCCCCCTCCACACACACACATTATTACACATTGCTGAAGGCTCTTGTTTGCCACTAGCTTATGATGCATCAGGAAACAATGGTGTACCTTGCTGTAAAACAGGTGTAGAACCTCAGGCCCAGGGCCCAATCTGGCCTTCCAAGTTTCCCAAAATAGCCATCTCCTACAGTGACTTCCTAGCTGTTGTGCAGTCCCTGTTCCCCCCACCCATTCTAAAATGTTGAAATGCCTTTCTTAAACTCTAGTTCCTGGCAGTATGAGCTTTAAGCTAACATACATTGGTGGGTTTTTGTTTTTGCCCCCCGCCCCGCTTTGCCTTCAGCTCCAATCACCACTGGATGGTTTCTGAAAAATAGAATTCAGCCCTCCAATTGAAAGAGGTTCTGCACCCCTGTTGCAAAAGAACAAGAATGTTTAATAGAAGGACCACAGTTCAGTGATAAAGTACATGCATGCAAAAAGCCATGTAGAACTAGTACCACCTGTCTAAAACCATAGAGAGCAGCAGCCTGGAAGCACAAAGCATACTGAACTAGATGTATCCATGTCTGACTCACTATAACACAGCTTCCTATGTTTAATGTCACACTAGATTTGGTTGTACTACTTAGGGATGCTGGAGAAATTCAAGATGGACTAAAATGAGCTTGGATTTCTAAAAAAACTGACCTGTGGAACGAGGCATGCCTAGGGACAACACTATCATCTTTTCAACACCAGGCTAAAACTGCCCTCTTCTCTCAGGCATTTGGCACCGTATAATGAGTCTCTTGATGATTGTCTCTGGCTGATGGTTTTTGTTTTAGATATATGTTGTTGTTGTGTTATTATGTGAATGGTTTTACATAATGTATTTTAATGGTTTCTAATTTTTGTGACCCCTTCATGGATCACTGCCTTGTTGTGGAGAAGGGGCTTGCATAACTCAGTGAAGCCATAAGCTATGCCGTGCAGGGCCACCCAAGATGGACAGGTCATGGCAGAGAGTTCTGACAAAACGTGGTCCACTGGAGAAGGGGATGGCAACCCACTCCAGTATTCTTGCCAAGAAAACCCCATGGAACGTATCACAAGGCTAAAAGAGATGATGCCAGAAGATGAGCCCCTCAGGTCAGAAGGTGTCCAATATACTACTGGGGAAGAGCAGAGGGAATTTCCAAGTAGCGCCAGAAAGAGTGAAGCGGCTGGGCCAAACCCGAAAGGACACTCAGCTGTGGATGTGTCTGGTGGTGAAAAGAAAATCCGATGCTGTAAAGAACAATATTGTTTAGGAACCTGGAATGTAAGATCAATGAATCAAGAGGTTCAAACTCTGGAGGTGTTCAAATGCTGGAGGTGGTCAAACATGAGATGGCAAGATTGAACATTGACATCTTGGGAATCAGCGAACTAAAATGGACAAGCATGGGGGAATTTAATTCAGGTGACCATCATATCTACTACTGTGGGCAAGAATCCCTTAGAAGAAATGGAGTAGCACTCATAGTCAACAAAAGGGTGGGAAAAGCAGTACTGGGGTACAATCTTAAAAACGATAGAATGATCTCAGTACGAATCCAAGGCAAACCATTCAACATCACAGTAATTCAGGTCTATTCCCCAACCACTGATGCCGAAGAAGCTGAGGTTGATCGGTTCTATGAAGACCTACAACACCTTCTAGAACTAACACCAAAAAAAGATGTCCTCTTCATTATAGGGGATTTGGAATGCTAAAGGAGGAAGTCCAGAAATCACCGGGATAACAGGCAGGCATGGCCTTGGTGTACAAAATGAAGCAGGACAAAGGTTAATAGAGTTTTGCCAAGAGAACATGCTGATCATAGCAAACACTCTTTTCCAACAGCACAAGAGACGACTCTACACATGGACATCACCAAATGGTCAAAATCGAAATCAGATTGATTATGTCCTTTGCATCCAAAGATGGAGAAGCTCTTTACCGTCAGTCAAAACAAGACCTGGAGCTGACTGTGGCTCAGATCATGAGCTTCTTGTTGCAAAATTTCAGCTTAAATTGAAGAACGTAGGGAAAACCACTAAACCATTCAGGTATGACCTAAATCATATCCCTTATGAATATACAGTGGAGGTGAGGAATAGATTTCAGGGATTAGACCTGATAGACAGAGTGCCTGAGGAACTATGGACGGAGGTCCATAACATTGTTCAGGAGGCAGCAATGAAATCCATCCCAAAGAAAAAGAAATGCAAGAAAGCCAAGTGGCTGTCTGATGAGGCTTTACAAGTAGCTCACGAAAGAAGGGAAGCGAAAAGCAAGGGAGAAAGGGGAAGATATATCCAACTGAATGCAGAGTTCCAGACAATAGCAAGGAGAGACAAGAAGGCCTTCTTAAATGAACAATGCCAAGAAATCGAGGAAAACAACAGAATGGGAAAGACTAGAGATCTCTTCAAGAAAATCGGAGATCTCAAGGGAATGTTTTGTGCAAAGACGGGCATGATAAAGGACAAAGAAGGCAGGGACCCTACAGAAGCAGATGAGATTAAGAAGAGGTGGAAAGAATACACAGAAGAACTATACAGGGAAGATCTGAATGTCCCTGATAGCCATGATAGTTGGCTATCATGAACTTGAGCCAGACATCCTCGAGAGTGAAGTCAAGTGGGCCTTAGGAAGCATTAGTAACAACAAAGTTAGCGGAGATGACCGTATTCCAGCTGAGATATTTAAAATCCTAAAAGATGATGCTGTTAAAGTGCTGCACTCAATATGCCAACAAATCTGGAACACTCAGCAGTGGCCACAAGACTGGAAAAGGTCAGTTTACATTCCAATTCCAAAGAAGGGCAACGCCTAGGGATGGGGGAGAATTTCTCTCCGAAACTTCGGGGGGCCGAGCGCCAACGCATTCGGCCCCCCGAAATCGGTGGTGAAATTCTCCACCACCCCCCTGCCACCCCCCACCACCCCCCTGAGATGGGACTTACCTTTCACGAATGTCCCTCCCGGCGGCGGGTCCCGGTGGCGGTTCGTCGGGTCTTTGTCAGGGGCGGGGGCGTTTTTTTTTTTTTAACTTCTTATTTCGCAGCCGGGCGAGGCGAGGCGCCTCCTCCCCGGCCTGAATTTCGGCCGGGCGAGGCGGGAAGCCTCCCCCTCAGCCTGAATTTCGGCCGGGCGAGGCGGGAAGCCTCCCCCCGGCCTGAACTTCGGGGGGAGCAGCGAAGCGCCTCCCCCCCCACCGCGAAGCAAGCTGAGCGACCAGGTAAGTGGCTTTCGTGCACCCCTAGCGTATGTGCTTTTTTTTTTTTTTCAAAGTCACCCGTGATAGGCTACGTGACGATTAACATAGCCTATCACGGCTGACTTTGGAAAACTAGCTGTGATAGGCTACATAAATCGTCACGTAGCCTATCATGGGGTCTTTTTTTTTTTCTTTTTGTTTTGCGGCCGGGGAGACGGGGTGCTTCTCCTCGGCCTGAATTTCGGCCGAGCAAGGCGGGAAGCCTCCCCGCAGCCTGAATTTCAGCTGGGCAAGGCGGGAAGCCTCCCCCCCTTCGCCTGAACTTCGGGGGGGAAAGCGAAGTGCCTCCCCCCCACCGCGAAGCCAAGCTGCGAAAAGGTAAGTGACTTTCGTACATCCCTAACATGAACACACTTGAATGCTGGAAATGCACACTTTTCAGAATTTTGCAAGGCAATACACAACTAAAACATGAGCACAAAAAATGTGCATATAAACAAAAGTATATTAGGGAAATTGTGCACAACATGCATTATATTAGGGTCAAATTGCTTTGAAAAGGTGCACACTTCCTGTACATGAAAGATGCATACAAAAATGTGTATATTAGGAGAAATGTGCACAGAAGTTCAAGGATTGGCAACAGTTATTTAAGATTTCTTTCTGAGCCCTGTACCTGACCTTTTCCCTTTCCCAATTATGACATATTGGATATCTCATTTTTAACCCACCAGGCTCTAAAGAGAGAAAAGGAAGTTTTGCCCTCACTCTGATTTGGTTTCCATAATCATGAGTTCACTCCATCCTTTCACCCTATTAATGACCCTGCTCCCACAATTGCCAAATTTCTGTGTAACTTTGCAGCCTGTGAACCAGGCAGTGAATTGGGGTGTGGGGTGGGGTGGAGAGGCATTTTGCATCAGCACTCTTTCAGACACTCTGGTATTGCATGCTAGCATGACTGAGAAACAGAATCCAAGGCATGGCTGGATAGGTACATGAAGGATTGATGGATGCAGATGGCATAGGATTAGCTCTTGATGGCTCCCATTTACCCCTATGGGAAAAGTAAATGTGCTGAAATTGCCAAGACATTTGAGCAAGAGGCAAAAACTGCCCCCCCCAAAAAAAAAACCCCTGGACCCAGTTGCACTGGAAAAGTTGTCCATTTCTGTTCTGGACAAGGCAGCTCTGATCTTACTTTTTGCCTCTGCCTATATCAGAAACCACATTTCCATTTATGGTTTCATCTGCTACCTACAGCTGACTAACAGTGCACTCCTATTCATGTCTATTCAGAAGTAAGCTCATTGGGTTCAGTGGAGCTTACTCCCAGGTAAGTGGGTATAGGGTTGCATCCTAAGAGGTACTGGTGAAATGAAAAACCCACTGTGCATTTCTGAAAACATATTCTGGTGTGCAACTTTAAGTAAAATAGGATGGAGGGGGGGAGAAAAAACAAATGAAAACAACCCCCCTGCCCCATCAGAGCATAGTATAAGCTCTCTCTCTTTTAAAAATAGTAATAATAATAATTCTCCATCTAAAACCATACAGAAGAGATTTTAGTTTAATTCAGTTTAAGAAGAGTTATGCAATGATTACCTAAAGGAGCATTAAGGGAAATATAAAGGATAATTCCATCAAGGCTTTAAAAAAAAATCCTATCTGCAATTTGTCACTCTATTCAGGGGGTTAAGAATCTAAATGGCAGCGGCAGAAACCACCATTTATGCAGCATTGTTGGATCCCAGGAGTTCTGCGTTAAGACCTGTATTAGCTTCTTCTTTCTTTTTTTAGATGGAGCTACCTTAGCATTAATTCAGCTGTATGCACTGGCTGCAGTGTTTGGGCCATATGTGCATATAAGTATAAACTTGAAAAAGTGGCTTATAGAGCAAGAAAACCTGCAGCCATAGAACCATGCTGCATGCATATATATGGATAAGAGAGAGAGCGAGACAGAGAGAGAGAGAGAGACTTCACACTAGCTTAAATCCACTGGTTTAAATTACTTAGAGTGTAATCCTTTGTGTTGCACCCTTGTGAGATGGAAGCCTCTAAACTTGGAGGCTTCCGTTTATCCAGTGTCCTGGTGAGCTGCTGCCGGCGGAGTGGGAGAAACAACAGAGGCAATTTTTGCCTCTCTGCCCTCAGTGTTTTGCTTTTTTTTGTCTAGATGTGCCTCTGTGCCTGTCTAGAGGCTCCCACCCCAATCCTGGTGGGGACAGGACTGGGGCCAGAGCTGCCATAGGAATAGGATTCCTTGTTTCTGGCCTCTCTCTTCTCTACTCCCCACCCACCTGCATACCCCTTTTCTGACCTCTCTGAGGCAATACAATCTGAGGAAGCAGCCAGTGTGGTTCTTCCTGCAGCAGCTGTGAGAGAGAGGGAGGAAGGATCAAATACTGGAGTTCCCCTTCCAAGGTCATCTCTGACGTGGACTCTGAAGAATCTTATGGTCCTTTAGATGCTCTCCTAGGATCGTAAGATTGCTCTCTTAGCCACATTAAAGGGAAAAAAATGTGTCTATTTATTTATGCATGTATATATTTGTTTAATGCTATTATCTAATGACCTGGATATTTCATCAAATTCAACATTTTCCCTTTGTCTGCTTTGAGCAGCTGATCACTTCTACAAGGGGTAGCATCTGGTTTCTGTTAGCCAATGATATCCCAATGTTGTTAGGGATGTGTGAACCCACCCCCATCTGGGTTCTCTGGGCACCCGCTAGGGATGTACAAAAGTCACTTAACTTTTCGCGGATGTGATTCACGGGGGGGGGGGAGGCGCTCCGTCCCTCCCTCCGGAATCCTTGATTGGGGGGGAGGCGATCCAGTCCTCCTCCCCGGAATCCTGCCTGGCCAGCTCCACTCCATGGCGGCTCCGTGGAGCAGCCAGCCAGGGCTGTCCGCGGCCAGAGTTCTGGCCACAGACAGGCTGCTGCAGATGCAAATGGTGGCCACCGTAGCGGCCGCCATTTGCGTCCAGCCAGGCTGCCATGATAGGCTACATAAGTATTTACATAGCCTATTACGGCAAGCAAAAACAAAACAGCATACGCAAATGGCGCCAGCTATGGCAGCTGCCATTTGCGTTCCCTATTTTTCGCCGTTTTATCCTAAGTAAATATTTACGTAGGCTATTATGGCGGGAAAAAAAGGAGAACTCAAATATAGGGATGTACAAAAGTGACTTACCTTTCGCGGATTATGTTGATGGTGGGGGGAGGCGTTCCGTCCTTCCCCCCGGAATCCTCTATGGCTGGCTGTGCTCCGCAGCAGCTCTGCGGAGCAGCCGGCCAGGCCCAGCCCAGCCCAGAGCCATCCGCAGCTGGATTTCCGGCCGCGGAGGGCTCTGGGAAAAAAGCAAAACAAAACCGCATACACAAATGGCGGCAGCTACAGCCACCGCCATTTGTGTTCCTTATTTTTGGCCATCTGAATCTACGTAAATCTTTATGTAGGATAAAACGGCGAATCAAAAAGGGACGCAAATAGCGCCCACTACGCTATTTGCGTTCCCCTTTATTTTCACCGTCATAGCCTACGTAAATATTTACATAGACTAAGTCGGCCAAAAATAAGGAATGCAAATGGTGGCGGCCAGAGCCGCCGCCATTTGAGTACACGGTTGTTGTTGTTGTTTTTTAAACCCACCCAGCCATTAAATCTTTACGTAGCCTATCACGTCTTTTTTTTTTTTAACAAGACTGGAAATCGGAAGACCAGCCGCCGCAGCCGCTGCCGCCAAAGCCACCACCGGAGACGCCGCCGCCCGGAAGATCCGCCCCAGGTGAGTCTCGTCCCGGGGGGGATCTGTGGGGGTGGCAGGGGGGTGGCAGGCCATTCCGCCAAGGAGTTGGGGGGGCCGAATGCACTGGCATTTGGCCTCACCTAGATCTGTGGCGGAATTCTCTGCCATCCCTATGCAAATAGTGTAGTGGGTGCCATTTGTGTTCCATTTTTTTCCTGCCATTTTAGCCTATGTAAATATTTAAGTTGGCCAGGGAGGAGAGCGCCTCCCCCCCCCCACGGATTGCCCGGCACAGAACAAGGTAAGTGTTTCATCCATCCCTAGATCATTCCGCCGCGGACTCCGTAAGCCGAATTCCCTGGAATTTGGCCTCATTGGAGTCTGTGGTGGAATTCTCCATAAACCCTATTTGAATCCACAGCAGATTTCTCTGACATCCCTAATGAGCAGCCTGCACACACCCTTGCAACCTCGTTGAGTTCTGCAGTGGCCATTTTTTGACAAATGAAATGGCAATTCGCAAAATGTGCATTTGCACATACACAGATACGCACATTTTTGTGATCACCATTTTATTTTTCAAAAAGTGGTGACTGCTGAGCTTAACGAGGCTGCCAGGGTAAGCGTGGGCTGCTCGATGAGCACGGGCAGGGGATGAGTGGGGCTTGGGGTTGTGGGCAGAGGGGCTTCCACAGGATTCCCAGCCAGAATCAGGCATCCACGCCATCACTAAATGCAGTATAGCAAGATTAAAAAGTTGTCTTCCTGCAGGGTCATTAGTGTTGGAATATGTGTTGTGTTGAGGTGATGGCTTAAGTTTAGGGATGGCGGAGAATTCCGCCACGGATTCCAGTGAGGCTGGATTGTTTAGAATCCGCCCCCCCAATCCGTGATGGAATGGCCTCCTGCCCCCCCGTGGAATCCCCCCAGGATGGCACTTAGTCTACGTTTACGTAGACTAAGATGGCAAAAATAAGGGGAACGCAAATAGCATAGCGTCTACGCTATTTGCGTTCCCCTTATTTTCGCCGTCTTAGTCTACGTAAATGTTTATGTAGACTAAGACGTGCCAAAATAAGGAATGCAAATGGCGGCGCCCATGAGTGCCGCCATTTATGTACGCGCGTTTTTTTTCTTTTAAATCAGCCGTGATAGGCTATGTAAACATTTACGTAGCCTATCACGGCTGACTGCAGGGACGCAAATGGAGGCGGCTACGGCCACTGCCATTTGCGTCCCTGCTAGCCAGAGGCCGGATGTCCGGCCGCTGGCAGAGCCGGCCGGCGGCTCCGCAGAATCCCTGCGAAGCGGAGCCGGCTGGACAGAATTTCAGGGGGGAGGGACAGAGCGCCTCCCCCCCCGGCCAGAATTTCGGGGGGAGGGACGGAGCGCCTCTCCCCCACCTCGAATCAATTTCGCTAAAAGGTAAGTGACTTTCGCACATCCCCAATTTGCGTATGCTGTTTTTTTTTACCTGCTGTGATAGGCTATGTAAATACTTACGTAGCCTATCATGGCAGCCTGGCTGGACGCAAATGGTGGCCACTATGGCGGCTGCCATTTGTGTCCACAGCAGCCAGTCCACGGCCAGAACTCTGGCTGTGGATGGCCCTGGCCGGATGCTCCATGGAGCCACCTCGGAGCGGAGCTGGCCGGGCAGGATTCCGGGGGGGGAGGACCGGATCGCCTCCCCCGCTGTCGAGGATTCCGGGGGGAGGGACGGACCCCCCCACGAATCACATCCACGAAAAGGTAAGTGACTTTCGTACATCCCTAGAGAGCCCACAGTCAGAACACTAAGCAATTATGTTGTTGAGGTGAGTGAAGAAACCAATATTTGAACTAGGGATAGGAGAGAATTTCATTTGGTCTGCATTTTTAAGCCAACCGACCTAATTTACACTGTTTGGCTGGATTATTATTGTTTGATGGCCAACCAGGCTTTTGCATATGCATCAGACTAAAAGCGGGGGGTGGGGGAAATACAAGTCATCATACAAGAAAATCAAGTTAGATTACCGTCAAGACTCTCTATGACCCTGCCGTACTGGCAAAGTGGAAGATCTGCCTCATTACATATTCTATTGCCCTATTTATTCCCAAATTTGTTCTAAATATTTGCATTGTTTTCTTGAAAAAAAGTCCAGCTGGTCTGATTTAGACAGAATACGCTTTTTGTTTACTTCCAAAAGTAAGACAGTCTTATTGGCATTGGCCAATTTTGCTCTCACAGTCACAGCCCAATCGCATACAGCTAATTTTATGACTTTGCAGGAAATTAAAAATTCATATGATTTGTTTGATTTCTTTTATGTATGTTTTATCTTTGTTATTATTTTGCTTGTTGTAACCTCTGGTTGAAACAATAAAAGCTCTGATTGATTGATTGATTGATTATAACAGTAGGAAAATTAGTAATAATTTCACAAACTGACAGCAACTGATTTGTATACTCAAATTATTAAATTAATTACAATTAATTAATATATGGATTAGAACACAGTTATCATTCAATTATCCTTTAGCCTCTAAAAGGTGATCCACAAAGGGGACAAAGTAACTCCACTTAGCATATTCCCCGAGCTCCCAATCACACTTCAGCCCCATCCATCCTTCCTGCATTCCCCAACTTCTTCCTCTTGCCTCCACTCAACCAGAGACCAAAGACAGTTACAGAGAGAATGTTTCAGAGTCTTCACAATGTTTCCCATATATTACATCAGAAATCCTAAAACAGTTCTTCAAGGTAGGTCAGATTTCTTACCCCTGTATTTCCAATGGAGAGCTGTGACTAAGAAGCAGTTCATTTGCCTGTGTTCACACAGTGTGTTGATGACTAAGACTTGGATTAGGGACTCTTTGGTTCACAGTCATGCAGCCCAGTGCTATGCAACTTTACACAGAACCTCCCAGGTAAATGTGCACAGGATTATAGCCTTGGCCACTACAACATATCAACTCTATTCCTCCCACTGAGAAACAAAAGAAACAAGGGATTCTTAATAGAATTGAACCCCAGTCTTTGTATGAGGGGGATGTGGATACTGGCCACAGCAGGGGCGGGGGGAAACAATGAGAGATAAGGAGCTGCATGGCAAAAGCAAAGAAACAAACAAAAAAGACCCTCATTCACACATTAAAAAAATAACAAGTGACAAGACTGTGGGTGGTGGCAACTGCAGCCAACATTCATGAAGCTGTTTGAGGTTGGAGGCCACGTTGGCCTGCACAGAATCTTTTGGAAGCCGCTCAGCTGTTTGACAGGCTGTTCGGAGACCGGTTTTGTTTGGAACAGGGTGTGTGGGAATGACTCTCTTCACGATCCTTGTGTGGTGGTATTCGGAGTGGCAGCAGTGGCAGTGATGGGGATTTGGGGGATGGGTGCCCACAGCAGGCAGTACAGGTGGACTCTGAGAACCATATGTGGCTGGCAGGCTACAGGTTGCTCAACCCTGGTCTAAAAAAACACTGAGACCAGCTGACAGACTTCCTTATGAAACTCAAAGCTGGCACCTGTTTTTCAAAAGAGGTTGTTTTTTCCATTTCCTTTTGAAAAGTGTGGGATATCACACTTTCCTTGGTGTCATTTAATTTCCCCAGTGGTTTCTAATTAAATTGGGGCCTAAAAATTCTCATAACATGAGAAAATTTGCTGGCCAGGTGAGTTCCTTCATATCCCCTATTTTCCCTCTCCTAAGTGCTTGCCAGTATAATAAGAAGACTTAGATCACCAGGAAGTAATATCAGCAATAGCAATATTGCCGTCACCACTTCAGTACCTATTTCTATTTAGCAATTATGCCTTCGTGTTTTTATTTGGCTGGCAGCACTTTCTCATAGATGTACAAAATTTAATCTTCAGATCAACCACAAGCAGGGGAAGAAAATGACAGCCACTGTTTGGGTTCCCATTTCATTTACTCTAAGAAGATGTTTTTTGTTTTGTTTTTTTTGCAAAAGGTACATGGTATAATGATCACCCAGCTCTCATGCATAATGCTGATCTTTATCCAAGACTATAAATAGATATATCTCCTATACAGTGGCTTAATTTTGTTGCTGTTGTTGTTGTTGTTGTTGTTAAAACTTATTTCAAATCTCTATTGTCAGATTATATTTTTAAACACAAGCTTCCATTTCTCCCAAGAGCCACTGGCTGTTCAATGTCTCACTTGTATCCTGTTGAGGAACAAAACCATGCAAGTGATGAGACACTTTGCAAACCATATGGAGTGCTAAGTAGAGAACAATCCAAACACACACACACACACACACACACACACACACAAGCTCTGGGGAAAAGTGACCATGTTATACTTGAGTTCTTTGGTTCTAAAGAAAGCAAAAGCTGAGTGTAGCCAAACGTGTACTCTGTATTTAAGAAAGCCAATTTTAATAAGCTCAGAACAATGATAAGTAAGGTCCCATGGCAAGTGACTCTAATGAGAAAAGGAGTCCAAGATGGGTGGGAGTTTTTTAAAAAGGAAATTCCAAAGGCACAATTACAAACAATTCCAACAAGAAAAAAAAGGTGGAAGACAACAGAAGAAGCCAATGTGGCTTCACAACAAGCTTAGAGATGACCTGAAAACAACAACAAAAAGGACACTTACAGGAAGTGGAAGGAAGGCCAAGTAACAAAGGAAGAGTACAGGCAAGTAGCACAGAATTTCAGGGATGGCGTCAGGAAGGCTAAAGCTGAGAACGAGCTGAGGTTAGCAAGGGATACTAAAAGCAACAAAAAGGCTTTCTTCAGCTACGTGCATAGTAAAAGACAGAGGAAAGAAATGGTTGTTCAGCTATTAAATAAGGATGGCAAAATGATAACAAATGACAAAGAAAAGGCAGAAGTGCTCAATTCCTACTTTGGCTCAGTCTTCTCCCGAAAGAGGGTCTATGAGCCCCCTGACAAAGGCAAAGCACAGACTGAAGGGCTGGATTGCAGCTTGAGATCGATGGGCATATGGTTGAGGAACACCTAATTACTTTAAATGAGTTCAATCCTCCAGGGCCAGATGAACTGCATCCTAGAGTAATAAAGGAACTGGCAGAAGAACTCTCAGAACCACAGTCTATTCTCGTTGAGAAATCATGGAGGACGGGGGAAGTGCCAGATGACTGGAGGAGGGCTAACGTTGTCCCTATCTTCAAAAAGGGCAAACAGGAGGAACCTGGGAACTACAGACCAGTCAGTCTGACATCAATGGGAAAATTGATGGAACTGGGAAAATTCTGGAACTGATTATAAAGCAATCCATCTGTCAGCACTTTGAAAACAATGCAATGATTACTCAAAGCCAACATGAATTTGTCAAGAACAAATCCTGCAGGATGAATCTGATCTCATTTTTTGATCAGGTCACCTCTCTGGTGGAATGTGGGAATGCTGTGGACATAATATACCTCAACTTCAGCAAAGCTTTTGACAAAGTGTCCCACAATATCCTGATGAGCAAACTAACTAAAGGTGGGCTAGATGAAACTACTGTCAGGTAGATCCACAACTAGCTAGAGAATCGGATTCAAAGAGTGCTTATCAATGGGATGTTCTCAAACTGGGGAGAGGTAATGAGTGGGGTACCGCAGGGCTCAGTCCTGGGCCCAGTGCTCTTCAACATTTTTATTAATGACTTGGATGAGGAGGTGCAGGGGATGCTTATCAAATTTGTGGATGACACAAAATTGGGCAGGATAGCTAATACCCTGGAAGACAGAAATAGAATTCAAAGTGATCTTGATAGGCTGGAGTACTGGGCAGAAAACAACAGAATTACATTTTAAACTGTTTTATTATATGTTGTACATTGCCCAGAGTGGCTGGGTGACCAGCCAGATGGGCGATTAATAAATTTAATAAATAAAATAAAATACATTAATAGGGATAAATGCCAAGTTCTGCACCTAGGAAAAAGAAACCAAATGCACAGTTACAAGATGGGTGATACTTGCCTCAACAATACTACAACCAAGAAGGATTTTGGAATTGTTGTTGTAGATCACAAGCTGAATATGAGCCAACAATGTGATGTGGCTGCAAAAAAGGCAAATCCTATTTTGGGCTGCATTAATAGAAGTATAGCTTTCAAATCACATGAAGTACTAGTTCCCCTCTATTCAGCACTGGTTAGGCCTCATCTTGAGTACTGTGTCCAGTTCTGGGTGCCACACTTTAAGAAGGATGCAGACAAACTGGAGAGGGTTCAGAGGAGGGCAACGAAGATGATCAGAGGACTGGAAACAAAGCCCTATGAGGAGATAGTGAAAGAACTGGGCTTGTTTAGCCTTGGGAAGAGGAGACCGAGATATGATAGTGCTTGTCAAGTACTTGAAAGGTTGTCACAGAGAGGAAGGCCAGGATCTCTTCTCGATCATCCCAGAGTGCAGGACACAGAATAATGGCTAAAGTTACAGGAAGCCAGATTCTGGCTGAACATCAGGAAACACTTTCTGACTGTTATAGCAATATGACAGTGGAACCAATTACCTAGGGAGATAGTGGGCTCTCCCACACTGGAGGCATTCAAGATGAAGATGGACAGCCATCTGTCAGGGATGCTTTGACTTAGATTCCTGCATTGAGCAGGGGTTGGACTCAATGGTCTTATGGGCCCCTTCCAACCCTACTATTCTATGATTCTACACTATTGTGGAAAGTGAGAAATCAAATCAGATTCAAACATCTTGGAAGTGTACAGAGGTAAGCAGACCAAATTTCCAGCTTAAAATACCATTGTAATGTATGTATTTTTTTACATGTTACAAGCTAATTAAGAACTAATACCTTCTGAAAATGCTGAAGGTTGATTCATTCATCCACTTTCAGGATGCTGCTTCCCAAGGAACTGTGATAATGTGGGTAGGAGGAAGGTATCATGTGGACTAGGTGAATGATGTGGTACTTCCTTCCTTGCAGATATTACTAGGGGAGCTAGATGGACAAATAGTTTGATATTATATGAGGCAGTTTCCTATGTACTGGAGTCGGCGTGATGTGTGAAGCAGTCCCATGCTAATCAGGTAACATACAAAGTTGTGTAATTTGGGGCCCTGGGAAATAGGCTAGTTGGAGTTACCTTGTCCCCTTTGATGGTCACCCCTTTTAGAGGCAGCCCTGCCTGATCACAAGCCCCAGTAAAGCCAGCCTTCTTTTAAAGTTTTTCTTTTCTTTTTAATACACATTGGGCTTTTCCCATTGTGGCATCTCTGTTCTGGCAAGCACCACATGTCAGGTGTCAGATCTGGCTTTTTCCAACCAGGATTCTTGCTCTTCACTGCCTAAAGCTTAGCCAGTCGGATTCCCTGTCTCTTGTCTGAAACTGCTCCTGTTCAGCTTACCACCTAAAGCAGTTGTGTCCCCTTATATATGGGGCAGCAAATGGGTAGGCTTATGAAGGCACTCCCCATTGTGTCCCAGTAGCCATCCTTCCTGTATGATAGGTGATCCTTTTTGAAGGTCATTTGAGCATCTGCATCTTGCCATCAACTTGCCTCATCCCATCATCCCCATCTGTATTCTCTTCCAGTGTTGCTTTTAGGTTTCTCATCCAATGTTTCATTTGAAATTCACACATTTGGCATACACAGTTTGGCAATTATGGTTTGATATTTGATATGGTCATGATCCAGTGATGGAATCCTGCATGAGCAAATGGGTGATTCACTGTTATAATTATTACAGGGGAAAGTTTTCCATGTGTTTATAGGATACCATGTACCATAATCAGCAACAGGGGCAGTCTCCCCCCCCCCACCATGCATGAGCATGTGTGTGTGTGTGTTTGATATAAAACAAATTGAGTTGTGACCTCTAAATGTGATACTCTGATTTTCGCTTGAATGTTTGATTGCCTGAAGGACCTCAGGGAAGATAAGGGTCTTCTTCACAATGATTACTATTTTTCAGCACTGCCCAGTGAGATGCAGAGTCATTAAATATTTGATTAAGAAAATGTCTTTCCTGTCAGGCATTCAGAAGCAAATTTGAACTCTCAAGAAACCATGTATAAGCACGTGAAATAATTTTAACATCCGGGGGGGGGGGGGGAACCTTCCTACTCCTCAGTCTATGACCAACAAAACATTTTCAGCTACATTATCCACATAATTGATGTCATGTTATTAACAGTGCAGTGCTAGGAGTATCACAACTGAATCATTGTCTCAACTGAATTGTGTTCATGTATATGTTATAGGCCTTATAACACGGCATACATTTGATGACTTGTACATGTAAGAGCACAATCCTATGCATGTTTAGACAGAAAAAAGTCCTACAATTAGGGATTATGAGAAATTCATTTCAGTTTGTTTTTAATCAGGATTTACTGAGTTCACACCTTCCAGACCAAATATGGACTTGGATACAATCTGCAGTCAATGTCCATACATTTCCAGGCTTGCATGGACCCCAAAAATATGTTTGACAGTATGCATACATTTGAAAACTGTGCATGAAAAAATGTGTACTTTTGAAAAATGTGCACAAATACACCGTAAACAATGGGAGAAGAATGCATATGATTCAGTCATGATAAATTACATCTACATTTGGAAAAAAATATACACAAAAATATGCAAGGATCTTGATGCAAAAAGGAAACAAACAAACAAAGTACACGATCTGATACGGACTCAAGTCAGAACGAGCTTCAAGATAGAATTTGGAGGACTTCATCGAGCTCAGATTGTGCTGATTCACATATCCCGAGGTACAACATTCAGCATGTCATAGCCAGCATGGCTGGCTGGGGCATGCTGGGAGTTGTAGGACTTTTCTGTTGAATCATGCATAGAATTGCACCTTAAGAAAGCAAAATATGCTAAATATCAGGAGCATGTGGTTGTCATGCCATGATTCACCTGCAAACATTTATGGAACATATTAGCACGTTACTATTGGTGGTGTATATATATCATAACAGTCTATGAAAAACACAATTAGTAAATTGCCTGAATACTGAATCATTTGTCAACACATGAAGCAGGGCACACCCTTGATTTGGATTTTGCTCCAAATTGTGAGATTGGTAGTCTGAAAATTGCGGGGGGGGGGGGTCCCAAGTAACCCCATTGTCATAGTCAGACCATTTCCTGGTGAGATTTGAACTCACAATGCTACTTCCCTCCTGCAGGGGTGGGGGACCCATTTGGATGGTCTGCCCCAGGAGACTGGTGAAATCAAATGGATTTCTGGACACTCTTGGGGATTTTCAAATGGATAGAGCTGGTGATCCAGCTGAGGCCCTAGACTCACTGTAGAACAGTGAGATGCAGTGGGCCATCAACTTGATTGCACCCGAGTGCCCTCTCGAGCACTGTGGAGCCTGCTCTGCTCCTTGGCATCCTGAGGAACTGCAGTCAATGAAACAGGCTGGATGTCGGCTAGAGTGCAAATGGAGGAAGAATCAAAGTGAAGACAACTGAGCATGCTCTAAAGCACATGACTACTGTGTGGCAGAAGAAGGCTTATTCTTTGCTGCTTCCATTGCATCAAGTAGGTGTCCAACAGAGCTCTTCTGGGTGGTCTAGGGGCTGTTAACACCGTCCCCAGTAAATGGGGTTGTGGCCCCTCAAGGACCTGCTGTGACCTTTTTGTATCACACTAAAGTGGCTTGTGTAATGTTTCTGGGTCCAAAACAGACCAAAATAATGGGGAATGTCTTAAGATATAACTTCATTTTAAAGAGCATCTAAGACCCTCTTGTACCACAACCTACCGGCTTCTGGAACTATCCAGGGCCAGGCCATGTGACTTTAGGGCAAGTCCTCAAATTACCAACTCCTTAAGTTTAAGGGAGTGTCAATAAAGTATACAGCATGCAATGTAAATCCAGCTACCGAGGTATGTTCAACACTGTGGAACAATTATGGCTTATTTTCTCCTATATCTCTACCAAAATCACATTCTTCTCATGTAAAGGCCCAGCAGCAGCAGGCACGCCTCTTCCCCAGTGGTGGCAGCTTCTCCTGCAGGCCTTCCCTGCAGACTTCTGCCTGGCAGACCGCCAGTCCCTGCAGGACCAGGCCCGCAGGTACCGAGCCAGCTGTGCTACTTCCACCTGCCCCTTCCTGGAGGGGCTACCTAAGCTGGCTGGCTGAGGTGGACTGGGAGAGCCAGGGCCTGCAGAAGAAGCTGCCACCACTGGGGAAGAGGGGTGCCTGCTGCTGCTGCCGCCACCACCGCCACCACCACCACAGACTCCTGCCTGGCATTATTTGTAAGGGGATTTTTTATTTTTTTTATTTTTTAACTTCTGGGGGATTCTGTTGTGTTTTTAGGGGTGGGTAGCCTGCCTGATAGGCAGGAGTGAGGGGGCATGTGTCCACCTGATGGAGGCAGTGGGAGGAGTGTTGGGGGCCAGAACATACTGAGGCTGGGCGGCAGGCGCTGGTGGAGCGCTAGGGGCAGGCCATGCCAGGTAAGGGGAACAAGGGAGAGATGTGTAGTATCTGCCCCCTGCTCCGGGCCTGTCCAGAGCCAAAGGATGGCTGGGGGAGGCATGACCCCATCTTCTGGCCTTCGTTTGCTGCTCTGCAATGCCAGGTCTGTTACCCAGGAAACCTCCCTCATCCATGACATGATCTGGATGAGGGTGCAGACCTGGCATGTATTACAGAGACCTGGCTGGCCAAGGCCACTGCTTCAACTCTTGCAGCCATGTATCCAGCCAGATTTTCGTATGCACAGCAGCCGAGGGCTGGGGATCGGGGAGGGGGAGTGGCTGTTATCTACCGAGAGTCCTTGGTCTTCACCAGACCCCTTTCTGGGAGACCAAGGTTGCTGAGTGCATGTACTGGAGGTTGGGCCAGAAGGGCAGTCTGGGGATTCTGCTCATGTACCGTCCACCCCGTTGCATGACTGACTCCCTGGCCGAAGTGCTTGAGATGGTCTCTGATGTGCGTTTACAGTCCCCTAAGTTATTAGTGTTGGGGGACTTCAACGTACATTCAGAGGCCATCCTCACAGGAGCACCTCAGGACTTCATGGAGACCATTGCTTCCTGAGAGCTGCACCATATTCTAACTGGGCCCACCCATGTAGCCGGTCATGCACTAGACCTTGTGTTTGTTTCTGGAGAAGCAGGGAGTGATCTGGAAGTTGGGGGTATATCTACCACCCCCTTGTCATGTAGGGGTGTACAAAACCCCGCTTACCTGGCTCCGCTGGGTTCTGCTGGAGGGGGGAGGCCCCCCGTCCCTCCCCCCGGAATCCTGGCCGGGGTGGAGGTGCGGAGCGCCTCCCCCCGGAATCCTGGCTGTCTGGCTCCGTTCCACGGGGATTCCGCAGAGCCACTGGCCAGCTCCGCCAGCAGCCAGACATCCGGCCGCTGGCTAGCAGGGATGCAAATGGCAGCTGCCGTAGCTGCTGCCGTTTGCGTCCCTGTATTCAGCTGTGATAGGCTACATAAAGACTTACATAGCCTATCACGTCTGGGTTAAAAATAGCGTAGTGGGTGCTATTTGCGTTCCCCTTTATTTTCGCCATCTTAGTCTCCGTAAATATTTACGTAGACTAAGACAGCCAAAAATAAGGAATGCAAATGGCGGTGGCCGTAGCCGCCGCCATTTGCGTACGCGTTTTTTTTTTAAACCCACACGTGATAGGCTACGTAAGTCTTTACACAGCCTATCACGAATGGGGGGGGGAACAGACTGCAAATGGCAGCGGCAGCAGCCGTTCAGAAGACCAGCCGCCACCGCCGCCATCCGGAACATCCGCCCCAGGTAAGTCTCGTCCCGGGGGGGGAGATCTGCGAGGGGTGGGCAGGCCGTTCTGCCACGGATTTCAGGGGGCTGAATGCACTGGCATTTGGGCTCACCGAGATCCATGGTGGAATTCTCTGACATCCCTATTGTCATGGTCAGATCACTATCTGGTGACGTTAGACTTCTCGGTTCCTCAACCCCTCTGCAGGGGTGGAGGACCCATTAAAATGGTCCGCCCAAGGTGTCTTATGGATCTGAATGGATTCCTGAATGCACTTGGGGATTCTCTGGAGCATGCCAACGGCCACTCAGTCAAGACCCTGGTGGGTGGCTGGAATGCCGCAATCACTTGGGCATTAGATCGGGTGGCTCCGAAACACCCTCTCCCCCTGAACAGGGCTCAGACTGCAGCATGGTTCAATCCGCAGTTACAAGCTCTGAATAGGGGTGGACGAAAGTCACTTACCTTTTCTCGCAGCTTGTTCACGGTGGGGGGGAGCGCTTCGCTGCTCCCCCCGCGAAGTTCAGGCCGGGGGGGGAGGTTTCCCGCCTCGCCCGGCCGAAATTCAGGCCGGGGGGGAGGATTCCCGCCTCGCCCGGCCGAAATTCAGGCCGGGGAGGAGGCTTGCCGCCTCGCCCGGCCGCGAACGCGAAAGTAAAAAAAAAAAAAGCCCCCTGATAGGCTACGTGACGATTCACGTAGCCTATCACGGCTAGATCTGCAAAGTCAGCCGTGATAGGCTACGTCAATCGTCACGTAGCCTATCACGGGTGACTTAAAAAAAAAAAAAAAGCGCGTACGCGAATGGCGGCCCCCATAGGGAGCTGCCATTCGCGTTCCTTATTTAGTTGCTGTAGTCTACGTAAATGTTTACGTAGACTACGGCGAAAATAAGGGCAACGCAAATAGCGTTGCCCTTATTTTCGCCGTAGTCTACGTAAACATTTACGTAGACTACAGCGACCAAATAAGGTACGGGAATGGCGGCTCCCTATGGGGGCCGCCATTATCCGTACACACTTTTTTTTTTTTTAAGTCACCCGTGATAGGCTACGTGACGATTCACGTAGCCTATCACGGCTGACTTTGCAAATCTAGCCGTGATAGGCTATGTGAATCGTCACGTAGCCTATCAGGGGACTTTTTTTTTTTTCTTTTATTGCAATGGCGGCGGCAGCAGCCGGTCGAAAGACCGGCTGCCGCTCCCGCCCCGCTCGAACACCCGACGAACCGCCAGCCGGACCCGCCGCCGGGAGGGACATTCAGGGAAGGTAAGTCCCGTCCCGGGGGGGGGGCTGCGGAGGATTTCTCCCCGAAACTTGTTCGGGGGGCCGAAGACGTTGGCGCTCGGCCCCCCGAAGTTTCAGGGAGAAATTCTCCGCCATCCCTAGCTCTGAAACAGGAGGTGAGACGGCTAGAGCGCCGGTGGCGGAAGACTCGCTCCACAGGCGATCAGACATGGGCTAGAGCTGTATCTTCAGCCTATCACGTGATGGTGAAGGCAGCAAAAAAGGAATATTATGCTGCCTCTATCGCATCTGCAGAGTGCTGTCCCAGGAGGCTGTTCCAAGTGGTCCAGAGCCTGGTCGGTTCAGTGGAACTGCTGGAGCATTCTAAGGCCTCCTGTGAGGCCTTGGCAAGGCACTTTGCAGATAAAATTGATCAGATTAGGAGTGTTACTCCATGCGCTGTGGATACAATTAGTGAGCAAGAGGTGGCCTGTGGCAAACCGGTTTTGTGGGATCGGTCCCAGCTTCTATGAAGTGGACAAGGTGCTTTCTTAGGGATGTACGAAAGTCACTTACCTTTAACAAAAAAATTTTGCAGCGGGGGGGAGGCGCTCCGTCCCTCCCCCTGAAATTCTGGCTGGGGGGAGGTGCTCCGTCCCTCCCCCCCAAATTCTGGCTGGGGGGAAGGCGCTCTGTCCCTCCACCCCCGAATCCTGGCTGTAGCTGCCGCCGTTTGCGTCCCTGCAGTCAGCCGTGATAGGCTACGTAAATGTTTACATAGCATATCACGGCTGAGTAAAAAAAAAAAACAACCACGCGTACGCAAATGGCAGCGCCCATGGGCACCGCCATTTGCGTTCCTTATTTTGGCACGTCTAGTCTACATAAACATTTACTTTAACGCTATGCTATTTGCGTTCCCCTTATTTTCGCCGTAGTCTACGTAAAGATTTACGTAGACTACAGCGACCAAATAAGGAACGCGAATGGCGGCTCCCTATGGGGGCCGCCATTAGCGTACGCGCTTTTTTTTTAAAAAAAGTCACCCGTGATAGGCTACATGATGATTGACGTAGCCTATCACGGCTGACTTTGCAGATCTAGCCGTGATAGGCTACGTTAATCGTCACGTAGCCTATCAGGGGGCGTTGTTTTTTTTTTAAACTTTCGTGTTCGCGGCCGGGCGAGGTGGGAAGCCTCCCCCCCGGCCTGAATTTCGGCCGGGGCGAGGTGGGAAGCCTCCCCCCCGGCCTGAATTTCGGCCGGGGCGAGGCGGGAAGCCTCCCCCCCCGGCCTGAACTTCGTGGGGGGAGCAGCGAGGCGCCTCCCCCCCACCGCGAACATCCATCGAGGACAGGTAAGGGACTTTCGTCCACCCCTACATTTTGGGGCACGGTGATTTAGCGGGTGGTGGCGATGCAGTTGAAGGCACACTTGGAAGAAACCAATTATCTAGACCCATTTCAGTCGGGCTTCAGGCTTGGGCATGGGACAGAAAGGGCCTTGGTGGATGATATGAGGAGGGCTCTGGATAGGGTGAATGCTCCTTCCTTGTTCTCCTCGACCTCTCAGCAGCTTTTGATACCGTTGACCACGGTATCCCCCTGGACCGCCTGGAGGGGTTGGGCATTGGAGACACCATATTGCAGTGGTTCCGTTCCTTCCTCTCCAGCAGGTACCAGAGGGTAGCACTGGGAGAGGAGGTTTCGGACCCATGGCCACTCACTTGTGGGGTGCCACACGGTTCCATCCTCTCCCCGATGCTATTTAACATCTATGTGAAGCCGCTGGGGGCTATCATCAGGAAGTTTGGGGTGCAGTGTCATCAATATGCGGATGACACGCAGCTCTACCTCTAGTTCAAATCTTCAGCAAGGTTGGCCGTAGAATCCCTGTCCAAATGTTTAAAGACGGTGAGTGGCTGGATGGGGAGGAATAAGCTGAAGCTGAACCCTGACAAGACCAAGGTACTTTTGCTGGGAGAGAAGAGGAGGCTGGGGAATGTTGACCTGGTGTTGAATGGGGTACGGCTACCCTTGAAAGACCAGGTCTGCAGCCTGGGGGTCATTTTGAAATCCCAGCTGTCCATGGAGGCTCAGGTGTCAGCTGTGAGCCAGACAGTACTGTATCAACTCCATCTGATGCGACGGCTGCGCCCCTTCCTTCCCGACCATCTGCTCCCATCGGTAGTACATGCCCTGGTCTCCTCTCGTTTAGACTACTGTAATGTGCTCTACGTGGGGTTACCCTTGAAGATGGTTCAGAAACTGCAGCTGGTACAGAACGCGGCGGCTCGCCTGATTAAAGGCAGCCACCAGCGAGATCACATCACTCCAGTGCTGAAGGAGTTGCACTGGTTGCCAGTTGTTTTCTGGGCCAAATTCAAGGTGTTGGTTTTGACCTTTAAAACCTTATATGGTTCTGGCCCAGTCTATCTTAAGGAGTGCCTCCAGCAGCACCAGACAGGCCACTTACCTGTCCCAGAGTGGCCCCCACTGTGTGGAACCCCCTCCCTTGGGAACTTTGCCATGCCCCCTCTTTAATGAGATTCCACCATGCATTAAAAATGTGGTTGTTCAGGCAGGCATTTGGGGTGGGTTAGGGTATTTTAGAAAATGTTCTTATTGTAGAATTTTATTGTTTTAAACTGTCTTATTATACGCTTGTACATAGCCCAGAGTGGCTGGGTGACCAGCCAGATGGGCAATTAATAAATTTAATAAATAAATAAATAAATAAAATCAGTACAGGATATGGCTTCAGAGGATGCAGGCTAAATGAGTATAGCAGGCAGAGGGGACCATCAATGTGTATTAGTAGAAGGACTGAACACACAAAGGGATCCATGGTGTGAGAGATAAGCACATTCTTATTTTCCTTGGTGAAATGATACTGTGTATGATTAGGGATGGGCAAAGTAGCAAAACTCTGATTTCCACCTCAAAGCTCGTTCCAACTCATGTCTGTATCAGATTGCGAGCATTGTGCTTGCAAATGTGTGCATATTTTCATGCACATTTCCCCAAATGTATGCATCAATTGTGCACATATTTGAAATATACACATTTTCTCCCATTGATCAAAGTGTGTTTCTATGCATTTTTCAAAAGCACGCATTATTTTATGCATATTTTTTCTCAAATTTACACATATTTGAACACGTTGTATGTGTGTTCCCAATTGCATTGCATGCTTGCAAATATACGGACTTCAACCAAAGAGTGCATTTTGGTTAGCATCCAGACTGGGTAAATTCTGGTCACAAATGGACTGAAACACTACACACACACACACACGGGGGGGGGGGAGAGACTCCCATTTGCAAAATCATTCTCCATCCCTACCTTGAAGACTTGCATTTGAAAGTGTGTGTGTGGGGGGGGGGGCCCAAGCCCAATATGTCTGACATGTCAAAACTGTCAGGAAAACTACCTTTACAGAGTTTTATCTTGCCCTGCCCCCCAACAGTGCATGCTTGTTATCTACCCCAAGAATGTCATTTTGGAAACCAGTCACCATATGACTATCTTGATAACGCAAAGGGGTCTGTGATGGGAACGTAGCTCTTCGGAACCTAAAGTAAAAAAGCAAAGGGAAAAGAAGCCTACATGTTTGGCAGCTGGTGCAAATCAGGGCACTGATTCTCAAGAGTGCCTTGGACTGCCTCAAAACTGTTCACTTTCACTTTATTAGTAGTAATGCAACCAAATACAGGTTGTAGCCAGACGTACACACTTCTCAAAATAAAACATGCATCTGTATAGGATAGAGTCTATCCTATACAGAGAATAAAACATACAAAATCAGAAGTCTCAATGTAGGCTAGATAAGCTTGTTTAAGCTGGGCAGCCTTCACTGCAAATTTAGCCGTATTAAACATTATAAACCAATCAATCAATGCACTAGCCAGCAAAATCTCTACCACACTTTTTCCCCACCATCTACGTTGTCCACGTACCTCTCTTAAGTCTCAATAAGCTTGCCACATCTCCTTAACATGTCGGGAAGATTGTTTTCATTTTGTTTTTATGTTCTAAAAGTATAAAGATTGCTCTGTAAGCTGCATCATGGGGTACATCACACATAGTGGGGAAAGTGTGCTTTGTTTACCAGAATGCAAACTGTAATAAACTGCATTAGCGCTTGTTGTGTTGAAAAACACCCTTTAGAAGAAGAAGAGAAAGAAGAAGAAACCCACCTCTTCCCAGCAAAGTAAAAGCAACATGCAACATATCGTGAGGTCAACCGCCTCAAGCGGTATGGGTGGGGTGGTGTTTGCCAATGCTTCCATAACAACAACAACAACAACAACAACGATAATAATATAATACCTGGCATATGTCTGCATCATACCAACTTCCTTGATAAAGTTGAACGTTTCAGAGTGATAGTTTACATGGGTGGGTGGGGAAGCTTAGCTGATTGTCAAATGCATTGTTAATCTTCACCAAAAATGCCAACACGATTTCAACTGCATAATGAGATGCATTCAGTACTTCTGAATATTGATTTGTACAATGTGCATGAGTCAATCATGGAGAGACATGGCTTGTTGTGGCAGTAAAAACATTTAAATAACATACAATTTTGTGATCCGCCCAGAGAGCTTCGGCTGTTGGGTGGTATGGAAATGGATGGATGGATGGATGGATGGATGATTGATTGATTGATTAATTAAATGCATTTCTCTTATCAACCATAATGTGTTCCATTTTTCAACAAAAGGCCAGCATATTGGCTGAAATGGGATTTGCATTTTGTAGCATCGCTTGTAGCCAGCCAGTAATAGAATTCATTTCACTCATTGTGAAATGATCTGGCACCAAGTACACACGCAAATAGAATTTTAAAGCTTGCATTTGTCGATTTCTCTATTATAATAGGAAGCTTTATTAGTTACTTTGCATAAACATATTTCTTTGTAGAAGGATTTATTTGCATGTTTTAAACTAGTAAATGTTTAATAAAGGAATCTGTTTTATGGTATAGACATTTTCCTATCAAAATTTGATGTGGATTAACAGGATGTTTTCATACAATAGACAAAGTAAATTAGAGCTGATAACTATATTCTTTCCAGAACTGTGTTTGTGCTCCCCCTGCTCTTTTCTACATCCGCCCTCATACTGCACACATGCTCTGAAATTGATATTTCTAATGCTTTTAAATAACTGCTACAGTAAAATAATGGTCCTATTACATAGGCCACACTGATCACTGAATGGCTGCTCTCTGCAAGGAATAACATGGCCAAAGCACCCTGGATATGTGAATTTCAGTTGTGTTGACACAGCATACCACATGCTGTGTGGCCAGGCCTTATGTCTGAGCCTCATTTCCCCATCCGTAAAGTGGGAAACAACTTCACAAGTTTGTGTGTTTTACAGAATGACATGATAATACCCTCCCTCCCTCTCTCTCACACACACACCCCTATAGAGATAATTTGGGCTGTACTTTTAATTATAAGGGGAGAAAGAAGGAAAATAAACTAGGATTATATGCATATGAACGGAACATGGAATTGTTGCCCATGAAATGCTTTCTTTTGTTCTTTTTGGCAGAGTTTACTAGACTAGCATCAGACAAAATGAAACTGTTTTAGACCAGCAAACAAAATCAATCCCATTGCTATTCACAGGATCTTAGATACATTTTCTGTTGAATGGCCTAAATGAATGCACTTTTCATTTATCAAAGTAAAATTGTTGCTGCAGTATACTTATCACATCTCTTTATCAATGCACACATATTAGATTAATGCGGATTCTCAGTCATTCTGCCCTCCCTAGACTAACAGAAGCCACTATGTCCATTCTTAAATCTGAAGAATCCCTAATCATTCATGACACAAAAGAATGAGATTATCAGGAAGAAACATACTTTGAAATGGTATGTGTGGGAGTAACATTTGTTTCACCATATCTAGATTGGTATACAAAAGTTGTATAGTTACAAAGACAGAAGCCAACACCTGGAGATGGTTCGTGGGAGAAGTCCTATTTTGGAATTTGGACATTTGTTTCTTTAAGAGTCCACAATATGTAAGAGAAAATTCTGAGTTCACTGAAATCAATAGGAGATACAGACAAGAGACAATGGGTTGGATCTTGATGTAATCATATTTGAAGAAGAGCCACTGAAATCAAGTTAATTCCCATTCATTTCAATGGGTCTACTCTAGGTATAAATATGTCTGGATCCAACCCAATATGTAAAGCATTTCAAGAATGGAGTCCTCTCCTAATTATTTAAAACAACACAACAGCAACAATAACAACAAACGGTAGTAGAATAAAGACTTCATAGAATTACAGAGTTTGAAGGAACTAGCTGGGTTATCTGGGACAACCTCCCATTGCATGATGGAATACATTACATCCCACATACAATTCAAGTTCAGTTTTATTTATCTGAGTTAAAATAAACCAGCACAGAAATACAAAATTATAACGTTCCAGGTTAAAATTCTGGAATCACACAACCGTACTGTTTTATTCATCCAGGTGACAATCTATTGTGTGGATATAAACATTAATTTGGTGCAATTTGATACTGCCAATATAAAGAAGGATGTTTTGTTTTGGAGGTTTTGTATGTGTCTCCCACACACACATCATTTTGATGTAGTTATAGATATAGTTCTTCAATTTTCTGCTAGCTATACCAGTGTTCTTGTCCTTTAGTGGCAGGGGTAGAAATTTGTTCCACATCTTTTCAGAGACAGGAAAGCTAAAGAAACAATGTGGGTTGTCCTCTATGTCTTTCTCTCTCCATAAATATAATAGCATGAATGAAACAGGATATTTCTATGGCTGCAGCGGGCCATAGATCTGTGGTTATGCACATGCTTTGCATGCAGAAGGTATCTGGTTTAATCTCAGGCATCTCCAGGGAAGTCTGGGAAAAAACTCACATCTGAAACACTGGAAAGCCACTGCAACTCAGTATAGACAGTACTGAACTAGATGAACCAATGCCCCGACTTGGTAGATGCAGCTGTATATGTCCTGTATCTCCCATTTAATGCTGCTGAATAGGGTTGGGCACTCACTCTCCTATTTGGTCTGAAAATAAATAGAGGCTTTTCAAGCATTTCAGTTGAACAACTGAAAAGGCCTACGTGTGTCCTTGACCCCTTCAACTTGCACTTTGGCACTTCCTCCTCCAACTTTGCATTTTGGAGCTCCAGTGATACAATGGGTCCATTGCCTGGTAAGAAGATATCTAGGTGCAATCATATGAAGAACCTAAACAGATTGCTCATTCCATTGATCCACCAGGCTTGTGACTGGAAGAGTGCCATCAATAGATGGGACAGACCTGTATGTCATGAGTGCATCTTTGCCTGCACTGTACAAACACTTAGATTCATTGTGGGACCTTGGCTGACTTTTTTAAAGATAGGGGGAAATTTTGTTCAGTTCACATTTTAATATGAACTTACCTAATTTTGCAATTTCAAACCAAGATGTGTAAGAAAACTCATATATCCTTCAAAAGTCAACACTTCTCAGAATTTTGCAATGGATTTCTCCAGTCAAAAAAAAAAAGCATACAAAAATGTATATATTAGGATAAAGTGCATACACAAATGCATATATTAGTGAAAATAACTATAAAATGTATTATATGAGGAATGTCACTTGTGAAAAATGAATATATTAGCAAAAATTGCATACAAAATGCATGTATTTGGAGAAATGCATGCAGTGACAGACACATTCCCAAAAGATCACCAACAGTCTAGAGGGTGGAGAAGATCTGGTCAAGTGAGATCACTGATACAGTGGGGGAAATCCTACTTTTGTCATAGTGGCCATGAAATCCTGAGCTGCAACTTGACAATGGAACATCGATATTGAGATCCCCCAGAACTTTTTTTTTTTTTTTTTTTAAGGAGTGTGTGTGGGAGGGAAATAATGGAATGAACTGTAGCACTGTAGCCCACCCCACCCCATACACATACTCCAGCAACCTTAGACAGGGAGTTTGTTGGACAGTGAGGTGGAAAGTACACCAACAAAATCCACCCCCGCCCCCCAAAAAGATAATACCTGGCCGCAAATAAAACACTTACATCATCTCACTTCATCCACTGGATGCTTGCACAAGACTTGGCATTATGATGGAAAATGGCTACTCCTTCTCTCCTTCCCAGGGCTGCCAGTTACACAGTTGGTAGCAGCTGATCCAACAGTGTGCTAGATTGCTTCTGCTAGCACCTTCTGCAGGGTGTGTCCATGGAATCATTTGGGTTCTTGTGGCTCTCTGGGCACTCCAGTCTTTCTTTCTTTCTTTCTTTATATTTTTTTACTGCATGTGGCATTGACTACCGTGCCTTTGATCTCACTGTGGTTTACAGGGAGAAGATGTGTGTTGCCGCACAGGGAAGTTACTGAAAGCCCCACAATTGATCCAAGTGGTTGCATGTGTACACACACACACATGCACACATGCACACATGGGTGCATTTTGTGAAATGGAACCTACCCAAAATATTATGAGTAATACCAATGTTTCAAATATTAGTGTTAGCTTTTGATGGCCAATTCTTTTTGAATCTCTTTTTGTAATATCCTGGGTTGACTATAACATTAGGTTAGCTCATTCCCACAACCTGTCGCAGTGCATCAGTGTGGCAATCTTTGAACTCTGCCTTAAGCTCAGCAGGGTGTCTATAGGAGCAGACTACTATTCTGCAAGTTAGTGTGAAGAGAGAGGGGTGTTTTTTCCCCCCTCCTCTGTAAGGAAAATTCCATCTTTCTTTGCAGCCTCTTCTGTCATCTGGTGAATATCTCTGATTCATTATTTACAGTGGAGTGAGGGTCAGGGAGCATTAAAACTTGAACTCAAGCAGAATATGGCTTGCAGCTGAATATACAATGCCAGCAGCCAAAGGGTGAACCCTCTATGCATTGCATTGCTAGTGACTTCAACCCTGACCGCCCCCCGACCCGTAAATGTGCAGGTAAATGTGCTTGTTTTTTGCTGTTTACCCCTGAGGTCTCTGAAGAACAAATCACATCCAGTTGTGTGTGATAAGAGGTACATCTGATTCATGTTGTTATTCATGAACACACAACTCCTGCGTCATTCCGCTTTCAAAAGTGCTGAGGTTGTCATTATTACCAGCACTTAAACCTAACCCTTCCTCCATCAGAGCAGCTGACATAATGTTTCCAGGCAGTCTCCTATCCACAGCTATTATGCACCATAGAAATAATTGGGCAAAATAAGTCTTCAGCCTGGTGTAAATTCTCGAATTATATGAATATGAGGGATAATTAACAGTTAATTGTAAGTCCGCCTCTTTGGGAATCTTAAGTTTGCTCTGTGTTAGATGGTTTAATGAGCAGATACAACAAGGAGATGCATCTTTACCCCAGCTGGATAAGGCTCAGTGCAGGAGCTCTGTGGGTCCAGCAGTGATTGCCATTTAGTAAAAGGGTTGAATTGGGGAATTTCAGAATATGAACTCATCCACCAGCTTGGACCATCTGCTTTGCCAGTACAAATTTTAGCCCAGATCTACAAACAGGGCAAGATACACTTTTATTCTGGAGCAAACTCACTGAAACTTTAAGTATAGAGTAAGCTCTTTGTACACTTTAAGTATGAATCTGATGCATTACATGGGCCTTTCTAGAAAGAGTTAACTGAAAATCTGCCACTTTGGGAACATTTTGATGTGTTTTCACTAGAGGTTTCTGTAGGTCAGATCCAAGAGGAAGGGGAAAGGATGTGCGGTTCCTAGACACCTGTGGGGTGTCAGGAACCACAGGGGTTAAATTGAAGGAGGAAGATAAAGAAGACTTGGAGAACTGACATGGGAGGGAAACAAATTGTATGAACCAGGACTCTTCTATGGGCTCTCATCCAACTATTCAGACATAAGACAGGAAGACAATTCCCCAATGTGGCTGAAACATGCCCTGCTCCCCAAATTTTGCAAGCTGGAAGCCACTTGAAATAGTCCTGCCACCTCTGCTACAGAAGAGCCAACAACCATGGAAGGGCAAAAGGGATGAGTAGATTTCATCCCCTTTTGCTCCCTAGGGAACACTAAAATGGCCCAAAAGTTAAAACTTCCAGCTTACCTTCATTTCCACCTTTCTAACATGTCTTTATAGGAAGTAGAAAAAGTAAGCTCTGAAATGGCCCTCTCTAATGTGGTGTATTTGGACATCACTCTTGTGTCCATTTTCAAAAACTGTTGACACAAAGTGATCCAAAGCCCAGCTTCCTTTTATATAGTTCATCCTTCAAAACATGTTAGTAAACAGTAATACCATTTAAACACACACGCGCACACACACACACACACCGCTGGTCATACATTGCATTATATCTATTCATAGAAAATTTGGTAAACTTTCACTTTATTGTTGCTCTGGTGATCAATCATCCAAAGTATATTAATTAATCCCTTAATTAAGAAACACACATACATTCTCACAGTACAGAGAAGAACTCATCTCTTGAGTCACTGAAATAATCTCGTATTTTGTTACCCAATGAGAAACCTATTAGAGAAGATTGCATCCATTTGGATGATTTTTTTGCTTACAAAAATGGAATGCCATCTTCATTTGATCTAAAGAGATTAAAAATTCTATAAAAGTTCATTGAATATCAATTTACATAGTTAAGGGAACATCTCCTCCTCCATCAAGCAACTATTCCACAGCAAACATATTTGGAGCCTAATTTCTATTGGCTGTTATAAAGTTTGGTCCATTCTCCTTGTTGTCATCAATCAATGACACTGTATTAATGCAGTAAAAGTTATCTACAGCATTGGAACATATTAGAGCATCCACTCTCCCCATTAGATTTATGAAGGGCACATTCATATTTAATAGGCTATGTAAAGTTTATGGTGTAACCCTACACAAGACAGCCTGTTCCAGTGCCTTTCCAGCTATTATAAGGTTAATACATCTTGTCTCCCACTTTCAACTCTACTTTTACTGCTCTAGAAAAAGGCTAAGATAGAGCAAAAGGAAATGGTTAAAAAGAGTCTGATGGCCCTTCAAAAATTGATTGTGGTTTGAAGAAAGTTGTCTCTTGGCAGACATTGCTGCAATGTCAGAGACAACAAGAAAAAGAAAAGAAAAGAAAATACCTTGGAAAATCATCTGTACAACATATTACTTAATTTGGTTTGATCTTTTTGTTTGTTTGTTTTAAACTGTTCTAATACTACCAAAATTAAGGCCAGCAACAAAGACTATGGGAAAACGGTGCCAAGTGAAGGGCCACCAACCACTGAAAACAAGGAGTGGAAGGAGAAAACAAATAACTATGTTAAATATAATTTGGCTTCCTCCTTACTTTCAGTTGTAATCTTTCTCATCATTATAACACCTGTTCCACTCCACCTGAGTCAGTTTGGACCTGGCATGCAATTTCTAAATAAGTTATATTTTGAGTGCTTTAAGAACATAAGAAAAGCACTTAATGGATCAGACCAGAAGGTCCATTTAGTCTAGCATCTTGCTTGTGGCCAGCAAGATACCTCTGGAAAGTCCACAAGTTCATCCTTTCACCAATATTTCTCCTCAACAACTGATCTTCACTGGCATACTGCTTTTTTAATATGGAAGTACTAGATAGCTTTATCTGGAGAAGGATAACTGAGTCACAGCCCCTCTATAAGTTCAAAAGTGTGAAACTGGTTTTCACATTAAAATATGAAGTGAAGCAATTTCTTCCCCCATCCCTAGTTGTCATCATATGGGGATTTCTCCTCCTTAATAAAGCTCTTTCTCTGTCATCTTTGCCAGTTAAAGCAAACACAATAGACTAGGAAGCAAGTGCCTAGGTACAGATGTTGTACAAACAAAGACATTTGTAATAAACAGCGTGTAGGGAAAAGGTTAGTGCTTGAACCAATTGCACTGCAGGTTACCATTTTATGATCCTTAGAATATGAAGTGGCATTTGTCTGTCAGGTCTTCCCTGGTAAACAAATTATGGAATGAATTATTACTCATGAATGCATGACAATCTGACATACAGGATGCACACCTAAAAAGAGCAGAAAGCTAAACACAAGATTAGGGTGAGTTTTCTTTTCTCACCCATTTCTTGCATCCTCATAGTCAATAATGCTTTAATTATGTTACCTGCTTTTTTTCAATGTATTTTGATACATTTCTTTGAGCTGAGGACTATGCCAGAACACATGAGAAGTGTAAAAGCCAGTGGATTGCAACAAATTTCCAATCAGCATGATAGTGGGGAAACTCAGGCCAGGGGCCAAATCCAAACTTCCTAGGGTCCATCCCTCTTGGGTTCCACAGATGGCCAAGCCACATTTCTCTGCATCCACCCCCCTTTCCCCAAACCACTGTTCATTTGGTGGTTTCCCGTCTTTTGTGCTACCTCCCCGCCCCCGCCCTACCCATACTAAAAGGTTGAAATGCCTCTCCCAAGGCTTAGTTACTAGCCGTACATAAGAAGAGCCCTGCTGGATTAGACCAGTGGTCCATCCAGTCCAGTATTCCATTCACACAGTGGCCAACCAGCTGCCCACAGGAAACCCACAAGAAGGATATGAGTGCAACAGCACCCTCCCACCCATGTTCCCCAGCAACTGGTGTACAAAGGCCCACCACCTCTGGTACTGGAGGTAGCACACAGCCACCAGGACCAGTAGCCATTGATAGCCTTTTCCTCCAGGAATTTGTCCAACCCCCTTTTAAAGCCATCCAAATTAGTGGCCATCACTACGTCCTGTGGTAGCGAGTTCTATAGTTTAACTCTAAACTGTGAGAAGAAATCCTTCCTTTTATCTGTCCTGAATTGCCCAACAATCAGCTACATGGGTTGACCCCAGGTTCTAGTATTTTGAGAGAGGGAGAAAAATATCTCCCTATGCACATTCTCCACACCATGCATAATTTTGTAGACCTCTATCATGCCTCCCCTTCCCCTCCTTTTTTCCAAGCTAAACAATCCCAGCTGTTATAACCATAAGGGAGATGCTCCAGCACCTTGATCATTTTAGTTGCCCTTTCCTGCACCTTTTCAAGCTCTACAATAATTCTTTGAGGTATGGTGACCAGAACTGTACACAGTGTTCCAAATGTGGTCACACCATAGATTTGTATAAGGACAGTATGATATTGGCAGTTTTATTCTCAATTCCTTTTCTAATTACGCCTAACATGGAGTTTGCCTTTTTTACAGCAGCTGCACAGTGGGTTGACATCTTCATTGAGCTGTCCACTACAATCCCAAGATCTCTTTCTTGGTTGGTCACTGCAAGCTCCAATCCCATCAGGCTATACTTGAAGTTGGGTTTTTTTGACCCAACATCCATCACTTTACCCAGTAATCGGTTTAAAGTACAATATGCTGATATTTGGGGCATTTCCACCCCACCCCTTTTGCCTTCAGCCCTGCCCAGCACTCTAATGTGGCACCCAAGAGCTTCTCCAGAAGTGACTTCAGCCCTCAGACTGTTAGATGTTCCCTATCCCTGGTCAAGGAGGTGCAGATCAGTGAAGTTCATACTGGAATTTACAGAGAGATCAAATCCTTCAAATGCCCCTAACATTACATCAAAACCAGTAATGTGTCAGGAAGTGAGCCCCATAGTGATAGTACTTTGAAGGAGAAAAGGACTGGACATAGAGTGTTGAGTCTAGAGTGGCAGGGGCTGGTGAGGTATACTGGGAATGGCACACCCACTAGAGACAAGGGATGATGCCTCCCTCCAAAGTTGCTGTCTCTCCAAGAAAGACCAAGATAGTTGGACTAGGATGGTAAAATAACCAATCAAAAGCCAGCTATACTTTCTTTAATCAGTTGATAGCCTGAGGCTGTGATTCTGTACACAATTACCTGTGAGTAAACCAAACTTGAACATAATGGGGCTTACTTCTGGGTAAACACATATCTGATTTATCACTGCCTAAAAGTTATCTTAGGGTGCAATCCTATACATGTCTAGACAGAGAAAAGTAATACAACTCCCAGCATGTCCCAACCAGCCGGCTAGGGCATGCTGGGAGTTGTAGGCCTTTTCTCTGTCTAAACATGTATAGGATTGTGCCCTTAATGTGTAATGCAGGTTGATAGCCAGCACAGTTTTGGAGATAAACAGGGACAGAAATGTTTAGGCATGCAGCACAGATCTATTGTAGACCTGAGCATTTGAATGGATGTGTTTCATCTGTAAAACATATGTTCTGAAAGGTTAATAACATGACAAACCTTGTTTATGCAAAAGCTACCAAGAGTGTAAGTGTGCATTACTTGTTGCTGGGAAAGAAAACAAAACAAAAAGAGAGAGGGAAAGCTATGAATGAAATAATAATTTAACAAGCATTGCACAGTGAAAACTGGACTCTGGTCACTCATTTCAGGTTGATAATTCATTTCAGGTTTCTCTTGTCCCTTTGGCTTGAGACAATCTAAAGTAAAAGGACTTGGATGCAACAATGACTGCATCCCAAACTGATAATTTGCCCCATTGACCGAAGCCCTCTTGAGTCATTTGCCAAAGAGGGGTTTGCTGAAAGTGTGGAGGGACTGACATATGCTTCACCCCTGCCCCTTCTACCCCTGCCCTCACCATGTTGATGGAAAATGTCTGCAAGGGCAGTGTGTGTTTGGCTGAGCATACTTAAAATCTCCTTGCATACCTTCCCTGTCAACCCAGAGTGGAGGGGTTAGGGGCGGAGAGTGAGCCCCAAACTCCCTCTTCACCTGAGATAGGCAACTTATGGCCCTCCAAATGTTTTGGCCTACAACTACCATCAGCACTAGCCAGCATAGCGAATGGTGAAGGCTGATGGGAGTTGTAGGCCTAAACATCTGGGGGGGGGCACAAGTTGCCAACCCTGCTCTACGCTTACAACAAAGCCCTATCTGAATGCCTGCAGAAGGCCTTACAGAACAAACCAAGTATTTATATGCTGCCTTCATTTTTTAGTTAAGTGGATAGCAGTCTTTTGTCACTACCAGAGATGGTGGTGTGAGACTTCCAGCAAGGGCACATGCAGCCTCGCCTGTAAGATTCTTCAGAGGCCCAGGAAAAGGCAGGAAGTGGTCCAAGCAGAGGGTGGCTTTATTAGAACAACGAGAGATAGAGTCCTTAAGTAAAATCTGGGTTGGAACAGCTCCAGATTCTGATATAATAGAACTGCTAGGAAAACATAGGGTAGAGGTCTAAATATTACACACATGCCACTCAAAATGTCTGGCCCAGTTTCTAGTCCCTGTCAAGCTGGGCCCGACTGTAAACAAAATTCACAACCTGCCTCTGCCACTTTCCAGCTTCATGATCCCTGGCAGAAAATGTCATCTCATTTTCTGCTGAAGAGAGGCCTTGTGCATTTCCTGCTGGATGGTATGTATTTTTGATCCCTTCTTGTTACTTGTTACCCGTAAGGCTTCTTTGCTTATGGAAAGCATATGTATGTGTTGTGTGTGTGTGTGTGTGTGTGTGTGTGAGAGAGAGAGACAGACAGACAGACAGACAGACAGAGAAAGAAAGAAAGAAAGAAAGAGAGAGAGAGAGAGAGAGAGAGAGAGAGAGAGAGAGAGAGAGAGAAGGGGGTTACCTGACAAGTATCATAGTGGTGTTTGCTTGATGGCAAGGCTCAAGCTGAGAGTAGCTTGGATTGAGCCATGCTGGTTGTGATGCCACTGAATATTCTTCACCTACTTCTGCCATCAAGCTTTGCTTAAAGCAGAGAGAGAGAGAGAGAGCGCGCTGAATTTCAATTCTCCTCATCAGTTAAAACCTTAACATTCTAGAAAAATTCAAATAATGTTGATAAAGCCCGTAGAAACAAACAAATCAAAACCGGGGATCTGTGGGGAGTCTTACAGACATGTCTGTGATTTCTGTGATTTCCAGTGTAACTAAAACATTTTGTAGATCATCACCTGATTTTATTCTTGAGACCACACCTGAGCTTGCTTGCTTGCTTGCTTGCTTGCTTGCATGTCTGTCTGTCTGTCTATATTAGAGATAACGGCTGGATGCGCCCAATCTCATCTGATCTCATCAGCTAAGCAGGGTCAGCCCTGGTTAGTACTTGGATGGGAGACCACCTGGGAATCAGGCTTCCTGCATGGAGCAGGGGGTTGGACTCGATGGTCTTGTAGGTCCCTTCCAACCCTAGGATTCCATGACGTCGAGCAAAGGGCTGGATGTGCCCGATCTTGTCTGATCTCAGAAGCTAAGCCCTAGTTAGTATTTGGATGGGAGACTGCCTGGGAATCAGGCTTCCTGCACTGAGCAGGGGGTTGGACTTGATGGTCTTGTAGGCCCCTTCCAACCCTAGGATTATATGAATCTGGGCAATCTGTGATCTTTGGGACACATGTGGCCCTCCCCCTAATATCATGCAGCCCTTGACTAGTTTCAAAAGCCCCCTGCATACTACCAGTTCAGACCTCCAGAGTGATCTGTCCCTTCCCTGGCAGCCACTGGGAAGGAAGAGGCACTGAGAGAAAGGGGGATGGTAGGAATAGAGAGAAAAGGGAGTGGCAGAAAGAAAAAGAGAAAAGAGGCAACCCACCCTCAATTTGCTCTGGTGCTACCCAGTGAAGGCTGATGGCTCTGACTTTGGTGTTGCTGTGCATCCATTCTGGGTTTCAGTCAGAACAAGCTATAACTCTAAAGCAGTTATCAGAGGTGCAGAACCTATGATGGGGATAGGGTTAATTGCCCTGGATAGCTCCTTTAGAGTTCTGGTTGGTTCTGACTGAAACCAAGTATAGATTTAGAGTCCCACTGAAATCGGAGCCACCAGCCTCCACTGGCCCTACCCACTGCATGCTATAGCCCCCTCCCTGTCGACATGCCCCCCACAAACACCCAGACATGATACCCCAAGGGGATGCAGCCTATGACAGAGAAAAGGCTTGCCCACCGCTGCTTTAACTAAAGAAGGGCTTTCTAGGTTTCAGACATTCCCAACAGATCTAACATTCTTTGTTCTAGGGTTGGCGGAGAATTTCTCCCCGAAACTTCGGGGGGCCGAGCGCCAACGTGTTCGGCCCCCCAAACAAGTTTCGGGGAGAAATTCTCCCCACACCCCCCACACCCCCCCCCCGGGACGGGACTTACCTTTCCCAAATGTCCCTCCCGGCGGCGGGTCCCGGCGGCAGTTCGTCGGGTCTTCATCAGGGGCGGGGGCGGCAGCCGATCTTTCGACCGGCTGCCGCCGCCGCCATTCCAATAAAACTAAAAAAAAACAAAAACGCCCCCGTGATAGGCTACGTGACAATTAACGTAGCCTATCACGGCTAGATTTGCGAAGTCAGCCGTGATAGGCTACGTAAATCAACACGTAGCCTATCATGGGTGACTTAAAAAAAAAAAAAGCGCGTACGGCTAATGGCGGCCCCCATAGGGAGCCACCATTCACGTTCCTTATTTGGTCTCTGTAGTCTACGTAAAGATTACGTAGACCACGGCGAAAATAAGGGCAACACTATTTGCGTTGCCCTTATTTTTGCCATAGTCTATGTAAAGATTTATGTAGACTACAGCGACCAAATTAGGAACGCGAATGGCGGCTCCCTATGGGGGCCGCCATTTGCGTACGCGCTTTTTTTTTTTTTTAAGTCACCCGTGATAGGCTACGTGACGATTTACGTAGCCTATCATGGCTGACTTTGCAAATCTAGCCATGATAGGCTACGTTAATCGTCACGTAGCCTATCACGGGGGCGTTTTTTTTTAACTTTTTAGTTCGCGGCCGGGCGAGGCGAGGTGCCTCCTCCCCAGCCTGAATTTCGGCCAGGCGAGGCAGGAAGCCTCCCTCCCGGCCTGAATTTCGGCCAGGCGAGGCAGGAAGCCTCCCCCCCCAGCCTGAACTTCGGGGGGAGAGCAGCGAAGCGCCTCCTCCCCACCGCGAAAAGCTGCGAGACCGGGTAAGTGGCTTTCGTGCACTCCTACTTTGTTCCCTCATATTTATTTTTATTTTAAAAAATTGTATCAAAGCTAGGGCTGTACGAAAGTCACTCACCTTTTCGACGGGGTGATTCGTGGGAGGGGGGTAGGCGTGCTGTACCTCCCCCCGAAATCCTAATCCGGCAGGCTCCACTCCACGGAGATTCCTCGGAGCCACCAGCCAGGGCCACCCGCAGCCGGACATCCGGCCGCTGGGCAGACTGCAAGCAAAACAAAACAAAACAACCAGCGTATGCAAATGGCGGTGGCTATGGCGGCCGCCATTTGCATTCCCTTTTTTCTCTGTTCTAGCCTACGTAAATATTTACGTAAGCTATTATGGCAAAAAAAAAAAGGGGGGAACACAAATAGTGTAGTGGGTGCCATTTGCATTCCTTTTTTGTCTCGCCATTTTAGCCTACGTAAATATTTACGTAAGCTATTACGGTGGCGGGGGGGGGGGAAAGGAATGCAAATAGCGCCCACTATGCTATTTGCGTTCCCCTTTTTTTTTCACCGTAATAGCTTACGCAAATATTTATGTAGGCTAAAACAGTGAAAAAAAGGGAATGCAAATGGCGGCCGCCATAGCCGCTGCCATTTGCATACACTTTTCTTGAGGCAGGGGCTTGCCGTGATAGGCTACGTAAATACTTACGTAGCCTATAACGGCCTCCTCAGGGACACAAAAGGCATCCCTGCGTTAGCCGTGATAGGCTATGTAAGTATTTACATAGCCTATCACGGCTATGATGAAGTGAATGGCGGCTGCAGGGCAGCCGCCATTCACAAATCAGCGTGGACAGCAGCAGATAAGTGCTCCATTTCGCCCGCCTTTCATGGGTTGGGGGCGCAAGGGCTTTGTTCTGCCACGGATTTCGGGGGGGGGGCGAATATACTGGCATTCGGCCTCACCGAGATCCGTGGTGGAATTCTCTGACATTCCTACTAAAAGCATGTTTTATCTTAAGCCATATGTTTTTTCCCCCCACTTTTGCAGGCAGACTTCTTATTTCAGACACAGCAAATGCCTAACAGAATGAGTGTGATTTGCTATTATTATGGGCTAATAACAAGAAGAAACCCAAATAAAACATTATTACACTGAGAAGTGGAAGTTCAGACAGAGAAACAATTAGGCTTTTATCACATTTTATCCTGTGTATACATTAGGAGAAATTGTAAATTTTATTTACTCAGCAATTGTGAATGGTCTTCTTTCTTACCTACTTAGCAGAATCCCAGTTCTTTTGTTTATTGCTATTGCAAATGGTAACAAATTATTAACACGCTTGAAGATGACACTTATTCAAAGCATAACACAAAATTTTGTGCCACTGGAAAGGGGAAAAAAAGAAGTACAACAGCTTAATAAAGCCTGCTTGCTAGCTATTTATCTCTGCTGCTGGTACAATAAATAAGATAAATGTGTATCCACCCAATGAACCAGTGGCCTGGACTATAGAAGCAATAACTAATGAATGAACTGCAGACAAAAGCATAATGTATGCAGCTTGACAAGAAGGCTTTGCCAAAGCTTATTATTATTATTATTATTATTATTCACACAAAATGCATATGTTGCTAGTGCTAATATATAACCTCAAACCCTCTGATCATCAGGAATGTTGAATTTAGGGCTTCTTCATATGGAGCTTTTATCCTGCTATTGAGATTGGTTAGTCACGGAAGTTTGCAGGTCCTTTAAATGATGTTGTTAATCTCTAGGGCGTCTCCCACACTAAATGACCATTATTCCATGTTTTAAAAGATCAGCAATAATGCACTATGAAATTACACCACTAGAATTCCCTTGTGAAAAGAGAAAAACCCATAATAAGAGGGGCTAGACCACAGCGCCATCTAACAGTTGTATAATGGAACATATGGAAGGCTCAGATAAGGGGGGAAAGAAGGGGGACATGGGGGGGGCATGTAAAGGGAGTCTGTCATGATCCTGCATTTAAAGTGGAAGCAGAAAGCCCCATTTTAAATGCGGGATTTTAGGCTGGTGTAGAGATGCTCTTAATTTCCTATAACAGATCTTCAACAGATCATGGGATAAAGTTTTTCCTGGGCTGTACCTTTCAGACTGCAGGAAGGGGAATCACATCTTAATATTTTCCCCTCTTGCAGGGAAGTCCTGAACAAAGAAAACAAGTGTATCGGGGAGAAGGAAAGTTATCAGCTAGCCTTTTTCCTGGCATAATACTTTTGTATTTTGGAAATCTTTATTTTATATTTAAACACACGATTCACTCTTTCTGTGGTCTGGATACTACCAACTGCATTCTGCTGCACTATATGATTCTGCAGCATCTATGGCCTGGCTGTTAGTTACTGAAAGTAATCAGAAGGTCCATACCCATGCCATAAGGCTCCGCTTATATTTTTCTTCTGTATGGCTGGTTAAATAGCCTGTAACCGGCCGCCTCCAGTGGAAGCTTTAAGTGATTATGAAGAACACACTCCTGCTTTTCACTTCGAATTAACTGGGATGGCTTGTCTATCATCTAAGGAGCTTTTAAATCAGTGACCTTAAAATCTGCTCAGCGGCAGGCAAGTTGGAATGGAACTTCACTACCATTTAATTGGTTCATATTATCCTTTGTTTCTAACTACAGATTAGCTTAACTGATCCCAATACAATTTTTTACAGCTTCTTCATTTCACATTAAAAAAAAAACAAAAACAGAGCACACTTGAAGAATTGCAGTAGCGGTTTACGGGTAAATTAAGGATTTTTAAAATAGATGGTTAACAATACAACATTAAGTGTGGTAGGGGTGAAATGGTGGACTGACCACCATTTCTAAAACTTGCTACCTCACATCCATGGCAAAAGGCAAATGCAGGGCTGGAGGGCAAATGCATCTTGTCTTTAGTCTCACTTGTTTGGTTCTTATTTATTTCCCTCCCTCATTTGGTTCAGGAGTGTGTGTGTAGATATGCCTGTTCCGTGCTAGTGAAGGGCGGGGGGCAATCCTGGGTCCTGTCCACAACTGAACAGGCTTGGGATTAAATGGATTCTATGCTTCCTCCATTCTACTCCTGCTATGCTCTGGGATGGCATTTCAGGTCTTACCAACAGGAAGAGCCCTGCTGGCAGTACAGTTACACTGGCAGAGCTTTCTGTGGGGATAAATGGGGACCGTAGAGCAGACACAGCCTCCCTAACAGCAGAGAGGAACCTCTGCCCCATCCAAAACCATCTCAGCTGGTTGACTGAAGTGAAGAGGTTATGATTGCCCTGTCTTTCATTTCCCCCATGAAAACTAAATGCTTTGAGAATGCATAATTTGAAATGACACCTCGTTGAATGAGTCCATTCTTATCATTGTAATGTTCTTCTTTTTATCATGTAATGCATGTATTTTTTTAAAAAATGTAATCATATCTTAAACTTTTATGGAAGCTGGCTTGTGAAGGCTTTTGCACAAAAAATGTGCTTTATACATGTATTCTCTCTCTCTCTCTCTGTGTGTGTGTACATACATTCATTTGCTTATTTACTCACAAGCCAGGAACACAGTTTATGGATAAAAATAAAATTTAACGAAAGGTTTAAATTAACTAACTGCATTTATTGAAACATTCAAAATGTTACATCTTTTGTCTTTACAAAACTTCCTTAAATACAATGTTCTTGGTCCATTGATAATTTGAATCTTGAGGTTTGCCAATGAGCACACATGACTCATGGCAAAGAAGAGTTGACCATGGCAGAAGACATCCAAGAGCACTGTCAGGCTTGATCAATGAGACCAAAGTCTCATGCAGTTTGAGCAGAAGCTTGGATTGATCATGAACTGTACAGCCACCTGTACAGTCATGCTAGGCCAGGCCAGGTGACAGGCACATAGCAAATGTGCATCCTGACTTTCTCTTGTAGTGAAAACCATTGTTATTTATGGAATCTTCATGTCAAGAGCTTTCCAGTGAAGTGTGTTTCACAAAAATTGGTTAACGGGAAGGCAGTCAAAAAGGGATGATGACTAACTCCCGACTGTGTGTGTGTGTGTGTGTGTGTTTGTGTGTGTATTAAGAATGTTAGCATTTTGGGCCACTTTTCCACAAAGGTTCTGCTAAGACATCTTTGAAGCAGCTTACAAGGTGGTGGTGAGGGGAACATAAAATTTTAAAATCTAACCCCCACCCAAAAAAAACAGCATCAGCAATGTAAAATAAATCAGTAAAATAACACATGCAAAACCAGCCCACTCACAAAACCAAACCAGGAAAACATTTAAATCAAAGGTCTGGCCAAACTCAACACTTTTTTTTTTACAGAATATCAAATCAGTCAGGCCTGGCCCAGCCCAGCCCGGCCACTCAGGTGGCTGCCTGAAGTTGAAGAATATCAGAACACTCATGCCTAGGCCTGCCCTGCCATTGTGTAGAATGAGGCAGCTACCTCAGATGACAGATGCTGAAGGGTGAGAAGTGGTGGTGAGATGGTGGGTATAGCTGTGTGTTCATGTGATCTGCCCTGTGTCTCTGAAGCTAGCCAGTTGCCCATTTTGGAGATAAGATTCAGCACTTTGGATAGCTCCTTTATAATTCTGGCTAGATATGACTGAAACCCAGAAAGGATTCACAGCCCCATTGAAATCAGAGCCACCAGCCTCTGGTGAGGAGTTCCCTCTTCCAGTTGGGCTTTGCTTGAGCAACATAATCTTCCTGAGCTATGGTGTGTTCTTGGGTCCTTGGTTGTTTTTCAGTCTTGATGTATGGCTTGTTCCTCATTCCTGCCTCCTGATATGTCCACTGGTTCTGGCTTGCAGCTTGCGTCTCAGCCATGCCTCCTTTGACCCTGACTTAACCTTCAGTCTTGACTACTGACTTGGACCTACAGGTCCTTACTCACCTCAGACTTCTACCTGTAGCTCAGCTCTGAAATTATGACAGCTAAAAGGCACCTCGATTTTAAGAGGCAGTGCCTATTTTGTAGAGTGTAACATGGAACCCACTAAATCCGCATAACAGCCATTTCCCTGCATTTGAGAGCAATAAATGTATAAATTCTTAAAACTGCATTAGATGAAACAGTAATAGGTTTTGTCAGGCAAGAACCTGTAAAGATCATGTTGCAAAAATAAAAGTGTGAGTACCATTTGAACTTTTTCCTTTTTTTTTCCTGGAGGAACCACTTCACTCTCATTGGACTCTCTCCTCTTCTAACAAGTTACCTGAGAGCTCAGCTCCTAGACATGACAGATCCAGTAGTTACACAACCCTTTCAACGCTTCTCACCATTGTGTTTTCCAATTCTACAGACAGGAATCACAGACTATGCCAGATACAGCTTGCATGCCTTCCGTGCTTTTGGCTAGCCTGTACATTTGGATGGGAGAGGATATAGCTTAGGGACACTGCTGTCTTAAATTCTGGCTTTGCCTGCTTGCCTAAGAGAGATTTGCTACAGCATAATATTTGTGCAGGGGCAACAAAAGTATAGCAAATAACAACGAGAGTAGTTCCTCGTCTTACTACAGGTGGTAGTGTTCATTGGTAGAACGCTTCTGCAAACCATTTTGAGGTTTCAAACGTAATCGAATCCAAGTGTCATGCCCTACCTGGAGGAGGATTCATCTGAGGAAGAAGAGGAGGGGGAGAGCCAGCACAATGGGCCCCAGCCAGAGCTCAGCAAGGAACAGGAGGCCTTGGCTGACAATCCTCCCCTAGAAATATATTACAGGAGCAACTTGGCCCCTCTGGAGCAGTTCCTGAACTTCCCCAAATGCTGGAAGCAAACCCTGGAGTGATCCATTCCTCTGAACAGCGTAGAATCAGACACAAGCAGCAGAAGAACAAATGGAAATCACAGTGTGGGGCCTCCCTTAAAAGCAACATGCTGACCTAATTAGCCAGCTGTGCTGATTAACGACCAGCTATAAATTTAGGCTCACTGACACCAGCTTTGTGCTGTGAACAACAGTGCCTTTACCTTGGCTTTGTTTTCAAAATACCCTATCTGGTAGGCTCCTAGACATTCAGCTACCCACCTGGACAATGCTTTTGGACACCCCCCTGACTCGCCTTGATGCTTGCTAAAATGGATGCTGATGAACTGACCTCTGGACTGCCTTGACCTTGCTTCTGCCTGTGCCTGCAAAACCCTCCTCAGAACTTCTGTGTATGACGTTGGACTGAACTGGTTGCTCTCTCGCTGCTGCTCCTAGTCCTAGGATGATCTGCGCCTTGCCCAAGACCCTTGCCTGCATTGAAACAGGAGACCTGGGCATATCTTTTCCTACAGATCCAAAGCTGTTGTTGCTGGTGGTGCTTTTGTTTGTGTGTTTGTTTGTAATGGTTAAGCATTTGCAGATATATTTGATTGTATTTCTTTTGAACAGCAACATGGTTGAATTTTATCAACCACAGACCAAACATACTTAGTTCAGGGGTCTCCAGTGCAGTGCCTGCAGGTGCCATGGAACCCACATGGTGCCTGCAAGCACCTGGAATGAATGAAAAAATGAATGAATGAATGAATGAATGAATGTGTATATATATATATATATATATATATATATATACACACACACACACACACACACATATAACTTTTTATTTTATTTCCATTTTTAATATACATAGATCTGTATGAAATGCTTATACCTTTCTACCAATTATACATGGACTGCAACAAAAGTAGACCAAATATCCAAATAAGTATCCATTTGAAGATGATGCCTATATGCCACCCTTTCAAATATTGAAAGTAGGGATGTCAGAGAATTTTGCCACGAATCTCGGGGAGGCCGAATGCCAGCGCATTCGGCCCCCTGAAATCGGTGGCGGAACGCTCTGCCCCCCCACCCCCCCTGGGACGGGACTTACCTTGGGCGAATCTTCCTGGCGGCGGCAGCTATGGCGGCGGTTCAGCGGCTGTGGCGGCCGGTCTTCTGACTGGCTGCCGCCGCCGCCATTTCCAGTAAAAAAAAAGTGATAGGCTATGTAAAGATTTACATAGCCTATCACGGCTAGATCTTTAAAAACCACTGTGACAGGCTACGTAAATGTTTATGTAGCCTATCACAGCTGATTTAAAACAAACAAAAAACGTGCGTATGCAAATGGCGGTGGCCATGGCCGCCGCCATTTGCGTTCCTCATTTTGGCACATCTTAGTCTACATTAACATTTACATAGACTAAGACAGCGAAAATAAGGGGAACGCAAACAGCGTAGCTTCTACGCTATTTGCGTTCCCCTTATTTTCGCCGTCTTAGTCTACATAAATGTTTACGTAGACTAAGATGTGCCAAAATAAGGAACGCAAATGGCGGCGCCCATGGGCACCGCCATTTGCGTACGTGCGGTTTTTTTTTTCTTTTAAATCAGCCGTGATAGGCTACATAAATGTTTACATAGCCTATCACGGCTGACTGCAGGGACGCAAATGGTAGCGGCTACAGCCGCCGCCATTTGCAGAGCCAGCTGGCCAGGATTTGGGGGGGGAGGGACAGAGCGCCTCCCCCCCACCGTGAATGCCACCCTTTGAAAAGGTAAGTGACTTTTGTACATCCCTAATTGAAAGTGTTGCAAGGTCCTTAAGCCCTTGCATTATAGGAGGTGGGTGTTTGTCCTTCCAATGTTGTAATATTAGTCTTTTATCTGTCAAAAGGATGCAGAATATCCATTTACACTGACCATTTGTTAATTTCCATGAAGCAGGTAAGTAATTTAAAAGAGTGTGTGCATCAGTGAATATTAAAGACTTTGTGTTTAATGACCTTCCCACAGAAAAAAGCAACTACTGTACATTGCCAAAACATAAGTTTAAAAGAAGTATTAGCTATATTGCACTGCCAGCAATTAGCTGAAAAAGACAATCCCTTATTAAAGAGACATCACAGTAGGGTTGTTGGAGAATTCAGCCACAGACTCCAGTGAGTCTTTAGAATCTGCCCCCCCCCGGAGTCCGTGGTGGAACAGAGCAATCCCCCCCCGCCACCCCACAAAGTCCCCCCCGGAACAGACCTAACTGGTGGCGGCGGCGGCAGATGCGGTGGCGGATGCGGGAGTGGCGGGTCATCTTCCGGCCGCTGCCAGGCTGCTGCAGCCGCAAATGGCGGCTGTCGTGGCGGCCACCATTTGCATCCCTGCATTAGGCCATGATAGCCTATGTAAATACTTACGTAGCCTATCACAGCAAAGAGCAGGGGCACAAATGGCGGCCGCTATGCCATTTGCGTCCCTGCTCTTTGCCGTGATAGGCTACGTAAGTATTTATGTAGCCTCTCACAGCAAAAGGCAGGGACGCAAATGACGTAGCAGCTGCCATTTGCATCCCCGCCTTTGCAATGATACGTAAATACTTAAATAGCTTATCATGGCCTAATGCAAGGATGCAAATGGCGGCTGGAAGTCCTGCTACAGCTGGCCCCGGCCGGTGGCTCCACAACCTTGCCAAGGAGTGGAGCCAGCTGGGGAGGATTCCAGGGGGGAGGGACAGATCGCCTCCCCCCCCAGTGGACCCAGGCAGTGGACTGGTAAGTGGGATTTGTACATCCCTATGTCACATTGTCCAATAGACACAAAGCAAAAGTTTTTGCTGAATAAGATGCAGTCTAAGATCCATAGATATGACAGGTAGACACCAAAGGAGAGACCCGCTGATTAGGCATTTTATGGTGGTGCCCACAGCAGGATCTCAAATTCCCAAATGTGCCCATGGGTCCAAAAAGGCTGGGGACCCCTGACTTAGTTAGTGCCAGCATCAAAGGCCAGCATCATTGGGAACTTGTTGAAACAAGAATAACAGGAGGGCCATCACTGACCCAAGAGGCTAGGCTGATCATCAATTCCCCCGTGCCAAGGTCCATTGGGATAGGACAATATTCACAAGGCAGCAGCAAATCATTAGCACCATATCAGAGCCACAGTGGGGGTAACTCAGTCTCCCTCAACCAGGTCCCCTCCAGATATTTTATACCTCAACTTCTACGAGGCCAAGGCAGCATGGTCAATGGTCAAGGGTGCTGGGAGCTGTCCTCCAAAATTTCTAGAGGGGACCAGGTTGGGAAAGGTTGTTGTAGCTGCATCTTACACATGTAGTCTCTCCAGCTCATGGTCTCTGAGTTCAGTAGCTGAAGATGGGAACTGAAGAAGCTGCAACTGCAACAAGCCAAAGGTATTGCTCTGGCTGGTGACAGTGCAAGGTCAGAAGATCAGGACTGATGACAAGCCTGGCCAGTTCAAAGACTTCTGGCAGCCTGCCAGTGACAATGCTAATATTTCACATCTCCTCCATACATATACTGTTGAAATGGGTAGATGTGTTATCTTATCATAATTGCTCATGAAAACATACCCAATAGAAGTAGGGATACTGGAGAAATCAACATCATGTCCAAATGAGTTTGGATTTCTACAAATCTGACCTGTAGACTCCTCAGCAAACCAGCTTTTTCTAAGTCATGAGGATTCCGCAAACTTGTGGATCACTAAAACACACACACACACACACACACACACACTTTTGGGGAGGATTTGCACAAATTTGCACATGTGCTAATATGCATTATGCTACTGTGCAGCTGTGTAAGTGGAATGCAAGTCTTGTACATCCCTTGAAAATACTTGAATTTTTCAATGAGAAGATGATGGAATGAAAAATACCTGCCAATCTGTGATATGCAGACAGAATGAATTTAATAAAATCTGTACAACCTTAACTGGAAGTATGTTCAATTCTTTTGAAGAAATGAAAGCTGATGTTTGGTGTACCACCTGAAGCCTACATGTTGCCAATCTCTGCTCTGTTATCAAAATTGTCAAGATTCTAGAGGTTGCGTATGAGATTTGACTTTGATTCTTTTGTTTTTCCTCTGAACTCCAATACATGCAAACAAGCCTTTCTTTAAAAAAAAATGCATGTGCAGTAAAAAATAAAATACACAAAGTCTTGCATATCACTCTGTTGTTAGAGGCCATTCTGCCTCAGCATTGTTAAGCCTAGATTTCAATCACGATTTTGAAGAAAAGCCAGTGACTAAAATCAATCGAACTACCCAGTCCTATTCATCAATTTTTGCTTTATTGGCAGCTTATGCTTGGAAAATTAAGTCTCACAAAAGAAACCTGCAGAGAGGAATGGGAGAAATGTTTCTGCCTGATAGTTGTGTTGCCAGATATTATCTAGTAGACAAAGACCTCCTTAACACCAGGTCTTCACTGCTCCTCTGATTGCAATCTCATTTCACTTGTCCTTGGTAGTGCTGTGTTTGTGGTGACCTCCAGCTTGTTAAATATTCAGCAGAAAGTTTATGGACTTTCCCATAACCTTGATTAAAAGCCTATTGGGAACCCAAATGCTGAACCAAGAACTTTCTTCTTCTTCTTTCATTTTGAAAAGCAACTAGTATACTTCATGCTGATTTCTGTTTTGTTAAGAGTACTTCTAATCAGCAGTTGGGGGTCCAAAACATGGAGCCAGGGGCTGAAGGGAAGCAGAACTAAAAAAATAAAAGAAAAAAAGAAGCCAATCCTGAATTGCCTTTGTCCTTTCCAGCTAGAAGAAAGATCTACTGGACATTTCAGTTTGCAAGCAGGATCCTATTGGAAATTAGACTGTGTTTGTAAGTAAGGTGGTTTTAGAAAATAAAACCCCATATTTTCCCCATGTGATAATTAGGGATGTACGAAACTCACTTACCTTTTCACAGAATCTTTTGTGGTGGGGGGGATGGGGGGGAGGCAATCCGGTCCTCCCCCCCCGGAATCCTCGACGGCCGGCTCTGCTCCGCGGCCAGGCTGTGGAGCAGCCGGCCGCTGACGGGCTGCTGCGGATGCAAATGGCGGCCACCGTACCGGCCGCCATTTGCGTCCAGCCAGGCAGCCATGATAGCCAGGCAGCCATGATTTAGAAAAATGATTTCTAAAGAATCTGGCCTCACTGGAATCTATGGCGGAATTCTAAAGAATCTGGCCTCACTGGAATCTGTGGCAGAATTCTCTGCCATCCCTAGTGATAATCCAGTAAAAAAAATCATTTTTTCTTTCTTTTGTTGTACTCATATATCTAAACATGTTTCAAACTTTGTGAAAGAAAACACTTTACCTAAACCATTGTTGCTGAAGGTTTTTTTGTTTGTTAGTTTGGTTTTTTGAGGAGGGGAAACAAAGTAAGATAGTTTAGATAGAGGGGTTTACCAAAAAGAAACTGCTTCAAAACAATGTTTACAGCAATGTGAACTAGAAAAGATCACCATGCACATAGGAATGTACAAGATTTCATTTTAATGCAAACACAAGGAGGAGCACATTTTTTTTGGAGAAATGTTTGCACATTCCCGAATTAATGATCATGTTCAACTTTTTTTTTTAATGTGCACTTTGAAATGCACAATTAAAAAATAATTAGATGGGGCAATCAGATAGAAAAGAACAAGTTTTCCAGTTCAGGACTTGGCACATCTCAAAAGCATTTTTGATTTCCTTTAAAATGTTAATGAACAATCACGTGAGCTAGAATCATGCTCTGTTTGACTGAATCAAACTTGGGGCACAATCTTATGGAGATAGTCATCAGACTCTGAACTTGGAGGCTGACGATGATCCAATCAATGCATGACAGCCAGAGGATTGCCTCCATGCTCTGGCCAGGATTTTTGTAGGGATGTATGAAAGTCTTACCTGGCTCTGTGCCATGTAAATACTTATGTAGCCTATCACAGCTGACTGCAAGGACGCAAATGGCGGCCACTATGATAGCCATTTGCGGCCGCAGCAGCCTGGCCATGGCTGGCTGGGAGACCAGCCGCCACCGCCACCACTGCATCCGCCACCACCGCATCTGTCACCAGGTAAGCTCCGTCCCGGGGGGTGGCGGGGGAGGAGGCCATTCTGCCACAGATTCCGGTGGGGGGCAGATTCTAAAGAATCTGGCCTCATTGGAGTCCATGGCGGAATTCTCTGACATCCCTACATCGTTGGCTAGCCGGGGAGCTACAGAGTGGGAGGGGAGAAGGCCACATGGTGCATAAGAAGCTACATAATGTGGCTTCCACAATCTCCTCCCCACCATACCTCTGGGACTAGGGATGTACGAAAGTCACTTACCTGTGACAAAATTTGATTCGCGGTGGGTGGGAGGCGCTCTGTCCCTCCCCCCGAAATTCTGGCCGGGGGGGAGGCGCCCCGTCCCTCCTGCCATGAATCCTGTCCTGCCGGGACTGCAAATGGCGGCGGCCGTAGCCGCCGCCGTTTGCGTCCCTGCAGTCAGCCGTGATAGGCTACGTAAATGTTTATGTAGCCTATCACGGCTGAGTGAGAAAAATAAACATCGCACGTATGCAATGCATACGCTATTTGTGTTCCCCTTATTTTCGCCGTAGTCTATGTAAATGTTTACGTAGACTAGACGTGCCAAAATAAGGAACGCAAATGGTGGCACCCATGGGCGCCGCCATTTGCGTCCGTGCAGTTTTTTGTGTTTTTTTTCACTCAGCCATGATAGGCTACGTAAACATTTACGTAGCCTATCACGGTATTTTTTAAAAATCTAGCCGTGATAGGCTACGTAAATCTTTACATAGCCTATCACGTTTTTTTTTTTAACTTGGAAATGGCGGTGGCAGCAGCCGGTCGGAAGACTGGCCGCCGCAGCCGCCGCCGCGGAACCACTGCCGAACCACTGCCGGAGCCGCCGCCACCGCCAGGGAGATTAACCCAAGGTAAGTCCCGTCCCAGGGGGGTGGGGGGGCAGACCGTTTCACCACCAATTTCGGGGGGGCCGAATGCGCTGGCATTCGGCCTCCCCGAGATTCATGCCGAAATTCTCTGACATCCCTATCTGGGACAGCCACCTTTTTGCTGTCTTTGTGTTCTGTTTCCTAGTGTGGAGACATAGCCAGTGTAGAGAGAACTGTACTGGGGTGAAGGAGGGGTTGGGGTGTGTGGTTCCGGGGAACCAAGTTCAGAACTAGGGATGCTGGAGAAATTTGAGATGGAGTAAAATGAGCTCAGATTTCTAGGAATCCGACCTGTGGAATCTGCTGCAGAGTGCACCCCCCACCTCACCCCGGCTGCGTGGAGTCCATGGACTTTCAGATTATCTTTTTTTACTGTCCTGAAATTTATGCATATAAATCTGTAGAAAAATACATAAGTTTCTGCTGAGGAAACGTTGAATGGAATGGGGGGCAATACACTAAATGTTATGTACTGAGGTAAATTATGTAAATACTTAGGTAAATATTTATGTAATCATTTGCATATTTTTCCGCATGACAAAAAATATTCACATCCATCTTTGGGGGGATGAAGGAATGAAAGGTGCCTGACAATCCACAGAACACAGACGGAATGGATTTTACACAGTCCATACATCCCTAGTCAGAATTCTGGGGATTCCCAACCTCGTTTCCCAGAAACTGAAAAATCCTATGGCCTTCTAGACAGTGCCTGGTGGCCACAGGACTGCTCCCTTAAGCTACTGAATAATTCACATTATGACTTTGCAAAAATCCACATTTATAGACTTGCCAAAAATGAACAGAATTAATTACACAAAGAAAAACAGTCAATAAAATTAAGGCTTGCATCACCCTGGTGTAATCCAAGAAGTCACATCATAGGTAATGAAGTTTGCAATGATTTCTTTCCAGTTACAAGACAATAACTCAGTTTTCTATTTTGTTTGCACATCCTGTTTATAAATTCATGCACTTTTGATCAATGAAAAGTATTTTAAAGCATTTTTATTCATTTTTATTTTTAACCTTGAGGTTAACAGAGAAACCTCTGCATAACAGTGGTGAATGAAGCTTGGCTTCTGCCAGCCCTGATTCATTCTGAGTCATTGTGTAATAAAGATGGTGTTATCATTGTGTGAGAGTTGTTCTAGCTAGATTTGCACTTTTAAGAACATGCTTTAGATCAAATGAAAATATCTTAGCCTTGTTCTCATTCATTTCCCTATCCATTTGTGGAATCTGCAAAGATGATGACAAAAATAAACTAGAGATGCATGCAAGTAATTATGTAGGAGGGTGAGAGGGGAAAGGATTATAGAATGTTAGACAGTCTTGCTAAACATGTTCTCCTAACTGGAGAGACCTGTGTAAAAGTCCCTGTGTATCAAGTAGTGGTGTAATGGAACCATTAACAAAAATCAACAGTTTTTGATTATCAAGGATGCTGATATAATCTGCCACACCCCTCAAAATTCCCTGTACCCTCTGATTATAGCTGCAATCCTCATAATGTAGCCCAGCGAACATTGGCAGTTGGGCAGTATAGAAATGTAATAAATAAGTAAACGAATATTGTTATATGTTGTAATACAAATTATTTTGGGGTGGCTTGGTCTTGAATGGGCAGTTAGGACCCATTAGCTTTATAAAAGACCTGGTCCTTCTGGAGAGGGAAACTGATAGAGCTAGCTTGTAGATATGGATCAACACAGCTACCTGCAATCAAGGTGTGACTAGAGAGACCATAATGATGAGCAATGACATGAACATTTACTGCTGCACCACTGGTATCATCCATCGATTGAGTGGCCAGATGTCCCCACTATAGTGGACAGCCCAATATATCTACCTCTGTTCGGGGTGGTGTTCTCTTCCCTTTTCATCTGGTAAAATCTGAATAAACCAGGAGCTCAAGAATAGGGGTGGGCAGGTCACTTACCTGGCTCCATTCCAGGGATCCACGGGGGGGGGGAAGGCAATCCGTCCCTCCCCCAAGAATCCTCTCCAGCCAGCTCCGCTGCATGGCAAGTCTGGGGAGCTGCCAGCCAGGGCAGCCCGCAGTCGGACCTCCGGCTGCTGCTGGGCCACGTAGGGATGTCAGAGAATTCCGCGACGGATCTCGGTGAGGCCAAATGCCAGTGCATTCAGCCCCCCAAAATCCATTGTGGAATGGTCTGCCACCCCCCTGACTCCCCGAATCCCCCCTGGGACGAGACTTACCTGGGGCGGATGTTCCGGATGGCGGCGGCTCCAGCGGTGGCTTCAGGGGTGGCGGCTGGTCTTCCGACCAGCTGCCGCCGCTGCCATTTGCAGTCTGTGTGTTTTTTGTGTTTTTTTCCCCCATAGACATGATAGGCTACATAAAGACTTACGTAGCCTATCACGTCTGGGTAAAAAAAAAACCGCGTACACAAATGGCGGTGGCTACAGCCGCCGCCATTTGCGTTCCTTATTTTTCTTCGTCTTAGTCTACGTCAATATTTACGTAGACTAAGACAAAGAAAAGAAAGGGGAATGCAAATAGCGCCCACTACGCTAAAGACAAACTCCATCTTAGGCATAATTAGAAAAGGAACTGGGAATAAAACTTCCAATATCATACTGCCCTCATCCAATTCTATGGCAATCATAGGGGCTGGAGCAACTCCCCAAGAGGGGAGGTTACAACAGCTGGGATTGTTTAGCTTGGAAAAAAGGCAAGTAAAGGTAGGCATGATAGAAGTGTACAGAATTATGCATGGTGTGGAGAAAGTGAATAGGGAGACATTTTTCTCCCTCTCTCATAATACTAGAACCCAGGGTCATTGCATGAAACTGATTGGTGGGAGATTCAGGACAGATAAAAGTACTTCTTCACACAGCACATAGTTAAACTATGGAATTTGCTACCACAGGAAGAAGTGATGGCCACCAGTTTGGATGGCTTTATAAGGGGATTGGACAAATTCCTGGAGGAAAAGGTTATCAATGGCTATTAGTCCTGATGGCTATATGCTACCTCCAGTATCAGAGACAGTATGCTTATGTACACCAGTTGCTGGGGAACATGGGTGGGAGGGTGCTGTTGCACTCATGTCCTACTAGTGGGTTTCTGTGGGTAACTGGTTGGCTACTGTGTGAACAGAATGTTGGACTGGATAGACCCTCAGTATCATCCAGCATGGCTCTTCTTATGCTCTTACGTAGTATGACTATGCCAAAATAAATGGAATTGCAATACTTGCATATTCCTCTCCTACTTATCTCTGCCTCTTTTTCCCTTTCCTTCCCTGTTGTTGTGTCCCTTTGGTCTGTGTTTAGATTGTAAGGCCCTAGAGGGCAGGGCTCCATTGTCTCATACTTCGTAAAGCATGTTAATGTATTTCTACGGCTTGTTCATTGCCCTACAGCAAATAGCTCTGAAGTCAATGCACACTAAGAACACAAATAAAAACCAAAGTCTATCTCAATCGGATTTAAAAACCAACATAAACAACCCATTAAAAGCAGCAGAGGCTAAAACACGCATCACAAAGAAGATCTAACAATTTGATGGGAATAAAAGAATTTAAAACATAATATGATAAAAATGCAATAGAAGATGGATAATGTTATGAATTCAGATTTAAGAACATAAGTAGTTAAATATCTAGATGGGGTGTGTGTGTGTGTGTGTGTATGAAACTTCTTTTTCCACACAAAGTTGGGTAGTTATTAAAAAAAAAAAACAACATTTGGCACGTTCATACTCTATGCATCTGGTTCCTGACACTTGAAGAGGAAAAGGTTTGGCTATTGTATTGTAATGTGTAGTGCCTGATTAATTCTTAATGTGTCCATAAAGTTCCATATGACTGTTAATATGGAGTCCCTTGTCAAAACCCCATCAGCTTACCTGGCTGAAGATGCATAAATGAATAATGATGACCTGATACAGTGTATAATCAACTGTGCTCTGATACATTATTAAATGCTTGTGCTTTCCTGGTGGAAATTTCTGAATTTCTGACAAAGCATTTGGACAAGGAGGAGGTTTATTAGCTTCATTTTTTGAAAACTAATCATGATTCATCGTCAGATCAATGAAGGCTCACTTCATTAGCATGAACCAATATATCAGTGTTTTGGAACCCTTATGAGCTTGTTGTTTGTGGTCGCCAATGATTTTGCTGACCACTATAATGAAATGTCCTTTTTTTTAATATGTTCTGGCTCCTGAAGTCTAGGCTTAATGCATGCATATCTTCTTTGCAAGAATAGTTAAGGTAAGACGAGGTAATGAATGCTCTTCCATAGGCTTGGGATCTCACTGGGAGCAATTAATTATTTGTTTATACAACAGCGTATTAAAAACATGCAATTTTTGAGCCGTTGCGAGAATAATCTATTAACAGTCCATGGACAAACACACTCACAGACAAATCCAAAAAGCTGGATCTGATGAAGCCACAAAAACTTGATATTTTCCTTAATGAAGCATTCAAAGTCCTCTCCCCCCTCCAAAAACAAAACAAAACACAAACCTTTGTCCCTGTAGCCAAACAACCACATTCCACAAGATGTTTTACATCTGTGAGAAATGCAACCAGCCTGTATTGCTTGTCCGGGATGAAAATCCAGATTCCATTGAAACCTTTCCATAAATCTTATCTTGGCTTCCAGCTGCCGATAGTATACCATTCGACTTTGTTCCATCTCCAATTGAGAAAATAATGAACAGTGCATTGCTAAGCTTTCTGGTTCACAAGTCAGTGATCAGAAGGGTGTTCTATGTGATATTTGTCCAGCACCATAGGGCTGGACAAGAGCCCTAAGGATCAAGTACTGATTTCTTACAGGTTGGAATTGGATCTTGCAGATAATTCAGTTCAGGAAGCGAATATCACAGACCAGAACCCTATGGGGTTCTATCCTATCATCAATCACTCAGATGATTTCACAGAGCCTGTTATGTGCCACTGGCTCATTTATAGTTTCTAGCCTTGCTTGCTACAATCCCTCATTCTGGGCAACTGGGGAAAAAAAAATCATCTTTGTACTTTCCTGCTTTCATATCATCTTCTACACCTGTGTCCTGTTCAGCTTTCTGCCTTGCCCTGCCACACCTTCAATCCCATGAATTGTCATGTTGGCTTACCCTCCTGTCTGGGCTGGAATCTTCATCCAGGCCAGGCCTACCTCTGCTTCTTGACATCATCTACTGTTTTCAAAGTCATGGGGGCAATTTTGGAGAAGATATACTTAATGATGGATGAAAAATTTGTCTCATTCGGAACACCTCTAGGCTGCCTGCCTGTCATTTTCAGAACAATGGTCCACAACGAACATAGCAGGAAAAGTGTGACTTTTGGAGGATAGATACACTCAAAATGCCAAGGATTTTGCATAAAAAAGTGTGCCTATTCACCTGCAATGTGGCAGTCTCAGTCCCCTCAGAAGGGGAACTAACACAGCAGATTTCATCCAATTCTGTCAAGAAATAAAGAAGTCAATGACAGTTCCCTTAAAAAAAAAAATCAAAATAGAAAGGCACATAGCACAAAACCCTGTGCAGTTATTTTTCTGACATTGGACAGTCATAACCCTCCTAAGGGCTACAATGCCTGCAAATATCATCCAATTCTCACAAAGAGAAAGCAAAAAGTTATAGCCATTGTTGTTCCTCCCATGATAGTAAATGGGAAGCACCAAGACTTAGATTTCCAAATCTCAGCTCGGGTTCGGTACCTCAGTTGAAGTGAATGACCTTTGACTTGGGCTAAGCAGAATCAGGTCATTTCCCAAATCAGTGTCTGGGTTGAACCTCAGAGTCAGTGCACACCTCTAGTTGCCACATTTTTTTTTCTCTTCCTGACAGGCTGCTCATCTTTAACAGATATATGACAAGCAGGTACAACATCATAGAATCATAGAATAGTAGGGTTGGAAGGGGCCTACCGGACCATCGAATCCAACCCCCTGCTCAATGCAGGAATCCAAGTCAGAGCATCCCCGACAAATGCTGTCCAGCCTCATCTTGAATGCCTCCAGTGTGGGAGAGCCCACCACCTCCCTAAGTCATTGGTTCCATTGTCGTATTGCTCTAACAGTCAGGAAGTTTTTCCTTTAATTCTTTAAGTCTTTAGTTCCTGCTTTAAGACCTTCAAAGAGGTCAGCAGGCCCATTTCAACAAGGATGGCCATTCCACATCTGAGGGGTGGCAAAGAAGGAGGTCCTCTTGTGTGTGGCTGCTAATCTCACATTAGGCAGATTCAGCAGAGCGCCTACAGAGGAGCTTTGGTGGTGGACTGGATCGTAGGGGAGAAGCCACTCCCTCATTAATCAGCTGATAGTAGAGGCTGCAAAGAAAGCCTCTGTACAGAGGGGGGGAATAGTCAACCCTTCTCTTATCAAGGCTAAACATGCCCAGTTCTTTCAGTCTCTCTTCATAGGGCCTTGTTTCCAGTCCTCTGATCATCTTTGTTGCCCTCCTCTGACCCCTCTCCAGTTTGTCTGCATCCTTCTTAAAGTGTGGTGCCCAGAACTGGACACAGTACTCCAGATGAGGCCTAACCAGTGCTGAGTAGAGGGGAACTAGTACTTCCCGGGATTTGGAAGCTATGCTTCTATGAATACAGCCCAAAATAGCATTTGCCTTTTTTGCAGCCACATCACATTGTTGGCTCATATTCAGCTTGTGATTGACAACAATTCCAAAATCTTTCTCACTTGTAGTGTTGTTGAGCCACGTATCCCCCATCTTGTAACTGTGCATTTAGTTTCTTTTTCCTAGGTGCAGAACTTGGCATTTGTCCCTATTAAATGTCATTCTGTTGTTTTCTGCCCAGCACTCCAGTCTATCCAGATCACTTTGAATTTTGTTTCTGTCTTCCAAAGTATTAGCTATCCCTCCCAATTTTGTGTCATCTGCAAATTTGATCAGCATTCCCTGCACCTCCTCCTCCAAGTCATTAATAAAAATGTTGAAGAGCACTGGGCCCAGGACTGAGCCCTGCGGTACCCCACTCGTTACCTCTCCCCAGTTGGAGAAGGTCCCATTGATAAGCAGTCTTTGAGTCCGATTCTGTAGCCAACTGTGGATCCACCGGATCGTTGTTTCATCTAGCCCACTTTGAGCTAGTTTGCTCATCAGGAGATCATGGGGCACTTTGTCGAAAGCTTTGCTGAAGTCGAGGTATATGATGTCTACAGCATTCCCACGGTCTACAAGGGAGGTGACTTGATCAAAAAATGAGATCAGATTTGTCTGGCAGGACTTGTTTTTGACAAATCCATGTTGGCTTCGAGTAATCACGGCATTGTTGTCAAGGTGCTTCCAGATGGATTGCTTTATCATCTGCTCCAGAATTTTCCCAGGGGTTGATGTCAGACTGACTGGTCTGTAGTTCCCAGGTTCCTCCTTTTTACCGTTTTTGAAGATAGGGACAACATTAGCCCTCCTCCAGTCATCTGGCACTTCCCCCGTCCTCCATGATTTCTCAAAGAGAATATACAGCAGTTCTGAGAGTTCTTCTGCCAGTTCCTTTATTACTCTAGGATGCATTTCATCTGGCCCTGGAACTCATTCAAAGTAATTAGGTGTTCCTTGACCATATGCCTATTGATCTCAAGCTGCAATCCTGCCCCTTCAGCCTGCACTGACGGATCGCCTCCCCGCTCCCACGGACCCAAGGTAAGGGGGTTTCGTACACCCCTAATGCGGCCCAGTTCCTAACAGGCCATGGACCGGTACCGGGGGTTGGGGACCCCTGATATAGAGCTTCCATTTCTTTTGGGAACCATCTTTCTGAGGTTTCTTCCTTCCAGGGGAAGGCACTGCCTAGCCCTTTGCACACCTTTGCTTTGCATCCCCCCCGCCCCCACACCAGTTCTACATTCAATGTGCCCCTGTCTCTCCGACATCTTGGGATCATCTCCAGACTGGTGGGATGAATTCCATCTGCCTGTGGCAGACGACACAGCTTTGGCAAAGTTCAATATTGTTTGGCAGGTGCAGTTCTCTTCACCCTATAAATGTAGTCATACCATACCATTTTCTCTGGTGAAAATTAATGACAAGTAATCCCACAATTTTAGCAACCACTGTCTGTTCTGTCAATACAGTATGTTTTGCCATGGCATGCTGTCTCTTTTGCCACTACAGATCTTCTGGAGAACAATGTATCTCTATATTGCTGTAGATAATATATACCTTTTGCATTTGTGTCCCCTGATTTATTTTCATAGCTTCTACTTCAAGCTATTTTTGTCCTTTCCATTTATTCCCAACACATGCCTCTCACCCTTGATTATCTTTTACACCTCCCTGTTTATTCACAGACTCCCCCCTCCAACTCTCACTGCACTTGCTGCTAAGTGGCATGCATAACCCTAGAAACATCCATCAATATCTTTCTTTAAAGTAAATACATTTCCTCTGTCTCTCATTTTCCTTCCCTTGACTCATCTCATTTGATTAGTAAGCATTGCTGCAGTTTATCTAAACTTTTGTTCTTGTCCTAAAAGGGAGCATGCTGATGTTTATCCCACACAACAATAAATTTCATTTGCAGGTAAAATAGATGAGCTTTTGTTTCCACCATTAGTATCATTAGAAGCAAATTCCAACCATGACTTAAAGCCAAGGAGACATTAATGAAAACAAACAAACAAACAAAAACAGCCTGGCATCACCTAATTATGTGTACAGCTAAATCTCAGTGGTCTATGCTGGGGGACCATAAATCAGTGGTAGAGTACACATGGTTTACAAGTAGAATGTCCCAGATTCCATTTGTTGCTATTTCCAGTTAAGAGGATCGCAGGTAGAAGGTGATGGGAAATACCTCTTGTGGAGACCTTCTACCAGTGTGAGTAGATAATAGTGGACTAGAAGGACCAGTGGGCTGACTCAACATAAAGAAGCTAAATATATCCATACAAAAGGGGGGTAGATTTTAGTGCAGCACATACAGTCCACTAAAGGAGAACGAGAAGCCATTGTTATGGCTTCTACAAAGACAGTGACTACGTGGCAATTTCTAGCACTTAAAGCTGATATGTGAGAAGAACAGAAGTGGGACATTACTGATTGTGAACTGGCAATTTTTGCTTCAAAAACCAATGACAGGGGATACTTTTTTCCAGCTTCTGTCTCAATAGCTGTAATTTCAGCTAGTATTTTTAATGGCATAATTCACCTAGTTATTTCCAGATCCATTCTCCGTCCAAAATCTGTGCTGAGAAGCAAGTTCCTTATGGGCAGTAGGGCTTTGGATTTCTCCAGTATCAGCCAGCCCACTTTCACCATGGCAGATTGCTTTTGAAACTTATTGTAGTCTCAAAAGTAGTTTGGGATATAAGACGTGATGATACTGTTGTCCAAGCAAAGCAGTCAAATCAAATGGAGTGTGCAAGATATTGGACACACCTTGGATTCCAACCAAGGCCACTCATGTAGAATGGGCATGGTTTCACTCCTGCTTTATTGTTAATTGCATTTTTAATTTATGAAATTATTGTTATTATCATCATTATTATCTTCCTGGGCACTTGGATGGAAAGGCAGTGAAGAGATTTTAAAATGCAAAGCTATTATTATTATTATTATTATTATTTTCATTCTCTTCAAACTAAATACCTTTCTTTCACTCATACAGATTCTGTCAATCTACCAAGTGAATAAGCTACACGGATGCACACACACCTGAATCGGGACAATTAAAGTGACCTTCAATTATTCCAATCTAAGTACACATTCTAGATTTGGAGTAAAACACAAACTATTATTTTACTATTTTGGAAAAATGATCACTGCTTGATGTGTGGATGCTTTCTCTGTACAAACATATTTATTGCAAGGACAAATGAAGGTGCAGACAGGGACTGAAAGGTAAGCAGTGAGGAGGAGGACTGGATAGAGGGATATCTTGAATATGATTGAGAAAGAAAAAGCAAGGCCTAGGGATGTACGAAAGGTACTTACCTTTCGGGGATTATGCTGATGGTGTGGGGGGAGGCGTTCCGTCCCTCCCCCCGGAATCCTCGCCGGGCAGGGAGGCGCTCCGTTCCTCCCCCCCCCCCGGAATCCTGGCTGGATGGCTGTGCTCCACAGCAATTCTGCAGAGCCGCCGGCCGGCTCCGCCAGCAGCTGGACATCCGGCCGCTGGCTAGCAGGGACGCAAATGGCGGCGGCCAAAGCCGCCGCCGTTTGCGTCCCTGCAGTCAGCTGTGATAGGCTATGTAAATCTTTACGTAGCCTATCACGGCTGATTAAAAAACAAACCAAAAAAACACGCGTACACAAATGGTGGCGGCCATGGCCGCCGCCATTTGCGTTCCTTATTTTAGCGTAGCATAAATAGCATAAATAGCGTCTATGCTATTTGCGTTCCCCTTATTTTCGCCGTCTTAGTCTACGTAAATGTTTACGTAGACTAAGATGTGACAAAATAAGGAATGCAAATTTGCGTACGCGTGTTTTTTTTTTTAAGTCAGCCGTGATAGGCTACGTAAAAATTTACGTAGCCTATCACGGTGTTTTTTTAAATCTAGCTGTGATAGGCTACGTAAATCTTTACGTAGCCTATCACTTTTTTTGTTTTGTTTTTTTTTTAAACATGGAAATGGCAGTGGCGGCAGCTGGTCGGAAGACCGGCCGCCGCAGCCGAGGCTGCTGAACCGCCGCCGCCGCAGCTGCCGCAGCCGCTGCAGCCGCTGCAGCCGCAGCCGCCGCCACCGCCACCAGGAAGATCCGCCCCAGGTAAGTCCCGTCCCAGGGGGGTGGCGGGGGGGTTGCGGGCTATTCTGCCACCGATTTCAGGGGGCCAAATGCACTGCCATTTGACCTCCCCGAGATCCGTGGCAGAACTTTCGTACATCCCTTTAAGTTAGTTGACAAATTTTCAAGACTTCTGTTCCACTTCCTATAACTGCACTATATAAATCACTTACTTCACAGTTGTCTGTCTTAGCTCTTAGGGAAGCTGGTTAAACAAATGTATCCAGAGTAGGGATGGCGGAGAATTTCCCCCCGAAACTTCGGGGGGGCGAGCGCCAACGTGTTCGGCCCCCCGAACAAGTTTCGGGGAGAAATCCTCCGCACCCCCCCCGCACCCCGCACCCCCCCCAGGACGGGACTTACCTTCACCGAATGTCCCTCCCGGTGGCTGGTCCGGCCAGCGGTTCAGCGGGTGTTCGAGCGAGGCGGGAGTGGCAGCCGGTCTTTCGACCGGCTGCCACCGCCGCCATTGCAATGAAAGAAAGAAAAAAAATGCCCCCTGATAGGCTACGTGACGATTCATGTAGCCTATCACGGCTAGATTTGCAAAGTCAGCCATGATAGGCTACGTCAATCGTCACGTAGCCTATCACGGGTGACTTTTTTTTAAAAAAAAAGTGTGTACGGATAATGGCGGCTCCCATAGGGAGTGACTTAAAATCACGGGTGACTTAAAAAAAAAAAAATCGCGTACGCTAATGGCGGCCCCCATAGGGAGCCGCCATTCCCCTTCCTTATTTGGTTGCTGTAGTCTACGTAAAGATTTACGTAGACTACGGCAAAAATAAGGGCAACGCTATTTATGTTGCCCTTATTTTCGCTGTAGTCTACGTAAACATTTACGTAGACTACAGCGACTAAATAAGGAACGCGAATGGCGGCTCCCTATGGGGGCCGCCATTAGCGTACGCGATTTTTTTTTTTTTAAGTCACCCGTGATAGGCTACGTGACGATTGACGTAGCCTATCACGGCTGACTTTGCAGATCTAACCGTGATAGGCTACGTGAATCGTCACGTAGCCTATCAGGGGGCTTTTTTTTTTTTTAACTTTCGCGTTCGCGGCCGGGCGAGGCGAGGCGCCTCCTCCCCGGCCTGAATTTCAGCCGGGCGAGGCGGGAAGCCTCCCCCCCGGCCTGAATTTCGGCCGGGAGAGGCGGGAAGCCTCCCCCCCCGGCCTGAACTTCACGGGGGGACCAGCGAAGCACCTCCCCCCCACCGTGAACGTCCTTCGAGGACAGGTAAGTGACTTTCGTCCACCCCTAATCCAGAGCTTTACCTAGGGATGTCATCGGAGTCCGAGGGGGTTTGTGGAGTCTGGTGGACTCCCCACCCCCACCCCACTTGCTGAGCCACCACAACTCACTGGGCCCATTTGCTGGGGGCTCGCATGGTCTGCGGGCACCCAGAAACTGACCGTCCCCGTAGTGAGCCACCATTTTGCATAAAAATGGCAGCTAGGATACTATAAAAGTAATGTTTTTCTCTGTAAAAGTAATGTTGCATAAATGGCAGCTATAAAGGGGGCATTTACTCAACATTATAGGCAGAGAGGCAGAGGCAGACTTTCTGAAGAAGGAAGTCTAACCAGAATACCATGACCAACCCCACAGGTATTTGGCCCACTATTTTACAACTATGTTTTGCAACACCCTGGGCTCGCTTAATGTCACAAGCTGGAGCCATGCAGCACATTGAACCCTTCCTTAACCACAGCCAGTTCTCTACAGGAACCAGCCATTAGCTTGAAAGTTAATACAAGGGTTGACTATTCCCCCCCTCTGTACAGAGGCTTTCTTTGCAGCCTCTACTATCAGCTGATTAATGAGGGAGTGGCTTCTCCCCTACGATCCAGTCCACCACCAAAGCTCCTCTGTAGGCGCTCTGCTGAATCTGCCTAATGTGAGATTAGCAGCCACACACAAGAGGACCTCCTTCTTTGCCACCCCTCAGATGTGGAATGGCCATCCTTGTGGAAATGGGCCTGCTGACCTCTTTGAAGGTCTTAAAGCAGGAACTGAAGACTTAAAGAATTAAAGGAGAAACTTCCTGACTGTCAGAGCAATACGGCAATGGAACCCATTACCTGGGGAGGTGGGGGGCTCTCCCACCCTGGAGGCATTCAAGATGACGCTGGACAGCATTTGTCGGGGATGCTCTGACTTGGATTCCTGCATTGAGCAGGGGGTTGGACTCGATGGTCCGGTAGGCCCCTTCCAACCCTACTATTCTATGATTCTATTATTCCATCAGGCCTTCCCTTTTTAGAACTCTTGGTCCTTGTAGGGATGTCAGAGAATTCTGCCACGGATCTTGGGAAGGCCAAATGCCAACGCATTCGGCCCCCCGAAATCGGTGACGGAACGGTCTGCCCCCCTGCCCCCTCCAGGGACAGGACTTACCTTCAGCAGATCTTCCTGGCGGCGGCAGCGGTTCGGCGGCGGTTCGGCGGCGGTTCGGCGGCGGCAGCCGGTCTTCCAACTGGCTGCCACCGCTGCCATTTCCAGTAAAAAAAAACAAAAAAATGTGATAGGCTACGTAAAGATTTACGTAGCCTATCATGGCTAGATTTTTAAAAAACACCGTGTTAGGCTACGTAAATGTTTACGTAGCCTATGATGGCTGATTTAAAAGAAAGAAAAAAACAACAATGCGCATATGCAAATGGCGGCGCCCAAGGGCGCCGCCATTTGTGTTCCTTATTTTGGCACGTCTTAGTCTACATAAACATTTACATAGACTAAGACGGCGAAAATAAGGGGAACGCAAATAGCGTAGACGCTACGCTATTTGCGTTCCCCTTATTTTCGCCATCTTAGTCTACGTAAATGTTTATGTAGACTAAGACGTGCCAAAATAAGGAACGCAAATGGCAGCACCCATGGGCGCCGCCATTTGCGTACACGCATGTTTTTGTTTTTTTTAAATCAGCCGTGATAGGCTACATAAACTTTTACATAGCCTATCACGGCTCACTGCAGGGACGCAAACGGCGGTGGCTAGGGCCGCCGCCATTTGCGTCCCTGATAGCCAGCGGCCGGATGTCCGGCTGCTGGCAGAGCCGGCCAGCGGCTCCGCAGAATTCCTGCAGAGCAGAGCCGGCCGGCCGGCCAGGATTCGGGGGGGAGGGACAGAGCGCCTCCCCCCCACCATGAATGTCACCCTTCGAAAAGGTAAGTGACTTTCATACATCCCTAGGTCCTTGTGCTGTCTCTTGTGTACTGTTTTTAAGCTGTGTTGTTCTTTTATTGTTGTGCTTTTTGTTAAACTGTTTTTAGTTCAAAGTTGTTTTTAGTTATATGTTGTTTGTGTATATTGTCTGTGTGCTTTTATGTAAGTTGTTTTTAAACTTCGTATATTGTATGTTAATGTTTTAACTTTTGCAAACCACCCATAGAGCTTCAGCTATGGGGCAGTATGGAAATGTAATTATGTATATATGAGGGATTATTTATAGTGGAGTGCGGGTCAGAATCAGGGAAAATTTAACTCAAGGAGAATATGGCTTGCAGTTGAAGACATAATGCAAGCAGCCAATCCATAAGGTTTCCATTCATTGCATTACTAGGGACATCAACCCTGACCTCTCCTATAAATGTGGTAGGCAACCAGTTGTGTTTCAGGAGGTACATCTATAGGTGGTTAATTTATATTGTTCATAAATGTGCAATTCCCAAGTCATTTAGATTTTGAAAGTGTTGTGTGCTGTCAACACTGATACTCTGAGATCCTTGGAGGAAGAGATGGGTAGCATCCATATGGTTTCCAGGCATTTTTCCATTCACAGTCATTTTGCATCATGGAAATAATTGGTCCAAGGAAACCTTCAGTCTGGTGCAAACTCTATTAAGAATTCTTTAACAATAAAATGATAGGTAGCATCAGCAGTTAATTGTAAGTTTGCCACCTTTAGAGGTCATAGTCATGTCCACACTAAGAATGGATGAATCTGTCAGTTTCACTTTTCCCACCTTTGATTTTTTAAAAAAAACAACAATTCAAGTTTGTTCTATCCTGAATAACAGGAAGTTTGTGATTTTTTAAAAAATTCTTCTCAAAACTTAAATGGAATTCTCACCCATCTGCACTGGCCAAATAGGTACATCTATTTCCAGCATGCTGTGATCTGCCTGCCATACAGCTGTTAAAGAAAAGGAGCCTGCCCGAAAATGCAGGCAAGCTGGTAGCACTAATTCAGTACCACAAACATGGCTGAATACATGGAGATTCAAAACCAGACTTTTTTTTTTTTTTTAGTTAAGTACCCAAAGCCCTCTACATGGATGGATGGATGGATGGATGGATGGATTAATCTGTTAGTTTCACTTTCTCCCACATTTTGATATTTTTAATCTCAAATTATTTCCATCCCAAATCTGCAAATTTTGGTAAACCCTTTCAATAATAACATCCTGTTCCTACTCCATATTTCTGTGTGGAGGGGAAAGGGAGTTGAGGGCACTGCTGGTTTATATCTGAGGAGGTAAGTTACTACTCTGGCTCCCAATTCTCCTGAAATGTGGAAAGGACATAAAAGAAACCAGCTCTAAAGAGACACTATTTTCTTATTCTTAAAAGATAAGCAAGAAAGAAGAGCTTAAGATAAAATAGGCTGAAAGGCAGGGGGACTGAGAGAAGAAAAGGAGAAGGTCATAAAAAGGATTGCCTCATTGGCTCATAAATAATAGAAATATAAATGTCATATGAACTTTATTTTATGGTGTAGGCAGCCTACTAAAAAAATTAGAGGCAAAGAAAGGCTCATTTTGAAGAGAAGGACTACCTATTCTCTGCCACTGAGGACGGTTATTCATGCTCAGTGACATTCCAGACCTTGTGACATCTGCTTTCTATTGGCTGAGCGCACCAGGTTCCATGCGCTTGTCATTTTCAAACAGAATTGACAAGATAAGAACTTGCTACATTCAGAGCAGACTGCCTTCTCTTATAAAATCTCAGTCTAATCCATACTGGATTTAAGATCCCCAAGATAAACGCATCTTCAAAACTGCCAACATAAATGGAACTCTATCCACCCCTTCAAGATGTATACATTAAAGATTACATCTTCTTATGTGGATTGGTATATATTTATTTCTATTTAAAAACATTTATATACCACTGAAATACTCCTCCTCCTCAAAATAATAGAGTCTTGTGGCATTTTAAAGATTAGCAAATTTATTGTGGCATAAGCTTTCATGGACACTGATGCTAGAATGAATTTGTCAGTGACCACTGTGGGTATGACAAGTATCAAACCCTGGTGTCCACAAATTTAATGTTAGCACTAAGGGACTGTGTGTTAGGGATGTCAAAAGAATCCATCCAGGGGGTGGAGCTCACTGAGCTTTTATCAGCTAGCCCCCCTGGACCTCGGCTCGTTTCCCCACAAGCTGGCCCAACTCGATCTGCATCAAGTCAGGGCAGCTTGCGGATTTTTGTGTTTTTTAATTTGCATAAATAGCATTTTGCACAAACCACAGCTGCAAATTGCACAATTGGTGCAAATTGCTATTTACGCAGTGTTTAAAAAAAAATGAAAAAAAGGTCCCAGATTTTAGGAAGAAACCAATGGCTTGGCTCACAAATGCAAGCTGAATTGGGGGCACCACGGAAATCCGGTAAGTCCCAAAAGGGACGGATTTCCCAGCAACAGTTATCCCTACTGTGTCATGTAGGCCTCCTCTGTGCAATGAGGAACCAAGATTGCTTCAGGGTCCCTAGACTCCTAGAGAAGCTGTATGTGTGAAGAGCTGTTTCATATTAACATTAAACACTTGGATGTCAGGATATGATGACCAGTGGATGTTCTGACATGGGATGTGTGGCCAGCAGTTAGGGATCCCTGTATTTTGTGAAATCCATCCTTTCTATGTTTTGTGGATTATGAAGTGTCATTTGTTTTGGTGTCCATTCACAGATGGATTTGAATTTCTTTTCTGTTATGCACAAAAATATGCAAAGAATTCTGTAAGAGGGTTCACAACAATTTCTGTAATTTATGTTAGTACGTAACATTTAGTGTATTGTCCCTCATTCCATTCAGCTTTCCCCCACGTATATTTACCAGTCTCAGCAAAAACGTATGTATTATTTTCCTATGAATAAATTTGTGTAAATTTCAGGAAAGTAAACAAACAGAAAAAAAGATCTGAAAGTCCATGGACTCCACGCAGCCTGAGGAGGCTGGTCCACAGTGGATTCCGCAGGTCAGATTCCTAGAAATCCAAACACGTTTTAGTCCATCTCGAATTTCTCCAGGATCCCTACTAGCAGCTGCACTCTGGCTTCCCCCTCGCTCACACTGAATGTGCATGAGGGAATGAATATTGTGTTGTTGACTAATGGAAGTGCCATTTTATGTATAGAATCAGAACAGGAAGGGCATCTCACGATGCAAGAATCATGGTTATCCAATGAAACTATGGGCAAGATATCCAGAACAGAAAAAGTAAACAACTTCTTCACAGTGCCCACAATTGATGTATGGAAAGCACTGCTCAGGATGGAAGAGAGGACTAACAGTAACAATGATGGCTAAATGAAACTGCCATGAGGAAGCAATATGGCAGCTCATATAGAATATGGATGTCAGTTCCTGGGGACCACAGTGGGAAAGAGCTATTACCATGTTTTCCTGCTTGTGGACTTCCCAAAGGCATCTGGTCACCCACTGCGGGTAGCAGGAGGGTGGACTAGATAGGCCTTTGGTCTGATTCAGCAGGACTCTGCTTATGTATGGTCTTAGGAAGATAAGCAATGGAGTGCAATCCTGGGAGGGAAAGCATACTGTCATTGCAATCCTGGAGCTGAAATACTTTCAGCTAGCAATGGGAAGCAGACTCACAGTGAAATAGTTCTTTCAGTGCCAATCTGCATTTGTGAAGGTTTTTGAACATCATATAAATGCTTCTTGACTCTTCCCCTGTGATAAAAAGTTGGGTGCATCTAAAATGTTTGCAGCTTTGATTTTAGCCCATGGCTAATATGAGTCCCCCACCCCTGCGTCATGTTATCAAGATATAATGATGTGTTATTGAGGATGTCAAAAAAGATCCACTCATCTGAGATGGGAATGTTCAGTCCACCCTTGGTTGTTGTTGTTGTTTGTTCGTTTGTTTCTGTTTTTATCTTCATCAATTTCCTCACTTTTTAATTCTAACATAACGACTACCCCAGAAGTGATGTATGGGAATGGCCTCCACAGGTCATCAGAAAAAGGTTGACTTTTCTCAGAGCCTTATAGTAAAGTGTTCAGCAAGTACATTCTCCCACCTATGGGCAGGCTAATTAGATTAAAGGTAGAAGATCAATCACACAGTCCTGTATTGGTAAGATTAATTACTCTAGCCCTCTGCAAATTAATTATTAGTGTATTACTTTGAAGATGGTGGAAACCTGTAGAGTGAAGGACTCACACACACACACACACACACACACACAGAGAGAACACACAAAAAGCAAAACATATCCCAGCTGAGAGATTTATTACCTTTATATCCCCCAGTGACAGTATCTGCCTCTTGGTTTTGAATATATTGCCTTATTATCATTAAATGCTATGCAACTCCTGTGCTTTTCAAGATCAGTGTCAGTTTTGTAACACAAAATAATATTTGAGGAATTATGGCCAAACTAGACATGACATTATTCATGTCTTTAACCCTAGCATGCGTAGGGATGAGCATACAAGCAAAACTTGAGTTCATCAAAGTTCTCCAAATTCCACTTCAGAGCTCATTCCATTTCATGTACATATCAGCTTGCAATCCCTATTTGTGCATGTGAGTATATCTGTGCCTGTGTGCCTGCGCGTGGGGAGGTTACATGAAAATGTGTGCATATTATTGTATTTTTCAAAATGTATGCATCAGTTGTGTGAATCTTTGAAACATATCCATTCTTCTCCCATTGATTAAAAAGAAAATATTTGTGAGCAATTTTTTAAAGAACACATTTTTCATGTGCATTACCCAACTGTATGCATGCCGTCGAACACATTTTTTGGTCTGCGACTCACATTGCAAACTCGGAAATGGATGGACTTCAACTGCAGACTGCATTCAAGTCCCTGTTCAGTCCAGAAGGTGCAAACTAGATAAATCCTGATTTCAAAACAAAACGAACTATCTCTCTCTCTATATAGATAGGTATAGATATATGCATGTACATAAACATGAATTTCTTATACATCCCTAAACATGGTTGCATTTGGGTTGTAAATAGTCCATTTATGCTTGTAAATGTTGTGTAAATGGTCCCTTGACAATTTATGCAACATTACTTTATGGAAAAACCTGAGCCCCCATTTTTACACAAAAGGAAGCTCACTAAGGGGAGGGGTGGCCCCTGGGCACTTGCTGGGTGCTCACTGGGCCGTCTGTGGCTTGTGCAGTGCAGCAAACAGGGGCGTGTAGCAGTGGCAGTTCGCCAAGTGCCCAGTGAGGAAGGACTGCAGTAAATACATCCATCCACCACTTGTCTACAAAGCAAAACGTAGGTAAATTGCCTGACCAAACAATCAAAACCTCAAGCAGAGTCTCTTTATAAAACCTGTGTAATGCCTTCTCCCATCACTTCTGTCTGGCAAGAGCCCTGCCTCCATCCTGCCAAGAGTCACAAGTCTGATGATAATGTTCTAAAATGGACTTGTGGTTCAAAATATGTATCTACACAGTGTGTGTGTGTGTGTGTGTGTGTGTGTATACATACACACACATATATAGTGTGTGGGGGGGAGGGGGGCTCAATGTTAGTAGAAATCACAGGTGTTAGGTTGAATCCAGAATCTGGCTTCTGTGACAGGAAGGGACGTTTTGCAAAAGGGAAGGCTCTATTTGCAGAAGGTCCTTCCTCCTAATTTTGGAGGATCCCCCTCCCCTCCCCACAGCTCGCCTGATTCAGCAGGGTCTCCTGATTCTCTGTTTAGCATTTTCAGGGGCTTGAAAGGGCTGCTACAGGCAGGAGGGGGCAGGGAACTTCACGTCCTTTGATACAGCAGTTGATCCAATATAAATCTGGATCCATTTGCAGCATCCATACACAATTCAAATTTGTCCAGGTTTGATTATATACTTTTATTTATTTTATTTGTAGTTCAAAACAATTTAATAACTTGCAGGACAATTTTTGTTTTGTTTTTAAATAAATATACAGCACTTTTTAATTTGCCAAGTTTTTTATACAACTATTATAATTCATTCATACCTCAGAACTATAAGGTAGCTACATTCTTCTTCTAGTTATTAGTTAAATTTGACTCACTGGGGCGGGAGACATGTGAGAAAGTCAAATTCTAGTATTCTACCAACTATCAATGCAAATTAGGAGGGGGCACGGTTTGATGGTTTGCATCAGCTTTCCCCAACCTTGTGCCCTCCAGATGTTTTGGGCTACAACTCCCAGCATTCCTAACCATTGGCCATGCTGTCTGGGACTGATGGGAGTTGAAGTTCAGAACATCTGGCAGGCACCAGGCTGGAGAAGACTGGTTTACATGTAGGTCGAATTCCCCACATTTTATTCAGGCATTCAGATTCCAAAAATCATCAACAAATGAGTTGAGGTATTCTGTTACTTGTTTCTATGGTAAATATTTACTATATTTTTATGGTAAGATTGATCTGCTGAAGTATATTTATTGTGAATCCTCATGATGTGCATTCCCTATTTAAAAGTAGTATTATGAAAGCTCTATACTAAGGATCCCAGACACAGTTGTTCTCTGAAAACATCACAGGCCATGGCATAAATTACATACATCAAAGCACTGCTGTTGATGTCGAAATCACATTCGTTGGAGATTCATCTTCACACTGCAGAACACTAATTATTCTATGTATCGGATTTCAGCTGGAGCTGTCAGATAATTACTCATCTAAGAAAAAATAGGTGAATCTCAACTGCTTGCAAAGTTCTCACATCCAATATACATCTAATATGGGTGAAAGGAGGGGGGGGATAATTTGATGACACACAATTAGATAGTATGAAATTCAGACCACATCTATTGAAATTAATCAGATCTGCGAAGGGTAACCTAAGCAGGCAAATTCTCTAAGCCAGAGTAGCCTAGCATTGTATCAGGTGAGACATTTGATGCCTGCAGAGTGGCATCTTTGATCGCCACCCATCTGGACTACCCAATTTGGGGATAGGAGGCCTTCCCCTGTTACCCCCTCTCAGGCCGCAAAACTCTGAGTGGGTGAGGAGCATTGGCTTCAACAGTAATCCCTATCTTCCAACTGGGGCTGTAAAACCCTGAGTTGGAAGCCTCGGGCCTTACCAGTCACCAGAAATGGTGCCTCCGAATACTCACCAACCCTACAGCCCACCTAAGGTTCCTGCACATAGCCACATATTTAAATGTGGCCAATCAACCTAAATAATTAAAACCAAAACAAACTAGTTAACTCCCAAACCCCACTTACAATGTGAAAAAGACAAAAAGATGCATAGCCAAAGCCAATCAGACTACGAGCCAAAAATCCCTACTCAGCCCTCAAAAGGACGACCAGCATAACCCACACTGCACACAGGGATGGAGGGAGCTGCACTTCAAAGATGGAGAAGGGAGGGCCCCTCAGCCTAAAATGGCCAGTAAGCTCCCCCCAGTGGGGCTGCCAAAGCACGCCAATGGTGATTTTCTCATCTCTGCCTCTCCCCCCCCCCCCACACACACACAATCTTCCCCATGGCCAGGTAAGCCAGACATGAGGGAAGGTACCTGCCTTCTCAGCCCTGGAGAGCCAAGATGTGTCAACAGCATTTGCTTGTCAGAGTAAGCTCAAAGTGACATTGCAGGTGTTTCAGATGGGAGCCCCCCCCCCCTCTGAATTTAAAAGAACATAGGGTTTCAAAAAAGCAGCAACTGATCCAACTTGGATTTCTGAGGCAAGCCAAAAAGAACATTTTCCTTTAACTCAGAACAACTTCAAAGGAATTATTATGAAACTGCAGCAAGCATCAAGTTTTGTGGCTTCAGCGTTGCAGCATCTCGTCTTTTTGAGGCTACGCTGCTATTAAATAGTGCTGTGAACATTTACTTATTTTTCAATCTATGGTCTTAAGAACTGCCTTGCTGGATCAATGCAAATTTCAAAACAAATATCTGAAATTACACAGCACAGCAGTCTAAAAACCAACCTCTTAATAAATAGCAACAATGCTGTTTAGAAGCATTGATTAGGTTTGAATTCATTTCATTATTATTTTTTTCCCACTCAACTGCAGTTTTATCCCATTGTAAACTCAGTTGACATTTCTAGCCTCTTCAGTTGCCAAGACAAAATGGAAAGTCTGCCTTAATACTCTACCCAAACTGAAATGAAAGCAAAAGTACTCAAGGACAGATATTGCTCAATTACCAATTACCATATTTTAGCCCCATTATGAGAATAGGTGCCATTGTTCTGTTGATCCCAATTCTCTCAGTAGCTCAGTTTGATGAACCTTTCTTCAGAATTACTATTGTATGCTATAACATCACAGGGTTGCTGTGTTATGCTTTTGTCCCTTCCAAGAGCAGCGGTGCTACATGCCAAGGACAATAGGGATGTCGCAAGCGCAGTTCGGGGTTTGAGAATTCAGCAAGCAACCCCCGCCCACGACCCCCGAACTGCACCTGCCGAGACGCTATCCTTGTTCACCCCCCGCTCGTGCCCGCTCATGCTCCCCGGTACTCACCCCGAACCTGTTCGGTGAGCACCAGCATTTTCACACCTTTGATTTCTGCGTAAAACAGGAAGTTAAAAAATGTGCATATTCAAATATGCACAGTTTGGAACTGGGAAAGCTAAATATGTGCAATATTTGAGGTATAATCCCTCTAATATTGTGCTTATTTAGCTTTCCCAGCTCCAAACTGCGCATATTTGAATATGCACATTTTTTAACTTCCTATTTTACGCAGAAATCAAAGGCGCGAAAATGGCGGTGCTCACTGAATGGGTTTGTGGTGAGCACTGGGGAATTCACCGAACTCGTGGGTGGCTCAAGTGCAGGTTCGAGGGGATGCGAGCAGGGGTGCTGCTTCGTAGGGGTGTACGAAACCCTGCTTACCTGGCTCCGCCGGGTTCCACAGGTGGGGGGAGGTGATCTTTTCCTCCCCCCAGAATCCTCGATGAGGGGGGAGGCAATCCATTCCTCCATCCCAGAATCCTGCCCAGCTGGCTCTGCTCCGCAGCCAGGCTGCGGAGCCGCCAGCCAGGCCAACCCACAGCGGGGCCTCCAGCCACTGCTGGGCGGTGCAGAAGCAAATGGTGTCCTGTGTAGGGGACACCATTTGCATCTCTACGCCAGCGTAAATATTTACATAGCCTATCACGGAAAAAAAAACAGCGAATGCAAATGGCCAACTACGTCATTTGGACCCCTCTGTTTTGCCGTGAGAGGCTATGTAAATATTTACGTAGCCTACCACGGTGGGAAAAAAAGGGAATGCAAATGGCGGCCGCCATAGCCGCTGCCATTTGCGTTCCCTTAGTTTTGCCGCGACAGGCTATGTAAATACTTACGTAGCGTATCATGGCTTCCGCAGGGATGCAAATTGCGTCCCTGTATTAGCCATGATAGGCTACCTAAGTATTTACGTAGCCTATCACGGCTATACGGACGAAGTGAATGGCGGCCACGGACACCATTCGCTATGTGTATATGCACTATGTGTATGTCTATGTGAGAGCCAGTGTAGTGTAGTGGTGAGAGTGACGGACTGGGAGCCAGGAGATCCGGGTTCTAGTCCCCACTTGGCCATGGAAGCTCACTGGGTGACTTTGGGCCAGTCACAGACTCTCAGCCCAACCTACCTCACAGGGTTGTTGTTGTGAGGATACAACAGAGAGGAGGATAATGTAAGCCGCCTTGGGTTCCTTGCAAGAGGAAAAAAAGGCGGAATATAAATGCAATAATAATAAATAATAAATATGCAGCGCGGATGGCAGCAGGTAGGTGCTCCATTCTAGGCCCATTTCGCGGGGTGGGAGGCAGGGGGGCTTCGTTCCGCCACGGATTTCGGGGGGCCAAATGCACTGGCATTCGGCCTCACCGAGATCTGTGGTGGAATTCTCCACCATGCCTACTGCTTCGGCAAGTGCCCGGGGAACCCAAACTAGGGTGAGTTCTTACATCCCTGAAAGACAACCAGTTGGAAAGTCTCCACTTGGGTCCATCATCTGAATCTCAAAATAAAGCTCAGCAAGCAGACAAACAAAAATATGTTACAACGGCCACAATACACTTAAGGTTTGGGAAGAATGGTGATCTGTTCACCTTGGTTCTTTCCTTTGCTGCAAAAGAGGGATCATTTATATCTGCTTAAGTCCTCAGGCATGTTGGATGCAAGCTTTGGGCTGATGGAGGGTCCATTGTAAATATGATCAGATGCAACAGACTTACTGGACTCTGGATCTGAATTGCCATCTCCCTCTGTCCGACTGTTGGGTGATGTCTGTTCGTAGTACTCCTCTTGTGGGAAACCAAGTGGTAAAGGATGTGATGTACTGGTGGTGCTGCTGGGTTCATGGTCTCCTAGCCCACTGTCACTGCAGCTTTCCTGAGACCCATCTGGCAGGTGAAATGTAACTCGGCGCTGCGACTGTAGAGGGGGGAAGAAAATTACATAGTTCCAGCAATGTCAACAAGCAATTGCCGAATACATTCAACTGTGGAAATGTATTATTTCAGTTACACAGGAAGGATGTTGTATCTATCCATGGCAGCTGGGTATAAATTGCAAGTTTTCTTCAACTGATCTCTTTTCTTATCAATCCAGCTTCACATAACTACTACTACTACTATTATTATTATTATTGGTTCAGTCTTATGCATATTTAGACATAAAAATATCCTACAATTCCCAGCATAATGCTGGGCATTGTAAGATTTTTCTCCTGCCTAAACATGCGTAATAATGCATGCTAAGTGACATCTTGAATGTGGGATCAAATCGAGATATGCCTTGTGCTTACGCAGAAGTTCTGAAGCATCTGATCATTTCTTATACACAAACTGGGTGATTTCATCCTCCAAGTCTATTTAAGACGAAATACATTCCACGTGTCTATATAGACTAGGATGGGGTGCGTGTTTCTTATTTTATGTTGCTCCCAATACATTGTGAAGGTTAAAAGGGAAAGTCAGAGTTGTACAATCTACATTCAAAAGGCCAAGAAAGGGGAAAGTGTGAGAGAGAGAAAAGAAGAATTAACGATCTATCAAATGACTAGAAATGTGGACTGCTCAGATTCATCCTTGACACACAAAGGTTACAACCCAATAAGATGTGTCTTTTATTTAGTGTATGGGGGGCATAGTCCCATGGGCTGCACACTTGCCACTTGAAAACCCCCTAATGTGGAGGCTCCCAAGATTTCTATGCCCTGCTGGGCTGAAGCCACAGAGGATATCTTTGCATCCCCATCCTCCAATCTCCTTTATTTGGGCACTTTGGAAGGGGAGGGAAGGAGGCTCAGGATAAATTGTACCCTGGCCTCTCTGGTCTCCTCCCCTCCCTGCCCACATGAATGCCCCCTCCCCCCCGTCTCTGAAGTTGGTTTTCTATTGTCTGTTCTTAGCGGTGGTGGGGTGTGTGTGTGTGATCCATCCAGCCTTACTTCCCATATTGATGTTACCCAAGTCTCTTCTTTAGAAAACTTCTCAGATATTACTTTGAACTCGACATACAGAACAATGCAAAGGATGTAACCACCCCCTTTTAAATGAAGCAGCTGAAGGGTTTTGTGCTCACAAGATAAAACACATTGAATTACAGTCAGATTATTTTTATACATCTAACATAAAACTGATATTTAAGATCTTAGGATTTCAGTAGCTTTGAAATAAGTAAGAATGGAAATATTTAATGTCTGTTTTCCCAAGCAACCTAAAAAAAGAAAGTAAAAAAATGTTTATTTTTCTTTTCTTCCCAGACATTTGACAATGGGTGGATTATCACTATAAAAATAAAAACAAGAACATCCTGCTATGTGACTGAATACCTTTTTTAATTGATCCAAAGTGTTTTAATCAATTAGGGTGTGATCCTACATATGTTTTGACAGAAATACGCCCCACTACTCCCAGCAGCCCCCAGCCAGTAGTAGGACTTAATTCTGTTGAAACATGCATAGGATTGCTTCCTTAATCTGAGTAATTGACTAAATGCTGAAGTGCTACAAAGAAAGTGTGATATAAATAAGGATCACCTGTAAAAATATGACATCCTTTTTTTTTTTAAGTGTGAAATGCTCTTTGACATATTTCACACTGTTGTAATTCCTTTCCTGCAATAAAGGAGGAAAATTATTTTTGCTTTCATAGATGTCCTAAGTGTAATTACATTTTCTCTAAGGAATGTCAGATGTCAAATAAAGTTACATAGTCAACCAGGGACATTTGCTGTGCAATCCCAGTGAAACACATAAGAGTTGTGGGGAAAAACGTCTCTCTTAAAATCATGATGAGCCCTGATAGATTCAAAGAAATGGTTAAACGACTGAATTACTATGTAATTGCTCAGTGATGAGCCAGGGCATTCAGACCAATCATCATTCTCCTTCGCACTCACCTTAGGGCTCAAGTAGATATTGTGTAGGAGATATATGATCAGGACAGCGGGTGTCAAAAAACAAAACAACAACAAGAAATGGACGGAAGACCAGTAAGGTGTGGGAAACAGCACTGGAGAAGAGGATGTTAATTTAGGAGATGTGGGCTCAGTTAAGTTTTTCTTTGCTTACAATTCTTGACACATCTCATGAAATCCCTGTAATCCACCAGAAGCTTCTCCAGCACAATTCCATTGTAGTTAATGTAACTTGTGGGTAACAGGGGTTTATTCAATCCTTTTCTTCAATGCTACTCTCTCAATCTAAATATGTTTCTATTTTTCCTGCACAGAGAAGGATACCTATATATTTCTTTTCACAGGGCAAATAGGAGGCTTGGGCAGGCATTATTTAGATTAAGGAAAATCTTGCAAAGAGAGAGTTAAACACCCAGTCATCCAGTATCACTTCTTTGATCCAATCCCCCCCCCCCAACATTAAAGATGCTTTGGTGTGTGGGTATGTGTGTTTAAGGTGAGAAATCAATATCATGGGTCTTCCACATCACATCTAGTTTGGCCCTAGATCAATTAATGAAATGTATTTTAATCAAATCATCCTTCTTTAAGTGGGTGCAAGCCCTTTTTATTGGCATCTAAGCTTAGGGTGTAGGCCACAGTGGCTTAGTGGTTAAGACGCTGAACTGCAGACCGGAAGCTCGGCAGGACAGCAGTTCGAGACCTGAGTGCTGCGTGACGGAGTGAGCTCCTGTCTTCAGTCCCAGCTTCTGCTAACCTAGCAGTTCAAAAGCCAGAAATTGCAAGCAGATAAATAGGTACCACTTCGGCGGGAAAGGTAACAGTGTTCCGTGCACCTGGGTGTTCAGTCATGCCGGCCACATGACCATGGAAGTGTCTTTGGACAACGCTGGCTCTTCGGCTTAGAAATGGAGATGAGCACCACACCCTAGGGTTGGACACAACTGGTTGGGGACACCTTTACCTTTTTTTAAGCTTAGGGTAAGGATGCCCATCCAACATCCTGCACACAATGTTTGGGTCACAAAATAAACCTATTAATGCAGCAGTAGAGCAATCAAAGTCCTTGTAATTCATCAGTGTCTGTGGTGCCCAATATCCAAGATGGGAAGCCACATTTTATTTATTTATTTATTTATTTATTTCATTTATATCCCGCCTTTTTTCCTCCAAGGAACTCAAGGCAGCATACATAATCCTCCTCCTTCTTCCATTTTATCCTCACAACAATAACCCTGTGAGGTAGGTTGGGCTGAGAGTCTATGACTGGCCCAGAGTCACCCAATGGGCTTCCATGGCTGAGTGGGGACTAGAACCCGGATCTCCCGACTCCCAGTCCATGTTCCACAGGTTCTTTTTGGACCCATACCTATGAAACTGAATCACAATGGAAATAAACTGGTAATCCTACCCTCACCAGCTGCAACATAGATGGTCAGCTCAGCTAGCTACCGAGCCTCACCTTCACCTTCTGCCTCTTTGATCTAGATTTGTTTCCACTGCCTTTCCCTTCCCATACTGGAGTTTTGGTCTGTGCCCTTGCACATATACTCAAACCTACACACACAGCATGTTGTAATTAAATTAATAAAAACAGACCCAAATCCTTGTTATTCTGTTACTATTTATACTCCCTCCCTTTGGAAACAAACAGGGAAACAGCTGGAGTCTGAGAATATTTTGTAATCTTATACATTCAAATTGAAATGCCTCAAGGAAGAAGTTTCAAAAATAAATGCGACAGAAGCTAAGTCCCTTCTTTTGGCAAAATTGGATTAGCGTGTCTTGCATGAGATTGCTGTAGTGATGACTATATGACAACCACCGCTTTTCTACTTTTCAGGAAGGGAGTAAAGAACACACACGCACACGTGTGTATGTGTGTGTGTGTGCGCGCGCGCATACATGCATTCTTGTAAAATGGTTCTAATGGTAAGAATTTAACATTTTTAGAAGATACAAAATTCTCCTGCTTTCAAGTTGGAATGGATTCAAGTAGGTGTTTATAGACCAAACTTTATGTGGCCATACATTCACTGTTCGTGTGTGTGTGTGTGTGTGTGTGTGTGTGTGTTGTTTTCTATGTCCCATCTTCTGAATTGGGGGGAGGGGGATACACAGCAAGGTGAGAAGGGGTCTCTTGGTCTCCAGTGTCATGCAAAATGGAAGAAATGAAGCATCCCTTGGCCATGGTGGAACCTAACAGTGGGTGGGGACAAAGCTCAGTGAGCAATTGACTGAAGAAAGAAGTCTTTAGTGTATTTATTAGCTACCATCCAGAAAAATCTTATGTGATAGTTCCACTCATATATTACCAGTAGTGATGTCTAGGGATATGGGAGAAAACCTGTTTTGGGGATGGAGCTCAATGAGCTTTTGTTGGTTCCCCTGCCCCCCCCCAAGCCAATGTCAGTCCATTTTCTGCTAACTGGCCCCACTCTGTCTGCAGCAAGTCAGGCCAGTTAGCAGGTTTTCCGTGTTCTTTAATTTGCACAAATTTCAGCTGCAATTTGCTCAAATCTCTATTTGCACAAATTGTGGCCCAACAACAACATCCAGAAAAAGTCCCCAGAGTTTGGGGGAAATCAGTGGCTCAACGCACAAATGCAAGGCAAGTCTGTCGAGCCCCCAAAGGGCTGGATTTCCAAGTGATGGGCATCCTTCATGATGACAAGCTCTCTCAAAGCTCTCCTCATGATGAAATTGGTTTTTCTGAGCATTCTCAGAGAATTCCCTGACTAGACTCTGGTTTTATGCAAGCCTATTTCTGACTAGACTCTGGTTTCATGCAAGCCTACTTCTGACTAGACTCTGGTTTTATGCAAGCCTATTTCTGACTAGACTCTGGTTTCATGCAAGCCTATTTCTGACTAGATTCTGGTTTTATGCAAGGGAATGTGGGGGGAGGGGGAATATAGGGAGATTTTCCCCGCTCTTTCCAACCACTAACCTGTGAGCTTCAAGCTCCTTACCAACACAATCCAATACCAACTTCAAAGCCTCTTCCCCAGATGCTTACCTTCCTCATCCTCCCAGGAAGTAGTAGATACTGAGAGAATCACCACCTCTTCCTTTCTCTTCCCTGCTCATTGCTGCCAAAGAACAAGGAAAGCAAGCATGCAGGTGGGGAGGGGGCTTGGAGGCTTGCATTTGGTGGGTGGGAAGGAGAGAGTTGGGGATGCCAAATGAGTGGCAGCGCAGAAACAAGTCTACTTGGACAATAACATTCCCTTCATCTTAAACAGAGATGGGGTGAGATTTCTCCTGCTTGCCTTGAAATAATGTAGAACCCATCCAGGTTCTCTCATGCTTACCCCACTGGCAAACTAGGAAAGAGCATAGATCATTTTATGAGCAAATCTAATACTTGGACCCACCCCACCCACTGCCCCCATCCCCAGCAATCAAAAATGTTCGGGCAAAGTGGAAGCTGGTGGCTCCAATTGTGGTGGGGCTATGATTCCATTCTGGGTTTCAGTCAGAACAAGCCAGAACTCTAAAGGAGTTATCCAAGGTGCTGAACCCATTTTGGGTTAGGGTTCAGCACCCTGGATAGCTCCTTTAGAGTTCTGGCTGGTTCTGACTGAAACCCAGTATGGAATCACAGCCCCAATGAAATTGAAGCCACCAGCCTCCGCTGCTTGGGCAGGTCTAAGAGCTCCACGTGGTGGTGAGTATTTTCCCTGTCCCCAACTTTCCAAAGGACAGCTCTTTAAGACACAACCACCCCCATGCAAAGCCAACTGAGTCATTCCTGTTGAACATGCATAATTAACAGAGCCACACACAAATTAAAAATGCACAACCATTACCCAATAGAGAGCAAGAGAGCAAACAAATAAAATTATAGCTGTGTACAAACGGCCTCTCAAAATTCCACCCTCTTTGTGGGCAGGAAAATTGGTGGGGAAATTTCACCAAATTTCTCCAGGGAGAGGAGAAATACTCAATCATTTCTCACAGGTAGGGGCTCCCCATTGGTAGGGGTTGTTGCACAGCTTCTTTCTCTTTTCATAAGGTGTGTGTGTGGGGGGGGGGGGAGTTCTGCTGCCACAGCAAGGCTGGGCCCATTTTGCCACAATGCATTTCTGAGGCGGGGGAGGGGGCAGTGTTGTGTCCAGCTCCAGGGGACAGATGGAGCTAGTGCTGTGCCAAAATCTGTCCTCCAATTCCCTGCAAGTTTTCTTCCCTCCATGAAAGGGGCTTCCAAAGTGTATACCTCTTCATTTTCTGGGAGTTTCATACTTTATTTTTGTAGTGATTATGAGCTTAGCTAATCACGGTGAGGCAGCTGAGGGTGCTGTGTGTGCTTTTGTTCCCTTGTCTTACACATCTCTCTGTTGCTCTGCAGCTAGGTATGTACGAAAGTCACTTACCTTTTCGAAGGGTGACATTTGCGGTGGGGGGAAGGTGCTCCATCCCTCCCCCCAAAATTCTCTCCGGCCGGCTCCGCTCTGCGAAGATTCCACAGAGCCACCGGCCAGGGCCGCCCACAGCCGGACATGTGGCCCTGGGCAGCCTGCAGGGACGCAAATGGCAGCTGCCGTAGCCGCTGCCATTTGCGTCCCTGTATTTTGCCATGATAGGCTATGTAAATATTTACGTAGCCTATCACGGCAAAAAAACACCAGCGAACGCAAATGGTGGAGGCTACGGCGGCCGCCATTTGCATTCCTTTTTTTTTTTGCCGTGATAGGTTATGTAAATATTTACATAGCCTATTATGGGGGGGGGGGAAGCCACTGGCACCTCTCTTTTGCTGTAATAGCCTACATAAATATTACGTAGGCTATCACGGCCAAAAAAAAAGGGAACGCAAATGGCAGCCGCCGTAGCTGCCACCATTTGCATTCCCTTTTTTTTGCCGTGATAGGCTACGTTAATACTTACACAGCCTATCACAGCTTCCGCAGGGACGCAAATGGCATTGCTGCATTAGCCGTGATAGGCTATGTAAGTATTTATGTAGCCTATTACAGCTATAATGCAGAAGCGAATGGCATAGGGATGTCAGAGAAGTTCTCCACGAATCTTGGAGAGGCCGAATGCCAACACATTCGGCCCCCCAAAATTGGTGGGGAAATTCTCCAACACCCCCCTGACACACCCCCCCGGGATGGGACTTACCTCTGTCGAATGTCCCTCTTGGCGGCGGGTCCCGGCGGCATTGCGGTGGCGGCGGCTGGTCTTCCGACTGGCTGCCGCCGCCGCCATTTCCCAGTAAAGTTAAAAAAAAAAAAAAAGTGATAGGCTATGTAACGATTTAAGTAGCCTATCATGGCTAGATTTTCAAAGTCAGCTGTGATAGGCTACGTAAATCTTTACGTAGCCTATCACGGCTGACTTTGAAAAAAAAAAAGCGCGTACGCAAATGGCGGCGCCCATGGCGCCGCCATTTGCATTCCTTATTTGGGGACGGGTAGTCTATGTAAAGATTTACATAGACTACGGCGAAAATAAGGACGCCGCCATTTGCATACACGCTTTTTTTTCCCTTCAAAGTCAGCTGTGATAGGCTACGTAAAGATTTACGTAGCCTATCATGGCTGACTTTGAAAATCTAGCCGTGATAGGCTATGTAAATCGTTACGTAGCCTATCACGTTTTTTTTAATAACTTTTTTATTTCTTGGCCAGGGAGACGGGGCGCTCCCCCCCAGCCAGAATTTCAGCGGGGAGGGATGGGGTGCCTCCCCCCCAGCCTGAATTTCGGTGGGGAGGGGCAGGGCGCCTCCCCACCCACCAAAAACCGCTGCGGGACCAGGTAAGGGACTTTCGTCCATCCTTAGAATGGCGGCCATGGACACGGCCACCATTCGCAAAGCAGCACGAATGGCAGCAGGTAGGTGTCCTGTTTCGCATGCCTTTTGCGGGGTGGGGGGGTGGGGGCTTCGTTCCACCATGGAATGCACTGGCATTCGGCCTCACCAAGATCTGTGGTGGAATTCTCTGACATCCCTATCTGCAGCCTTCCAAGCTGCCTGTGCTTCCTGATCTGAAAAATCACCCTATGGGAGGAAGCTTCCTCCAAGCTTCAATTGAAGTGTGAGAAGCCGAGGATGCTACAGGCTACCAAAGAGAAGATTGTACAGTGAAAGACACTTGTGCACATTCCTTGGCCACCTCATATGTAAGGTAGACACAAGAAACTTGAACCCAACCTATGATGATTTCTTTGAAATTTCCTTCTCCTTTGAATTTCTTTTCAAAGGCAATTTCTTTTCTATCAAATAGTATACGAATGGTTAAAAAAAAAGTGGGACAAATTTTTGGCACAGCACTAAGAATTTCCTCTAGAATTCCTTAATGTGGGATGTAGCAATACACAGTGGCTTTCATCCTAGGCTTTCCAGCTCTTGAAAAAAAAAAAGGTAAGTGTCATGTTGATTCAGGACAGATCTACACCTTGTGTCACATCATTACAATCCCGTCATGGTAACACTATATCCCTCTTGTGCATTTATACTTCATAGGACACACAATGACATCTGTTGCAGTATTTTGGATAATGTGGAATAAAAGGCAGGAAATAACACTACAAGCGGTATATCGAATGTGTAATGTGCCCCAACACTTATCAGCGCACTTCGATACCACCATAATGCAGGAGTGTAGATCTAGCCCAAGTAGCAAAATAAATACCACACAGCTCATATCTGCTGCTTCAGAAAGGTCAACAAAGCAAACTAATCTACACATCTCATCTAAAGTTCACCTGGGGATAGGCTGTCAGAGGCACTGGATATCAGGTATTGCCCCCTTTCTTCTACTTTTCTCAGCGTTTCTGGTACTTAGCACATCTGAAAGTCAAGTCACTAGCAATCACATCACTCCAAACACCTCTTTTCCCTTTGCTGCCAAATCCCATCTTCCCAGTGTAAATACACATGGAGGGCTGGAGTAACAAGAGCACCCAATGAGGATCCAGAGCATCTTACCAAATGATGGAGTTAAGAGTAGCCATACCTGAGCCTTCATTCCCAATGGGGCCTCCTTCCCCTTCAACATTATTAAGCTCTCCGGTAAAGCTAAATTTTGGCATGGATGTGCTTTGATAGAGTAAGAACCCTCTGACAGCTCACTTTAATTGTAAATAAGATGGTTTAGGGCCACATTCCCTCAAACATCTGATAGAAGAGGCACTACTTTTGAAACTGAAATGGGAGGTTCACTTTGTTATCCTGCAAAATGTTTTGCCACTTACTTATGTATGCATTTCTTGTTGAAAAAGGTATATCCTATGGTTCCACTTATGGGGTTTTTTTTTAGTGTGTATGTATAAGAAAGAATTGTCCATCATCAGGGGATCTTTCTCACTTATTTTGTTGTTAAAATCTCAGCATTCCTCCTAGAGAGGTAAATAGTGCTGTGCCAAAAACCCACCTGCCACTTGTTGTTGTTGTTGTTGTTCAGTCGTTCAGTCGTGTCCGACTCTTCGTGACCCCATGGACCATAGCACTCCAGGCCTTCCTGTCCGCCGCTCTCTCCCGGAGGGTGCTCAAGCCCATATTCATTGCATCGGTGATGCTATCTAGCCATCTCATCCTCTGCCGTCCCCTTCTCCTTTTGCCTTCAATCTTTCCCAGCATCAGGGTCTTTTCCAGAGAGTTTTCTCTTCACATTAGGTGGCCAAAATATTGGAGCTTCAGCTTCAGTTCAGTATCTGTCCTTCCAATGAGCAGTCAGGGTTGATTTCCTTTAGGACTGACTGATTTGAACTCCATGCAGTCCAGGGGACTCGTAAGAGTCTTCTCCAGCACCACAGTTTGAAAGTATCGATTCTTCGGTGCTCAGCCTTCCTTATAGTCCAGCTTTCACAGCCATACGTTGCTGCGGGGAAAACCATAGCTTTGATTATACGAACATTTGTTGGCAAGGTGATGTCTCTGCTTCTTACTATGCTGTCTAGGTTTGCCATAGCTTTCCTCCCAAGGAGCAACCATCTTTTAATTTCATGGCTACAGTCACCGTCTGCGGTGATCTTGGAGTCCAAGAAAATAAGATCTGTCACTGCTTCCATTTCTTCCCCTTCTATATGCCAGGAGGTGATGGGGCCAGATGCCATTATCTTCGTTTTTTTAATGTTGACTTTCAAACCAGCTTTTGCACTCTCCACTTTCACCCTCAACAAGAGGCTCTTTAGATCCTCTTCGCTTTCTGCCACTAGGGTGGTATCATCTGCGTATCTGAGGTTGTTCATAATTATCCCGGAAATCTTAATTCTGACCTGTGATTCATCCAACCCGGTGTTTCTCATGATGTACTCTGCATATAAGTTAAATAAGCAGGGCAACAATATACAGCCTTGTCATACTCCTTTCCCAATTTTGAACCAATCGGTTGTTCCATGTCTGGTTCTTACTGTTGCTTCTTGTCCCTCGTACAGGTTTCTCAGGAGACAGGTAAGGTGGTCTGATACTCCCATCTCTTTAAGAATTTGCCACAGTTTGTTGTGATCCACACAATCAAAGGCTTTAGCGTAGTCAATGAAGCAGAGGTAGACCTTCTTCTGGAATTCTGCTTTCTCCATGATCCAGCAAATGTTGGAGATTTGATCTCTAGTTCCTCTGCCTCTTCAAAACCCAGCTTATACTTCCAGTAGTTCTTGGTTTGCATACTGCTGAAGCCTAGCTTGTAGGATTTTGAGCATAACCTTTTGCTGGCATGTGAAATGAGAACAATTGTGCAGTAGTTTGAACACTCTTTGGCGTTCCCCTCTTTGGAATTGGAATGTAAACTGACCTTTTCCAGTCTTGTGGCCACTGCTGAGTGTTCCAAATTTGTTGGCATATTGAGTGCAGCACTTTAACAGCATCATCTTTTAGGATGTTAAATAGCTCAGCTGGAATACTGTCATCTCCTCTAGCTTTGTTGTTCGTAATGCTTGCTAAGGCCCACTTGACTTCACTCTCGAGGATGTCAGGCTCAATTTCAGTGACCGCACTATCATGGCTATCAGGGACATTCAGATATTTCCTGTATAGTTCTTCTGTGTATTCTTTCCACTTCTTCTTAATCTCATCTGCTTCTGTTAGGTCCCTGCCTTCTTTGTCCTTTATCATGCCTAGGGATGGGGGAGAATTTCTCCTAGGGATGGCGGAGAATTTCTCCCCGAAACTTCGGGGGGCCGAGCGCCAACGTGTTCGGCCCCCCGAACAAGTTTCGGGGAGAAATCCTCCGCCCCCCCGCCCCCCCCCCGGGACGGGACTTACCTTCCCTGAATGTCCCTCCCGGCGGCGGGTCCGGCTGGCGGTTCGTCCGGTGTTCGAGCGGGGCGGGAGCGGCAGCCGGTCTTTCGAGCAGCTGCCGCCCCCGCCATTGCAATGAAAGAAAAAAAAAAAAAACGTCCCCTGATAGGCTACGTGACGATTCACGTAGCCTATCACGGCAAGATTTGCAAAGTCAGCCGTGATAGGCTACGTGAATCGTCACGTAGCCTATCACGGGTGACTTTAAAAAAAAAAAAAAGTGTGTACGGATAATGGCGGCCCCCATAGGGAGCCGCCATTCCCCTTCCTTATTTGGTCGCTGTAGTCTACGTCAATGTTTACATAGACTACGGTGAAAATAAGGGCAACGCTATTTGCGTTGCCCTTATTTTCACCGCAGTCTACGTAAACATTGACGTAGACTACAGCAACTAAATAAGGAACGCGAATGGCGGCTCCCTATGGGGGCCGCCATTCGCGTACGCGCTTTTTTTTTTTTTTTAAAGTCACCCGTGATAGGCTACGTGACGATTCACGTAGCCTATCACAGCTGACTTTCCAGATCTAGCCGTGATAGGCTACGTGAATCGTCACGTAGCCTATCAGGGGACTTTTTTTTTTTTAACTTTCGTGTTCGCGGCCGGGCGAGGCGGGAAGCCTCCTCCCCGGCCTGAATTTCGGCCGGGCGAGCCGGGAAGCCTCCCCCCCCGGCCTGAATTTCGGCCGGGCGAGCCGGGAAGCCTCCCCCCCTGGCCTGAACTTCGCGGGGGGAGCAGCGAAGCGCTCCCCCCCACCGCGAAAAAGCTGCGAGAAAAGGTAAGTGACTTTCGTTCACCCCTAATTTCTCCCCGAAACTTCGGGGGGCCGAGTGCCAACGCATTTGGTCCTCCGAAGGTTGTTCGGGGAGAAATTCTCCGCCACCCCCCTGCCCCCCGCCACCCCCCGGAATGGGACTTACCTTTCACGAATGTCCCTCCCGGCGGCGGGTCCCAGTGGCGGTTCGGCAGGTCTTCGTCAGGGGTGGGGGCAGCAGCTGGTCTTTTGACCGGCTGCCGCCGCCGCCATTACAAGAAAAGTAAAAAAAAAAATGCCCCTGTGATAGGCTACGTAACGATTAACGTAGCCTATCATGGCTAGATTTGCAAAGTCAGCCGTGCTAGGCTACGTTAATCGTCACGTAGCCTATCACGGGTGACTTTGAAAAAAAAAAGCGCGTACGCAAATGGTGGCCCCCATAGGGAGCCACCATTCGCGTTCCTTATTTGGTCCCTGTAGTCTACATAAAGATTTACGTAGACTACAGGGACCAAATAAGGAACGCGAATGGAGGCTCCCTATGGGGGCCACCATTTGCGTACGCGCTTTTTTTTTTTCAAAGTCACCCGTGATAGGCTACGTGACGATTAACGTAGCCTATCATGGCTGACTTTGCAGATCTAGCTGTGATAGGCTATGTAAATCGTTACGTAGCCTATCACGGGGCTTTTTTTTTTTTTTTACTTTTCTTTTGAAGTTCGCGGCCGGGGAGACGGGGCGCTTCTCCCCGGCCTGAATTTTGGCCGGGCGAGGCGGGAAGCCTCCCCCCCGGCCTGAATTTCGGCCGGGCGAGGTGGGAAGCCTCCCTCCCCGGCCTGAACTTCGGGGGAGAAGCGAAGCGCCTCCCCCCCACCGCGAAGCAAGCTGCAAGACCAGGTAAGTGACTTTCGTACATCCCTAATCATGCCTGTCTTTGCACAAAATGTTCCCTTGAGATCTCTGATTTTCTTAAGGAGATCTCTAGTCTTTCCCATTCTATTGTTTTCCTCGATTTCTTTGCATTGTTCATTTAAGAAGGCCTTCTGGTCTCTCCTTGGTATCCTCTGGAAATCTGCATTCAGTTGGGTATATCTTCCCCTTTCTCCCTTGCTTTTTGCTTCCCTTCTTTCCTCAGCTACTTGTAAAGCCTTATCAGACAGCCACTTTGCTTTCTTGCATTTCTTTTTCTTTGGGATGGATTGAATTGCTGCCTCCTGAACAGTATTACGAACCTCCGTCCATACTTCCTCAGGCACTTTGTCTATCAGGTCTAATCCCTTAAATCTATTCCTCACCTCCACTGTATATTCATAAGGGATATGATTTAGATCATATCTGAATGGTTTAGTGGTTTTCTCTACATTCTCCAATTTAGCTGAAATTTTGCAATAAGAAGCTCATGATCTGAGCCACAGTCAGCTCCAGGTCTGATTTCGATATTAACCATCTGGTGATGTCCTTGTGTAGAGTTGCCTCTTGTGCTGTTGGAAAAGAGTGTTTGCTATGATCAGCGTGTTCTCTTGGCAAAACGCTATTAGCCTTTATCCTGCTTCATTTTGTACACCAAGGCCATGCTTGCCTGTTATCCCGGTGATTTCTTGACTTCCTACTTTAGCATTCCAATCCCCTATGATGAAGAGGACATCTTTTTTTGCTGTTAGTTCTAGAAGGTGTTGTAGGTCTTCATACAACTGATCAACCTCAGCTTCTTTGGCCTCAGTGGTTGGGGCATAGACTTGAATTACTGTGATGTTGAATGGTTTGCCTTGGATTCTTACTGAGATCATTCTATCATTTTTGAGATTGTACCCAGTACTGCTTTTCCCACCCTTTTGTTGACTATGAGTGCTACTCCATTTCTTCTAAGGAATTCTTGCCCACAGTAGTAGATACAATAACAGTCACCTGAATTAAATTCGCCCATGCCTGTCCCTTTTAGTTTGCTGATTCCCAAGATGTCAATTTTCAATCTTGCCATCTCATGTTTGACCACCTCCAGCTTACCGTGATTCATTGATCTTACATTCCAGGTTCCAAAACAATATTGTTCTTTACAGCATTGGATTTTCTTTTCACCACCAGACACATCCACAGCTGAGAGTGTCCTTTCGGCTTTGGCCCAGCCACTTCACTCTTTTTGGTGCTATTTGGAAATTCCCTCTGCTCTTCCCCAGTAGTATATTGGACACCTTCCGACCTGAGGGGCTCATCTTCCAGCGTCATGTCTTTTAGCCTTGTAATACATTCCATGGGGTTTTCTTGGCAAGAATACTGGAGTGGGTTGCCGTTTCCTTCTCCAGTGGATCACATTTTGTCAGAACTCTTCAACATGACCTGTACATCTTGGGTGGCCCTGCACAGCATAGTTTATGGGTTCACTGAGTTACACAAGCCCCTTCACCACAACAAGGCAGTGATCCATGAAGGGGACCTGCCATTTAGCAACCTCTTTATCTCCCAGGGAAAGAGGCAGTCATTTTTCTGCCTCTTTCACAAGAATTTTGAGAATTTCAGAAACTTTTCTCAGGGCTTCAGGGCTTACCTTACTGTAAGGAGGTAGCTGAGGGGTTTATGTGTATGGCTTCTTTATTTTACAACTTTAATCCTGTTCTAATCTTGCAGCCCCTCCAGCTGCTTGTGCTTCCTGGAAAGCTCCCAGAGGACAATACCAGGACTTCCTCCCTTGGGGCTTTCCAGTGCTGCTGCTGGCTGAGTGCCTGAAAACTAAGCAAGGCATTTTGGGTGTTGTTGTTGTTAAAAGTCTGGAGGAAAAGGAGAATGAGAAGCAGCAGCAGCAGCAGAACAACAACAATAACAACACTTTGCTCAGCCTGAGCAGCCACAGTATTCACTAGGGATGGGTGAACTTACCATGATCTGGGGCGTGTGACATTCGCCGGAGCCCCACCAGCCGCTTGCCCCTGATTGCCATGCACAGCGAGTCACTGGGTGGTCTGTGAGTGCCCAGCAAGCAGCGTATGGCTGCCCAATCCCTCACCAAGCTGCCATTTTGCATAAAAACAGCAGCTCGGCCTTTTGTCACGACGGCCGTTTTTACACAAATGGCAGCTGTAAAGCAGCTGTTTACGCATGATTGCAGGTGTAAATGATCATTTATACCTGCAATCTTGCAGAAATGGTCACTTTACAGCAGCCATTTTTGTGAAAACGGCCTTCACGACAAAAGGCTAAGCTGCCAGTTTGTGGCTCAGCTTGGGATCGGGGATCCCCACGTTTGCCCGACGTAATGTGTGCCAAGTCAGGCAAGTGTGAGGATCTGCGGACCAGTGTCCAGGGGGCTCATTTCCTTGTAGGGGTGAACGAAAGTCACTTACCTTTTCTCGCAGCTTTTTCGCGGTGGGGGGGAGCGCTTCGCTGCTCCCCCCGCGAAGTTCAGGCCGGGGGGGGAGGCTTCCCGCCTCGCCCGGCCGAAATTCAGGCCAGGGGGGGAGGCTTCCCGCCTCGCCCGGCCGAAATTCAGGCCGGGGAGGAGGCTTCCCGCCTCCCCCGGCCGCGAACACGAAAGTAAAAAAAAAAAAACGTCCCCTGATAGGCTACGTGACGATTCACGTAGCCTATCACGGCTAGATCTGGAAAGTCAGCCGTGATAGGCTACGTGAATCGTCACGTAGCCTATCACGGGTGACTTTAAAAAAAAAAAAAAGCGCGTACGCGAATGGCGGCCCCCATAGGGAGCCGCCATTCGCGTTCCTTATTTAGTTGCTGTAGTCTACGTCAATGTTTACGTAGACTACGGTGAAAATAAGGGCAACGCAAATAGCGTTGCCCTTATTTTCGCCGTAGTCTACGTAAACATTGACGTAGACTACAGCGACCAAATAAGGAAGGGGAATGGCGGCTCCCTATGGGGGCCGCCATTATCCGTACACACTTTTTTTTTTTTTTAAGTCACCCGTGATAGGCTACGTGACGATTCACGTAGCCTATCATGGCTGACTTTGCAAATCTTGCCGTGATAGGCTACGTGAATCGTCACGTAGCCTATCAGGGGACGGTTGTTTTTTTTTTCTTTCATTGCAATGGCGGGGGTGGCAGCCGGTCGAAAGACCGGCTGCCGCTCCCGCCCCGCTCAAACACCGGACGAACCGCCAGCCGGACCCGCCGCCGGGAGGGACATTCAGGGAAGGTAAGTCCCGTCCCGGGGGGGGGGGCGGGGGGGCAGAGGATTTCTCCCCGAAACTTGTTCGGGGGGCTGAACACGTTGGCGCTCGGCCCCCCGAAGTTTCGGGGAGAAATTCTCCGCCATCCCTATTTCCTTGAGCCCCTGCTGGATATCTGCATCATCCCTTATACTCCCTGTGTCTGAGTCCTGGCTTGTGATTTCCTGGGTCTTATTTGGACGCTGCCTGTTAGGCTCTCTGCAATGCGTGTAAACATTGCACTGCTAACCATTAAAAATCGTGGTTAGCAGTGCCACTTCCAGATTTGGGGCAAGACAGAGGAACTAAGTGCTTTCCTCCCACTCCCTGAGTGGACCTTCTCTGCATTGCCCCTGCTCATTTGTTTGCCTTCTCTCCCTCTTGGCTGAATCTGTACAACCCTTTGAAGGGAGAATGTGAGGCATGTGGAGGATGAGGCTCTTTCTCCTCACTCTCAGCACTGCTTGCTCACTTGAAGAGGACAGACAAACAGGCAACAATGGCAAGAAGTAGCTGTAGCAGGGGCAGGATTTTCTGGAGGTTGACACTGGGACTGTTGCTGGAGTGAAGGACTTATCCAGTGCCAATGATGCCCTGATTCAGGGGTGCAAAAGCTCCGCCCAACAGGCCTAATCTGGCCAATGGAAGCTCTGCATCCATCTGCAGGCCCCTTGGCTGCACAAGTCCTGCCCCTGGAGGTTACCAGGGGCTTGTGGAGGAGGTGGTAAGAAGAATCCCCACTGTTATTACCCATCACAGATCAGAGATAAAGATTTGTTGTGGGAGCAACACATAGGGGATTATTTAGCCGAGGTACCTTGGCTGGGGGAAGGTGCAGGGCAGGTGAAGCACTGATGGCCAAGATGCCAGGTGGATCATCAGTGCCTCAGCTGCAATGGCTTCACTGTGCATGGGGCTTCATGGACCAGGCAAGCCCACATGTGGTGAAATCTGGTCCCTGACCAAAGCCCCAGATCCACCTGGCACATCAGCTGGGGAGCAAATTAGTTCATGTGGGTGTAGCTATCGCCACCTGATGTCTTATGGCCCATGGAGAGCTGGGGGGAGGTGGTCATCCAGCCCACCCAGAAATGGTTCTGCACCCCCAGCCTGATGGTTAGATTTTCCACATTTTTTGGTGTCCCTGGGTGGGGAATGATCTACTTGCAGCAATTATGCCTGGTACACAAATACCTTCAGAGTTATCAAACTCAATCCCCTTTCAGTTATCAGCATTCACTAGGACTAAACTCAGGCTCCTCAGATCTGTTTTAGCAGTTCTCTTAAGTAGTGAAACCTCTGCACATGTCACACACACAGTAGGAAGGTGATCTTTGCTATGCCTTCCATTGTTTGAGAAATGGATCAAAGGTGGATTTCAATTGTTTATGAGAAGAGGCCACACAAGATCACCTCCCCATCATTCTAATTCTCTTTCATGCCAAAAAACATAACATGTTTGATGTGTTAATCATCATTTCCCCTTAACAACATCTACCAATTAAACTATCATCTTTCACACTTATCAACATCACAAGAGCCACATAACTAAATAAAAGAGCAAATAAAAAGAATGGTGGGATATAGCAACATTTAAAGTGTCACAAATATTTAATCTAGCTTTGAAAAGGCAGTTATTGTATGCTAACTAGTGTCAGAATGAGACTTAAAGGCAGACTTTTTTTTTTCTTTTAAAGAAATAGTGTGTGCGCAACATTTCACATTGGCATGTGATGAATTTTAAATCGCTCATGAACATACACAACAAAGTGATGTCTGGTGTGTGGATTGCATCTCCAGTATTAAATAAATGTATATATTCCAGTTTCCTACTTTTGTAGTCTGGGTTATGGCAGTTGGGTGTCAAACAAAACCTGGTTAAAATAATTCCTCATTTTTAATTATTTATTTAGCACATTTTTTTCCTGCCTTTCCTCAGAAAGTGCTCGGGGTGATTTGGGTTAACCTATTTTATTCTCACAAGAACTCTGTGAGTTATGTTAAGTTGAGTCACAGTGAAACTTGCCTAGCACCTTATTTGCTATCTTTTAGCTGCCGCCCCCCCCCCCCTCCGATCTTAAAAACTGTGAGTTCTAGGTCTCTTAAATTATTGCATTTAATCTGCTGGTTTTATTGTTTGTCTTGTACTGATTTTATCAATGCATTATTTTATTTGGTACTGACATCGTAACACACGGGTGCCAACCCATATATTACTGCAGGGTGCAATGCTAAATCAATCCCATCCCAGCCATACCATACTAAGGACTATACCATCAAGGCCAGATGATCTGCCCTGATTTTGCAAACAAGCAAGGTTCTGACTGATGCATGCCCATATAAAAAACATCCTTTGTTCCACATCCCCTTAAGTCTGAGTAACTGCTTTACCAAATCCTGCAGTTCCCAGAACCTGATTTTATTCATTTAAAGCATTTACATCCTGCATTTTGATTTTTTTAAAAAAGTTGTTCAAGGCAGTTCAAAAGAACAGCAACAAACCTCCACAAAGCCAAGCCATAAAACACCATTAAAATGCAATAAAACCACTAATTACAACTTAGCAAAATCAGTAAAAAACACAACCCAAGCAACAAACAACAACAAGTTTGCTTGCTGCCTCAGGAGTCTTTGACTGAGAAATAGGGTTGAAATGTTTAAACAAATATATATAGATAGATGTAATAAAAACAATTTCAGAAGTAGCACCGAAATCAGTGACTAAAAGCCCAGGCAAATAGAAAGATTTCAGTTTGGCATATATGCAGCATAGGTACTAGGGAATGTCTCTGCAGATGGTGTTCCACAACTGGGGGCCCACCACAGCAAAGGCCCCGATGGGCCAGATCCACACCTTTTGTCATATCATTATGATCCCATCATGGTAATGCTATATCCCTCTTGCACATTTATACCTTGTAGAACACACAATGACATTTGTTTCAGTATTTTGGATAACGTGGACTAAAAAGCAGGAAATAGCAGTATGATAGTGGTATATAGAATGTGAAATGTGCCTCAGCAGTTATCAGTGTACTTGAATACTGCTATAAAGCAGTAGTGTAACTCTAGCCCCAGTCACTACCAGCCTAACTTCCATAGGCATGGTCACCCAGAGAAGAGCCTCCAAAGAACTCCACAAAGATAGGTTCATAGGATTCTGGCCCATAATCTTGTCTTGCTCACAACAACCTGGCAACAGATGGACACGTGTGACAGAAGAAAAGTTTGCAACTTTGAATGTAAAGACAGATGTCCTAAAGTTTGCAGAACAGCTGAATGCGCAAACACTCCAACTGTCCCAATTTATCACAGGTAGCCCTGTTTTCTTGTCATTGTCCTTGACAAATCACCATTCCTATTTTTGTCTTTTGGTAATGCTTTATTCAAATCTTTTTAGCCTGTGTCACTAGAGATGACATTTTCCTGGGCACAAGCCCCTCCCGCAGTCTCTAGCAATTAAATTTCTGAATGTGGGGGGTGGATGCATCTCATCTTCAATATATACATGCACTTGGCATTAATGAAAAAGGGGTCATACATGTATATATATGGTCTTTCCAGCTGATCAGTAACCCTAGCCAAGAAGGGTTCCTGATTAGGTGGAGAAGCCCTATCCACAGAAGGCTGTAAGAGTGTAGGGCCCATTTCTTATGAATGCTGAATGAACAGCTGGGGACCATGGCCAGTGGGTACATCAATTTATGTATTTATCATTTATTTACAATATTTATATACTGCTCCGCATCAAAAGCGTTTGGAGCGGTGAACAGCAAAGATAAAAGATTAAGGGGGTGCATGGCCAGTGGATGCATGCCCCTTACTCGCTCGTGTTTTCATTAATATCCCTCTAGTGGATATGTACTTGTATTAGATGCAGGCATGCAGCTGATCTAGCACATTCTTCTCTAACTGGAATGACTGCTCAAGGTCAGATGCAGAGGTATTCCTTAGTCTTGCTACCCAATTCCCTTAAACAGTTAAACCAGGGAGTCCAGAGATTTAACTTGGTATCATCTACATGCATTCTGCCACTGAGCTATGGGAACAGTCTTGGTTTTATTGGCTGGGTTAGGACAACAAACAGTGAAATGGTTTTAGGCTAGGAATGGGTAAGAAATTCATTCATTCATTTTTGTTTAAAATGGATTTTCCCCATTTGCACCTCATGGAACTGAACACAGAAATGGATGCAATTTGCATTAAAAACAACACACACACCCAACCCCCAACCCCCATGCATTTTGGGGCTCGCAATGTGTTCCATGAAAGGAAAAAAATAGATGTGTTTGACAACATGTACATATTTGAAAAAATGTGCAAAGACTGAGTACATTTTTAAAATACACACAAACTCAATTTAGTCAATGGGGGAACACATCAATTAATGTGTCCAATTGAAAAATGTGCACAAAAATACCTACAGATTTGTCCCAATAAACAACAACAGCAACAACAACAAAACAAAACTTGGACAGAGCTGGCACAGAAATGATATGGGGATAGGGAAAGGAAGAAGTCCATGGAAATGGACCACCCCTATTTTATCTTTTGACATATTTTCTATTTGAGAAAGTAACATATAGGATGGAGAGTTCAGAATTTCATTTATTGGTTTGAAATAACCAGATTAATATTTGCTATCATTACCTAAGAAAATACAGACTTTTCCCAATGGCATGAATGTGGCTCCAGCCACATTGAACAGATTGAGGGTTGTTGTTTTTGTGTGTCTTTTTAAGCTGATGTGCAGTGCAATCTTTTGCATGTTTACACAGAAGTAAAGACCATTATGTTCAATGCGAATCATTCATTCTCAATTAATTAGTTACATATAGCCAAATCCATGAAGCCAAGCAATATCCCACAAGCACCACCTTCCAGAACTGACCATACCAGTAGGAGTGAAACCACTACCATGCAGGACTTCCCACTCTCAGCTCAGACAATTGCCCCAGTCACCATGGTGGACAGCACTGATAGCCACCAAGAGATCAAGGAGAATCAACAGGATCACAGTTCCTTTTCCTTCTCCCAACATAGATCATCATCATACAGGGCAAGAAGGGCTGTTATGCCAAAGCCTGGCCTGAACCCCAAATGAAATTGACTGAGATAATCAGTGTCATATAAGAGCATCTAGAGCTGACTAGCTACCATCCACTCAAGGACCCTAACTTGGCCTGTGTCAGCTACAGTGTAGATATAATTCACATAAGTATTCTTTTAAAAACATTAATTGCTGATAAGAGTGTATGTGTGTGTGCGGGGGGGGGGGAAGAAACCTTAACTTTCAGGTACATAATGAAGAGTGCATTTACATTTTGTAAATGTACTGTATTATTTATGATAGCATCAGCTTTTAAAATTAGATTTTTTCAATTGTGTTTCAAGCAGGTACATTTCTCCTTTCCCCATGTGTAGATACAGATTTACGTAATGGCGTAAGTTATTGCAATTCCTTATTCATTGTCCTCTGGACCCTCATTTTGCACAGTAACACTCAAGGTTAGAACATTAAGTGCCTGCATGATGAAGCAATATGAGCTCAAGGGATTTGGAAGAAGTTGGAAACAGCTGATCAAAAATCAGTTTGCTCTTTGTTCCTCCCTTCCCCCCTTTTTTTTTTATTTAAAGGTCAAATCTTTTTCAAGCTATATTCAGAGATCTAATTCTATAAACCATGACATAGATATGCTCAAGATAATGTTAAATATCTCCTCCATCATGAGATGTTTCTATCTGTTCTTCTTTTTAAGCTGGAGCAAAGGACATACTTTTGTTCCTCAGTTCATACTGTGGTAATATGAAGTGAACTTAGAAGGGTCCCCCCCCCCTCCATTCCTTGGGCTACATAAATGATGATGATGATACATGTCCACACAATTTTGAGGGAGGCTTAAAAGAGTTGCATTAAGAGTAGTAAAACTGCAAAAGGTGGTCTGCACATTTCTAAATTATGACGGTTATATCTCTATGCAAGAGAAACATTCACCCAGGAAGCTGAGAGCTTGTCACAATCTGACAAGTTACTCTCTTACTTTTGTCAGAGAAAAAAAGCTTCCAATATATGGTAATACATTCACAGAGCACTCCTATGGTTCCTGGAAGGGCATCCTAGGGGCCAAAGGATAGTGCAGACCCCCCCTCCCCCAAGGCTGTAGACACAGATATAACCTCAGGAGGGAAAAATCGAAGCATAAATTTCCCCCACCTCAGGCCCCATGGTGGCTCTTCTTCCAAGGTCACAACAGTGACCTCAGGAGAAGGTTGGAGAAAGTGAACAAAGGGAAGAACAGTGGGCAAGAGGGGAGGGGGAAAGAGAGACATGGATCCATTGGATTGGCAAGACTCTCAGTCACCCATCCCACCCACTGTAAGCTTGATGGGCTCAGAGGCCTATCCAGCTTTAAACAACAAAATTGGAGGAAAGGGAAGCTGTAAATGCCACCATCCTTATCCCTCCCTGCCTGGCTCTTGCTAGCAGAGCATTGGAGAAAGACATCTAGTCCTAATCCATCATCCACTCAGATAATGGTTAAAGCTCCCATTTATTTTAAGGAATCTGCTTTCTACTGAATGTTTGTGTAAGCTGACAAACACCATGAAGGTATGCATCATATATATATATATATATATATATATATATATAAAGTTAAAAGTTATGTGCTCTCTCTCTCTCTCACACACACACACACTTGCTTCACTCTCTTTAAAACCCTGGGCAATAAATTTGTGTTTTGTTTTCTGAGGGGGAAAAAAGGCCAGAAATCAAAGTGCCACTCAGTGCATATCAAAGAGTAACACCTACCAGATAGCACAAAAATCCCTGCAAACAAGGCCATAATGAATTTGGAACATAAAAATGAACTTCCTCACCATGCTTCAAACACACACACCAAAAACCTATCAACCCATTCATTTGCTGTTTCTGGAACATGCAGCCTTTATAACAGATAGCTCCAAACAAAGAAAAAACTCATTCTTTACTCCAAATTGATGTTCAAACATCCTATATTACATTTGCCTTTTTGATGCATGTGAAGGAGAGTGCCAAGAATCCTGCTGCCTTGTTTTCCTCCAATCCTACAGTAGAAATCACAGTGTGAGATCTATAACAACAAAGTGCCCTATATTTACCCACTGGCCTTCAGTTTGGAACTAGAGTCGTTAGGCAGTCTCACAGATGCCATCAATTAGCACTGTGAGCCATGGAGCTGGCACTAATTATAACCCCAATTGTCATTCTGAACTGCAAAGCCAAGATGTTGAATTGGCATGAAGACTACAGTCCTCTGTGGTTTTGCTTATCTTCTATTCCCCCACCCCTCCCCAAAAGACAACTTACCGCAAATCCTGGAAGCCAGCTTCTGTATGCTAATGGCTGTTTTATCTCCACCATTCAGGAACCACCAATTTGGTGGAAAGTATTGCTTCTTTGGGGAAGTGTTACAAAAACAGCATGGCTTCCAGGAAAACACAAAGCCCATATCCAGTTTCTCCTCCTCCTCCTCCCTATAACATGATGAGACAAATAGCAATGTAAGAGAAATGTTTTCCCACAATGGCCAGCCAGATGCCCATAGGAAGAACAGAACATGAGTGCAATAGCTCATGCAATCCCACTCATGTTCCCAGCAACTGGCTTACAAAGGGATAGTAGTGCCCCTAAAATTAAGCAACAGCTGAAGAATCCAAAAGTGAATGGCTAGTCTGCCCAAATCTGAGTTGACCATGTATTGCACTAAAACTAACATACTAAACAGAAAAAGTAAAAAAAAAAACAAACCTATTTTAACACCATGCATCATGCTCAAATAGCAGGGACATGTGTAGAAACAAGCCCTATGCAACCGTTTGCCTGCTTGCATGTAGGGGGAAAGCATAGAGGGAGGTGGGTGCACACATCAGCCATGCTCCCAATGTTTCTGCACACCCAGCTGTCTTTGTTTGCACACAGAGCGTGGTCTGTATAGGGATCTGTAAGTGTGTTCAGTTGAATGCAGTTACAGAGATGCTGTGTGATCGTGAGCCCTGCCTTATCAAGGTGTCCGATCACAGAACATGCTTACAGAGCCATATACAGACCTTTGTGCTCAATGCATGAAGGTTTGACAGCTAGGAATGCAGGCACATCAGGGACAGGACTTATGTGTGCCCCACATCCCCCTATATACTTCTGCTCTACACATGACCAGGCAAACACCTGCATAGGGATGCACTCTGAATTCTAGTCATATGATCCAATGTGCATAGGGAGAAGCAGGATTGCTTTAGAGTTCCCCTAGCCACTGTACATATGCAGGTTTGCATGTCTTTGGATCAACAAACATCACGTGTCCAGTCCATGTCTTGCATTGCAGTTTGCAGACATGCAAATGTATATATTTTCAGCAGGGAAGGGGCTGCATAAGGTGATAAGGAAAGAATTCAGGTGGCTGACTGACCCATCTCTTGAAGACCTGCCAAAACCAAAGCATTTTTGATTGGTTTTATGAGATACAGTCACTAACACACAATAAACTGTGAACAACCTCTGAAAGACATGGAAAAGGGCATGGTAGAGGTTTATACAATGTTTCATGGTGTGGAAAAAGTTGAGCAGGGAAGGTTGGTCTCCCTTAATACTAGAACTTGGGATTATTCCAATGAAGTGCAGAACTCAGTGGCTCGGCAAATTAAAGGCAGCCACCAGTGTGATCACACCACTCCATTGCTGAAGGAGTTGCACTGGCTACCAGTTGTTTCCCTGGGCCAAATTCAAGGTGTTGATTTTGACCTTTAAAACCCTATACAGTTCCGGCCCAGCCTATCTCAAGGAGCACCTCCAGACAGGCCGTTCAACAAGATCAGCCTCAGATGGCCTTCTCTCTGTCCCATCAGCCAGGACAGCTAGGCTGGTGAAGACGAGGGAGAGGGCCTTCTCTGTGCTGGCCCCCACTCTGTGGAACTCCCTCCCTAGGGAACTCCGCCATGACCCCTCTTAATGAGCTTCCACCACACATTGAAAACTTGGTTGTTCAGGCAGGCATTGGGGTGGGTTAGGGTATTTTTAGACGATGTTTTAATGTGTGATTTTACTGTTTTTAATTGTAACGTTGTACATTGCCCAGGGTGGTCGGGTGACTGGCCAGATGGGTGATTAAGAAATTTAATAAAATGAAATAAAAATAAATAAAAATAAGTTGATTGGCAATCGTTTCTGGAGAGACATTTCATGCTATGTATAATGAATATATGTATTTGCTGCCCCAAGACATGGTGATGATTACTGGCTTCAATGATTTTAAAAGTGGATTAGGCAAACTCACAGAGGAGGATAGATCTATCATGAGCCATTAGCCATGGTGACTATATAGCAGATGTTTTCAACCTCAGGCCTGTGGACCAAACCCAGACTGCCTGGGGGTCCCAATTTGGCTCTCTGGGGTTCTCAGACAGCTATGCCCCTTTCCCCTGGCCCTGATCTGTCAATCATTCACTGGTTTCCCAGCTTTTGCACAGAGTTCCCCCCACCCCCATTCTCAAAGGCTGAAATGCCTCTCCTAAACCTTAATTCATGGCAGTAAGAGCTTTAAGATAAGATGTGCTTGTGTTTTCTGGTATTTTTTTAGTGCTATGCCTAAAATTTCCCCCACTTTTTTGCCCCTTCTCATTCAATTTGATAGAAGAGACATTTCTTTCGAAAATAAATTCAATGGTGAAGAAATTTCTAGGGATGTACGAAAATCACTTACCTGTTCACGGATTATGTTTATGGGGGGGAGGCGTTCCGTCCCTCCCCCTGGAATCCTGGACGGGGGAGAGGAGCTCTGCTTCTCCCCCCCAGAATCCTCCGCGGCCAGCTGTGCTCCACAGCAGCCCTGCGGAGCAGCTGGCCAGGCCCAGCCAGCCCAGAGCCCTCCACAGCCGGATTTCCGGACGTGGAGAGGTCTGTGGGAAAAAAAACAGCACGTATGCAAATGGTGGTGGTTATGGCCGTCGCCATTTGCATTCCTTATTTTTGACGTCTTAATCTACGTAAATATTTACATAGACTAAGACGGCGAAAATAAGGGGAACGCAAATAGGGTAGTGGACGCTATTTGTGTTCCCCTTATTTTCGCCATCTTAGTCTACGTAAATATTTACGTACACTAAGATGGCCCAAAATAAGAAACTCAAATGGCAGCAGCCATAGCTGCCGCCATTTGCGTACGCCTTTTTTTTTTTAACCCAGATGTTTTAGGCTACGTAAAAACTTACATAGTCTATCACATGTGTGTAAAAAAAAACTGCAAATGGCGGCAGCGGCAGCTGGTCGGAAGACCAGCCGCTGCCGGAGCCACTGCCGCCCGGAAGATCCGCCCCAGGTAAGTCTCATCCCGGCCGGGGGGATCCGTGGGGGGGCGGGGGGTGGCAGGCCGTTCCACCACAGATTTCGGGGGGCCGAATGCACTGGCATTCGGCCTCCCCGAGATCTGTGGCAGAATTCTCTGCCATCCCTAGAAATTTCAGAGAAATTCTCATGGGTTGAGTTTGGGGTTCTGGGGCTGACCTTACTTAGGAAGTGGCCAAGGAGTGAGCACAAGTGTCCTGTTTTTCATTGCACACTCACCTTTCTCGCCACCGGTAGCCTCCTCAGCTTCCCACACTTCAATTAAAGCCTAGTTTAAGGCACCACGAGATAATTCCTCCCATGGGACTTTTTTAGATCAGGATGTGCAGGCAGCCTGGGAGGCTAGCTGTGATTAGGTGAGCTCAAAAACACCACAAAAATACATTATAAAACATCCTGAGAATGAGGGAGAATAATGGAAGGGGGAAGAAAACTTTCAGGAAACTGGAGGGCAGATTTTGGCAGAGCACTAACTCCACCTCATCCCTGGAGCTGGACACAACACTGCCCCCACCTGCATTGTGGTGGATGCAAATCGGGGGCCAGCCTACCAAAACAGTTGATGCTGTTACAGCACACACACACACCCCCTTATGAAAAAAGAAAGAAGCTGTGCTATAAGGCCTGCCAATGGGGAGCCCTACCTGTGAGGAAACTGTTGAGAATTTATCCTCCCTCTGGAGAAATTTGGTGAAATTGGCTCCCAAATTTCTCTGCCCACAAGGGGGAGAATTTCAATAGGCCATTTGCGCACAGCTCTAGTAGTTTTGGCCCTGCCCACTACTGCTTTGTGACCCCCAAGAATTTCTCTGAAATGGAATTTGGCCCTTGGGCTGAAAGAGGTTCAGTGGCAGTGCCCCTGCTACATAAAACCACTATGTTCAAAAGTAGTATACCCTTGAGTATGAGCTGCAAGGAAGCAACAATGGGGGAGGGCGGTTGCCTTGATACCCTGCTTGTGTCCACTGTGGCTAGTGCGAAGTTGGATTCTGGGTTACGTGGGCATTTTGCCTGATCCAGCACATCCTTGCCCAGAATGACAAAGGTTGCTATGCTATTACATAACAATTCCTGGACCTTGATTGTACAAAGAGGACTGGTCAACTTCTGTCAGGGCACTTTAACCTCCAACAAAAACAAGCCAAGGGCCAGAACAATCCAACCCACAAATGGATTGCCATCAAATCTTATAAATAAATTTGGCACCATCTAGCTCTCAGGGGTTCAGGGACAGGATACAGCATATCTCCATTGTCATGAGGCCATTGACTGGGTGCGAGGATAAGGAATGAAAGTGTTTCCCAAAATATTCCCTCAAGAGGTGGATTCTCTGTGGTCCTTTGCCAATCCAGAACCAGAAGGTACATGAATCAGCAATACAATAATGCATGCTCTTGTATTCAAAATATTTGCAAAGCTCCCATGTGCATTAAATTACTTTAAAAGGGGTTGAGAGAAATTCAAGGAAGTGTGTGCCCTAACTCCCAGCAGTTTCCCAGGGTGAGGCTCATCCATTGCACTCTGGGTGTGCTGACCCCTGCTTGGTTACTTGGATTGAACACGGTTACTTGGAGCCAGCAAGGTAGGTTGCCACCACCTCTTATGTCCAACTCAGGCCAGGGGACTCGCAGACCTTAAGGCATATGAAACAAGGGCCCACGCTGGGACCTTCTATTTCAATGCTCTAATCTTGAAGCCTTACACAGCAGCAATAATCAAGAGGAAAGCAGTACCAAGGCTTAATTGGTATAAAGCACATTATTTCACTTATGATAGGTAGTCAGTTTATTTACAAAAAGGGAAAGGGAAAAGAGATAACGTACCACAAACAAAGCAATATTTGGAAACAATCCTTACAAGGCAAAATAACACAACTGGCTAAAACCTGCCTATACATACCCAGGCATTGGTCTTCATTAGGACAGGGCCAAACAGAGACAATTGAAACCCAAGACATAAATGAAAATGAAGATGAAGACAATGGGTAGTTGTCACCTTCCCTGGTTTTATGCCCAAAACCTTTTAGTGAATCGAAGCTGATTCTTATTAGCTGCTATGGCCTTGAAGTCCTGGACAGCACTAGATAACAGACACAACTGGGCTAACTAATACATGTAGGCTCGGGCCTCGGCCTCACGTTTTACAGGCTCCTCGCTTTCTTGACAAAGTGAATAGATACATGGCTACTACCCATGTCAGCTGGAGAGCCAGTGTGGTATAGTGGCTAGAGCGCTGGGACAGGAGGAGTCGGGAGATCCGGGTTCTAGTCCCCACTTGGCCATGGAAACTCACTGGGTGACTTTGGGCCAGTCGCAGACTCTCAGCCTAAACCAGCTCACAGGGTAGTTGTTGTGAGGATAAAATGGAGAGGAGGAGGATTATGTATGCCGCCTTGGGTTCCTTAGAGGAAAAAAGGCAGGATATAAATGCAACAAACAAACAGACAAATAAAATGAGTCTCCAGGTTCAGAGATAGCATGGTGCTGAATGCCCATTTCTAGCAGGAGACAGCTATGCCCTTCATGCACATCTTGTGGACTTCCTATAATTATGTAGCTGGCCTTTATTGGAAAGGAATCCTAGACTAGACAGGCCTTTGCTCTCATCCAACAGGGCTTTTACGTAGTTTGCTACTTTTATTTTGCTAGGTGTTGTTATTGGTGTATAAAGCTTTAAACAACTTGGGGCCAGGATATTTGAGAGTGTGCCTTCTCACTTATCAGCCTACCCAGTCATGGGACTCATTGGATAAGGTGCTGGTGGTGGTTTCACCTGCACCTGAGGTCCAATTAGAGTCCATTGAAGTAGAGCTTTAAGTGTACTGGCTCCCTCTCTATGAACTTGCTTGCTTGCCCATTGATGTCAGAGAGGCTCTAACACTGTTTAGTTCAGTGTCTGCTAAAGACAGTTCTATTTAAACAGGGGTTTCCTAAATGAACAGCCACGGTTTTACTGGGGCAACTTTATATTAATTAATTAATTAATTAATTAATTAATAGTTAGATTCTTTTTTCTATTCTTTTTTCTTTACTGTTCACCACTTGGGAATCTTTTTGAGATATAGAGTGGTTTATCGATTTTGTAAATAAATACATACTTATCGTGAGTGAAAATGTGAGCATGGGGGTGGGGGTAGGGGTGGGATGGGATTTCACTTTAAATAAAATATGTGAGGGTCTTAAGGGACCCGTCTATATAAAATTGTTCCCAGAGACCACAGAGCAACTGTTGACCAGGCCCAGCCCTGCAATAATAACACAGTGCAGTTTTTTCACTGGAAGCTGTTCTGGAAGCTGTTTCCATATTTGCATTCAACTACAAAGAGGTTGGGGTGGAGGAGAAAAGCCTTTCTTTTTAAAGGATCATTCTTCAGTACAGAACAAATCCCTGCCTGGCTATGCATCTTTAGCAAATTTATCAGCCAAATACGTTTTTCAATGCCATTTAGGGGAAATATATATTACAATTCAAAAGGCAGGCAGGGCTCCTTTCTGCTAGAAAAGGCATTTTAAAAATGATGTTCAGAAAAGATGTGTATAAATGGGGAAAATTTACAAATGAGGGCACAAGGTAGGACAGAGATAGGGCATTGTTCCTGACAGTGGTTTCAGTGATTGTTGCCATTGGGTCCCATTATTCACATTATTGCAACGTGTTGTACATGGAGCTGACTTTGAAAACATTCCAGAAAAATCCAGTTGGTATAGAATATGGTTGCTAGAGTGCTAATTAGGACTGGGCAATGCAAAAACATTATGCCAGTGCTTTGTTTTCTCTGCTGGCTCTCAGTCTGTTTCCAGGCCCAATTTAAAGCCCTGGTGTTGACCTTTAAAGCTGTCATCACTGAGGACCTTCATACCTGAAGACTACCTCTTCCCACATGTACCAACCTGATCTCTGAGATCATCTTCCAAGGCCTTCTATGATTGCCATCTATCTATCGTACCTCACTTTGTGGGGGCAATGAGCAAAAGGGCCTTCCCAGTAGTGGCCCGTGGGCTGTCAAATACCCTTGCCAAAGAAGCCAGTCTAATGTCTACTTTAATGTTACTTTGGTGCCAGGTAAATACTTTTATACCATGTTGTGGTTCTAACATTATTTTAGCAAATGGTTTTATTTAGTGATGTGCCAAAAATGTATCCAACATTTTTTCAACCATTCTCATTCAATTTCATAGAAAGGAAATTGCTTTCAAAGAGAAATTCAATGGTGAAGGAAATTTCAGATAAATTCTGATGAGTTGGGTTTGGGATTCTTGTGCTTAACCTGACAGAGGAGATCACCGAGCAGTGTGCCCAAGTGTCCTATTTTTCATTATACAATCATCTCTCTGGTAGCCTGTGGCCTCCTCAGTTTCCCACACTTCAATTAAAGCCCAGGGGAAGACATCATGAGGTAATTCCTCCCTTGGAGCCTTTTCAGATTTGGATGTGCAGGCACCCAAGGAGTTTAAAGGATGTCTAAGAAATCTGTGTGTGTGTGTGTGTGGGGGGGGGGGGTGATGAGTTTTCCTAGGCTTTTCCCCCTGGACTTTATTTCAATTCCCACTGCAGCATCTGACTCAATCTACAGCGAGTTGGGCCAGTTCACAGTTTTTCTGGGAATTTTGCACATGGGGGGGTCATCTGCAATTTACACAAATTATGGTTGAATCTGCACAACACATGGCCAAATTTGCACATGTTGCAGGCAAATTTACACAAATCATGGTCAAATTGGGGTGATTTGTGCAAAGTCAGGTGTAATTGGTGCGGATTGCTCAGAAATTTGTGCAAATTGCAGAATCTTCCAAAAAATGTGCAAAAAAGTTCCCAGAGTTTGAGGAACAGCCTGCAGCTTGATTTGCAGATACAAAGCAAGCTGTACACACCATGGAACTCCATCAGGTGAAAAAAGAACCCTATTTCCCAGAGGCAGATATCCCTAGAGAGGCTGCATAATAATGAAGAGATGTGTAACAGAAACACACACACACACACACACAGACCCTTGGCTGCCTCACAGTGATTAGGTGAGCTCAAAAACAGCACAGAAATGAATAATTTAAAAACCCTAAGAATGAGGCAGAACAATGGAAGCCTCTTTTATGAGGGGGAAGAACGTTTGCAGGAAATTGGAGAACAGATTTTGACACAGCATTAGTGCCACCTCTTCCCTGGAGTGAGACACAACACTGCCCTCCTCACATCTGCATTGCTGTGGATACAAAATGGTAGCCAGCCTACCAACACATTCGATGCTGTTACCACTTGTATTGGCAGCAGCCCCCCACCCCACCCCTTATGGAAAAAGAAAGAAGCTGTGATACAGCCCCTGCCAAGGTAAACCCTACCTGTGAGAAACGGTTGAGAATTTATCCTTTAATATACCAAGTATCATGCAAACATTTAAAAGAAAGAAGAAGTTCTCAACATTTGGAATGAACCACATTTAAGGTTGTGGGGGGGAATCTTAAAGTTTGGTAGGAACAGAACATAAGACTGGAAAAAAAATAAAAGAGAAACTGTGGCAGTGGGAGGCAGGCATGGGGAAACAACAACACAAAATGGACAGATCATTTCATCCCTAATGCATATTGGGTCAGTTCATATCAGGTCAGTACATAGGGGAATTCACAAAGATAAAATTCCTCAAGCATCCTGAGCTCATGCTCCCAAAGTCATTACGTGGGAGTTACAGAACTATGAACAGGGCCTCACTATATAACCCCTTTCTCCTCCTGTTTACATAACTATCACCTTCACTGACCACTTGTGTTTAATGAAGACAGCTCTAGACAAAAACGCCCAGACCACAATAAATCTTTTAAGTGGTCCGGAGACTCCTTAAGGAGTTCAGTCCCTTCTGTGGACTGGGGTGAAGTCTTTCTTACAGTGCAATCCTATTCATGTCTACTCAGAAGTAGAGCATGTCACGTTCAATGGACTAACACCCCAGGGCAGAATCCAAGGAGGTGCTTATGCCCCCTCCCCTGAATCATTTATGCCCTGCCGATTTCCCTTCCACAAGTGGTGAGTCCCAGCTATTCCATTGCACAAGCGGGACCCACCACTTATGTAAGGGAGCTTTACCGCTTCCTTATGAGTGGGAATTCATTTCTGGAAGGAGGCAGGTCAGTGGAGCTCGCATTCCTGCTTGTTTCTGGTTGCCCTGGAGGAGCTAAACTGCCGTTGCACAAGTGGCGGGGACCGGGGAGGGCTTGCACGACGCAGCTGGCTGGCAGAGGTGCAAGTGCCCCATTGGGTTCTGCCCCTTGTAAGTGTAGAATTGCAGCCTTAGACACATCATTCTTTTAAAATGCACACACCGATCAGCAGCTTCTTAGATTCCTATTTAAATCACTTACCCAGGAAAAAAGAAGAAGGTACAAAAAGACAGAGGAAAACTGGGCAGCAGTAAGAGATAGCCGTCTGTGGTGGCAAAATAAAACATAAAAAATGTCTATATGAACAAAAATACAACCTCTGCATTCTATATATATATCTGTATAGCTGTAATATGGCAGAGTGGAGAGATGTATTACCTGCCTATTCTGAACTATCTTCCTTTCTGGAAGATAGTTCTGCATCTATCTGCAACACTTAACTACTCCAGATGTTTCTTCTGTGTCTCCTAGCTGTGCATTGTCTTTCTTCAATTAATGCCTTGTTAAGCCAAATGCCTGTCTTGACTAAGTGTTTATCAGCAAGCCACTGGTTTCCATCACTAACCCCCTCTTATGTATGGAATTGATTTGCTTCGGAAAGCTATACGTGCAGTAATAAATACGGTATTTTTTATTGTTATTATTTTTTAAGAAAAGAAATACTGGAAACAAAACTTTATATATTATGGATTCACTCAAGGTTAATTCTTGGGATACAAATGAGGCTTGGTCTGTGCTGTGGGCAGTTCGTATGATCAGTGCAATGTGGGAGCAGAGAATTCATGGATGACATTATAACAAAGGATGGAGAAGACCTCCGTTTTAAACTTTGGAGTTGTGTTGAGTGAAACTGGCCTCCCCATTCCCCATTCCCAGGTGCCTATCCTAACATTTGTCCCCCACCCCCAAGCACCGGGTTGTTGATGTCTAGATGGACCAATGATCTGTCTTGATATACGTGATGATAATATCACTCTGATGGGAGCATCTATGGGGTAAAATCAAATGGCAGCTCCCAGTGGGAAGAAGCCTAGGTAGTAGTGGTGGTTTCAATCCCTTCACCCATGAAATTCAGTGCCCCACACACACACACACACACCAGCTGAAATGCTACCCACCCCACTTTACCATCCACAAATGAAGCAGTAAAATGCGGTGGGGGCATTTCAGCTTGGCCACTGAGTGCACAAAACCCTCCATGTATAGAAAACTAGACTGTTAGGGAAAAGAGTCCAGAACCCTTCCCCTTGGCATTGTGTTTTGGGATGTATGCATGTATGTTGGTATGTATTTATTTTGCGTGGATCAACATTTAATCATGCCAGCACCCATCACCTTTCTGAAGTATTACAGCCCAGGAACAGACGTTGTGAGAACCAGACATGACATGTCTACATACGGCAGATGGGAAGAGAGTCTGGAAACACTGCCCAACATTGGTGGTGGAAGGCATTTAGGCATAATGAAATGTATCAGTCAGTGTTCTGTATCTTGCTCCATGCTTCGTTATCTTGCAAATGGACAGAGGACAATTGGTTTCCTCCACAGTGAGCACTGATCATTTTCTACTCTTTCTCTCTTTCTCTTTTTTTTGGCCCTTTTCCTCTCTAATTGAATGTTCTCAAGTTCACCTTCCCATGGCAGGTGCTAATCATCACTTCCAAAATAACCCTGAGTTTGTTTAATACATGTTGGCTGCAGCCAGAGAATTAAAGGAAGGAAACACTGGATATGAACTTGTCTTTGGTTTTATAGCATTTTATGATGCATTTTTCTCCTTAAAAGCAAGAAACCAAGATATATAAAGAACAGCCATGCCCCACAGAGAGATGAATTTGGGTCCCTTCAATCAGTGTCCCTTGGTGTGTGTGTGGGGAAACAATGATCATTATAAGCAGCATAAACAATAGTTGCAATTGAACCATTCCATTTTCTGTAAAATGTTTCCAAAGTAAGAGACACACATGCCCCAAGTGACTCCACAGAAAAACTATCCATTGCCATCACATTTATCATACAACTAGTGGCCATTTTGAATGGGGTTGACTGGGAATGGAAGCAGCACTTCCTGGGGTCATAGAACATGTGAAGGTCATGTCTTTAATAGCCCATAAAACAAGTTGTTTGTCCTCATCATTGCACACATGGAAGCACAGACTGATGTCTCCCATCAGCCAGAGGAACAAGGATCACTACAAGGTTGCAACCCCCTCTTTCTCTCTCAGGTGAGAAACCGACTGGACCCATCCATTAGAAAGGACTTTGGTCCAACTGTCTGTTGCCCTGGGACTGTGACAACAATGGAAAGGACATTCCGGCCTCTGCCAGAGGAACAAGAGACACTGGCTGTTTTGTTTGTTTATGGTATGTGTGTGTGTGTTGTTTTAATGTGTTATAAGCCATCTAAGAGATCATTTGACTGAAAGGTGCAGTGTGTATGTGTGTATACTGAGGCTGTACTGAGGGAGATAATAAGGGGAGCAGGGCCATTCCACCAGCCCTGCTGAAAGACCTTTTTGTTCCTCTTCCCTCCCCATTTCTTTTCTTGTTTGCCATGCATTTTTTGATTGTAAGCCTATGGACAGGGTCTGTTTTGTTTTACTGATTATATCTAACTCACTTCAGGAGCCTTTTTGGCTGAGGAACCAGCTAAAAAATACTCTCCATGGGTTTGGGAGTGCAATGCATGCTAGCTCGAAGCAGCCAATGAAAAACTGGGTGACAAATATGCTTGCCAGGTGTGTTTTTTTTTAATGGTTGTCAGACAAGCCACCCTATTTTTTTCCTCCAAAAACTATTACAATGCAGCAAGGCATACTTGAATACTTTCTTATGGCCACCAGAGAGTTTTCAGGTGATTTACATTCCACTATTGTTAATGGCTCAATGTCAGTAGGAATGCCCTTATTTCTTCACAATTAAAGACTGTAAATTCACTCGCATGACAAAAGGCTGTCTCATTCACGATTACACACCCCTCTGGGGACTGACAGCACAAATGAAATGCACTGAGCAACTTGCAAAGAAAGGAGTTGCTGCTTCCAATCAATATCCCACCTGCCACTCCAACAACATGTGGCCCTCCAAGTCTATTGCTTTGCAAAGTTCTTTACTGGTGTGTCAATTGCATGTGGGTGGACATCTCACAGAACCTTTTGCAGGCTGCATCTCCTAGGAAAGGATGTCAGTCAACTTTGGTTTTCTAGTCATGCAAAAGACAAAAGGGTTTTACAGGAGCAAAGCAAACACAACTCAAACTTGTTGCACTGATCATATATCTTCTTTATTTACACAATGGAAATTCTGTGTTTTTTTAAAATTTACTATAAATATTTGTATCCCAACTTTTCACTAAAAGTGCCCAAGGCAACTAAAAACAACACCACCACATGGGTTTGTTTTAAATGGCAGTAGCTAAAGTGAGTTTTGTTGTTGTTTTCCCTTAAAACCAGCAGAAAACTGAAACATCTTTAGAGAGAGAGAGAGAGAGAGAGCGAGCTGGTAATTCTAATCTCATCATTTCAGTGTGGACATCATTGCAGGACACCTCTGCTGTGTTACAGAAATATAAACAAGGCATCACATCAAAGTCCAGAACCTAGAGATCTGTTGAAAAACTAATTTTATCAAAACACATAAGTAGCCCTAAGACTGCAGAGAAAAGTCACAGTAGGGCATTAACAGTCACAAAATGTCACTAAATTTAGTGCACGAGCTTTTAAGTTCTCCAGAATTCTTCACCAGGTTAGATGTTAAGGAAAAGAGAGTTGGGCGGGGTGGGGGGAAGTGGCATGCTTCTAAAGCCATAGCACCTGCAGATTGCAATAGTGTTAAGACTTAAGAGGGATTCCAGGAGTACTTATCCAGACTTAACTGACAAGGGTGAGATGTGATCTCATGGATGGGGTGAGGGGAGCTGATTAGGGATGAATGGATCTGTCAGTTTTGGTTTCTCTTAGTTTCTTGTTTTCCCAATCTTAAATCCAGTTCATCCTGAACGAGAGAGAGAGAGAGAGAAGTTGTTGTAAAGCAGCATAACAAGGAGGCTCTGGACCCAATGTGGTGCAGTCAGTCTTAAGGTAAAATGTATAAGAAACATAGAAAGACTAACAGAGTATTAAAATATATATTTCAGCTTCCACCCTCATCAGTAGCTGTGCTGTTAAATGGGTATCTGGAGTGGCAGTTTGGAATGTGTGGAGATGAAAGTTCCTTAGGAGAAAAAGAAAAGAAAAGAAGTATGGTTAGTGTAATGCTTACAAATCATCCTCCAGGTTAAGGCCATTTGGACTAAAAGTTCTGAGTCTGTACATCCAGACATTTTCCCTTTTGTCTTTCAGGAGCACAATTACTAACAACATTTTTTTGCATTTGACAGTCATGAACGTGTACTTCTACTTATGTGGTTTATTTGAGTGTTTGTTTGTTTGTTTTAAAAAAATGTCATATGCAATATATAGGGAAAACTACAACGAACCTAAGAACATGATTCTGGAACCACAAATCTGCGATTCTTGCCAAAAAAACTGGAGCAGCCTGTTGCAAGACATTTCAACTCTATCGGATTTACAGTTGGTTCCAACAGAACAAACAAAAGTCCCTAATATGCTTGAGAAAATTTATTGTTAATACCCTGTTGTTAGTCTTTCATATACAGAGATGGTGAGGGTGCCTGTCTCACTCCTGCCAAGCTCTGCTCCTGCTTGACACCCCCCCCCCATGCATGACAAGCTGCCCGCACTTACCCTGGCCCTGCTTGCATATACACAAGATTCACTTTCTGTATAAGTCTATGTGCACAGTGTTGCGATCACCATGTTTTTTCAAAACATGGCGATCATGGCAGAGGCAGGTGGGGCCCAGGTAAGCGTGGGTGGCTCAGTGAGCAGGTGTGCAGCCTGAGCATGGGCCCAGGGATGCATGAGTGTGGGGGGAGGGCTGGGTGGGTGCCCGGACAACCCGGACGGAGGGTGCCTGCCCATCCCTATTCATATATGTGTGTGTATGTCTGTGTATGTGTGCAGGAAATCCATATGCATTTTGTGAGCATTTCACCCAATACATACATGTTCTTGGAGACAATTGGGCTTAGTTTACAAATTTGGGGCAATTAATTTCCCTAATACCATGCATTTTGAACGGCATTGTCCCTAATATATGCATTTTGTACACATTAGTTTGGATGGGGAACTACTCCATTGAAAAATTTGAGGAAGTGTGAATTTCAAAAGATAACTGAGTTTTGGTTCATGTATCGGTCTGGAAATGCAAAATTAGGTACGTTCGCATGAAAATGAAAACCAAACAGCTTTCTCCCCCATCCCTAGTGGGGACACGATACAAATGTAAATTAAAATGAAAAAGTGTCTACCTCACGTGGAACATTTATTACTATTACTATTATTATTATGTACATCATAACATAATGTCCCAAATAGTATGTGCCAGACATGGTCTGAAGGCACATGAGGCAGCCACCTTGCTGAAGCTAAGCAGGTCTGGGTCTGGTCAGTGCTTGGAGGAGAGGCCACCTGGGAACCGCACGTAGCCACCTTGAGTTCCACAGTGGAAGAAAGGTGGGATCTAAGTGTAATAAATAAATAAATGACAACACCGGTATGTTTCCCAAGCACAGTGTCTGCATATGTTCACTTGGAACCATTTATCGGGGAAAGGGCAGGGGAGCAGACAATTCAACATAAAACTGAGCCATAAACCAACCCAATTGTTAAAACGAACTCTGCTTTCTGCATAGCCAGGTTAGCATTAGCTGGTAAGGCAGCATGCTGAATCATAATTCAGTCCACTCCAATAGTACCACATGGGCTCCAAAGATGCCATTAGCACCTTCTCCTAAGATACACCTGTGTGCGCAACTCACAGAACAATAATGATCTTATCTGCTCTAACAAGCCTGAGAAATTGGCTGCCGCTGAAGGTGCGCACTGCCAAATGCGGCATCTGTGAATAACAGAGATCACTTCATTAATGGAACTGTTCAAATTACAGCTGTAAGTCTCCAAGAATGGAGAAAAGCTGGTTCTGCCCAATCAGAGCTACATAAGTTCACAACCACGACAAGAACTTAGAGATAACTCAGCCTGCTTTGAAATATGGCTATTTCAGCGTGGATATTTCTGACCCTTTCTATCCCGCTCCCTCAGAATTTGCCGCAATGTCTAAGTGAATATTGGATTGCCTTGGAAGAACCCAGGATGAAGAAGATTAGGTGCTGCAGCGCATAGAGTCTTATTGGTTCTGCTGCAGTAGGGAGAATTTCATTTAAAACCACAATGGTTCATTCACCAATGAAGCCATTCACAATGGCAACAAAAGTACCGTCAGTTCAGCCCTGAAAACGGCTTTCAATATGTACTGCTGCACAGAAGCAGCAAGAGTTACAGAGAGTTGTATGGATGTAGCTAATCCCAATTTTTGCCCAATAGATTTGTACCCAAGCTTTTCTTTCATGCCTCCAGTGAAGGAAAAAGGCTGCCTATTCCATTGGGGAACTGCTAATTAGACATGTTGCTAATGTCCACCATTTTCCATACAAAGAAACAGCATGCTTGCTCTTGCAGATAAATGTCCTAAGTGGATGGCAGATTTGAGGGAACAAACACATGCACAGTCTGATGAGCAATTAAGTGAACTGCAGATAATTTTTTTAAAAATGCATTGCACAAAAAAGATAATGTGGATCTGCAAAATCTGTATTTTGTAAAAGGAACATGATATGCAACTTAACAACGGCACAGGATAATATGCTTGAGATGCACCATCATTTGGATTTGCATTTCAAAAGCCACACATCCTGTTTTGCAGATAGGGGTCCTGGACAGGCAATGATAGCATGTGTAAAGGGACACAGGAATGGTTTCATGCATCCCTGCTATTCTGAAGTGTGTGTGTGTATGTGCACGCATGTGCATGTACGCAAATCTCCAGGAACTTATGAACAAAATAATCCCCAGTTTCGCATGTATGAAACTGGCCCTCAGTGCATACTCAAGAAATGTTCATGACACAAAAAGAAGAACCCCACAGAACCTTATATCATAGTTAAGAGCCTAAGATGAGAGCCACAGTGAGGAAAGATCAGGCATTCGTTCCTGCTTAAATATAAGGAAAGCAAGCATGTGACTGAATATGAGACAGCAGAAAACCAGGGCAATGATGATTGAGGGGGAAAGAACCTACTGTGTTGTTGTTGTTGTTGTTGTTGCAGAACACAGTAAGCTAAGTGGGCCCTTTTGCACCCTTCAAAACCTCCATTTTCAACTAAAAAATCAGAATTACAGAAATCAACACATATGACCCGGTGTAGAGATCCCAATCAAGACCCACTGAAAGAAACTGTTTTAAAGTATGTATGATGAAGTGTACATGCAGGGTTTAGCTGTCTCGGGGCCAACTGGGATTTATTGTTATTAGCCATACAGGAATATATGATGGCAAATTTAATTCATTCTATTGCTGTAAAAAGGTTGCTCTATATTCATGCTCCTGGAGATCATTTACTCAGTAGCTCTTGAAAAATGCACTGAATGTCACATCTTACATTTTTGGATTGCGTTTGTATTCCATTTCCTTCCAAGCTGCACACAAGAAGCATTCAGATTAATTTATTCGGCATCAATTTCAAAGTCTTTTTGTTTTAAGCACACACATAAAGAATGAAGCAATTATTTGCTCCTCGGGTCATAGAATCTAGCAACTTCATGGTTAACTCAAAGTCTGAGAACACAGCATGACAGACTGGGTCAAGCCAATTTCAAACAACGGATGGCATTGCAGTACCCGTTTTTATTTCTATTATTTTGTTTGCTGGAATTTATACATCGTTTGACTTCTAAACTACTCTGATGAAAGGCTTCTTCTGCTTCCTGTAAGCTCAACAACTTAATTTGGGCTGCTGATGCTTTCAGAACACGAGTGAGATGAGTAAAAAACAATTTGATTTCAGATATATTTTCAATTACGGTTCCTGACTGTTCGGAGCCATAATGAAGGCATTTCCCACAATGCACCGACACTGCCATTACCCCTGGTAGCCCTTGGTGGAAATTGTCATAAAAGCAGGATGCAAAAACAAATTTAAGCCAATGTGAATTTGTGCTATGACCGTGTTTGCAGGTGTTAAGATTCCAAAAGCTTGTTCTGATGTTAGCTTATTGGACTGGGGAGCTGCTGCAGAAAATGCTTATCTTGTACCATTCTAGAGACACTGGAAGATCAATGTCAGTTCAACCCCTCCTGTAACCGGGTTGATGTAGAAAGGAGACACATAGTTTACTCCACGCACATAGCCCAGATTTTTCAAAATTGCCATGTTGAGATATGTGGTGCCAGTGTGGTGTAGTGGCGAGAATGTTGGACTGGGAGCCGGGAGATCCGGGTTCTAGTCCTCACTCGGCCAGGGAAGCTCACTGGGTGACTTTGGGCCAGTCACACACTCTCAGCCCAACCTACCTCACAGGGTTGTTGTTGTGAGGATAAAATGGAGAGGAGGATGATAATGTAAGCCGCCTTGGGTTCCTTGCAAGAGGAAAAAAGGCGGGATATAAATGCAATAAATAAATAAATAAATAAATGTGCTTTAAGATGCAATCCTATTCATGTTTAGACAAAACAACAGCAACAACAGCAAAAACAACACAAAATCCTCCTACAACTACCAACATCCCCCAGTCAGCCATGCTGTTTGGTGGGAGTGGGTGGGGGAGTTTGATTCTGCTGGGAAACAAGGTGCAAATTCCCCACACATCCTGTTTTCCAGCAGAAACACTGGTTCCGCAAAGAAACAGCATGCGTGCAGGGATGTTGTGGGAGACCAAGAGGGGGGTGGAGTCCAGCAGACTCCTCACTGCTCGGCCTCCTGGACTGGACCCCACTTGCCAAACTGACGTGCACTTACTGGGCTATTTGCCAAGCGCTGCATGGTCCACAACTGCCCGGCAGCCACACACCCCCTCACCGAGCCACCATTTTGCAAAACAATGGTGGCTTGGTGTTTTCCGTAAAAGTAATGTTCTGTAAATGGCAGCCATAAAGGGGCCATTTAGGCAACGTTACAGGCGTAATTTCCAGGCATCTCTGATTTACAGACTTGCAGCTCCAGCTTCCAGTGGGGCCATTATCTCTCATACATACAAAATGCATCTGGAACAATGCTATATCATGGCATCACCATGATCATGGAGTACTGGCTGGCTGCTTTTGTTCCCATCATCTCCAAGCAGCCAGGGAATTTTCTCTTAAAGCAACAACAACAACAACAACAACAGCAACAACACAAAAAGAAGTTAAGCTACCTCTGCCTTTCCTGGTAGTCCCCACCTTACTTCACACACTTTTGTCAGGCCCTCCCCCACTCAAAAAAAGTTGCCCGGTGGTTTCTTCCACCACAGTCCCTGAAATGAATGAAACATTGATTTTAAAGTTTTGACACAACATAAACTTGTACGTATGCAGTTGCCTTATTCTCAGTCAGGCCTTTGGTCCATCCAGCCCAGTATTGCCAACACTGACTGGCAGTAGCTTTCCAAGTGTCAGCTTAGCAACCTGAAATCCTTCAGCTGAAGAACATAAGAAGCTGCGTTATACTAGGTCAGGTTATTTGTCCGTCTAGTCCAATATTGTCTTCTCTGACTGGCAAAATCATTCCAGAGTCTCAAGGAACAGTCTTCCCAATTGCCTGAGACTTTTAAACTAGAGATACCAAGGACTGAAGATGGGACCTTCTACAAGCCAGCTTCTGCATGCAGTAAATCAGGGATGGGGAACCTCCAGCCCAAGGGTCTCATCCAGCCCACAGATCTTCCCCTACATCCCTACATTTGGCCCACAGAGGTGTTGGCTTCCCCGCCCCCTAAAAGTAGTTCTCCTCCCCTCCCATAAATAACAATAAATGAAATTAAGCATTTGCTACACCACTGACTCCACTGCCTGAAGGAGATGTTCTCATCTGTCAGCAGGCCATTCTGATTCTTAAACACTCTAGAAGTAAAGATTATTATATTTTTGGCATGAGAGTTTGTTGTATCTCTCATTTTATTTTATTTTGTTGGGGGAGGTGTGTTAGGTATCAGAAACTTAGGAGACACTGATAATGATTGCTAGGTAGAGGATTGTTCCAGCATGATAATAGAAAATTAGTGAGGGCATCTTAGTGAAAAGAAACCACAAGCTTAAATTATGTATCTAAATATGATGGATCATCTGACATAACATTTGTTTTTTTTCTTGATGTTGTGACACCTGGTAACTCTGTAGTGATTAACTTGATAGAAACACCCATAAATAAAAGAAAATTTAGACACCACACTATTTATTTAGTATGTTTACTCCTTTGATATACATATATAATTTGAGTGTCTGTCAAAACTAGAAAACCAAGGGATGAATAGAAAACCAAGGGATAAATAACTCTTATATAGAGGAAAGGATAAAAGCTTGGCATATCCTTATTAGCTTCTTCTTGGCATCATGGCAGCTGATGAAAATGCAAGTTTTGATCACTTCATCTGTAAGCTGACAGAGCTGACTGAATTGCTATGCACAATTATACTTTCAAAATAATGCTGTCTAAAAACACAAACAGCAAAACCTGGATGAATGTCTGGGGTGGGGGGAAGGAGGAGGAAAAAGTATGAAAAGATGTGAAATGATGAGCTCTTTCAGTCCATCCCAAGGGATGTTTTACAGGCACAGAAAGTGCCACCAGGTGACTCTCCCCATTCAAATTCAAGAAGCTGTCAGGTGGAATATCCTCTACCTGATCCAATCTCCAGGCAATCGTGTTCTTGAAATAAACACTGGGAAACAAAGGTTTGTCTCAGATTGTGATAACTTGTGATCTTGCCACAGGAACACATGTTCATAAGTGTTCATGGAAGAGCCATCTTATAACAACACCTTGAACTCATGTGAAGGGGTTGAACTACCTTCATCAGCTATCATTCCAGAAGGCTCCCTCAAAGATGGTGGAATTTGATTGCTTAGTCATGTAGGAGTAGAAAATATAGATTAAGTCATAATCAATCTCTGTCTGAATTACAAATATATATATATATATATATATATGTATGTATGTGCAGTGGATTGAAGTCAGGCTTGTTATATATTTGAGAATTACGCATCTATTCGATTTGACTTAGAAACTGACTAATTTTGAGTTTTGGCGCCATTGCTACTAATAAGTAGTCTAGCCCTGATGTCATATTGAAAAGATGATCCGTCCAGCAAATTACATTCACTAAGTGGTTCATACTGGATAATAAGTCTGCAGAGTTAATTTATTCTTTGAAAAGAAGTGGCACTAGAAGCTTTGCAGTATTCACACATTATATCATAGCCTACTGATTCTGAGGAAAGATAGCTAGTCCAGAAAACACAGTCAGGTGAACACCTTTAGCCCAGGCTAACAGAGCCCTTTTAAATCCCCCTGAATCCAGCTCTTTAGTCATGCATCCTGACTGTACCTTAATCAAAGGTATTACAGGGAAGGGGCAGCATTATCCTGCTCCTTAGTGTACTCCCCCATCACTTGCTGAAAGAGAAGCCCTCATTAGTGTCTTACACACTAGCTGTCCAGATACGTTAACCCAGGCTCCCTTCTCTATCATTACTGGTACTCCGAGAGCTCGGGTGGTAAAATCTGATAGAAAATTGAATGGTGAAAGCAGTAGAAAATATGATGGGAGGAGAAGGGGTGATTCCACCACCTCTCTTCCTTCTTTTTCTTTCATTCCATGAAGATCCACTGTTTTCCTTACGGATGAATGAGTGACTGTCAAACATGTACCCTAGTGACACTCTCTCTCTCTCTCTCTCCCTCCCTCCCTCCCTCTGTCTATATATCCCACTATGTAACAGAGTTGTTGCAAAGCTGTTGCTACCTCTCTCTCTCTCTCTCTCTCTCTCTCTCTTGCTCTTGCTCTCTCAATCTCTCTCTCCATTCAATGCCTCCTTGGAACTCAACCTTTCCAGTGAAGCCTTTGGCTTAACCCTGCTCTCCCTTTGTCTCAGTCCCTGAACTGAAATTAAGCTTGCACGTGTATAACTAAACTGACTCATATCTGTCCTTGTTTACTCATCTATTGCTCTTCCTCTTCCTCTTGATCTGTCTGAACATTGTCAACATTAACCACTCCAGATCCAGCTTGCGCTCCTCATCCTTATCTTCAAAACTCTCCATGCCCTTGTCCACTGTCCCATTATCTCTCCATTCTCCTATTCCATTACATTCCTACATACTTTTACGCCTCCATCTCCATCTCCTAGGGATGTGCAACTCAGAAAAACTGGAGCTTGCCACAGTTCTCTGAATTTCATCTCGAAGCTTGTTCTGACTTGAGTTCATATCAGACTGTGAGCTTCCCCCCCGTTTTCATATCCCTGCATATTTCCATACGTATTTTTCCAAACGTAGGCATCAATTGTGCTCATATATGAAATGTATGCATTCTTTTCCTATTGATTAAAGTGTACCTGTGCACATTTTTCAAAAGTACAAAATTTTCAAAAGTATTCATTTTTCATGCACATTTTTCAAATGTATGCATGCTGATGAACAAAAGTTTTTGGTCTGTAAATTGCATTGGAAATATATGGACTTGGATTGCAGATTGTGTCCAAGTCTGTGTTTGGTCCGAAAGGTGCAAACTGGGTAAATCCTGATCAAAAACTATACTAAAACAAATTTGTCATACACCCCTACCACCACCCTTTGTCATTTTGCAGCCTTAAACAAATGGCCGTTCTCCCTTGCTCCTTTTGCCGCCTCCTAGAACACCTCTGTAAGGCTTTATCTCTCTTTTCCTTCAAATCCCTCCTCAAAACCCACCTTTTCTATGACACCTTTGGCACAATGCCTACATTCCCATGCTCCACTGCAATGGCACTTGTAACTAAGCCTAAGGACATTTAACTGAGGGAATCCCATATTCTTTCCCTGTTTACCTACTGCACCCACTTCCTTCCCCTTCCTGTTTCTGCTGCACTGAAGTTTAAAGTGTAAGCTCTCTAGGGCAGGGGCATCCTGTTCTGTAGTGATCTCCATCACTATGGAGGAGAGGCAACAGCCCAAATGAGATGGTGAGATGCAGTTCCAGGACCGGAGTGAGGTCAGAAACAAGGGTGCTGGCCTGGGTCATGAGAATTCAGGACCACAGGCAGGGACCTTGCAGCTGAGTGCAGAAGGAACAAGTTTTCTCAGCACTGGTTTTCTGCCACAGATGATCAAAAGGGAAGCCCCACCATCTTACTGCTTCAACAGGCCAATTCAAGGGCTGGTGTCCTTCTAGGTGGTAGGGTTTAGGGCTGTGGGAGCTTGGCCAGTGGACATTCTGCAGGGCTGTATTTATCCTCAGAGGAGTCAGTGGCCCATTCCCTCATGTTCCTGGGCAACAGAAACAGTACATCTCTGGGCTGCAGGGAACTCAGTGAGGAATCTCTTGCTGGTATGTCCAGTCTTAATGGGCAGAAGAATGGGTCCATCTCCTCCTCAGAAGTACTCCTCATCAGAGATTCTGGGTCAAACTACATATTATGTTAATTCCACAGCATGTATCTGATACTGTGTTTGTTTCCCCCCCCCCCAAGGGTAGATGTGCATGGCCCCAATTCAGATAAGGACCATCTCGCACAAGGAAGAGAATAGTAAACCTCCCCCACCATTTGCTTCCCCAAATTCACCCCTCCATTGCATCATTTACCCCCTTTATTTAAACCCCTGTGCATGATGGAGGAAAGGAATTTTGGGAAGTAAATGGTGCAGAGAGAGGTTAACTCTCACATCTAAGTGTATGATTAGGGGTGTACAAACCTCACGACTTCCGTTCGGGGGGGGTTGCAGCTGGGAAATCTGGGCCACTTGGGCCCCCATGGATTTCCCTGGAGCCTTACTGCATCCATTGGATTTTGCGGGGTGGCTCTCCTTCATGGGGGTGGGCTGTGGTGGGACCCCTCTTCCCCATGCCACCTGTTAAGGAAGTCCTTGATAGCCAGCATGGGGAGGAAGGGACTCGGTGGCACCCCAGTGCTCTCACCCTGGCCCTACTTGAGAGGAGGCCAGGGTGAGAGAGCTGGGGGTTGGCTGCACCAGAATCCATCCTGCCTACGCCAGCTATCAAAGGCTTCCTTAACAGCTGGCATGAGGCGGGGGAGGGCCTCAGTGGCACCCCAGCACTCTTGCCCTGGACTCCTCAAGAGGAGGCCAGGGTGAGAGCACTGAGGGCTGGCTGCACCAGGACCGTTCTTCCCTGTGCCAGCTGTTAAGGAAGCCGTTGATGGCCAGTGTGGGAGGAAGGGCCTTGGTGACTCCCCAGCAGTCTCATGCCAGCACTGCTTAGAATGGAGGAGAGCCATCTGTGGGAAATCCGAGGGACCTGGAGGTGAGTGGGGTCAGTCTGCTGTGGACTTCGCGGATTGGATTCTTGAGAATCTGGCCTGATTTGACCCAACAGGGGATCTCTCCGCCATCTCTATGTGTGGTGGTCCTGATCTGAACTGAAGCCATGCACATCTCACTCTTGCGTGTGTGTGTGTGTGTTGTTGTTGTTGTTGTTAAGTTATGCCTCAGCTACACAGTTAACATAGAGTGTAGCTTTACCCCCAGAGTGTGAGGCACCAGACAAGGGGCTTAAGCTCCATCATGCACCATTGAGAAAACAATATAATAAATAAATAACTCCAGTGAGGTAGGGTAGACTGAATGACAGTAACTTTTCTAAGGTCTTCCTGTAGGCATTATGACTCAGCAGGGAGGTGAACTGGAGTTGCTTGCCTCCAGACCCAACACCATGTGCACTTTTGCTAGGCACAGTATAAGGCTCTGGTCAGTGCTGGTTCCAGGTTTTTGAGGGCCGTTAGGCAAGACACCCTCAATGGACCCCCTTCCTCTGCCTTCTCATTGCCATTGTGACCAGCTGCTGTTGCTCCGCATCCTCTTTCTCATCATTGCGACTACTTGCTTGCTTGCCAGGCAGACAGCCAGTGAGCAAGTTGGCAGCGACATCTCCTGCTCCTCCTTCTCACCACCACCATTGACTGGGCCAGAGCAAGACAAGGTGCATGTGACCAAGTAGGTTGCAATGGTGAACAGGAGGAGCAAGTCCAGAGGGCTCTTGTCAGTGGGAGCCCTCCTGCAGGGACCCTCAACAGGTGCACAACCATGTCTACCCTTGACACCGCCCTTGGCTCTGGTTATAACCTGTAGAATGCCATAAACAGCTTGCGAGTTGGGTACCTGCAGACCCACTTGCTCCTATATGAATGCACCTGGTTGTTGCAATGCTCCTTGGAAACCCTCCTCTAGGCACTTGAACTTAGCCCAGGATACTGGAGAGAAAGATGTTTCTGTGGTTGCTCCTCAACTCTAGAACTCTCTGCTCAGATCCTCATGACATTGGCTTTTGTCAGACAAAATCCACCCATGGGCCATGGTGCAATTTGATTTTGGTGTGCCTGTAAGTTGTTTGATCTGTCTCTTCTATTTGTGTTCTGGATCTGGATTTACAACACTTGACCTTTTGCTTTTATTGGCCTGCTCTTTTATCCAACATGTTTGGCTGCTGTTGTGTTATTTTCCAATTTTTCTGTGGTGGCCCCCACTCTGTGGAACTCCCTCCCCAGGGAACTCCGTCATGCCCCCTCTTTAATGAGCTTCTGTTGTGCATTAAAAATGTGGTTGTTCAGGCAGGCATTTGGGGTGGGTTAGGGTATTTTAGAAAATGTTTTTATTGTAGAATTTTATTGTTTTAAACTGTTTTATTGTATATTGTACATTGCCAGAGTGGGTGGGTGACCAGCCAGATGGGCAATTAATAAATTTAATAATAAAATAAATAAATAAATGTGTATTTTTATTTTATTTTTTATGTTTCACCTTTCATCTACCTGCCATGGGTGTAATTGCAGGAAAATGGCTTGCAAATCCCCCCTCCCCTTAAACAAACAAACAAACAAATCCATTTCACCACACTGATGCCCCCATAATTCAATTATATATATAGCAGTGATATATAGCTGGGGAGAAGGCAATGAAACAATGTCAAAATCCGAAGGAAAAACCACATTACAGCACAAGTCCGTAAGTAAATTTATATAGTTCTAGTTTAGCAATTTAAACTGTTTGTATGGTTTATGCAGCATATAATTCAGCCTTCTTAGCACGTTAAATATTCATGCAGGCTCTCAGCATCTCTTTCCACAACACCGTCAGTGTGGGATCGTAACAGCTCTCACTTGGGCAATTCCGTCTTATGGATCTAATGGTCTCTGAGGGAATTGAGCATCATAAAGTAGCATAAAAATGACTTTGAAATCAAGGGGAAAAAGTGTGTGTGTGTGTGCGCGGGGGTGGGGGGAGAGGATTGCACTGATAAATACAGCAGTGTGGCCAATGAGATATGGCCTAATGCTCTATAAGTGCAAGAGAAGAGTTTGTGTTCTCTGAAAGAGCATGGCATGGCCACACCTCCTGGAAAGATTAAAAAAAACAGAGGGAAGAAGCCTGAGAAGGGATGGTGTAGGTGTAGGGAAGCATGAGGAGAGAAGAAGGATTCGACTACACATTCTTCTGCACGCATTAAGTATGCAACAAATATCCATTATCTTAAATTCTTGAAGCAAAATAATCACATATTCCTACTACAGATGTATGAGAAATTCATTTGAATTCATTTTTTAAAAAATCAGGATTTACTAGGAATGTCAGAGAATTCCGCCATGGACTGAAATGGGATCGAATTCCCTTCAGTCCGTGCCACGGGATCCTCTGCAGAATGGCACCACGAGGTCCTGTGAAGCCAATAGTCATGTGGCTTTTCTTTCATCGTCTGCAAAAAGTCACGGAATTTTCATAAATAAAAACGCAGTGTAGTATATTCCGATAATAAATACGTAAGTTTTTTAAAAAAATGAATTGTGCTCACCACCTTGTTTGTGGGTGTTCTTTTTAAATTGAAATCCTCCGTCTCCATTTACTTTCAGCCATTTACTTTCAGCCAAAACACTTCCTCTTTCTAGGGGCTTCCCAAAAGAAGGCTATCTTAGGTGTGCCTGAGCAATAAACTATTTGTTTAAAGCAACGCTGTTTAAAAGAAAGAAAAAACCTTTTAAAATGACCATGCTGCTCCAGGACCAGCATGATCATTTTAAAAGGTTTTTTCTTTCTTTAAAACTAGGGATGTATGAAAGTCACTTACCTTTTCACGGAATTGATTCACAGTGGGGGGGAAGCGCTCTGTCCCTCCCCTGGAATCCTTGATGGGGGGGGAGGCGATCCAGTCCTCCCCCCCCGGAATCCTGCTTGGCCGGCTCTGCTCCACGGCGGCTCCTCGGAGCAGCCAGCTAGGGCCGTCCGCAACCGGACTTCTGGCCACGGACGGGCTGGTGTGGACGCAAATGGCGGCCGCCGTAGCGGCCGCCATTCGCATCCAGCCAGGCTGCCGTGATAGGCTATGTAAGTATTTACGTAGCCTATCACGGCTGGGCAAAAAAACAAACAAACCAGTGTATGCAAATGGCGGCTACGGCGGCCGCCATTTGTGTTCCCTATTTTTCGCCGTTCTAGCCCACATAAATATTTACGTAGGCTATTACGGTGAAAAAAAGGGGAATGCAAATGGCATAGTGGGCGCTATTTGCGTTCCCGTTTTTTTCACCGTAATAGCCTACGTAAATATTTCTGTGGGCTAGAACGGTGAAAAATAGGGAACACAAATGGCCGTAGCCGCCGCCATTTGTGTACGCTGGGTTTTTTTTGGGGGGGTTAGCCGTGATAGGCTATGTAAATACTTAGGTAGCCTGTCACAGCTGCAGGGATGCCAATGGCAGCCGCAGCAGGACAGGTGCTGCCGGCCAAGAGACCAGCCACCGGAGCCACCGGAGCTGTCGCTGTCGCTGCCACCGCCAGAACTGCCACCACCGCGGCTGAATCCGCCGCATCTGCCCCAGGTAAGTTCCATCCCGGGGGGATTCTGCGGGGGGGGGCAGGAGGCTGTTCCACCATGGATTCCGGGGGGGATATTGGAATCCGTTGCTCACTGGAATCCATGGCGGAATTCTCTGCCATCCCTATTTAAAACACCGTTGCTTTAAACAAAGAGTGCATTGCGATTCTTACAGAAGCAATTCTTACAGAAGTTATCTAGACTCACGGTGACAGCTGGGCACTGGAATTACGGTTGTCGATACAGATTTGTCTTCATAATTTTTGGAGCGGAAAAAAGAGGGGAGAATTCCAGGGGCTTGTGAAAGGCGAACCGGAGCACTGACTGCAAGCTGCAGAAGTCAAGTGGCACCAAAGGTCCACAATTCGGACATCCCTAGGATTTACCCAGTTCACACCTCCCTGACCGAACATGGACCTGGATGCGATCTGCAGTCGAAGTCTGGATGTTTTTGAGATTGTGCTGTGATTCACAGACAAAACAAAATGTATTTGAAGCCATTTTGGAAGGGAAAAAAGTCCATTAAAAATGCATAATTTTGATAATTTGCACAAATTCACTTTAATCGATGGGAAAAGAATGTGTACATTTCGAAGATGCGCATAACTGATGTGTATATTTGGAAAGAAACACAGGAAAATACACAGGGATGTTCATGTGAAAAGGGGGGGAAGCTCAGAATCTGATATGGACTCGAGTTGGAACAAGTTTTGAGATGGTATTCAGAGAACTTCGGCAAACTCGAGTTTTTCTGATTCACACATCTGTATAACCAGGCCAAAACCCAGACTGAAATGGGTCTAGATAATCAGTAACCTCTAAGAGTGCTTGCAGTTGCCCCACCATGACCCTCTTGAGAACCTTTCCCAAGAAAATGGTATTCACAACTGCATGGTAATTGTCAAATACCACTGAGTTCATAGTAGGTTTCTTCAGGTGTGTCCACAATATTGCCTCCTTCAGGACAGCTGGAAACACCCCTTCAGACAGAGAGGCATGTATCACTGCCTGATCCCAGCCTGCTCTTAGCAGGCACGAAGGGCAAAGAACGAGAATGCACATAGTTGCAAGCAACTTGTCCATGTCATCAGCTGCAACAACTGAAATTAATCTCACAAAATTGGGCATGTGGGCAGTTGGGGTGTCTCATTTCTTTTTTCAGACTGAAGCTACGCTAACCACAGTGTTACATGGATTGCACTGCACACAACAGGGGAAAAAAAGGGGGTGAGGTGTTTAACAAAATCCACCATCTCCACCCAGTTTTGACGCCTCCCCCTTTAAGCAAACCATGACCCCTGTAGCCTTCCACAAAAGTAGCCAAATGGTTCCCTTAGGGATGGGTGAAATGGTTCCCAACCTTTCTGGTTGGGGGGGTCTGCAGGGGGGGAGGGCAATCCGTCCCTCCCCCTGGAATCCTTTCAGGCCGGCTTCACTCTGTGGTGATCCTGCGGAGCCGGCCGCCAGCTCTGCATCCCTGGCGACACTGGCTGCCATTGCTGTGCCCTATTGCTGTGCTCAGTCCAGACACAAATGGTGTCCACTACGCCATTTCTGTCCCTGTTTTTTCACGCGATAGGCTACGCAAATATCTATGTGAATATAATTCGCATAGCCTATCGCATGAAAACAGGGATGCAAATGGTGTAGTGGGAGCCATTTGCAGCTGTAGAGCTGTTAGATTTAGAGATGTTGGAGAATTCTGCCATGGACAGAATTCATGCCAAAGTGTGTATTTCCCCATATAGGCTAAAGAATGAAAATAGATGTAAGAGAAAGAGAGAGAGAGAGAAAGAGAGAGAGAGAGAGAGAGAGAGAGAAATACAAAGCTGTTGGGATATTAGCATTTTCAAAATAAGGAGGGGAAGGTAGCCCTTTGGAAATGGCAGATGAGGGGATAGAAGGGTGTGAAACAAAGGCAGTGTCAGGGTAGAAACTGAGCTGATAGAACCCTAGAGCAGTTCTGATTCTGAGGAGGATCAGCAATCCGTGGGAGAGGAGCCAGCTCATCCCTCACAGGCACAGCAGCTGGCAGAGATTCCTCCTGCCAGCATTCCTGAGATAGATAGTGACCCTGGCAGTGAGAAAGTGTGGGAGGGGGGCTTGCTAGATGCTCGACACAGACGCAGGGAGTGACGAGTGATGGAGGGCACGGAAAGGAGGCGTAGTTACGTAGCCTATCACGGGGTTTGTTTGTTTTTGGTTTTTTTACTTTTTCTTTCGCGGCCGGGAAGACGGGGCGCTTCTCCCCGGCCTGAATTTCGGCCGGGCGAGTCGGGACCCCTCCTCCCCCTCGCCTGAACTTTGGGGGGAGAAGCGAAGCGCCTCCCCCCACAACGAAAAAAGCTGTGGGACAAGGTAAGTCCCTTTCGTACATCCCTAGTCTGAGAGGAATTATACCATCTGTGAGAAGGAACTATTGGCCATCAAGTCTGCTTTGGAGACCTGGCATTACCCAGTTGAAGTTAGAACCGACCATCGTAACCTGGAACGTCTTCAGACAGTCCGTGCCTTAAACCTTGGGATGTACGAAAGGGACTTACCTTGTCCCGCACCTTTTTTCGCGGTGGGGGGTGGCGCTTCGCTTCTCCCCCCGAAGTTCATTCGAGGGGGCGGTGTCTTCTCGCCTCGCCTGGCCGAAATTCAGGCCAGGGGGGAGGCTTCCTGCCTCGCCCGGCCGAAATTCAGGCCGGGGAGAAGTGCCCCGTCTCCCTGGCGGCGAACTTCAAAAGAAAAGTAAAAAAAAAAAAAGCCCCGTGATAGGCTACGTAACAATTTACATAGCCTATCACGGCTAGATCTGCAAAGTAGATTACTATGTTAATCGTTACGTAGCCTATCACAGGGGCGTTTGTTTTTTTTTTACTTTTCTTGTAATGGCGGCGGCAGCAGCCGGTCAAAGGACCGGCTGCCGCCCCCGCCCCGACGAAGACCTGCCGAACCGCTACCGGGACCCGCCGCCGGGACCAACAATTGTAAAAGGTAAGTCCCATCCCGGGGGGGGGGGGTGGCGGAGAATTTCTCCCTGAACCTTCGGAGGACCGAATGCATTGGCACTTGGCCCCCCGAAGTTTCGGGGAGAAATTCTCCCCCATCCCTACAAGTTAAACCAGAGGCAGATTAGGTGGTCACTTTTTTTCCCCCCGGTTCCACCTTAAGATTTGCTATGTGAAGGCCTCTGACAACCTACAAGCAGATGCTCTTTCTCATAAGCCAGACCTCCAGCCAGGGGGTGAGGGAAACCCCCCCCTCTCTGATTCTTCCCCCCACCCCCGAGCCTGGTGGCAGCTGCAGTGCCTCACTCTTGGGAGGAGCACCTTCACTCTGCACAGGCTCAGGATGCTTTTTTTCACACAAAAGTGGAGGAATTGGGTCTAGCCTCTGCCCCCCCACCACTATACCCCCTTCTCTTTGCAAGGTGGCCTGCTTTACCATTCCGGTTGGGTCTATGTGCCTTCTACTAGAACCCTCCACAAGAAGGTCCTCCATCAGTGCCACAACTCCCCCACCGCTGGGCATTTTGGCTTCGCCAAGACCCTGCACGGAGTGATGCGGGATTTTTGGTGGCCTCATGTGTGTTGGGATGTCAAGACCTATGTTGCCTCCTGCCCAACCTGCCAGCAGGCGAAGGCCCCTCAGGCAAGCCCACAGGCTTGCTTCACCCCCTGCCTACCCCCTCAGGACCTTGGAAACTGCTCTCCCTTGACTTCATCACTGACTTGCCTCCCTCACACGGTAAGACCACCATTCTGGTGGTGGTGGATTTGCTTTCTAAGATGGCCCATTTCATCCCCTGCTTTGGGTTGCCCACAGCCAGGGAGACGGCGGTGCTGTTTTTGGCACATGTTTTCCGGCTCCACGGATGGCCAGAGGGTCTCATTTCAGATGGGGGGCCCAATTCACTGCCCATTTCTGGAGGGAGCTACTTGGGCTTCTCCATGTGAGACTCTATCTTTCCTCCGCCACCATCCACAGACGGACGGTCAGACCGAGCACACCAATGCGACTGTGGAGCAATATTTGCGCTGTTATGTCAATTACAAGCAAGATGACTGGTTTTCCTTGCTGCCTCTCGCATAATTTGCTTATAACAATGCCTGCCATGCTTCCACCCACCAAACTCCATTTTTTGCCAGTTTTGGTTACCACCCCAAGGCTTTCCCGTCTACCTTAGCTCCCTCTTCAATGCCAGCGGCCCATGACTTTTTAGAGGAGTTGAGAGCAGTACATCACCTCTTACGAGACTCCCTCGAGCAAGCCAAGACAGCCTACAAGGCCTCTGCAGACCGGTGGCACCAGCCAGGTCCATCTCTGCAACTGAGGGACTGGGTTTGGTTGTCCACCCAATACCTCCCCTCTCACTCGCCCGCAAGGAAGCTCACACCTCGCCGCATGGGGCCTTTCCAGATTATGGCCCAGATTAACCCTGTTGCTTTTTGCCTGGCTCTCCCCTCCCCTCCATGAAGATCCATCCTGTTTTTCATCGGTCCTTCCTGTCCCCCCTGGTTTCTGGCGACTCTCATCACTCGGCCAGTCCCTCCCCCCGCCACCAGTGCTGGTGGAGGGGGAGGAGGAGTTTGAGGTCGTGGAGATTCTGGACTCCCACCTTTCTCATGGCCACCTGCAATATATAGTGGACTGAAAGGGGTACAGGCCAGATGAGCGAACCTGGGAACCCGGGGAAAATGTGTATGCTCCATTGCTGCTGAGGCACTTCCACCAGCTACACCCCCACAAACCCAGGGCCCCAGGGGAGGAGCACGAGCGGGGGCCTCATGGGAGCAGGGATGATGTCAGGGTAGAAACTGAGCCGATAGAATCTCAGAGCAGTTCTGATTCTGAGGAGGATCAGCAATCCGTGGGAGAGGAGCCAGCTCATCCCTCACAGGCACAGCAGCTGGCAGAGATTCCTCCTGCCGGCACTCCTGAGATAGATAGTGGCCCTGGCAGTGAGAAAGTGCGGGAGGGGGGCTTGCTAGATGCTCGATGCAGATGCAGGGAGCGACGAGCGATGGAGGGCGTGGAAAGGAGGCGTAGCACCCGTTTGGTGCGCAAGCAACGGCCGTGTCCCGTGGACCCAAGGGAAAGAGGGAGGATCTCCCCCTAGCCCATAAGTTCAGGGTCTTCAAGTAATTCTCCTTCAAACGGGGACCAACTGCCTAACTTGGAGCATAGGCTACTCTGCTTTCATTGCTTAGTCGCTAGTGATTAGCATCTGAAAGAGTCATTAAATTGTAAAAGGATTAAAGCCTTGAAAAGAATCCTTTTGTCTGTGTCTTGAGTTGGCTATTAGAGTGTACTGAAAGAGGCCTCTAGGGTGCTCCTGACAGGCAGCTTAGGTGCTGGTGATAGTGGCGGACCATGGGGCGGGGGGATTGATTTAAAAGAAAAAGAAAAGAATCAGAGCATGAGTGGCTAGGGATGGATGGAGCCATCTCCGTCTGGGGTGGGGTGGGGAGCTTGATAAGCTACCCCCCCCCGCCTCTCACACAGCCTGGATCTGCTGGGCGAGCCTCCCTGCTCGCCCCTCCTGCCAAGCAGCATAAGCCGCCCATCCTCTCGGTGTCAATGACTCTGGCAGTGAGGCCCTTATGCTTTATGTGCACAAGGGCTTGACTGCCAAGTCCTCAGCACAGTCAGTCTGCAACCCTCTCACCTCAGTGAGAGCGACTCGCTGAGGTCTGGGGCACTTGGCAGCTGGATATATCAGCACCCCAGGGCTTGGTGAGCAGGGTCCAAGAATCCAGATTGGGGGGGGAGTCCGTTGGACTCCACCTCCTCTTCAGACTCCCTCACCATCCCTATGAGTGGTTATAATCACTTGCCTTCAGAGGAAGGGGAACATAAAGGACTGCATTACCTGGTTGGCTGGTGACAAGAACCATGCTTGGAAAAGAGAGTTGAAGAACAGTGTGGGCAGTTGGCATTGTTGTTTCTGCCTTCACATCCCCCATATTGTTGTTTCTCAACTAGGGATGTACGAATCCCTTACCTTCTTCCAGTCTGGGGCATTCGCGGTGGGGGGAGATGATCCATCCCTCCCCCTGGAATTTTCCCCAGCCGGCTCCTCTCCGCGGCAAGGCAGAGCCTATCACAGCCTATTTATTTATTTATTTATTTATTTATTTATTTTTATTTACAATATTTATATACCGCTCCTCATCAGAAGATTTTGGCGCAGTGAAAAACATAAGTATAAAACAATGGTTAAAAGAGTTAAAAAAGTTAAAACATTTTTAAAAAGACAAATCCCAATGAAGTGGAATTCAACAACCCACAGCTGGTCATGCAAGGAAGGCCTCTTGAAAGAACAATGTCTTCAGGAGGCACCGGAAAGAACAGAATGTTGGCGCTTGCCTGACCTCTAAAGGCAGGGAATTCCACAGGAAGGGGGCCACCACACTGAAGGCTCTTCTCCTGGTGGACTCCAACCGGGCCATAGGTCCATGTGGAACCACCAGGAACATGCCCTCTGATGACCTCATCAGGTCATCAGGTTGGTAGGGAAGGAAGCACTCTCTCAGGTATCCTGGTCCCAAGTTATTTAGGGCTTTGTACACGAGTACTAATACCTTAAACCTGGCCCGGTAGCGAATAGGCAGCCAGTGCAGTTCCCTCAGCAAAGGAGTTACACGCTGAAAAGGGGCAGCTCCCGACAACAGCCGAGCTGCTGCATTCTGCACTAGCTCCAGCTTCCGGAAGAGCCTTAAGGGCAGCCCCACGTAGAGCACATTGCAGTAATCCAGTCTTGAGGTTACTAATGCCTGTACCACAGTGGTCAAGCTATCCCTGTCCAGGAGAGGCTGTAGCTGGCGAACCAGCGGAAGCTGGTAAAAGGCACTCCGAGCTGCTGTGACCACTTGGGCCTCCAGTGACAATGATGGATCTAGGAGTACCCCCAGACTACTGACCTGATCTTTCAGAGGGAGTGCAACCCCATCCAGAATAGGCAATGAGCCTACCTCCCGGACCCGGTAACCACTCACCCACAGGGCTTCCATCTTGCCAGGATTCAGCTTCAGTTTATTGGCCCTCATCCAGCCCATCACTGAGTCTAGGCACTGATTCAGGACTTGCACAGCCTCTCCTGATTCAGATGTCACAGGGAGATAAAGCTGCGTGTCATCAGCATACTGATGGCATTTAGCTCCAAATCCCCTAATGACCGCTCCCAGCGGTTTCATATAGATGTTAAACAACATTGGGGACAGGATGGTAGGGATGTCAGAGAATTCCGGGACGGATCTTGGTGATCTTCCCCTGAAATCCATCGCGGACTGGCCTGCCAACCCCCCCTCCCCCCGTGGATCCCCCCCGGGATGAGCCTTACCTGAGGTGGATGTTTCGGATGGCGGCGGCTCCAGCAGTGGCTTCGGCGGTGGCGGCGACTGGTCTTCCAACCGGCTGCCGCCTCCGCCATTTGCAGTCTGTGTTTTTTTCTCCCCCCCCCCCCAGACGTGATAGGCTACGTAAAGACTTACGTAGCCTATCACGTCTGGGTAAAAAAAAACCAAAGAAGTGTATGCAAATGGTGGCTACGGCCACTGCCATTGGCGTTCCTTATTTTTTGCCGTCTTAGTCTACGTAAATATTTACATAGACTAAGACGAAGACAAGAAAGGGGAAAGCAAATAGCGCCCAGTACACTATTTGCATTCCCCTTTCTTTTCTTCGTCTTAGTCTACATAAATATTTACATAGACTAAGACGGCGAAAAATAAGGAACGCAAATGGCGGTGGCCGTAGCTGCCGCCATTTGCATACGCATTTTTTTTTTTTTTACCCAGAGCCCTCCGTGGCTGGGAATCCGGCTGCGGATGGCCCTGGCCTGGGCCTGGCCGGCTGCTCCACAGAGCTGCCATGGAGCACAGCCGGCCATCGAGGATTCCGGGGGGGAGGACCGGATCGCCTCCCCCCCATCGAGGATTTTGGGGGGAGGGACAGAACACCTCCCCTCCCATGAACAGAATCCGCAAAAAGGTAAGTGACTTTCGTACACCCCTACAGGATGGTACCCTGCGGCACCCCATAGCTCAATTGCCAAGGGGCCGAGGAATAGTCGCCCAATGTTACTTTCTGAAATTGGCCCCGTAGGTAGGACTGGAATCACTGTAGCACAGTGCCTCCAATACCCATCCCACAGAGTCAATCCAGGAGGATATCATGGTCAATGGTATCAAAACCGGATGAGAGATCGAGCAGAATTAACAGGGTTGCACTCCCCCTGTCCCTCTCTCGATGAAGATCATCCATCAGGGTGACCAAGGCTGATTCAGTCCCATAACCAGAATGAAACCCAGACTGAAATGGGACTAGATAATCAGTATCCTCCAAGAGTGCCTGCAATTGGTTCGCCACAACCCTCTCAAGTACCTTCCCTAGAAAAGGGGTATTTGCGACTGGGCGGTAGTTGTCTAATACCGTTGGGTCCAGGGTGGGCTTCTTCAGGAGTGGCCGCACTACTGCCTCCTTAAGGACAGCAGGGACCACCCCTTCTCATAGGGAAGCATTTATCACTCCCTAGACCCACCAAGTCATACCCCTTCGGCTAGCTTTTATTAGCCAGGAGGGACAGGGATCAAGAGGGCACATGGTCGGTTGCATTATTGCAAGCATCTTGTTCACATCGTCAGGCCGTAAGAAGTGGAACTGATCCCACAGAATTGGGTAAATGGTGGCATCAGACACCTCGATTGGTACTGCACTAACAACAGCATCAAGGTCGCTGTGGAGACAAGCGATTTTGTCATCAAAGTGCAATGCAAAAAGGTCACAGTGGGTCCTCAACAGGGCCAGGGCCCCATTTACTGGGGAAGATGTTAACAACCATCGGACCACCCAGAAGAGCTCCGCTGGATGGCTACTTGAGGACGCAATGGAGGCAGCAAAATAAACCTTCTTGCTGCCCACACTGCCATGCAATAGGCACGATTATGCACTCTAAAGTGTGCTCGGTTGTCTTCACTTCGAGTCTTGTACCATTTGCGCTCCAGCCAACGTCCAGCCTGTTTCATTAACCGCAGTTCCCCAGTATACCAGGGAGCAGAACGGGCCCCACAGTGCTGGAGAGGGCACTCAGGTGCGATCATGTCAATGGCCCTCCGCATCTCACTGTTCTACAGTGAGGCTAGGGTCTCGGCTGGATCACCAGCTCTCTCCACTGGAAAATCCCCAAGAGCATTCAGAAATCCATTGGATTCCATCAGTCTCCTAGGGCGGACCATCCAAATAGGTCCCCGCCCCCGCGGGAGGAGAGTAATGCCGTAAGTTCAAATCTCACCAGGAAATGGTCTGACCATGACAATGGGGTTACTTGGAGCCCCCCAATCTTCAGACTACCCATCTCACAACTTGGAGCAAAAACCAAATCAAGGCTGTGCCCTGCTTCATGTGTTGGGCCGATGACATACTGAGACAGCCCCATGATTGTCATGGAGGGCATGAAGTCCTGAGCTGGAACTCCAGAGACAGCCGCCTCAGCATGGAAGTTGAAGTCACCCAGAACCACCATCCTGGGTTCCTCCAACACCACACTTGCAACTGCCTCCGCCAGCTCAGTCAGAGAGGATGCTGGGCAGCAGGGTGGGTGGTACACCAACAGCATCCCCAATCTGTCTCTATGGCCCATCACCAAGTTCAACCCCTCAAGGCCAGCTCCAAGGTGGAGTGGTCTCCTGGTGATAGAGATGGAAGTTCTATGAACCACGGCAACTCCCCCCTCCTGGCCCTTCAACCTATGTTGGTGCTGCACTGAGTACCCAGGCAGGCAGAGCTGAGTCAGGTTGACTCCACCCAGCTCACCCACCCAAGTCTCAGTGATACACACCAGGTCAGCCCTTTTAAATTAAATCATGAATGAGTGCGGTCTTACTGCAGACCGATCTGGCATTAAATAGCAGCACCGCAAGACAGGAGGGCACAGTGGAAGAGCTACCAGCTACATGAGAGCTAGAGGAGGGGGGTAGAAGGGGAACAGTGTATAAACACCTGTGGCCCATTCTACTTTGATGTCCCAACCCCCTCCTCCTACCGTATCTCCTTCTGCCCCAAGTCATTGGAATAGTGGTGCCTCCTCCATGGGTCCCCACATTAGAGTTTCCTAGGCACATCCCTACCTCCATAAAATACCCACACACTCTCCACAGCCACCCACCATTTAAATATACAATCAACCATCAACTCATACCCTCCACTCATCCAACAATCACTCCCAACCAAACTAACACAGTCACAGTTTGTAATTGTGGTTGTAACCAGCCACTGGTCACAGTTAGGACATCAGGCTTGTTACCCAACCAAATAAAGCAGAGAACAAGTAAAGTGCTATTTCCTAGCCATGTAACCATCTTCCATTGGTTCATGCTCATTCTATCTCACCTGGAAGGTAGCAAAGCAGTTCTCCCCCGCACCCCCTGGCTCTCACCCAGGGTAAGCTCCACTTCAAGCTACTACAGGCACCCACCCTGGGCAGAGAAGTAGTTGTGGGATATGAAGCCTCTATCCCCTGTCTCTCACCCAGGGTGGGCAACAATAACATAAGAAGAACTGCTGTTGGCAGAGGGTCCCTGCTCTCACTCAGGGACACCTCACTTCACACACATCACTTCACACAGTACAGGCTCACTTCACACAGTACAGACTTACATCCTGGTAATCAATAGATTACCAGGATGTAAGTAATCCAAAAGGAAGAGAAGATGGAAGGCACCCTTGCCCTCATGGCAAACCAAAGTGGCAAACCAAAGGGGCGCGCCCCCTTTGGTGTCACCACCTCATAGCAGGGCAGATTTTAAGTCTCCACGATGCCTGAAGATCTCAAGGCTCAGAGATAGCACTCTGTTCCAGTTGGCTGGATAAAACTTCAACAGGTGTTCCCACTCACTCTGCAATCAGCGCAGGCTGATGCAAGGCAGGATACCGGGAGATGCGGGAGTGCGGGTTACAGGCAGCAAGCAACCAGCTAGCTGTAAACGGTGGACAATCCTCTCCCCTCAGTTCTTTCCTCTCACCAGTCCAGCAGTGCAGAGTGGCCAGTCCTGTGTCTTCCCAGCCTCGTAGCAGGGCAGATTTTAAGTCTCCACTATCACGCAATTGTAGCCTATCATGGCCTATCATGTAGCCTATCATGTAGCCTGCCTATCACAATCTAATGTGAACAGTGGCGGGGCAAAAGACAATCAGAGGGTGGAGGGGTTATTGATATTTTAGTGGCATATTGCTATGGCCCTATATAGCCAGCTAGATGCTGACATTCCTAGAGGTTAGCAGTAGAAATATCTTCTAGAGTCAAATGTGTAGTAAACAACTCATTGCAGCTCTGTCTCGAGGTGATTTCAAAAGCAATGTCTTCAAATATAGCATGGGGCCATGGAATGATAATTAGCCAGGATAAAGATAGAGTTAAGTCTTTAATCAATAGCTTTTCAGGTTGCACTGACAAAATGTGGCATGAAAGCCAGAAGTAATGAGATGAAACTTTGGCAGCAAAAGAGTTCCATTGCCGGGGTCTTGTGTAGCAATCATGAAGGAATGACTCCAGACCTATAAGTACTATGTAAGACCACATCAGAGCAATCTCTAGTTCATTTCAGCTGCCTGGTTCCTTTCATTAGTCAAGCATCTGTATGAGTAAATGGTACAATGGAACCTAAATTCTTGATGAGTCTACCTGCAAATCTCCATTTGTGGCCTTGAAAACAACAAAGGCTATTACAGAAGTAGGGGTGAGTTGAAGCAAATTGTTCCACTCCACGAAGTTTTGGCAGTGATTGGAATGGATCTATTCTGCTCCAGCAAAACTTTGGATTTTGGAAGCATGATAGGATTCTGCAATCCCTTCCAGGAATGCAGAAAGCAGCCCAACTGGCTTTTGGGGGTGGGGGTGGGGGAATACATGGTCAGTAGGTCATGCAAAAACATACGTATTTTGGATGACAGCACGCCCCGACACACACACACACACAAACTAACTAACTCTTAAAATCAGAAACATAGTCTTTAATAAAACCAGGAATAATTGTGTTTTAATGTTCACATTTCAGGGGGAAAAAGATAGTAAAAGCAGTAGCAATACAATCTCTACTTCAGTGATACGAAAGGCTTGGCAGTACAAGCTTAATATTTAATAGTGAAGTAACAAGTTGGGTTTCTCTAGAGAGGGTGTCCCATATCAATGGCATCACAGCAGAGATGGAGGCATCCCAAGTGACCATGGACTACACATGATCACCTTAGCTTGTGGAAAATGGTGCTATTTGTCAGCATGGATGATTCACTGGGTAATGGAACTATTACCAATAATGGAAACATGGGGGTGGATGAATCTGTCACTCTTGCGGTTATGTATTACGCAGGCATCAAAGACACTGTTATTCTGGCAGGCCTTCTCTATTTATTTATTTATTCATTTATTTATTTATTAAATTATTAATCGCCCATCTGGCTGGTCACCCACCCACTCTGGGCGATGTACAACACACCATAAAACAATTAAAAACAATAAAATTCTACCATAATTTTTTTTAAAAAATACCCTAACCCACCCCAATGCCTGCCTGAACAACCACGTTTTTAATGCACGACCGAAGCTCATTAAAGAGGGGGCATGACGGAGTTCCTTAGGGAGGGAGTTCCACAGAGTGGGGGCCACCACAGAAAAGGCCCTCTCCCTCGTCCCCACCAGTCTAGCTGTCCTGGCTGATGGGACAGAGAGAAGGCCATCCGAGGCTGATCTTGTTAAGCGGCCTGTCTGGGGCTGCTGGAGGCACTCCTTAAGATAGGCTGGGCCGGAACCATATAGGGTTTTAAAGGTCAAAACCAACACCTTGAATTTAGTCCGGAAAACAACTGGTAACCAGTGCAACTCCTTCAGCACTGGAGTGATGTGATCTCGCCGGCGGCTGCCTTTAATCAGGCGAACTGCCGTGTTCTGTACCAGCTGCAGATTCCGAACAGTTCTTTTTAGAACTTTTGTTCCTTTTGCTGACTTTTATATATTATTTTTAAGCAGTGTTATTTTAAGCTGTGTTTTATTGTTGTATTTTTTAAACGAATTGCTTTTAGTTCAGAGTTGTTTTCAGTTATATGTTGTTTGTCTGTATGTTTTATGTAAATGGCTTTTATACTTTGCATATTGCATTTTAATGGTTTTTAACTTTTGTAAACCACTGAGAGAGCTTCGGCTATGGGGCGGTATAGAAATAGCAACAACAACAACAACAACAACAACAGTGTATCGTAGGTGGGGTACTGTGGCTTAGTTATTGTTTTGAACCTTGGCAGCTCCTGTAGAGCTGGGAGTAGAAACAGTGGGTGGAGCTTCTGCTAAGTGGTCCCTCCTGTGTGTCCTGCTGGTTCTGCAGTCATTCATTTTGTTTATACAACAGCACACTCACTTTCTCTGAGTTCAGATTTTTTTTTTAAAAAAAAAAGTTATTTCCATCTCAAATATGGAGAAATTCACAAATTTTGGTAATTTCCTACCAAAAATAGACCATTCCAAAATTCTCACCCATCTCCATCAGCCATATTCAGTACATATATGGATAGGACTATGTTGTACCTGCCTGAAATGTAACAGTTAAAGATGCAGAACTCTAATTGACCACCACCACTAACATGCCTTAATGCTGATGATTCATTCGCCATCACGTCAATAATATGCATATCACTAGCAAGCACATGGTCTGGGCTGGCACCCACTACACACACACAGTCAAAAACAGTAAAAGCATGAACTGAGTGCTGAATGAGTGTTCTTGTTAGTTCAGGAGGTGTAGGTGATCAGATCAGTCTGAACATATACAGGAGGATAGGGTTAAAAAATTAAAAGACTCTTTTGGATTCTAATGGAGTTTACAACTTCCCTCCTAGGGATGTACGAAAGTCACTTACCTTTCGTGGATTATGTTGATGGGGGGGGGGAGGCGCTCTGTCCCTCCCCCCGGAATCCTCGCCGGCTGGCTGTGCTCCGCAGGGATTCTGCGGAGCCACCGGTCGGCTCCGCCAGCAGCCGGACATCCGGCCGCTGGTTAGCAGGGAAGCAAATGGCGGCGGCCATAGCCGCCATTTGCTCAGGGTGGACACTGAGCCCATAGAATCCCAGAGTAGTTCTGATTCTGAGGAAGAGCAGTCGCTCCTGGGAGAGGAGTGCGCTCCTCTTTCCCAGGGCCAACAGCTGATGGAGATTCCTCTCACCAGCATTCCTAGCTTAGATAGCAGTCCAGGGAGTGACAGAGCGTGGGAAGCAGACTTGATGGACGTGCGACACCGACGCAGAGAGCAGGGCCAAATGGAGGGTGCAGAAAGGAGGCATAGTATCCATACTATCCATGGTAGAATTCTCTGACATCCCTCCCCTCCCCCCCCCGGGGTGGAATTTCTGCAATAAAAATGGGAGGGAGAAAGTTAATTAACTGCCCTCCCCAAATCGCCACTGAGCCTGCAGGAAGCTAAGCAGTAATCAAACATTCAGTAGCAGCAGCAGCAGATTTCATTTGGCTATAGATAAAAGATAACAACAACAACACACACACACACACATACACAGAGATACAGCACATGATGACAACAACAACACATGACACAGGACTGTGCTCTGTGAAGGAACATTTTGAAAGCTATATAACTTTCGAAATGTTACTATAATAGAACTGCCTTTGAAGATGGTCCGGAAACTCCAGCTTGTGCAGAATGCAGCTCCCCCAGTATTGATGGGAGTGAGGCAATTCGATCACACAACACCTATATTGTGCCAGCTGCATTGGTTACCAGTGCATTTCCAAGCCCAATTCAAACTGCTGGTTTTGACCTTTAAAGCCTTAAATGGTTTGGGACCAAGTTACTTGAAGGACCACCTTCTCCCATATCAGCCTGCCCACACGTTAAGATCAGAAAGAGAGGCCCTTCTCATCTGCCCACCCATGAGAGTAGATAGGTGGGTAACCACACATGAGAAGGTCTTCTCTACAGTGGCTGCACACCTTTGGAACAAGCTGCCATTGGAGGTCCACCATACTCCGTCACTGTAGACTTTTAAGAAGGCCTTGAAAACAGATTATTTTACCTTGGCCTTCTCTTGATAAGACTGCTATTTTTTGCTGTTGCTGCTGTTAACATCATAGCTGGTTTTATTGTTGGCTTTTATTGTTTTTGTTTGTTTGTTTTTATCACTTTATTTTAACTGTTTTTATGTATGTTATTGTTGTAAGCCGCCTTGGGAGGGCTTCTGCCCTGAAAGGTGGCCAAGAAATATTCTAAATAAATAAATAATAAACAACCCTGACTGCTCATTGGAAGGACAGATACTGGGGGGGGGGAAGGTAAAAGGTAAAGGTGTCCCCAACCAGTCGTGTCTGACTCTAGGGTGTGGTGCTCATTTCCATTTCTAAGCCGAAGAGCCAGCGCTGTCCGAAGATGCTTCCGCGGTCATGTGGCCGGCATGACTGAACACCAAGGTGCACGGAATGCTGTTACCTTTCCCGCCAAAGTGGTACCTATTTATCTACTTGCAATTTCTTGCTTTCAAACTGCTAGGTTGGCAGAAGCTGGGACTGAAGACAGGAGCTCACTCCGTCACGCAGCACTCAGGTCTCGAACTGCTGTCCTGCTGACCTTCCGGTCTGCAATTCAGTGTCTTAACCACTAAGCCACTGCGGCCTAGATACTGAAACTGAAGCTCAAATATTTTGGCCACCTAATGAGAAGAGAAAACTCACTGGAAAAGACCCTGATGCTGGGAAAGATTGAAGGCAAAAGGAGAAGGGGATGGCAGAGGATGAGATGGCTAGATAGCATCACCGATGCAATGAATATGAACTTGAGCATACTCCGGGAGAAAGCAGAGGACAGGAAGGCCTAGCATGCTATGGACCATGGGGTCACGAATTAATGACTGAACAACAACACACAAATTGTGTGCACATGAACGCACTCCGTGCACATGAACGCACATGATACTTAATCCATGTAGTGGAGTGGAGGGTGTTGAATGGTCATGTTTATTTACATACAATTGGCACCCTTAAAAAAATAATAATAATGAATTCTGCATAATGGCTCAACTTGGCACTCGCTACAAACCGAGTTGACACCAATGGGGGGAAATGGAATGAAATCTGCCATGGTCAAACCAGGAAAATCCACTGAACTTTCACTTTAAGATGGAATTCTCATACTTCTCTACAGAATACACAGGGATTCAAACCCAGACTTTTAAGAGCAGAACACTCAAAGCCCTCGGCCGATGGATGACTCCTTCAGTTTTTCTTTCTCTCACATTCAATTTTTGTGTTTGCCTTTACAAAGTCTAAACTTCCTTCTGTCCTGAATATGAAGAAATCTGCATATTGATAAATTCTGATCAAAAACTAATTGAAATGAAATTCTCACCCACCTCTATGAAAGTGCCCAAGTGTGAACAACAACAACAAAAAGCAGCAGAATGTGTCAAATGTGTCAAGTTTCTGCACTGGGGATGCGCTGGCATGCTTCCCTCCTTGCTCAATATATACCAAGGCAGGGGGATCGTCCTTCCATAGAAGATTCAATATAGCTTGGTTTACTTTGCTGTTTCATGTTGTTTGCCTCATTTTGCTTTATTGATTGTATGCTTGTGAGAGGCTAGAGACAAATAATGTAATAAAGTGCCCTTTGGGGAATGGCCCAGTATTTGTTGAAAGATAGACTGAATAATCTATGCCTTTTCAAAGCTTGAGCTTCTATCTGCCAGATTTTCTCTTTCATCTATGCTTTTATATCTCTCAGTATCATTTTACTGGCATCGTCAGATTTACTCCTGACAAGTGCAAGTGAGACAGGAAGCAGTTCTACAGTAATCACTGATTTAAGAAGAGTTACATCGAAGATTACTTCAACCCTACGGTACTCTGTGTTTGTCAGGTTAGCTGATACTGCTCCCCCCCCAATCTTCTTCACGTTACCACACCAGCTTGAAGTCAGTAGAGAAAAGAAGAAAACCTTCTAGTCAATATTATTAATGCTAGTACTAATAAGTATTACTAGTGTATGTTTGTAAAAGGGTTGGACTGTATGTTCAGTGGGATAATCCATTACTTACATGCAGACCAGCCAAGCTTCAATTGCTGGCATCTCCAGTTACAGAGAATTGCTCTCTGGCTGGGTAAGGAGCTGCTAGATCTGAGTGTGGCTCCTGCATGTGGTGAGTGAGGCACCAAACTACAAGTGACAGCTTTTCAGTGAAATACTCTCAGGCCCTGGACTGACTCCACTCCACCCACCTAAGCTGGCCACTGGATCCTCCTGGGCAGGAAGAGGTGTAAAGGAACATCCTGTTCCAGTTTGCCCTTGCTTGACCAACAAGGTCTTCCTGGGCTCTGGCATGTTCCTGTACCCTTGGTTATTCTTTGGTCCTTGCTCTTCCTACTTCTTCATTTATCCATTGTTTCTGATTTGTTATCCATTCCTGATGACTGGAGGGTCCCATTGTTCCTGGATCCTAGCTCTTGGCTCACCTCAAACTGCTATCCATAGCCCAGCACTGACAGACTGAGATCTTGAAGAGCTACAGCCAGTATGAGTAGCCTGGAACTGAGCTACATAAATCAATAGTCTGAATGAGCAGACGGTTGAATCCTAATAACATAAATAGAACCCTGCTGGAGCAAACCAAACATCCAGCATCTTGCCAGACAGAATCGTCTGTAAAAGGCCATAGCAAGGCAAGATGAATTAGGTCTCTCCTGCTCTTAGCTCCCTGGCCATGGGTATTATTCAGAGGAATCTTTATTCAGTGTCACAATGTCTCAGACTTTCAGCCTCTTTACAAAACATAGAAGCCATGAGTGCTAGGAATGGATGTACCTGTCAAATTCTATTCTGCTTAGTTTCTCATTTTTCCTGCATTAAGTCAATTCTTTCCAATTCTGCATCAGTTTGCAAATGTTTTTTTTTAAGTCTGCATGAGGATTTGTACCTATTTTGTGTGCATTTATGTGTCCATTTCTGTATGCATTTTCCCCAAGTGTACACAATGTTTGATATGCTTTCTAAATATACACACATTTGCAAGTAATTTCCCCAACATAATGTGGTTTGGGGCAGGCTTTCTCATAGCATACACATTTTGTGCACATTTTTATACAAATTTTGGGTGCGTATGTATTTCAATTTGGGTGCGTATGTATTAGAGGAGCAGGCACAGGCTAGTCTAGAACAATCACAAAGCTAGACACAAAAAGGGAAAAGAGGCTATGGAAGGACAAGACTCTCCAGTGGTGGTGACCTGCAAGGTGTGTGCAATGTTTGTTTTCTTGCCGGAGGACAACATGGCCTACACCTGCAACAAGTGCAAGTTGATCACACTGCTGGAGGAAAAAGTAAGTGGACTGGAGTGGTGACTGTCGACCCTCCAGGGAATAAGAGAACACGAAGAGTTCTGGGACAGAATGGGGGAACTACAGCAGCAAAGGGCAGACCAGAAGCTTGAAGAGCAACAGCAAGATGAGGCAGTGGGAAATGCTGAGGTGAAGAAAAATGGAATAGAGGATACTCCTTGGAAAAGGGTGACAGTTAGGAGAAGAAGAACTAGATGCCACTCTGCACCGGTGGAAGCAGTGGAGCTGTGGAACTGATTCCAGGTACTTGCGGATGAGACTAGAGGACAGCCTGCAGAGGAAGAATCACAGGGGAACCTGCATGAGAATGAGCAAGAGGCTGAAGGTCAGTCAAACAGAGGCGATGAAACCCAGGCCTACAAGAAGAAGAAGAGTGGTAGTAGTGGGAGACTCCTTGCTGCGTGGGGTCGAGACCCAAGTATGTCACGAAGACCCATGGACTCGCCAGGTATGTTGTCTCCCGGGAGGACAGATTAGAGACGTGACTGAAAGGTTGCCTGAGCTCATAAAGCCCACTGACAGGTGTCCCTTTCTTCTCATCCATGTGGGAACAAATGATACCGCCAAGCGGAGCTACGAAGAGATCACGTCAGACTTTGAAGCTTTGGGAAGGAAACTCAAGAACTTTGGGGCCCAGATAGTTTTCTCATCTATCCTTCCAGGAGTTAGAAGAGGGATAGAAAGGGAACGAAAAATACTCCGGGTGAATGACTGGCTACGAAGGTGGTGCCGATGAGAGAGATTTGGATTCTGGGACCACGGGCTATGCTTCCTGGAAGATGGGCTGTTGGCTAGGGATGGGTTGCACCTCACAAAGAATGGGAAGAATGTGTTTGGCCACAGCATGAAGAACTTCATCAGGAGGGCTTTAAACCGAATCCTACGGGGAAGGGAGATGTAATGTTGGGGGTAACGATGGACATAGACGCATGCACTGCAATGGAGAGAACAGCTCTGATAGCACCCAATAATAGTCTTCAGACACATGTAGGAAGAAAGCCAGACTATGAAGCACATGGTCGTTCGATGTCTATATACTAATGCCCAGAGTATGGGAAACAAACAGAACGAACTTGAACTCTTAATACAAGAGGGAAATTATGACCTGATAGGTATAACTGAGACTTGGTGGGATGACTCTCATGACTGGAATACAGCAATTGAAGGATATAACTTGTTCAAAAAGAACAGGAGGAACAGAAAGGGAGGTGGGGTTGCACTGTATGTAAAAAATACATATCTCTGCACAGAAATACAGGAGGAGGAGCTTGGTAGCCCCATCGAGAGCATCTGGGTTGAAATAAATGGAGCAAAGAATAAAAGGAACCTGGTGGTCGGAGTCTACTACCGGCCACCCAATCAAGGAGAAGACAAGGATGAAACTTTTGAAAAGCAAATAGCCAATATTTTAAGGAAGCATGATGTAGTAGTAATGGGGGACTTCAATTTCCCCGATATTTGTTGGGAGACAAATTCTGCAAAACATGGTCCCTCCAGGAAATTCCTGACTTGTGTGGTGGATAACTTCCTCCTACAGAAAGTAGAGGAAGGAACTAGAGGATTGGCTATCCTTGACTTGATCCTAACCAACAGAGATGACTTAGTGGATAAAGTAGCAGTTACAGGAACTCTGGGGGAAAGCGACCATGTTGTACTTGGTTCTAAGGGAAGCAAAAGCCGAGTGTAGTCAAACACGTACCCTGGATTTTAGGAAAGCTGATTTTCATAAACTCAGAACAATGATCAGTAAGGTCCCATGGCAAGCAATGCTAGCGAGAAAAGGGGGTCAAAATGGGTGGGAGCTTTTAAAAAAGGAAATTCTCAAGGCACAATCACAAGCAATTCCAACAAGAAGAAAAGGTGGAAGACAACAGAAGAAGCCAATGTGGCTTCACAAAAAGCTTAGGGATGACCTGAAAACAAAAAAGGACACATATAAGAAGTGGAAAGAAGGCCAAGTAAGAAAGGAAGAGTACAGGCAGATAGCACAGAATTGCAGGGATGGCGTCAGGAAGGCTAAAGCTGAGAATGAGCTGAGGTTAGCGAGGGATGTTAAAAACAACAAAAAGGCTTTCTTCAGCTACGTGCATAGTAAAAGGCAGAGGAAAGAAATGGTGGTTCAGCTATTAAATAAGGATGGCAAAACGATAACAGATGACAAAGAAAAGGCAGAGGTGCTCAATTCCTACTTTGGCTCAGTCTTCTCCCAAAAGAGGGTCTATGACCCCCCTGGCAAAGGCGAAGTACAGGCTGAAGGGGCAGGATTGCAGCTTGAGATCGACAGGCATATGGTCAAGGAACACCTCATTACTTTGAATGAGTTCAAATCTCCAGGGCCAGATGAACTGCATCCTAGAGTCATAAAGGAACTGGCAGAAGAACTCTCAGAACCGCTGTCTATTCTCTTTGAGAAATCATGGAGGACGGGGGAAGTGCCAGATGACTGGAGGAGGGCTAACGTTGTCCCTATCTTCAAAAAGGGTAAAAAGGAGGAACCTGGGAACTACAGACCACTCAGTCTGACATCAATCCCTGGGAAAATTCTGGAGCAGATCATAAAGCAATCCATCTGGAAGCACCTTGACAACAATGCCGTGATTACTCGAAGACAACATGGCTTTGTCAAAAACAAGTCCTGCCAGACAAATCTGATCTCATTTTTTGATCAAGTCACCTCCCTTGTAGACCGTGGGAATGCTGTAGACATCATATACCTTGACTTCAGCAAAGCTTTCGACAAAGTGCCCCATGATCTCCTGATGAGCAAACTAGCTCAAAGTGGGCTAGACGAAACAACGATCCGGTGGATCCACAGTTGGCTACAGAATCGGACTCAAAGAGTGCTTCTCAATGGGACCTTCTCAAACTGGGGAGAGGTAGCGAGTGGGGTACCGCAGGGCTCAGTCCTGGGCCCAGTGCTCTTCCATATTTTTATTAATGACTTGGAGGAGGAGGTGCAGGGAATGCTGATCAAATTTGCAGATGACACAAAATTGGGAGGGATAGCTAATACTTTGGAAGACAGAAACAAAATTCAAAGTGATCTGGATAGACTGGAGCGCTGGGCAGAAAACAACAGAATGACATTGAATAGGGACAAATGCCAAGTTCTGCACCTAGGAAAAAGAAACCAAATGCACAGTTACAAGATGGGGGATACATGGCTCAACCACACTACAAGCGAGAAGGATCTTGGAATTGTTGTCGATCACAAGCTGAATATGAGCCAACAATGTGATGTGGTTGCAAAAAAGGCAAATGCTATTTTGGGCTGCATTCATAGAAGCATCGCTTCCAAATCCCGGGAAGTACTAGTTCCCCTCTACTCAGCACTGGTTAGGCCTCATCTGGAGTACTGTGTCCAGTTCTGGGCACCACACTTTAAGAAGGATGCAGACAAACTGGAGAGGGTTCAGAGGAGGGCAACAAAGATGATCAGGGGACTGGAAACAAAGCCCTATGAGGAGAGACTGAAAGAACTGGGCATGTTTAGCCTTGAGAAGAGAAGACTGAGGGGAGATATGATAGCACTCTTCAAGTACTTGAAAGGTTGTCACAGAGAAGAAGGCCAGGATCTCTTCTTGATCATCCCAGAGTACAGGACACGGAATAATGGGCTCAAGTTACAGGAAGCCAGATTCCGGCTGAACATCAGGAAAAACTTCCTGACTGTAAGAGCAATACGACAATGGAACCAATTACCTGGGGAGGTGGTGGGCTCTCCCACACTGGAGGCCTTCAAGACGAGGCTGGACAGCCATTTGTCAGGGATGCTCTGACTTGGATTCCTGCATTGAGCAGGGGGTTGGACTCGATGGCCTTGTAGGCCCCTTCCAGCCCTACTATTCTATGATTCTATGATTCTAATTTTTGAACTGCATTGCAAAAATCATGAAAGTGTGAATATCACTGTACCCCTGCATTCCGGTTTGTTTGTAGGTTTGGGAAGTGTCTAGAGATGTTTATGTGTCTTTTTTCTTGAGAAATAGATGCTGAAAAGAGTTCAAGGAATAAAAGGAGAAAGAAGACATGGGGGTTTCCCAAGCCTATGGAAGAGCATGGCAGAAGGCATGAAACTGCAAACACCAATGCGTGTACATACAAGAGGATAGTACTCTCCAATGGCTTCCAGACACAGCTGGAGTTGACTATTATATATATCTCCCCATATGAAATAAAAAAAAAAGATGAGCATAACAACTTCTCCTGTTCAATTCATTAAGGTATGTGGCAGCGGGGGGTGGGAGGGGGGGAGTGCAAAAAATGCAGTGAACACTGTCCACATGAGGAGGAATAAATATATATGGCTAGCATTTTGCAGACATGTAGCCATTTAACTGTGAGGAAATAAAAAGTGAATTCCAAATGAATACATCCTGGAATCAAGCCTCTTTAGAAAGTACATTCAATGTGATTATAGTGGTGCAAAGCTTAAAACAAAAGCATTTAAAAACACTTTGTGTACTAAATATTTCTGTATTTTATTATGCCCCAAATCAAACTTTTATATGATTTTTTTAAAAAAAAATATTGCCCAACAAGCATCTCACAAAAGCCCTTTTCTTCCAGAATGAAAGAATAATCACCTTGTTTAATGATGACTAACATAAAACCTGCATGCACAAAAGCCTCCCAGCATATTGTCAGATGGAGATAAGAGGTCAGGCAGCAACAGTGCTAGCAGCACAAAAGAAAAATTCTGTTACCAATAAAGCAAAACAACAAAGGGAAGCAGGTATTAAAGATCCATACTGCAAGCTGTAAAATAGATTACTGTCATGGATATAGTCCTGACAGGGCCTGTAGTTGCAGAAGTGCTGAAACAAAACAGACCTGGAGTTAATGAGTTGTGTGGTGCACATAGGTAAAGCCAGCCATGATGGCAGGAATGCTTGTTTGCTGGTTGGAAATGACATGGGGCTGGTTCATATATACTTAACTCCTACATGAGGAATAGCCCCATAGACACTGTGAACTGATCTTGAAGATTGTATTTCAGCTTAATAAGTCAATATCTCAACAACCCTTTGGCCTTTACATGCACCCCTTCACTCTTCTCTTTGGGCTTCTTCACACAGAGCTTTTATCTTGCTATTTAGATTGCTCACTCACATAAGTTTGTGGGTCCTTTGTCATGACATCATCAAACTCCAGGGCACATCCAGAGGTATTTCCTGGTTATTCCATGTTAAAAAGTTCCGGAAAAAATGAGGTATCAAAACAACTTGGATTGTTGCGCTATTAAAACAGCCACTAGATGGCACTGTTTTTCAATGACTTCTATGGAAGCTTGAAAACGAAAAACTTCCCCTCTCAGCAATCACGTGGTGGCTGTCTGGGAGCCTGCTGTAGATGCAGAAAGGCTCCACAATGGTAGGGCTGTGGATTTTTTTTTCTTTAATGTAAAGGAAGCCACTGTGTGTTTGGATGAAATCACTGTTTCATCCAAACCAGGAAAAAAAGGTTACCAGTTTCAGAACAAGCCATGATATTGTGCTAACTTCAAACTGTGATTTAATATTCTGGGTTGTTCCAAAGCTAGTAAACAAATAACCATAATTCCCCATTTCAGACAATATGGGGAACAACTGAATCCCATCCCTGAATTCCACCATACTGTGCAGTATGTTTCCACCATGACTAAGGTGGAAAATTTTGGATGCAACTGGAAATCTAACTTGAGGAGGGAGAGAGAGAGAGAGAGAGAGTTGCAGGAAGCCATGGGATTGGCTCCTACTCCTTCCAGTCCTTCTCTCTTAGCCCACTGCTTCCGTCTACCAGTATAAACTAACAACATAGATTCATCCCATATTTAAGAACAGAAGAAGAGCCCTGCTGGATCAGACCAAGGGTCCATCTAGTCCAGCACTATGTTCACACAGTGGCCAACTAGCTGCCCAAGGGAAATTTACAATCAGGACATGAGTGCAACAGCACCCTCCTGTTCCCCAGCTACTGGTGTACATATAGCCATCAGGACTAGTAGCCACTGATATCCTTCTCCTCCAGAGAATGTTCTTTTCCCCCTCGAAAATTGGAAAATTCCCCCTCCCCAGATAATATGTGTTAAAATGCCCTCCCACACCAATTGCACCTACCACAAATTACACCTCCCATAAATAGCATTGATATTTCAGGAGGCCATTTTCACTCAGCCCTATGCATCCTTGCCTTGACAGTAGCCAAAAGTGACACACAGCTTCATAGGCATTTCTGGTTCCTGTTGCTATCTATGAATGTAGAAGTCTATGGCTGCACAGGGTGATTTCTCTTCCTTCCAAGCAATGCAAGACTCCCACCCGAACTCATAGGTCTCCACCACTGGATCACAAGTGTAATGCTTAGGATAAGAGTGCCAGTAAATAATGGCTTGAAATAAGGAAGTGGTTTAAAGCAGCGTGGAAGGAGCAGGGGGAAATATGGAGGAGAATCATAAAATCAACGATCCAAAACTGGCACCACTGAACAAAATAAAACATACAAACAACAACCCTGAATTGATTAATTTCTAAGACGTTGCTCTCGTGGACCTGGGGCACTACAGCAGCGTTAATGGGACCATTTAAAAGAGCGATTGAAACAAAGCTCTGCTTGCTTATAAATGACAACACAGTTCTGAGGAAAAAAAGAAAATGGAATCTTATTCTTACCACATCAAAAATCCATGGAACATAGAGTCTGCTATCCAGATTATCTCCCTGGATTTCCTTTGGAGAATCAAAGTTTAAGCATTTATCAGACACACTGACACAGAAAGATATCCTGGTGGTCTAATCAGGAGAGGCAACAGGAGTTTAACTTTCATGTCCTAAACACTTTTGTTTTTTGGCTAGTTGAAAAGCACAACAGCGGAAACAGTTGCTTTGAAGAGAAGTTCAAATGTTAAAGCCAGATCTCGCATTGTTTTACTTTTGCAATGGGTGGAGCAGAGCTCCACCAAACAACTCCTGTGTCCAAACCTGGTTCCCTGGAAAGCACAGAAACAAACTTCCATCTTCAAGGGATATGTTGATCTAGAGATGTCAACAGACCTTGCATTTCCTTGGCTTGGAATATGACTTGTGATGCTCACCTATAAAATACAAGGTGAGCATAAGGACATCACCAATTCTTCTCTGAGCTCGGATTGTTTAAGTCAACTACACCCACCAGCAAGTCTCCAAATCCATTCCATCCACCCACACTGCTGTTCCAATAATGGACGGGAGGGCTTTTTTCTCTCCTACCACAGACTTTCAGCACTGGGGTGGCTGCCATAGCAGAACAAGAAGGGGGAGAAAGGGTGCTTCCTGCCATCCATTGCTGGAGCTTTAGCACCAGTGACAAGGTAAGCAGATGGGCAAGAGGTGAGAGGGGACTTGGAGGCTCAGAGGGGAATTAGGCAGTGGAGGCTGGTGGCTTCTATTTCAGTGCAGGTTTGAATCCGGTCTGGGTTTCAGTCAGAACCAAAATGGGATCAGCACCTTAGTTAGCTCCTTTAGATTTCTAACTGGTTCTGACAGAAACCCAGACTGGACTTACAGCCCCACTGAAATAGGAGCCACCAGCCTCTGCTGGAATTAGGGGAGGGATTCAGGGAACAGTGAAGTGTGATTTAGCTTAGATTGGCTGGAATAAACTGAACTCTTTCCCATAAAATGAGCTTCTTCTGAACTAGTTCAAGGGAAGCCAGGATGGGAATGGGATGGTGGGTTCAGCAATAGTTACATGAAAATGCACTGGGTTAGCAGCACTCCATGTTGGTGATGATACCATGCATGCCACCTTCCTGGCTGATTTTTGGTTCACTTGTTTTAACACAGGGGTGGGCAACACACAGCCCATGGGCTGCATGCAGCTACCCCCCATCCCCCCATTTTTGCAACCCCTGCTGGGTCCCCTGCTGCTGCCCTGCCGGATTCCTACAAGTAGCGTAGTGGCAAATTTAGGAGTGCAGGGTCTCTTCGTGACAGTCACAGCCATGCCCCCTCACAGCCATGCCCCCTTCTAAGATTATACAGCCTTGTAAGATACACAGCCTTCAACTGGGATCCAAAAACTTTGCAGCTGAGAGTAAGGCAGTGGTATTTCAATTGCACAGCTGAGAAAAAATGCAGGGGTGTTAAAACCTTTTTCACCCACCCACCAACCCACTCACTCAAACACAAACATTTTAAGTTTTCAGAATCTGATACTCTATGGAAGCTTCACCCTCTCAGCTCAGCCCTCATGGACAGATCCCTTCTCATTTAAACAGCCCCCTTGCACACTCCCTTAGTGGCCCAACATTACCCATTAGCCTTCCCTAAGCTCCTTCATTATATCTCACCCTTCCCCCTCCCACAGAAATGTCCACACACCCAGCTGGATTGGACCACACACACACAATGGCATAGTGGTAAATTTGGAAATGCAGGAGCTCATTGTGACAGTCTCCAAGGGCATTCCAAAAATTTCAGGCAGCTGTGTCAATCCAAATCTGTAAGTAATATGGTATAAATACACACACCAAGAGAGAAAACCAAAACATACCAGGGTTACACATAATACATATAACACATAATAAAACTTAAAATTATAAAAACTATAAAATTATAAAAATCTGTCATTGCTCCATAAGTGATATAAATCAAATACAGTTATCTCCTTCACAATTGATGGCTATCTCTGCTATGTATTTCTTTCTGATCCTCTTGGCAGCAATAGCAAAGACAGCTACACACCAAATCACATATTTATTTATCCATATCTACTAGGAGATAGAATATCATATCCTAAGGAATCTGGTAAGAGGATGTTTCAGTTAAGGGTACCACAAACCATCCCCTTGGATCACTGTATAAGGCAGGGACAATGCAAAATATAATGGACAAGATCCTCTGGCTCAGGACAACCACCAATACAAATAGGCTCATTTGCTGGAATACTCCTATGCCTCCCATCTCTTTAAGTAGTATCCATCATATCTAATCGTAATTCTGTAAAAGCTTTCCAGAGTTGTACAGATGTCAGCTCAGTGAAATAATCTACACATTTACAGGCCTCTCTAAGTTTAAAATATAATGGTTCACATGTAGATATATAAACAGAATTTAAGTCTTTTTTTAATAACAATCTCCATTACAGTTCTCTTAATAATATTTTTTCTGTATATCTAAGTTTTTAAGCTTGGTCAATGAGAGACCATATTTAACCATAAACTGGGCAGCGTGGTATATCCAGTTTTTAATAGGTAATCCATAAGTCAGTTCGATCAAACATTTTTTGGGTAGCCTAGTGTTATCCATATGTTGTACCTTAAACCAATAACATAGAATTATTTTATCTATTTGGCTGTCAGTACTCACCATACAGGTCTCTAACCTAACCATGGCAGATAACACATCTTTAGGTAGGCACAAGAGAGCTCTTAGAAAGTAATTCTGAGGGGGTTCCAAACCTGACACCTTTGAGGTACCCCAGACCTCTGCCCCATAGAGGGTTTGGGCTATCGTTTTGGCTTTATAAACAGACAGAGCAGGATTTACCAAGTTTCCTCCTTTAGAGGCAGCATATTTCAGAATAGCTTTAGCTGATCTAAAGGCTTGCAGTTTAATATCGGACAGCTGTACATTCCCAGAGGCTATTTCTGAGCAGACCATTCCCAAATATTTAAATATTTTCACCTGTTTTATAATATATTCATCCAAATGCCAGACATGCTTTTTAGGACGCTTCCCAAACACAACAATCTGTGTCTTAGTGTAATTTATGGACAGAGCATTTACCTTACAGTATGAGCCTAATTTTGCAAGAAGCCGTCTTAGTCCCACCTGAGTTCTAGATGCAAGTACTATGTCATCTGCATACAATAATAGTGAAAGTTTTTGATCAAGAATTGTAACAGGGGCAAACTGCAGACCATCCAGTTCCTTATCATTAATGTAAAAGTTCAACAGAAAAGGTGTCAAAATGCATCCCCGTTTAACCCCAACAAAGGTTTTTATTTTAGAGGAAAGATGGCCAGCCAGATCAACTTTAACTTGCACTGATGTATCGGTATACAAAATGCTTTCATAAGAAATAGTAAACGACGGTCCAATTTGTCTTTTCTAATTTCTGCCATAGTAAGTGTCTAGTTGTTGTTCAGTCATTCAGTCGTGTCCGACTCTTCGTGACCCATAGCACGTCAGGCCTTCCTGTCCTGCGCTCTCTCCTGGAGTGTGCTCAAACCCATATTCATTGCATCGATGATGCTATCTAGCCATCTCATCCTCTGCTGTCCCCTTCTCCTTTTGCCTTCAATCTTTCCCAGCATCAGGGTCTTTTCCAGGGAGTTTTCTCTTCGCATTAGGTAGCCAAAATATTTGAGCTTCAGCTTCAGTATCTGTCCTTCCAATGAGCACTCAGGGTTGATTTCCTTTAGGATGGACTGATTTGACCTCCTTATGGTCCAGGGGACTCCTAAGAGTCTTCTCCAGCACCACAGTTCGAAAGCATCTATTCTATTCTTCGGTGCTCAGCCTTCCTTATAGTCCAGCTCTCACAGCCATACATTACTACTGGGAAAACCATAGCTTTGATTAGACAGACCTTTGTCGGCAAGGTGATGTCTCTGCTTCTTACTATGCTGTCTAGGTTTGCCATAGCTTTCCTCCCAAGGAGCAAGCGTCTTTTTAATTTCATGGCTACATTCACCGTCTGCAGTGATCTTGGAGCCCAAGAAAATAAAATCTGTCACTTCTTCCATTTCTTCCCCTTCTATATGCCAGGAGGTGATGGGGCCAGATGCCATGATTTTAGTTTTTTTAATGTTGAGTTTCAAACCAGCTTTTGCACTCTCCACTTTCACCCTCAACAAGAGGCTCTTTAGATCCTCTTCACTTTCTGCCATTAGGGTGGCATCGTCTGTGTATCTGAGGTTGTTGATAATTCTCCCGGCAATCTTAATTCCGATCTGTGAGTCATCCAACCCGGTGTTTCTAATGATGTACTCTGCATATAAATTAAATAAGCAGGGCGACAATATACAGCCTTGTCATACTCCTTTCCCAATTTTGAACCACTCGGTTGTTCCGTGTCTGGTTCTTACTGTTGCTTCTTGACCCTCATATGTGTTTCTCAGGAGACAGATAAAGTGGTCCGGTACTCCCATCTCTTTAAGAATTTGCCACAGTTTGTTGTGATCCACACAATCAAAGGCTTTAGTGTAGTCATTGAAGCAGAAATAGACATTTTTCCGGAATTCTCTTGCTTTCTCCATGATGCAGCGAATCTTGGCGATTTGATCTCTAGTTCCTCTGCCTCTTGAAACCCAGCTTGTACTCGGTAGTTCTCGGTTCACATACTGCTGAAGCCTAGCTTGTAGGATTTTGAGCATAACCTTGCTGGCATGTGAAATGAGCGCAATTGTACAGTAGTTTGAACACTCTTTGGCATTGCCCTTCTTTGGAACTGGAATGTAAACTGACCTTTTCCAGTCTTGTTGTGGACATTGTTGCGTGTTCCAAATTTGTTGGCATATTGACTGCAGCACTTTAACAGCATCATCTTTTAGGATCTTAAATAGCTCAGCTGGAATACTGTCATCTCCGCTAGCTTTGTTGTTATTAATTCTTCCTAAGGCCCACTTGACTTCACTCTCTAATGCTGACTTCAGATCTATGAAGGCAACATACAGCTTTTGCTTCATGTTATGAACGTATTTACACAACAAAAAAATTATCACAAAACACAGATCAACTGTAGACTTCCCTCTTTGAAACCCAGCTTGTACCTCTGATATTATTTTTTGCATGTCTGCCCATTCTTCTAACTTTTCAAGGAGGAACCTGGCATACAATTTGGAAGCAAAATCTAAAAGGCTAATAGGCCTATAATTAGCTGGATCTCTCCTATCTCCCTTTTTATGTGTGGGAGCAATGATGCTCAGCTTCCACCCCTCTGGTACATAGCCATTGCAGTTTATATAAGAAAACAGTTTTGCAAAAATAGGGATCCAGTACTCTGGCCTCCCCTTATAAAGTTCCATTGGGATCATGGCTTCTCCTGGTGCTTTATTAACTGATTGTCTTGCAATAATCCCCTTAATCTGTTTGAAAGGGGCATCTGGCCATTCAGGGAGGTCTCGTGATAGAGTTTGATGGACTTGTGCAGCCACACCAGTTTGGGGGCCAGATATATGTCAGTGAAATATTTCTCCCAGTCCCTTCCTTGCACTGATGCTTCTAGAGAGTAATTTATCTTACTTGTAGTTTGAGCAACAAAATACCAAAATTTCCGAGATTTTTTTGAATTGCCACATCCCCCAATTCTTTTCACTGTGACTCATAATATATTTGTTTCTTTTCTTTAAGGAGAGTTTTATAGTCATGCTGGAGTTGAGCTATATGTATTTTGGGGGACAAGGCTTTTCTCATCTCTCCTTAACTTCAATTTCCTGAGTTCCCTGGCTAGTCTTTTCTTGCTTTTCTGACAGTCCTCATCAAACCATATCCGACTCTCAAACCTTCTCTTTTTAATCATACTAGTTGTAGTCATTAAAGTTCGTATTTGTATGGTTAAACTCTCATAAGCACCAATAACATTGCTTGTTTCTAATAAGATTTTCTCCCTTAGTGTGGCAAAATCAAGGGAGTCCAAAATCTTAGTCATTTTTTCCTAGACCTGTCCATTCCATTCCTGTGCTAGTGACAGTTGGAGAGATAAGTGGTCACTGTCAGCTCTTGGAATTATTTTAAATGTTATCTTGATTCATCGGAACATTGTTAGACATCAGTATATAGTCAATAGTACTAGTGTAACCACTAGGAGAAATAAATGTAAAGTAGCCCTCCTGGCCCCCTAATCCATGTCCGTTGCATAACAAAAGATTGTGCTTTATTATGACTTCACGGAGATACTTCCCCGCATGGTTAGAAGTAGCATCCATTGCTGCTCTCTGACAAATTTCTGGTTCATCCTCCAGACTTAATCCAGAAAAAACTGTATCATCTGGAACAGCAGAACCAATATGAGCATTAAGGTCACCACCTAAGATGACCCAAAGTTTGGGAGATAAGGAATCTATTTCCTCCAATATTTGGTCGAGCCTTTCCCAGTAAGAATCAATGCTGTTCTACACGAGACTTAACTGGGGGGATATATGCACAGATACAGTAAACAGTTCTCAAAAGGTGTTGAAAATGGCCAATACTAAAAAAAATGGGGGTGCTTAACAATGGGCATTGATGAATGATAGTGATAAGAGATGTTGAAACTAACACCACCAGTCCCCCACTAGATCTCCCAAACTTTACAGCTTTAAGTGCTAGTAAAGAATAAGTAAATCAACTATACTTTCATCTTTGACCTGTTTTTTGCAAAAAAAATAAACTCATATGACTGTAAATAAGTGAGAAAATCTCCATCCTGAACCTTATTTAGCCACCCTGCTATGTTCCATGAGAGAAGTCTAACCAGTTTATCCACTAGTCAAAATACATTGCCTTTCTTTCTGCTCATTTGGGATATGGGATGATTGCCATTGGTCGTAGAACTTATGGTTCTTTCCATTTTCTTTTTAAAGTAGTTCTGAATATCGCCCGTTTTAGATTTATTCATTAATGGACTCATATCAATTATATTATCTTTATTTAAGTATATCTCTTTCATATTTCCAAGCTCTGGTTTGTCATAATATGGATCAAGGCTCTCAATGTTTGAATATGCTGCCTCACAGAGTTTACTTAATCTAGCCTGAAGGGAATTTAGTCCACCAATTATTGCTAATTTCCAAAAGAAGGGGGAGTCTGCCATATGCTTCTATTAAACCTTCCTTGTCCTTTGTTTCAGGGCAAGTACTGATAACAGAATTCTGAATATTACTTCATTTTCCTCTACTATGTGACATATCATCCAGACAGATCAGGACCCCCACTTCAGTAAACTGTTTTGCCTGAGGGAAAATCTCCCTGCTGGATTTCCTTTTACTTGTTTTAAGGAGTTTTAAACAGGGGGTAGGGGTTAAATAACCAAATACTCTTGTAACCTCTATCTTCTGATGTCTAAATAAACTCCACACCTTATAATCTTTGCAGCTATAGTATCATTTTTAAAGGTTATTAAAGCTCTAACAGTCAGATAGTTGTAGAAAAGATATTCCACTTCCTCAATATCCTCTACTTTCAAAAAGTCTACCATAGATGCATTTGCCTGTTGAATCAAATGATATTTCCATTGCAGCTGTGTCACAAAGCCATATGGCTTGGAGTAATTTAAATTAGCCAACTGAGCTTTTTTAAATACTAGAGGAGGAATGGTATTTCTAATGTGTGGACATGGTAATTTCTGCAGTTTAACTTGCTCTGTCAATCTCAACCCACTTTCATTATTTTTTTCTTCTGACACAATTAATACTTCTGAGCATGGAGTTGCATTATCTTTAATTGTTGTTACCTCTCCTTGCTGTCTTGACTTATTGATAGGTTCTGCCAAACTTATTTCTATTTCCCTCTCTTTTTTCCTTCCTCCTCTTAGTATGCCCTTTTGCTTTCTTATTTTTACAAAATTTACATTTATATTCCATAAGTTTGAACAGTCGTTCAAAACTGAAATTTGCTGCTCTTCTCTTGTGTTTTTAATTTTTCCTTCTGATGTTGGGCACTTACTCTCCTTTTAGATTTTTTACCCTCCTCCCCCCTATACTTCCCCCCTTTTAATATACTCCGAAATGCCGCCGAAACACCGTGGGGACCCACCGCCAAGAGGGACATTCGCATGAGGCAAGTCCCATCCCGGGGGGAGGTGGCGGGGGGGTGGCGGAGAATTTCACCAACAATTTCGGGGGGCCGAATGTGTTGGCATTCAGCCTCCCCGAGATTCGTGGAGAAATTCAGGGCCATCCCTAGCGCCGCCATTTGCGTTCCTTATTTGGGCATGTGTAGTATACGTAGTCATTTACATAGACTACGGTGAAAATAAGGGCAACGCAAATAGCGTTGCCCTTATTTACGCCGTAGTCTACGTAAAAATAATAAATAAGGAATGCCAAAATAAGGAATGCAAATGGTGGTGCCCATGGGCGCCGCCATTTCCGTACGCGCTTTTTTTTTCCCCCAAAGTCACCCGTGATAGGCTACGTAACGATTAACGTAGCCTATCATGGCTGACTTTGGAAATCTAGCTGTGATAGGCTACGTTAATCGTTATGTAGCCTATCACTGGTGTTTGTTTTTTTTTACTTTATTTTGTAATGGCGGCGGCGGCAGCCGGTCGGAAGACCGGATGCTGCCCCTGCCCCTGACGAAACGCCGCTGAAACACCGCCGTGACCTGCTGCCGAGAGGGACATTCGCATGAGGTAAGTCCCATCCCGGGGGGGTGGCGGAGAATTTCACCAACAATTTCGGGGGGCCAAATGCGTTGGCATTCGGCCTCCCCAAGATTCATGGAGAAATTCACGGCCATACCTAGCGCCACCATTTGCGTTCCTTATTTGGGCATGTGTAGTCTACATAGTCATTTACGTTGACTACCGTGAAAATAAGGGCAATGCAAATAGCGTTGCCCTTATTTTCGCAATAGTCTACGTAAATGTCTACATAGACTACACATGCCCAAATAAGGAACGCAAATGGCGGTGCCCATGGGCGCTGCCATTTGCGTACGCACTTCCCCCCCCCCCAAAGTCAGCCGTGATAGGCTACGTAAACATTTACCTAGCCTATCACGGTGTTTTTTGAAAATCTAGCCATTATAGGCTACGTAAATCTTTACGTAGCCTATCACATTTGTTGTTGTTGTTGTTGTTTTACTTGGAAATGGTGGCGGCGGCAGCCGGGAGCCACCGCCACCAGGGACATTCGCCAAAGGTAAGTCCCATCCCGGGGGGGAGGGGGGGGTGGACCGTTTCTCCACCAATTTCGGGGGGCCGAATGCGTTGGCATTCGGCCTCCCGGAGATTCGTGGAGAAATTCTCCGACATCCCTAGGAATGCCTGTGTTGTCTTCTGAGCCCTTCAGTAGCCAGAATCAACAGTCAGACAAAAGGGCTGCTTTCTAAAGCTTTATTTCCATTCAACCTAATGAGGCTTACAAATACTAATTGCCTAAGACTCAGAGGAAATACAAAGGAACAGCCTACCAGGGGTTTCTAAGGGTTAGGGCGTCAGTTGGTCTCTGTTTGGAGAAAAGCGCGGCAACTATCTGAACTTAAGGAGTAGGAGGGGAAATTCTCCCCCTTTCCCATGGGGCCTCGGGGTGCAGCTGCTGACGTCGAGCCAAACAGGTTGAGCACCTCAGCTTGGCTCCCGCAACCTCTCGCTTGTGCCTGCACCTGTGCCTTGCGTCTAAAAACTCAAGTTGTCCCTCCCTTTCCATGCCAGGGTCAGTATCACTCCCAGGAATGTGAGCGGGGAGGGGCTCCCCCTCTAGCTGCACCTCTGAAACTTGAGGGGGTTCCTCTCCCACAGACCCTATCTCCTCCTCAGAATCAGAGCTACTTCGGGACTCTGTGGGCTCAGATCCAACCCTGACAGTGATCACCTTATTCTGCTCCTGAAATTCAGCCAGTATCTCCCTCTCCTTCCTTAGTAATTCATCTAATGATGGCAGTCCATCAAAAAAAGCTATGAGGCTATCATCATGACTTTGGTGGGTTCTCATTGGTTCAGAATGCCTCCCATCTTTTCTGTCCTTGAAACACAGATTAACTTCCTGCACTGTTTCATTGTTTATACTCAAGTCTACAGGTGTTGATTCCTTAATTGCTTCCATGGGCACATCTAATACATTTTCCTGTAATTGGTCTTCTTGATCATCTCTTCCTATGCCAATATCATTTCTTTCTTTCCTGTTCCTCCGTTTGGTCCTGTCTGTATTCACCCTTCTCCCACCAAAATTGGAAACATAAGACCACACTGAACTGTTTGTTACATCCTTAGTGGGTTTTACTTTCCTCTTACTCCTCCTCAGGCAGATAATCTGGCTCCTAGTAGTGACCATGTCCATTAGCTAACTCTGCTATCCTGTGCTACCAAGCAATTTATTTATTTATTTATTTATTTATTGCATTTATACCCCGCCTTTCTCCCTCTCGCAAGGAACTCAAGGCGGCTTACATTATCCTCCTCCTCACCGTTGTATCCTCACAACAACAACCCTGTGAGGTAGGTTGGGCTGAGAGTCTGTGACTGGCCCAAAGTCACCCAGTGAGCTTCCATGGCCAAGTGGGGACTAGAACCCGGATCTCCCGGCTCCCAGTCCGTCACTCTCACCACTACACTACACTGGCTCTCAATAGCACCAATGTCACCAAACACTGTTATTTAATTCTGTCCATTATTAAAAACACACAAATTCATAAACCTTATAAAAAACTAGAGCCTAAAATATATTTTAAAATAATTTTGAAATAATAAATAAAAGCCAAACCACATTTCAACAATACTTGGTTATATCTTCAAACTGAACCTGGCAGCTGAGCCCTTTTACTTCCGGAACTCTTGTCAGAGAGTCATATGTCAGTAGTACTGAAATGAGTATTCCTCTTGTTCTCTGCACAACTGTGGCTCTGTGTGTCAGTAGCCACTTGCTACTCCAAAATCTCCTCCAGTTCTGCTCTTCTCCCAGGATAGCAACTCTTTTTTTCACAGCTTCTTGCCCACAGCCAAGAGCCTCAGGCCGAGAGCCCTTTGGCTCTCGCCTCCAGCAGGCTGGAGGCTTTAATACCTGAAGAGAAGGGTGGGGCAGACAAACACTCTCAAAGCCCAGCCAATGACACCACGCCTTTTCTGCAGCAGCCTCCCCTGCCCCAGTCATCCCAAATACTTTGCATTCCAACATGGAACAATTTATTGTTGCTTGGAAAATTCATCGTCCCCATAGCTGCAGTGAGGATCACAGTTAAGCTCAGAGGGAACATGGGATTCTGGGGGGTGGGGGTGGCAGATGACATCAGAGTCCCTGCTAATGAAAAGTGCCAGGGCTGTGTCCCTGCAAGCCCTGCCTCCACTACAGTACTGATTCCCACTGATTGTGCCGGGGAACAAGTCACACGGGGAGGGCATGCCTTCTTTCCCAGCAGCATTATGTTCCTTGAGCCTGCAAAATAACTGTTTTGTCAGGCAGGGGAAATGCAATTCCATGGGGGGGCAGTGATTCTGCTGGGAAACAGGTCATGTGGGAAGCATGCACCTGGGGATCTGGGTGAACAGTCACTTCCAGTGATGAGGGATGGTGCAGCCCATGTTGGTTCCCAGGAGGTAGCAATGCAGTCCCTCAAACCACTGAAGTTGTCCACCTGTTTTCACTCACATGTTGTCTACCCCTGGGGTCTCCAATGTGGTGCCCATGGGTAGGGGTGTTGGAGAAATCTGCAAGGGAATCAAATGAATTTGGGTTTTATTAATCTGACCTGTAGATTACACAGTGAATCAGCTTTTCCCAAGTCACACACGTATTCCGTGAACTTACAGACCAGTTTACTTTCAAGAATTTTACACAAATTTAGTCATACTGAAACTGCATATTTTCCCCATAGGCTAAAACATGAAACTCTGCATTGGAGGCAGGGATGAGCATTGGGTGGGATTTACACATTTTCGCAAGTGCGTATTTGCGCAAATTCAGGAAATTGGAAAATATCCAATGCCCTCAGTGAGTGGACAATGGAACAAAAGGCACCTGACAGTCTGTGAAATGCAGATGGAATGGACTTTACAACATTCATACATCCCTACCCATGGGAATGTCCACCAGGCCCCTTGCCCCTCCTGATTTTCATTTTATTTCTTGAGATGTTTAAAAATTCATTTTGTTTTCAACTAGGAGGGTTAAAACACTGCAAAACAAAGTGCTGTCCTCCAGTACAATAGAATCATAGAATCATAGAATAGTACGGTTGGAAGGGGCCTAGAAGGCCATCGAGTCCAATCCCTTGCTTAATGCAGGAATCCAAGTCAGAGCATCCCTGACAGTTGGCTGTCCAGCCTCGTCTTGAATGCCTCCAGTGTGGCACCTGGAGTGTGGCCCACCGCCTCCATAAGTAATTGGTTCCATTGTCGTCTTGCTCTAACAGTCAGGAAGTTTTTCCTGATGTTCAGCCAGAATCTGGCTTCCTGTCACTGGAGCCCATTATTCCGGTCCTGCACTCTGGGATGATCAAGAAGAGATCCTGTCCTGCTTCTCTGTGACTACCTTTCAAGTACTTGAAGAGTGCTATCATATCTCCCCTCAGTCTTCTCTTCTCAAGGCTAAACATGCCCAGTTCTTTCAGTGTCTCTTCATAGGGCTTTGTTTCCAGTCCTCTGATCATCTTTGTTGCCCTCCTCTGAACCGTCTCCAATTTGTCTGTATCCTTCTTAAAGTGTGGTGCCCAGAACTGGACACAGTACTCCAGATGATGCCTAATCAGTGCGGAGTAGAGGGGAACTAGTACTTCCCGGAATTTGGAAGCTATGCTTCTATTAATGCAGCCCAAAATAGCATTGGCCTTTTTTGCAGCCACATCACATTGTTGGCTCATACCATCTTTCTTTAAGTTCAAAAGAGTGTTTGGTGTGTGTGTTTTGATTTGGAGCTCAGACCTCTGCCTTATCCTAAGGTTCTTGGGAAAATTTATTTTTCTTTTAGTCTCAGCAGTTTGACTTTTGGGGAATGAGTGTTTTCTGACTGGCCATGCCATTCATGGCAGTCATTTTATGAATGGGCAAGCCCTCCCACACATGGCAGCCGTTTTGTGAGAGCACCCGTAGCACTCAAAAAAATTCAAAATGTGCCCACTGACTCAAAAAGATTGGGAACCCCTGTTCTACTCCTTTCTTCACCATTTCAGAGCAACCCCTAGCAAATTGTGAAGCTTTACAATGCCCCAATCTTTTCTCAGATACTGTTTCGGGGTTTTGTTTGTTTGCTTGTTTGTTTCCAATATGGGTGCCTTTTAACTCACTACAGCTCACCCAATGAAGTTTATTGGTTGCAAGTTCAAAGGAAAATGAAAAATGTTTTGAATACACACCATGTCTCTCATTTTGGTCCCCTTGACAACATGTAACATATTGAAATGCACAACTACTGTAAGAGTTGTGCATTTCAGTGCATCATAAGATGTGATGATGGCTACTATACTAATTTAGATGAGTATATTGAAGAAATCAGGGGGAATCAGCTGTGTGTATGTGTGGTGGGGGGGTATTGCTAGAAACATAATATTTGACTAAATGGACTAGCAAGGCTGTACGTAGGCTCTTAAGGAACCACTGACAAATGTCTTATACACTTCCCTTAATTAAATAGAATTTGTAATCTCTATATAGATCCTATTTAAATTCTGTAAATAGTGCTCTAACAGAAGATGACATTTTAATGGGTCCTCCAACCACCTTCATTTAATTGTAGTTTTATAATGTTATGTCTGTTGTTAACAACATTACGCACATTGAGCTGCATACCTAAAGGCAGATTGATGGCGACACAGATGCTGGGAAAATGCCAACATGTTCTGCATCTGCATGTAGAGTGTTCATTTGCTCTTTTATTATTGCTGCTGCAGCGCAAGCTTGTGTTGATGGCATTAATGTTGGAAGGGAAAGAAATAGCCATCTTTGACATGTTTTATTAATACACTAAAGTTTTCTTAATAATACTACCTCAGATATATCCATTTCCATAATGAAGTTCATGTTCTAGCTTTGTATAATTATTCTACTTGGAATAAAATTACTTACACTTTGGATGAGAAGGTGGGAAATGAATTGTGTGGCAATCAGGTAAGATAATAACACGACAAAGTAACCTTTTTCTTTGAGACATTACTTTCCGGAAACTATCCAGGCTGCCTTTTAAAGTGAATTTTTCATCATATGATAATGTTAGCTTGCAAGCAGTGATGGGTGACAACTTCCCCACCCCAGTTTGATTCAGAATGGAGCTTGGGAAACTAAACTTTTATTAAAAAATGGGGGTGGGGAGGAAAATAGTTTGGTTAATTTCAAACCCAGTTGGGAGACTTCTGTACTCCTGGTGACATCATAAGGATGCAATGGGGTCTGAATTCCTTCCCCCAAAAAACTACAGTGAGCCCACCAAGCCTGCATGGCTGTCTCTAATCCTGGCATTTGGAGACCTCCTGTAAAAAAATGTCCAAATACATTTTTTACATGTTTACCTCCTGTAAAAAGGCACCAGAGACACTGGGAAATGTAATTTCCCCAGGTCATTTCCCAGCTTTTCTCACTGTTAGGTCAATGGACATATGCAGAACAGATGCGGGGGGTGCTAATTAACTTGTGTGGGGGGGAGTCATGCTAATGCAGATTGGGGCAAAAAAACCATGCTAATGAACTACAAGAACTGAAAAGTAGGCCAAGAACAGCCTTATACCAAGTCAGACCATCCGTCTGTCTAGCTCCATTATTACTACTCTGCCTGATAGCAGCTCTCCAGAGTTTCAGATCATCCTACCCGGAGATGCCAGGGATTGAACCTGGAACCTGTCAAGGGCTCCTTGGAGGGCTCTCTCAGTCTAATCCAGTAGCTAAGTCCAGACACAGACAAAGGGATTCCTTTCAAAGCTTTATTCTTCTTTTACAACTTAACAACTATACCGTTTGCAACTAGATCTGAGCAGCACAGTACCTATGCCCTAAGTTGGAACAGTTGGTCCCCGTTTGAAAGGGAATTACTGGCAGACCCCTGAACTTAAGGACTAGGGAGAGTCCCTCCCCTTTTTCCTTGGATCCTCTGGGCGCAGCCGTTGTTTGCGCGCCAACCGGGCACTGCGCCTCCTTTCCGCGCCCTCCATCTGGCGCCGCTCTCTGCATCTGTGTCGCGCATCCACCAAGTCTGCTATCTCTGTTCGGTCACTCCCTGGACTGCTTTCTAATCTAGGAATGCTGGTGGGAGGAATCTCCGTCAGCTGTGGGCCCTGGGAAAGAGGAGCGCACTCCTCTCCCAGGAGCGACTGCTCTTCCTCAGAATCAGAACTACTCTGGGATTCTATGGGCTCAGTGTCCACCCTGACAGAACCTTCTGCATGCAAAGGTGTTGTACTACTGAGCTTCATCCTGAGCAAAGTAAAAAAGTGAGCATCCTCCAATTGTCTCTAATGCTTGTATTACTGCTGAGTGTAAATACCTTCCCCCAAAATGTTTACAGCTTCGTTTATAAACCATGGAACTGGGAGGGGTGGCGGCAGCTCATTTTCAGGGTGGGGGAGTTCAAATGTCCTCCCTGGAGACACCATTTCCCCCAGGAAAAAAGGGGGAAAAAAACTCCTTAAGAACTATGGCACACTATCATATAGCATTAATTCCAGGGGCCTTGGAGAAAAGCAAATGCTGGATGGTAGACACTGTCTGCGTGATGGTAGCACGTTTCACACCCCGCCCTGACTTTGAAACCCTCGTCCCTGAAAATTGATAGCAGGGGGTCAGTTCCCATTTTGCCTCCCATGCTCTTCCAATGTAGATGTGGAAGTTCTCTTTTGAGAATTGTCTCTTGAGCTTTTGTCTTTCTTTTATTATTATACTGTCATGACTGCATTGATATTTTAAATTCTTTTGCAAGCCCTACTGGGAGTATTTAATAGGGATAAATGCCAAGTTCTGCACATAGGAGAAAGAAACCAAATGCACAGTTACAAGACGGGGGATATGTGGCTCAGCAACATGACAATAGAGAAGGATCTTGGAATTGTTGTCCATCACAAGCTGAAGATGAGCCAACAAGGTGATGTGGCTGCAAAAAAGGCAAATGCTGTTTTGGGCTGCATTAATAAAAGCATAGCTTCCAAATCCCGGGAAGTACTAGTTCCCCTCTACTCTGCACTGGTTAGGCCTCATCTGGAGTACTGTGTCCAGTTCTGGGCACCACACTTGAAGAAGGATGCAGACAAATTGGAGAGGGTTCAGAGGAGGGCAACAAAGATGATCAGGGGACTGGAAACAAAGCCCTATGAAGAGAGACAGAAAGAACTGGGCCTGTTTAGCCTTGAGAAGAGAAGACTGAGGGGAGATATGATAGCACTCTTCAAGTACTTGAAAGGTTGTCACAGAGAGGAAGGCCAGGATCTCTTCTCAATAATCCCAGAGTGCAGGACACGGAATAATGGGCTCAAGTTACAGGAAGCCAGGTTCCAGCTGAACATCAGGAAAAACCTCCTGACTGTTAGAGCAATACGACAATGGAACCAATTACAATGGAGGCGGTGGGCTCTCCCAGACTGGAGGCATTCAAGACGAGCCTGGACAGCCATCTGTCAGGGATGCTCTGACTTGGATTCCTGCATTAAGCAGGGAGTTGGAGTTGATGGCCTTCTAGGCCCCTTCCAACCCTATGATTCTATGATCCTATGAGTCCTTTCGGACTGAAGACAGGATATTAAAAACCCTAAATAAATAGATCTCTCTCTCTCTCTCTCTCTCTCTCTCTCTCTCTCTCTATATATATATATATATATATACACATATATATATCAACTACACATGTCCAAAAAGCAACCTGGCATTATAGCATCATGTGATGTGACACTATAAAGAAAGCTAGAGCATGTGTATGAGACACAAAGCTGTTTAAAGCACTGAGGTAAAATTGGACCACTTTGATTAAAAGAAATGGATCAGATGGTTCAGGGAACAAAAGATAAAGCCAGCAGACCCTCAAAGAGAGAAATCCAGTTATGTGGTTTGCCCACATCTATTTGAAATGATATGAAATACCCCATTTTGGAGTCAGATAAATGCAAAATACTCTTTATTTCTATAGCATCAAAGGGTCTGAAGAGAAGAGAAAGAAGGAAAAGCAGCCTCAGAAAGGTTAAAGCCAATCTTGTAAAAGTCAAGATAATTTTTGTGTTATGAATCACTGTTGTATCTGATTAGAGATTATTGTCTCCTGAGCCAGGGCGAACAATAGGCTTATGATCACTTTAAGGAAACATCTTGCCTCTTGTGGGTTCCTCAAAAACTAGAAATCAACTGGCAGGTCATCTCATCTTCTTTCCTTGCATAATTTTTATTTCAGAAGTGCTCTATACAATTTCAAAATCTTCTCGCAATAACATGGAAATGAGAGAGAAAGGAAAGAAAATCCCACTAATTTTCCCCCTTCTTTATCAGCAAGAAAACATTTTAAGACAGATCAGATGAGGAATGTTCAAGTAACGTGCACTTAAACACATAGATGCATCTACACATGCATATCTGTCACAATTTGGAAGGGCCCAGTATTTCTTTAGAGATGCACGGCCCTTGATTCAGTAGGGTGGACATTATTAGCTGGCTGGATCAAAGTGTCTAATTGAGAGATCCATAGTCAGGATGTGAAACCAAGGTTAATTCCAAGCAAGCAGGGTAAGCAGAGAGGTGTAGGTAACAGTAGGACCAAGTGTAAGGAGAGAAGCAGGAAAGGCAGGCATGGATGAAGTGACCTCCTGAGTCAGAGCTGCAGAAAGGAAAGGAGTGCTTTGTGGAACACACAAAGTCTCCCGGCAGGAATGTTTACACTAGGATGTACAGATTTTGTTAAACCCGTTCCATGTTTTGCTGATTAATTTATCATTAGTTCTGTCATCCGCTCACTGGTTTTTTAAAACCAGAATTTCATACTACTTGTGCTAATTCACATTAGTGCTAATGCACAACTGCAAAAAAAGAAAAGAGAAAAGAAAAAACCATTAATGTGCATTAAAGCTAATACAAATGCCTCCCGCCACCCAAGTCCATAGGATCTGTGTAACTCAGGAAAAGCTGGTTGGATTCCTTGAAATCCAAACTGATTTGAATTTGTTGCAGATTTCTCCAGCATCCCTACTTAATACAGAAGCCAAAAAGGTCTTTGAGCATCATATGCAGAAAGGCAGAAGCATTTGGGGCCAAGACAGAGATGTTAGCTCCAGTTATAAGGATTCAGTTCAGCTCCATAAAGTCCCTGGATTCACCCAATATGTGGTAGTTTGTATATATTTATATATATGTTCAGAAGATTCCCTGCCAGGCGTTGCCTGAGGTCCTACCCCCCAGTATCTGTGCATTTGGTACAACATTGGAAATGATAGCTCTATGAACATAGACTCTCTACACTATCAGGAGCACTGCACAACATGGGTTCCACATATTATGGAAAACCTAAACAAGTACAACTATACACATGTAGGTGTCCCTGTCTGTAGTGAGTTGGTTAGTGAGCAAAAAGGGTGGACTTCACAGTGTTCCTATATGCTTGTGGTAGACCTGTGTAATTTGGCCTAACCAGCAGCTTTAAAGTTAATTAAGAAGCCCTTTCACACAGACCTGCCTTGAAGCTGTTCATGCCAGGTAGATTATGTCATCCTGAGAGATGAGATAGGTTTTGCTTCCCATGTTAGAATGCTGAGGCCCTATTCACAGAGAGGGAGTGATTAATTTCCCACCTTGCAATGCTCTGAGCACCTTTGGTAAAGAGAAGCCCCCCTTCTCTTGAATGTGTATGGTTTGGCCTGTCAGCTTGGCTGAGAAGGGGGAGAGGTGTTGCCTGTCTGCTCATGATGAGCTGGAGGAAAGCATCTAGCAGAGAAGCTTTTAAGATCCAATCTGCAGGCTTTACACTTTGGTCTCACTCCAAGGGGCAATACACACACTGCCATCTTGGAGAAATTATGTGGCTTCAGGGATGGCTTTTTGTCTGTTCTGAGGACTCAGAGATTCAGCTGTGACAGCTTCATTAGCTGAAGAACGGTGTAAACTTTCCTTTCATATATATTCTGCATCTATTTTCTGTCAATAAACTGTCATCCTTTCGGACAAGGGGCTTTCTTTCATCTTGGCAATCTAATGGCACAATCCTATGCATGTTGAGAGAGAGAGAGAGAGAGAGAGAGGCCTACAACTCCCAGTGGCTGGCTGGGGCATGCTGGAAGTTGTATGCCTTTTCTCTGTCTAAACATGCATGGGATTCTGCCCTAAAAAATAATCTATTTTGACCGGGACCGGGCCCTGACTGAATCAGGATCCCAGATCAATACACCTTCCAACATTGTGCTGTGTACAGCAGAGGCTGGGCCAGGAGATGCACAAATGTTGGGGATAGGGCTAGCAGGGAGACCCTGCTGCCCCTTCCATGCATTAGCTGTACATGTGGATGGGGCTCTTCTGAACAGCTCTATAGGTACATGGATACATATATACAAGAATCACGAATGAGGAATGGGCAAACTCAGCATGGACTCGGTTGCTTGCCACTCGCCGGGCCCCTACCAGCTCTACGCCCGTTCTTTGTGCCGTGCAAGCCGCTTGGAAGTCCGCGAGCACCTGGTGATAATAGCGTTGCCCTTATTTTCGCCGTAGTCTACGTAATCTTTACGTAGACTACAGCGACCAAATAAGGAACATGAATGGCGGCTCCCTATGGGGGCCGCCATTATCCGTACGCACTTTTTTTTTTTTTAAGTCACCCGTGATAGGCTACGTGACGATTTACGTAGCCTATCATGGCTGACTTTGCAAATCTAGCCATGATAGGCTACGTTAATCATCACGTAGCCGATCACGGGGGCGTTTTTTTTTTAATTTACTTTTATTGGAATGGCGGCTGCCGCCCCCGCCCCTGACGAAGACCCGATGAACCGCCGCCGGGACCCGCCGCTGGGAGGGACATTCGGGAAAGGTAAGTCCCGTCCCGGGGGGGGTGCGGGGTGCGGGAGGGGGTGTGGAGAATTTCTCCCCGAAACTTTTTCGGGGGGCCGAACACATTGGTGCTCGGACCCCCGAAGTTTCGGGGAGAAATTCTCCGCCAACCCTAGATAGGCTATGTAACGATTTATGTAGCCTATCACGGCTAGATTTTCAAAGTCAGCTGTGATAGGCTACGTAAATCTTTACGTAGCCTATCACGGCTGACATTGGGGGGGGAAAGCGCGTACGCAAATGGCGGCACCCATGGGCGCCGCCATTTGCGTTCCTTGTTTGGGCAGGGGTAGTCCACATAAAGATTTACACAGACTACGGCGAAAATAAGGGCAACGCTATTTGCGTTGCCCTTATTTTCTCTGTAGTCTATGTAAATCTTTACGTAGACTACCCCTGCCCAAACAAGGAACACAAGTGGCGGTGCCCATGGGCGCCGCCATTTGCGTACGCGCTTTTTTTTTTCAAAGTCAGCCGTGATAGGCTACATAACAATTTACGTAGCCTATCATGGCTGACTTAAATCTAGCTGTGATAGGCTACGTAAATCGTTACGTAGCCTATCACGTGTTTTTTTTTAAATTTACTTTTTTATTTCGCAGCCGGGGAGACGGGGCGCTCCCCCCCAGCCTGAATTTCGGCGGCGAGGGATGGGGCGCCTCCCCCCCGGCCTGAATTTCGGGGGGAGAAATGGAGTGCCTCCCCCCCCACCGAACACAGCTGCGGGACCAGGTAAGGGACTTTCATCCATCCTTACATCACATATACCCAGAGTGCTGGCCTTAAAAGGAGAGTACTGAAGGAAGGCAGCCTCCTGGAAGGGGAAAAAATTCAGCTGGGAGAAACAGCAAAGCTCTGTTCATCAGAGCTAGATCCACACATTTAGGGCAAAGTACTCTGCAGGTTTAAGATTGCCGGGAGAATTATCAACGACCTCAGATACACAGACGATGCCACCCTAATGGCAGAAAGTGAAGAGGATCTAAAATGTTGAGGGTGAAAGAGGAGAGTGCAAAAGCTGGTTTGAAACTCAACATTAACAAAACTAAGATCATGGCATCTGGCCCCATCACTTCCTGGCATATAGAAGGGGAAGAAATGGAAGCAGTGACCAGTGACAGATTTTATTTTCTTGGGCTCCAAGATCACTGCAGGCGGTGACTGTAGCCATGAAATTAAAAGATACTTGCTCCTTGGGAGGAAAGCTATGGCAAACCTAGACAACATAGTAAGAAGTAGAGACATCACCTTGCCGACAAGGGTCCGTCTAATCAAAGCTATGGTTTTCCCAGTAGTAATGTATGGCTGTGAGAGCTGGACTATAAGGAAGGCTGAGCGCCGAAGAATTGATGCTTTCGAACTGTGGTGCTGGAGAAGACTCTTATGAGTCCCCTGGACTGCAAGGAGGTCAGTTCAGTCCATCCTAAAGGAAATCAACCCTGAGTGCTCATTGGAAGGACAGATACTGAAGCTGAAGCTCCAATATTTTGGCCACCTAATGCGAAGAGAAAACTCTCTGGAAAAGACCCTGATGCTGGGAAAGACTGAAGGCAAAAGGAGAAGGGGATGGCAGAGGATGAGATGGCTAGATAGCATCACCGATGCAATGAATATGAACTTGAGCACACTTGGCGAGAGAGCGGAGGAAAGGAAGGCCTGGCATACTATGGTCCATGGGATCATGAATAGTCGGACACGACGTAATGACTGAACAACAACAACAACTCTGCAGGTATTGGTGTATGTAGCAGCTGACTTAGCAGCCCTAACCTGTGTTTGACAAGCATCACTGTTCCATTCCAAGGTTGCAAAGGGCCCTAAAGTAACAGGAATCTCCTCTGGTTTGAAAGAAAATGAACTGAATGGCTTAAGAGTAGATTTGCCAGAGAATTCTGCCAAAGGAAATCTGGAGATTCCTGCTGATGCAAAAGATCTGAGGAATTCTGACTACTCAAGGACTAGAATATCAGGTGTGCATGTGTCACTCCCTGGTTGCCACCTAATTTTGCTGGTAGTAAAACTTAATGTAAGAAAATAGGAAGAGTCCTGCTACTGGACCACAGTCATCACAGAATTCTGGAAATTTCTGCTTCTGCAAAAAGCAGGAAGGTGCAAAAGATCCGAGGTATTCTGCATAGTCAAAGACTCAATGAATAAGTGTGTTGGAACATGTTAACAGGAGTGTATGTTGTACACTCCTTGAATGCCAGCTAATTTTGCTGATGGGCAAAAATTAGCATAAGAAAATAGGAAAAGGCGCCTAATGGACTCCTGGACCCAGTCAGGCACCCACACCATCCCTACTCAAAGCCACTTGCTCAAAGAAAAGCGTCTGAAGTTTTTTGGAGGGTACAGGAGTTCAACAAGTCCAGCAAACAATCTCAAGTGGGTTTAGCCAATCTAGTTTAAATGTATTATAGTTATTTATTCAAGATATTTCTATACCAACCTTCTAAAAGCCATCTAGATGGCGTACGGAAACTTCAAAACATAAAACAGTAGTCAGGGCGGAACTCATAAGAAAACAATAAAAATGACATTAAAACATAGTGTTTTTAATTAAAACATTAAAGGGTAGGAGTTCCCCTCAAAACATGGCAAATGAGAGTACGAATCAAGGTGGATGGTGGCAGGACCCATTTGACCATAAATCAATGGAAAGCAATTACTTCAGGTGCAGATTGAAGAGGAGGTGTCATTTTACAAACAAAGGAAGCTGTCTTATTCTGAGTAAGACCATTGGCCCATATACAGCCAGTGTGGTTAGTGGTGAGAGTCTTGGACTGGGAGTCAGGAGATCCAGATTCTAGCCCCCACTTGGCTATGAAAGCTTACTGGGTGACTTTAGGGCAGTCATAGACTCTCAGCCCAACCTACCTCACAGAGTTGTTGTTGTGAGGATAAATGGAGAGGAGGATTATGTATACCGCCTTGGGTTCCTTGGAGGAAAAAAGGCAGGATATAAATGTAATAAATAAGATCCCATCTGATCTCAGAAGCTAAGCAGGGTCAGCCTTGGTTAGTACTTGGATGGGAGACTGCCTGGGAATCAGGCTTCCTGCATTGAGCAGGGGGTTGGACTCGATGGTCTTGTACGCCCCTTCCAACCCTATGATTCTATGTCTATGTCTAAATACATGCATACATACATACATACATGATATAGCTCAGCAGTGGAGGCTGGAAGCTCCAATTTCAGTGGGGCTATGAATCCATTCTGGGTTTCATTCAAAACCATTCAGAACTCTAATGAGCTATCCAAGGTGCTGAGCCCTATCCCCAAAATAGGTTCAGCACCTCAGATAGGTTCTTTAGAGTTCTGGCTGGTTCTGACTGAAACCCAGAATGGGTTTGCAGCCCTGCCAAAATCAGAGCCACCAGCCTCCACTGCCCCCTGGTCCTGTCTACCTTGACTGGCAGTTGTTGTCCAGGGTTTCTGACTGGGGCCTTTTCCAGCCCTCAATGAGGTTGCCAGGGATTTAACCTGGGGCCTTCCATAAGCATTGTACGTGCTTTAGGGTGGTGGTGGGTTTGTGTATATTGCATGGTGGATAGAAAAACATCACGGAGTATCCCTGGACCAGGTAAAGAAGAATTTGTTAAAACACGCACATACAGGGATGCTCCAAAAGATCCCCCCTGAGGGGACTTCCAGGACAAATGCCTGCTTTTTTTGGGGGGGGGGAGGTCATCAAGAGTGTTGTGGCTGGACAACTGCTGGTACGTTTGGATCATGCAAATAATCTAGACATATTTGTGTCCAGGTTCAGGCCTAGATTCAGGATAGAATCAGCCTTGATCGCACTGATGGATGGCATTTATTCGAGAAGGACAGGGGAAGTGCAACCCTGTTGTTCTTGCTTGATCCCTCAATGGCTCTTGAGCATATTTGGTATCTTTCTGGACCAGTTGTGTGGATTGGGAACTGGGAGCAATGTAGTGCAGTGGTTCCTTTCCTGCCTGCATAGCGTTTCAGACAGTGGCAATGGCATTGGGGGACTGTTTTTTGGGCCCCTGACAGTTGTGCTATGGCAGGGGTGGGGAATCTTGTTGTTGCTGTTGTTCCAGGGACCAGATTCCCCACCCTCCGCTGCCTTGGATCAATGAACCAATCTGGATGGCCTCAGGGCATGGGACCCCACTCTGAAGCCCATCACTGATGTTATCCACCCCTTACTTCACCCATGTTGCCTTTCTCTGTGCAGAGACAGGGGCACGGCACTTGGAGTAGCCACTTCTCCAGCTGCCAGCTGACTTGGGTGCCTCCTTCACAGTCTACTTGCCATCCCAATTGGTGCAGTGCATGAAGAGTCCTTTGGTCAGCACCTGGAGGAACAACTTATCCAGACACTAGCTGAATCCGGTGCTTCCTTTGCTCCACTCACTGTCCTAACTGGGGAGGCATGCAGTGTGCAAAAGAAGTCCCTGTTGTTATCCCCAGTCAGTGACAGGAGATAACAGTGGATATTCCTTTCTCCATGGAGAGGGGGTGGGGCCTGAGGAGGGGGTAGGGCTTGGAAGGAAAGCTGTACAGGCCAGATAGAGAACCTACACAGGCCACATATGGTCCACAGGGCAAATGTGGCTTCCCCATCCTTGGCTATGAGGTGCCACAGGGTACCATCTTGTCCCCAGTGCTATTTAATATCTATATGAAGCTGTTGGGAATAGCCATACAGAGATTTGGAGAAAAGTGTCATCAGCATGTTGATGACACCCAGCTTTGTTTCTCTGTTACAACTGAATCCATTGAAGCCATGCAGGTCCTAGACCAGTACCTGGATGCATTTGGTCATTGAGGTCAACTGGTGAGGCTGACCTGATACTAGTGACACACCCTCCTGAGGTCCACTCTGTGATAGTTCCAGACAAGGCATCTACTGTGGTGGCACCTTCTACATGGAGTCATCTTCCCCCTGGGATTAGACATGCACCAATTATTCTAATTGTTTGGTGCACGTTGAAGACACATCTGTTTATGTGAGCCTTCCTTTTGAAGTTTAGCTACCCTGTATTTTATTCCTATGGATTTGTAGATACAGTGTATTAATTCTACACATTGGTTTTATATTTTAGATCTTTATGACTCGTGTATACCACTTTGAAATCTTTATGTGTAAGCACTTTATAAATACACATAAATATTATGAAAAACAAAAACAGAACATAAGAAGAGTCATGCTGGACCAGACCAAACATGTATCTAGTTCAGCATTCCATTCCTACAGTGGCCAGCTAGATGCTTTTGGGAAACCCACAAGCCAAACTTGAGTACATGTTTGTGTTCCCCAGCAACTGGCATACAGAGGCATTACTATCTCTGATACTGATACTAGGAAAAATAAATGGGCGGGGAGTCAAATTACATTACTGTTAAACTGTCCCTGAGTCACAATGTTCCAGGATAATACTTATGTTAGGATCTAGTATTTTCCATGCCATTATTGTCAGAACTGATTCTGATTAATAAACCAGGACGTTAGTTGGGATTATGCTATGGTTTAAGATTTTGCATGTGAATTGTTCAATTCTAGCCACTGGGTGGCATGTGCTTGCACCCATTTATTTATTTTTTTAAATAAAAATACTCTTTATTTAAAATGTTGCAGTTACTTTTAATTAGATGTGGGGTTACTGTAGATGTTGACAGAAATGAAGTGCAATATCCTGAATGATTTGTCATTTATGAATTTGATTCAAAATTATTGGGGGTGAATTTATTTTGACCTTTCTTTTGATATAAAACCAATGACTGCTTTTGCCTCTAACTATCCCTTTCTCTAACTCCCTAGATTAATAAAGACCTTGACTAACACTGGTTAATTATTTCTGAAGCTACGCTTTTAAAAATTGCATTAGGAGGACAAGATAGTAGTTATGAGTCAGTAATGTCATCTTTTTTGCATCAAATGCTGCATTAAAATCAAACTACATGAATGTGTAATAACGTACAATTTCCCGTCATTTCTAAGATTACTTAATGGGTTATTGCCCATCTGAATGAGGTATTCCAGCATTGCTTATTTAATAACACTTGCCAGCTATTGCCAGGAATAATGTGAGCTTGTTATTTATAACGGCAACTCTGGTTACAGGCTTTGTTCAGACCATTTGGTTTGTGTGAATGGAAAGAGGAGGGATATTCTAACATCAACTTACCTGTCATCAATGGATCAGAGAACAGAGATGGCAGATGGACTTGCCAGTGACAACTTGCCTAAAGTGAAACTAAAGTGGGTGGATATATCTGCTCAGGCAAAATGCCTGAGGAATTTGAGGAGAGCCAAAAAAAGTTTTTAAAATGCTTGTGAATTTAGTGGAGGACAGGAAGGCCTGGTGTGCTATGGTCCATGGGGTTACGAAGAGTCGGACACAACTTAACGACTGAACAACAACAATTTGGGCTCGTCCCAAAGGGATTTGGGCACATCTTCAATGTTTAATGATGATGATGATGATGCAAGAATTATTATTATTGTGAACTGTCCTCACCTCGAGAAGATTAAAACACTACTAGTGCAGCTTCTTATTGGCTTTGTTCTGAAAACCCTGACCCCCTTTGTCCCTTTGAAGCATGGTCTTTGTAATAATACAAAACATTATATGGAAGCACGATCTTCATACTGCCAGAAAAAAAATCAGCCAGAAAGCCAGGAATCTCTGGGAAGCTCCTATTCATTCCCCAGAGCCATGTTATTGATTCTTTTGTTTAATCTAATCCTGAATATACCCAAAGCCAATGCCTCCTCTGTCCTCATTGTCTGCATTTTGTAACTTTCCTGAAGTTCAGTCCCTCTTTGAGAGTTTTGATCATGGGATCTGACACATACGAACCTGTATTGCCCTGGCCATAGGCTTCAAACTCTTAATTTAGAGGTGCCAAGATAGTGATACATCAGACTCAAAGGTTTGCTTACAAGACTTTATTGAGTAACTTACAGCACACAGGCGTACCCAATGGTTGGATCAGACAGCTTCTCTGAAGCCCGAGCCACTGGGTACAATGGGTCTTATACTCAGGTTAGCAATAAGCAGCGTTTCAGCAGCACACGCCCCTAGCGTTCATTCTCAGCATAAACTAACAGCACTTGGTTCTCAAGCATAGCCACCTGCAGCTTTAAGGTAAACAACCTCGGCTTCTCAGGCTCATCAGTGATAAGACATTCTCCTAATTAGCGAGGAATGTTCTGAGAAGGCTGTTATCGGCCTTTTGGCTCATCTGCACATGCTCAGAGGCTTACTAGCCTGGGAATTGCACCAATAATGAACTTAAGCAAGCATTATGGATCTCTAGCCCCCTCTAACACTACAAATGACTTGGCTACGCTCCTGGGGCCAATACAGAACCCTCTCTTGCATGGCTCCAAGTCATGGGAGTCATTCTCTTGGGATTCACCAAGAAAAAAGAAGAAGTCTCTTCTCCATGATCCATTCCTAAGCACTAGTCCTCCTTCTGGATATGAACTCATGTTACCAAGCCCAGAACTCCCTTCTTCTCTGGCACCACCATGCTTCCTTGTAGAGAGATGGATCTGCTGCCTTGTGGTCCCAGGTAGTGCTTCATAACCTTTGCAGCACCTGTTCTTCCATTCAGGCCACGGCCGTGTTGGTGGTGCTACCCGATTTCACTAAGAGTATGACCACCTGCACTTCCAGGAAGTTGCCATTTTAGAAATGGTGACTCCCTGTGGGAACAGCTGGCGTGCGTCCAGGCCTCGGGAGCTGGCAGTGGCGATGGAGGTGGTGGAGGAGGAGACGGTGGAGGCGGAGCAGGTGGAGGCAGAGCCAGCAATGGCGGCAGTGATGGCAATGATGGTGGTGGAGGCGGAGGGGGAGGTGGCAGTGACAGAGGCAGCAATGGCGGTGGAGGCAGTGGTGGCAGGGAAGGTGGAGGAGGTGGGCAGTTCAGGTAACGACCTGGAGGCTCCAGTGCGGCTGGGCCGGGGGTGTCGAAGCTCCAAAGTACATTGAGCACTTCGGAGACCCCCGACCTGTTCTGGGTCACTTTGTGCCCCCTCTGCTTTGCCTCGAAAGGGGCTCAGAGTGACCCGAAGCAACCCACTTCGACTCGGGCCTCAGGCTGAAGCAGTGCACAGCCCTACTCATTACCCGCCATTTCAAATTCTATATTTGAACTGTACTCAGTACCATGCAGCTTGCAGGGGTTCCTAATAATAGCCAAGTCTGTCATTGGTCTCCATCATCACCTTTCAAAAGCCATTTTCTTGGTTGTTTCTAGACAACAAGGTGCATCCTATCATCTAGGAAGCCATGGTGATTACCTCATGTTGAGTTGAACCCATGACCAGGAGACCTGAGAAGCCAGGGTAGCCTGTGCCCTCCATGAATTCCAAGTAACAGGAACTAACCACACTTTAGCATTATGTTTGCACAAATTGTGGTTAGTCTTAACTATGTTTTACTGAAACAGGCCAACTTCAAACTGCAGTCTATGAAGTTGGCTTGTTTCAATCAACTATGGTTAAGATTAAACACAGTTTAGGTTTTGGATGTAATGCTAATCTGTGGTTACTTGAAAGCATCAGTGAAAGCTTCCAATCTCCTCACAGCCATGACTGAGGAGGAGAAGGGAGGGGGTGAGCTTAAGGCTCATGTACATAACGATAACCCGTAGTTTATACTTACATCTGACTTGTGCCAAATAATCATTTTCAGGTACTCATAAGACATGCTGGTGCATGGTCACAAACATTTTCAATTGCAAGCTAAAATGCACTCAATTCTCTTTTTCTATTTCTGCAGTGAATGAAGGAGTGCCTCCAAATGCCTTACCATAGGACTGTAAAATAAAATCTCAATCTATTAGAACTATAATTATACTATAATGGCTGCCAAACAATAAATTTATCTCGCTTTTATACCATCTGTAAAAATTACAGAGCAGAACAGAACCCTTGCTTTACCAAGTAAGTGACTGATTTGTAAAGAGTCATTCATATTCAAAAGGAAGGGGGAAGCTATGTGACAGAATTATCAGTTGAACAGGGCAGATGGTGAGCACAAGAAAAGTATTAACTTACTTCTCAGAGGACCACTTTAAGGTCTTATGTTTTCATCACACCCATTTCTTTCAAGGTCTAGAACCTGGTAAAGTTGTAGAGTGTCACAAATGGAAATACAAGAAGGTTTGCCTATGCTAGGGCCAGGTTGGGGTCATGAATTGATATGCTTGGCCTAGACTGAATGTTCTCCAGGCTTAAGTTCCCACAGTCAGACTAAGAGCTGGATATTGAGTGGAGCTGGAGGTAGGGATGTACAAATCCCTTACCTGGCTCCGCGCCGGGGCATCCGTGGTGGGGGGAAGGCTCTCTGTCCCTCCCCCCGGAATCCTCCTCAGCCGGCTCTGCTCCATGGCGGCTCCGTGGAGCTGCCAGCCAGGGCCTGCCGCAGCCAGAGTTCCGGCCTCAGCTGGGCTTCTGAGGCTGGAAATGGCGGCCGTCATAGTGGCCGCCATTTGCATCCTTGCAAGCAGCCGTGATAGGCTACCTAAGTATTTACATAGCCTATCACGGCAAAGAGCAGGGATGCAAATGGTGGCCACTACACCATTTGCACCCCTGCTCTTTGCTGTGATAGGCTACGTAAGTATTTATATAGCCTATCATGGTAAAGGAAGCCACGCAAATGGCGCCTGCTACTCCTTTCTTTAGGAGTACTCCTTTCTTTCTTTCTACTCCTTTCTTACTCCTACTTCTTTAGAATCCAGCCTAACTGGAATCCATCACAGAATTCTCTGACATCCCTAGATGGAGGTTAGAACCTCACCAAGACCTGGAGGCTAGAGGGCAGCAGGAAAGTGTGGTTGCCTAAGCAGTAGCACGAGGCCTGGCTTCTACAATGTTAACTGGTGTAAGGCCCAGGTATGTCAGACCAGGGACTCTGGCAGCACTCTCTGACCCACCATGGAAACTCTTGGGCATAGAGAGTTGTTGGCCTGCACCACCCATGATGGTTGAAGATGGTACTACTGCTTTTCAGCTGAGACCAGATGACCTGAAGAATCAATACAGGGATTTCTGACCTTATGTATGTTCTCTCTGTCTCTGGCCCTGTGGAATGCTGTCTGCCTGCACCAGGTTCCAGGCCTTAGCCAGGCCAGGAATCCAACATTGCTGAGCTTGGATGAGGCTTGACAATGAGGCTTGGCCAGTTCAGAGTGTTCCTACTCCCTGACAATTACAGAGGCTAATGTCACACATGAGCCCCTCTAAGCATTCCCCTGTTCCCTTCTGTGTCAGAGGAGAGCTCTTGGCCTAAACACATGCAGTTTACAAGACTAGGCCTCAAACTCCGAAGTACATTACAACCTGTGATGAAATACAGCTAGTGAATATCCAGAGAACAATTAAATTAATGATCCGTTGTCTTATATAATGTTTGTTCCATATATCTGTGAGCGTGTCCATACCTTCCTACTGAACTACTTCACCTGTATAGGCAAGAAACATGCCATTAGGAAGCAGAGAAGGAGGTAAAGTTAACAGAGTGGTGTTTAGAGAAACTGTAATCTTTTCCACTGGGAGAGAAGTCCCTCTAAACCTAATTCACAGTAGGAGTAGCAGTAAGACAAAAGGAGGTTCACAGAAACACTTCCACATATTCAGTGAACACACAGAGGGACCATATGGGATAGCCCAACCCATTTCTAGAACTGCACACTACCACCCCCTCCCCTGATGGCAAGGTGTCTACTAGGGATGGCGGAGAATTTCTCCCCGAAACTTCGGGGGGCCGAGCGCCAACGTGTTTGGCCCCCCGAACATGTTTCAGGAGAAATTCTCTGCCCCCCACACCCCGCCCCCCCCCCCGGGACAGGACTTACCTTTGGCAAATGTCCCTCCTGGCGGCAGGTCCGGCCGGCGGTTCGGCGGGTCTTCGTCCAGGGCGGGAGCGGCAGCCGGTCTTTCGACCGGCTGCCGCCGCCACCATTCCAATAAAAGAAAAAAAAAACACCCCCGTGATAGGCTACATGACGATTAACGTAGCCTATCACAGCTAGATTTGCAAAGTCAGCCGTGATAGGCTACGTAAATCGTCACGTAGCCTATCACGGGTGACTTAAAAAAAAAAAGAAAAAGCGCGTACGGATAATGGCGGCCCCCATAGGGAGCCGCCATTCCCGTTCCTTATTTGGTCGCTGTAGTCTACGTAAATCTTTACGTAGACTACGGCGAAAAAAAGGGCAACGCTATTTGCGTTGCCCTTATTTTCGCCGTAGTCTACGTAAAGATTTACGTAGACTACAGCGACCAAATAAGGAACGAGAATGGTGGCTCCCTATGGGGGCCGCCATTTGCGTACGTGCTTTTTTTTTTTTAAGTCACCCGTGATAGGCTACGTGACAATTTACGTAGCCTATCACGGCTGACTTTGCAGATCTAGCCGTGATAGGCTCCGTTAATTGTCACGTAGCCTATCACGGGGGCGGGTTTTTTTTTAACTTTTTAGTTCGCGGCCGGGTTGGCGAGGCACCTCCTCCCCGGCCTGAATTTTGGCCGGGCGAGGCAGGAAGCCTCCCCCCCGGCCTGAATTTCGGCCGGGCGAGGCGGGAAGCCTCCCCCCCCGGCCTGAACTTCACGGGGGGAGCAGCGAAGCGCCTCCCCCCCACCGCGAAAAGCTTTGAGGACAGGTAAGGGACTTTCGTGCACCCCTAGTGTCTACTAGGGATGTCAGAGAATTCCATCACGGACTGAAATGGGATCAAATTCCCTTCAGTGTGTGCCATGGAATCCTCTGTGGAACGGCACCAAGAGGTCCTGCGGAGCCAGCAGTCATGCGGCTTTTCTTTCGTTGTCCGCAAAGAGTTGCAGAATTTTCGTAAATAAAAACGCAGTGTAGTATATTCCAATAATAAATATGTAAGTTTTTTTAAAAAAATGAATTGTGCTCACCACCTTGTTTGTCGGTGTTCTTTTTAAATTGAAATCCTCCGTCTCCATTGACTTTCAGCCAAAACACTTCCACTTCCTAGGGGCTTCCCAAGAGAAGGCTGCCTTAGGTGTGCCTGAGCAATAAACTCTTTATTTAAAGCAACGCTGTTGAAAGAGAGAAAGAAAGAAAGAAAGAAAGAAAGAAAGAAAGAAAGAAAGAAAGAACCTTTTAAAATGACCATGCCGCTCCAGGACCAGCATGGTCATTTTAAAAGGTTTTTTCTTTCTTTCAAACAGCATTGCTTTAAACAAAGAGTTTATCACTCAGACACACCTAAGACAGCCTTCTTTTGGGAAGCCCCTAGGAAGAGGAAGTGTTTTGGCTGAAAGTAAACGGAGATGGAGGATTTCAATTAAAAAAAACAAAACAAAAATATTTACGAAAAGTAGCGATTCTTACAGAAGCTATCCAGACTCATGGAGACAGCTGGGCACCAGAATTAGACTTTTCACTACGGATTTATCTTTGTAATTTTCAGAGCAGAAAAAAAAGAAAGGAGAATTCCAGGGGCTTGTGAACAGTGGAATGGAGCACTGGCTGCAAACTGCGGAAGTCAAGCGGCACTGCAGGTTCACAGTTTGTACATCCCTAGTGTCTTCTCAAGTGTACGTAGCCTATCACAGTGTTTTTTAAAAATCTAGCCATGATAGGCTATGTAAATCTTTACGTAGCCTATCACGTTTGTTTGTTTTTGTTTTTGTTTTACTTGGAAATGGCGGCGGTGGCAGCCAGTCTTCCGACTGGCTGCCACCGCCGAACCACCGCCGAACCGCCGCCAGAGCTGCCACCGCCAGGGACATTCGAGCAAGGTAAGTCCCATCCCGGGGGGGGCGGGGGGGCAGACCGTTTCTCCACCAATTTCGGGGAGGCCGAATGCACTGGCATTCAGCCTCCCCGAGATTCGTGGAGAAATTCTCTGACATCCCTAGTAAGCAATCCGTTCCTCCATGGACTCCGGAGGCCAGATTCTTTTGAATCTGGCCTCACTGGGGTCCATGGAGGAATTCTCTGACATCTCTAGTTATGGCTGACAGTTCAAAGTTGTTTTTAATTATATTTGTATATATTGTCTGTTTGCTTTTATGTAAATGGCATTTAAGCTTTGTATATTGTATTTTAATGTTCTAACTTCTACAAACATCTCAGAGAGCTTCAGCTATGGGTTGGCATAGAAATGTAAACAACAACAACAATGATAATGAATAGCAGGTAGGCCAAGTCCTCTTATGTATCACAATATGCCATGTTCCAAAATGGGAAGTGGGGCCATACCTCAGGTTTAAAACATTCCCACTTATTAGCAGCTTTAATGAACTCTAAGTGTTATGGAATTCATGTACATGCAATGTTCTCTTCCTTTGGGTTTCCTCAATAACCCAGCAATCTTTGGATTATTGTGAAACTGCATTTAATCACAGGTGACGTTCCTTGCATTTCCACTAGGCTGTGCACAGACCCCTGCTTGACTTTGGATGTTGCTTCAGACCCACAGAATCAGCCGCACTTTGACTTGGACCGATTTGGACCCCCTCCGCTTTGACTCGGTTCTGGATCCAAAGTGAGATTTGGGTATCCGGATCACTCGGTTTGGGTGTTTTCCCATTGACTTGCACTGGAAAACACAAATGGCCATAGCTTTTTCAGTTTTCATGATAAATACATGAAAGATGGGATCCTCTCTGCTGACATGGAGAGGACCAGACCTGCCAAAGTTCAGACAGATTGGTGCAGGACTTTTTGTGCTAGGTTCAGCTGAATTTTAATTGTTTTCCACAAAAACTCTCAAAGCAAAGAGCTATACCTCTCAGCCCTGTACTGCCTCCTCTTCCTGCCTACTCAGCTGTCAAGGACTGCTTAAAAGGAGGAGACAGCTAGTGAGTGGGGGGGGGGCATGCACTATGCTGCTGGCTACACTGTCAAGGGCAGCCGACCGTCTCCTGCTTGTGAGGAGGAGACAGCTAGCAAGCAGCAGGGGCATGCACCACGCCTCCTCCTCCTCCTGTCTGGGCAATTCACAGAGCATTTTGCATATAAGTCTATGTGCACACATAGACTTATATGCATAAAGTGCTATGAATTGGCCATATACTCAAGATTCATGGTGCTTTTTGCATATATGTCTATGTGCACATAGACTTCTAATCCCAATTTTTTTTTTTTAAAAAAAGCATGGCTATTGCGGAGGAGGAACCAGTGAGTGGAAATGGGGGGGGGGAAATCTGGGGAACCCAGATGGGGTGGGTTCTCACATCCCTAAGTAACACCACCAGAATGATTGCTGTCTCTGTAACACAGCCGTTTTTTCTCCAGTTATTAAGTCTCCCCCCCTCCTCCACCACTCTCACTGATTGGAGTTTGCTGGGTTATGTTCAGCCCTGATTTTGCAACTAGAGTTTCCATTCACGAAAGCTCTCTCCCTCCTCCTCCTCCTCCTCTTCCTCAACCCCTCACTTAACTTTTTCAAGTTGATACTTTTGGCACCAGGCTGTATGGGTTGCTCAGAATGAATCACCTAGTTGGACAAGGTGCTTCGTATACAAGACACTTCACTCCAGGGCACCTCATTGCTATTCTGCTCCACCTCATGTGACGTGGAGGCACCTCCGAAGCAGCCCACTTCGACTCATTATTCGGGCTTCAGACCAAAGTGGTGCACAGCCCTACTTTCCACCATACAGTATTTCACTTCGCTGGGGCTCTGTTTGTTCCTGGCCTGTACCAAGAATATACAATGTGTCCTTCAAATGCAAAGACTGATACGTATTTTGGGTTCAGCATACATCCAGTCCTGTGGATAGTCATCTTATGGAGGAATGGGAGAAGGCAGAGCTAGTTTGCTTCATCATAAAAGCCCGTGCATTTCCACCAGGGCTTTTTGGTGATATTAAACAGATATTTCTATTAAACAGAACACTATGACTACCTGATGTTTAAAAGAAGACATGACCTTTCTTCTCACCCTCTTTTCACTTTCCCACAACTAAGATGGTCTCCTTTAAAATGTCACGGAAGGTGTAAAAAACTTAATCTCTGATCTGTCATATGAACTGAAGATTCATTACCAATGCAAGGTTTTGCTCAGCCTGTAATGTCCAAGCAAAGTAGCAAACACACCATTCTCAGAATCTCTTCCTCACCTAATTGAGACAAAACCAGAGTGCAAGATAAAAGAAGACAAAGGGCATCTTTAGCATGCTACCTATTTACATGCTTGCTTAGCTTTCCACTTCAGAATTATTGACTGCTCTGTGTGTCAGTCAGCTTAGTGGTAAGTGGTGGACCAAAGATTCCCCCCCCCCACATCAGAAAGAGTCAAAGAAGAAGGCTACATAAAGGATTTAGCAATGAATGTATTTACAGAAAAATACCACATCTTCTGCATGTATTTTAAGACATAGACTTCATGTTTGCTCTAACCCCCTCCCCTGCAAAAAACAAAGCACCCTTTTTTAATTAGAAACAACCATTGAGTTCTAGAGATATTCAACAGGGGAAGGACAGGTGATTTTACCCCAGACTACCCAAGATAATGCAAATCCATGAATGGGTGTCCCATCTCTTTAAGAAGTAGTTGTATCTGCAGTTAGGGGGTTAGGTTAGGGACTATGGAATGGTGGGAGGGTGGTTAACCCTTTTTCCCTACACCATTTTCCCAATTAAAAATTGCCTTTCCTCCCTGCTCTTTGCTCCATTAGGGGAAAACAGGATGATCCTCATAACCTGATAATGAAGATTTTCAGTGTGAGAACAGCGGTCACACAAGTGTCCTTATTTTCATCCACAATAAAATGGCATGGTTATTATTATTATTATTATTTTATTTTTATAAATGAAATAAACAATACCAAAATTATCAAAAACCTAATCAATACTTCAATTTCCCAACAGTACAATATTTTGATGAGGACACCACAATAACAAAGAGAGAAGAAAAAAGAGAGAAAGAAAAAAGAGAAAAGGGGGGAAAGGGAGGAGGAAAGGAAGTAAGAAAAAAAGAAAAAAAATCCCTCCCCTCCCCTTCCCTCCCCCTCCCCCTCCCCCTCTCCCTCTCCCTCTCCCTCTCCCTTAAAAAAATAAGTTTAAACTCCAGCACCCCCCGGCCTCTGATGCCATTCTGTTTTAAAAACTATATCTATAACCTTAACAATCTTACAGTTTAATAAACAACCTTACATTTCTATATCATATCATCAATCTTATATCAAGGAAACAGGTCTAAAATTCATTCATAAAAGTCTGTAGTAGTAGTAATAATAATAAAGAAATATATATATATATATATATATATATATATAGGATTGTATAATAATAAAACTTAATATAAACCTTCAACCATCAGCAATAAATTTTATACTAGATATATTATCTATTTTAAAATAAAAAATATAAAGAAAAGCAAGAAAAAATAAAAGAGAGAAGAGAATAAACCAATATAAATATAATCATTTATTTTCTGAATTAGCCTGAGTCATATAGACTAAGCACAAATAGTTAACAAAGCTTGTTTAAAGATTCCAGTTCATAGGGTTGTAACAAAATTCTCATGCATTTTTACATTAAGCCAAGCCTCCCACATTTCATGATTTAAAAACTTCTTCATCTGACCTTCAGACTAGGGATGGCGGAGAATTTCTCCCCGAAACTTCGGGGGGCCGAGCGCCAACGTGTTCGGCCCCCCGAACAAGTTTCGGGGAGAAATCCTCCGCCCCCCCCGCCCCCCGCCCCCCCCGGGACGGGACTTACCTTCCCTGAATGTCCCTCCCGGCGGCGGGTCCGGCCGGCGGTTCGTCCGGTGTTCAAGCGGGGCGGGAGCGGCAGCCGGTCTTTCGACCGGCTGCCGCCCCCGCCATTGCAATGAAAGAAAAAAAAAAAAGTCCCCTGATAGGCTACGTGACGATTCACGTAGCCTATCACGGCAAGATTTGCAAAGTCAGCCGTGATAGGCTACGTGAATCGTCACGTCGCCTATCACGGGTGACTTTAAAAAAAAAAAAAAGTGTGTACGGATAATGGCGGCCCCCATAGGGAGCCGCCATTCCCCTTCCTTATTTGGTCGCTGTAGTCTACGTCAATGTTTACGTAGACTACGGCGAAAATAAGGGCAACGCTATTTGCGTTGCCCTTATTTTCGCCGTAGTCTACGTAAACATTGACGTAGACTACAGCAACTAAATAAGGAACGCGAATGGCAGCTCCCTATGGGGGCCGCCATTCGCGTACGCGCTTTTTTTTTTTTAAAGTCACCCGTGATAGGCGACGTGACGATTCACGTAGCCTATCACGGCTGACTTTCCAGATCTAGCCGTGATAGGCTACGTGAATCGTCACGTAGCCTATCAGGGGACGTGTTTTTTTTTTTTTTTTACTTTCGAGTTCGCGGCCGGGCGAGGCGGGAAGCCTCCTCCCCGGCCTGAATTTCGGCCGGGCGAGGCGGGAAGCCTCCCCCCCCGGCCTGAATTGCGGCCGGGCGAGGCGGGAAGCCTCCCCCTCCTGGCCTGAACTTCGTGGGGGGAGCAGCGAAGCGCTCCCCCCCACCGCGAAAAAGCTTCGGCGAAAGGTAAGGGACTTTCGTCCACCCCTGCTTCAGACACAATACAGAGTGTAGCAGGATATTTTAAGTAATATTGTAAGTTCATTTGTTTTGCCATATTCTTTGCATTGATAAATTGCTTTCTTTTGTGTGTTGTGTTTGTGTGTGTGTAGAATCTCCCTCCATCCAGCTGTTCCCTGGAACCCCCCCCCCAAAGCTGAGCTGGGGGCAAGTGGGGTGCTGACATGTGTAAGAGTAAGTTGCATTGAACTCAGTAAGACTTACTTCTGAGTAGACATGCACAGAGTTGGTTCTCCTCTCCATTTTAGCCTCACCATGTCACCAACAAGGCTGGATGTGGAAATAGAAAGCCTAGCAGCGGGAGTAATACTCGTGCAGGGCTCCAGACTGGCATGGTCATTTTAAAAGGTTTTTTCGTGCTTTCTTTCAAACAGCGTTGCTTTAAACAAAGAGTGCATCGCTCAGGCACACCTAGGGCAGCCTTGGTTTGGGAAGCCCCGAGGAGGAGGAAGTGTTTTGGCTGAAAGTAAATGGAGACGGAGGATTCAACTGAAAAAGAACACTCACAAACAAGGCGGTGAGCAGAATTCATTTTTTAAAAAAACTGATGTATTTATTATCAAAATATACTACCTTGCATTTTTATTTATGAAAATTTCACGACTCTGTGCGGATGACCAAAAAAAAGCCGCATGACTGCTGGCTCCGCAGGACCTCGTGGTGCCATTCCGCAGAGGATTCCGTGGCACGGACTGAAGGGAATTTGATCCCATTTCAGTCCATGGTGGAATTCTCTGACATCCCTAGTGACATCCGCGGTGGCGGGGAGGCACTCCGTACCTCCACCCGAAATTCTCCCTGGTGAGCTTCGCTCCGCAGCAACTCCACAGAGCCACCAGCCGGGTGCATGCGCAGTGGCAGGTCTGTGGATGCAAATGGCAGCTGGCATAGTGGCCACCATTTGCGTCCCTTCGCTGAGCCATGAGCCATAAATATTTATGTAGCCTATCATGGCAAAAGCGGGGACGCAAATGGCGTAGCAGCTGCCATTTGCGTCCCTGCTTTTGCCGTGATAGGCTATGTAAATATTTACGTAGCCTATCATGGCTTGCCGGGGACGCAAATGGTGGCCGATGTAGCAGCCGCCATTTGTGGCTGCAGCCCAGCAGTGGCCAGAGCCACTGCTGCCATCAGAACCACTGCTGGAGCCGCCACCACCGCCGGAGCCACCGCCGCTGGAGCCGCCGCTGTTGCTGCCACAGCCGCAGCCAGGTAAGCTCCGTTTTGAGGGACTTCCGCAGGGTGATGGGACGGGTTGCTCCGTTCCTCCATGGGTTCTGGGGGGGTGAATTCACTGGAATTCGGCCTCCCTGGGATCTGTGGAGGAATTCTCTGACATCCCTACTCCCACGGAGATCCATGGGAAGCTACCAGAGCGACGTCGGTCCCAACCGGAAGTCCTAAAATGCCATGGTTTAACTATCCCATTGCTTTATACAAATATTCATCGTGATGCTTTTTGTTTGTTGGTTGGTTTTAAAGTGAGCACTACATAATAGATTCTGAGCATCACTATATTAAACCAACTGGGGAGCAACATCAGTTGAGGCCACCTCTTCCTCAAATCAGTGAGTACCCCCTGACCTGGTAGCATTCATAGAGGTCAGGGTGCACCACACGACCCACAATGGCCTATGGTTGTTAGGAGGGTGTCTTGGGATCAGGAAGTATTACCTCACCTCATCTAACCTATTGGTGTAAGGAAGCTTCTTTAGCTGGGTCCAGGGTGCAGTTACCCCTTCATGGATCACTGCATTGTAGTGGTAAAGGGGCTTGCGTAACTCAGTGAAGCCATAAGCTATGCCGTGCTTATGGACAGGTCATGGCAGAGAGTTCTGACAAAATGTGGTCCACTAGAGAAGGAAATGGCAACCCACTCCAGTATTCTTGCCAAGAAAACCCCATGGAACGTATCACAAGGCTAAAAGATATGACGCTGGAAGATGAGACCCTCAGGTTGGAAGGTGTCCAATATACTACAGGGGAAGAGCAGAGGGTATTTCCAAGTAGCGCCAGAAAGAGTGAAGCGGCTGGGCCAAAGCCGAAAGGACACTCAGCTGTGGATGTGTCTGGTGGTGAAAAGAAAATCCGATGCTGTAAGGAACAATATTGTCTAGGAACCTGGAATGTCAGATCAATGAATCAAGGTAAGCTGGAGGTGGTCAGACATGAGATGGCAAGACTGAACATCGACATCTTGGGAAAAGCGAACTAAAATGGGCGAATTTAATTCAGGTGACCATCATATCTACTACTGTGGGCAAGAGTCCCTTAAGAGAAATGGAGTAGCAGTCATAGTCAACAAAAGGGTGGGAAAAGCAGTACTGGGGTACAATCTCAAAAACGATAGAATGATCTCAGTACAAATCCAAGGCAAACCATTCAACATCACAGTAATTCAAGTCTATGCCCCAACCACTGATGCCAAAGAAGCTGAGATTGATTGGTTCTATGAAGACCTACAACACCTTCTAGAACTAACAGCAAAAAAAGATGTCCTCTTCATCATAGGGGATTGGAATGCTAAAGTAGGAAGTCAAGAAATCACCGGGATAACAGGCAAACATGGCCTTGGTGTACAAAATGAAGCAGGACAAAAGCTAATCGAGTTTTGCCAAGAGAACCCGCTGATCATAGCAAACACTCTTTTCCAACAGCACAAGAGGCGACTCTACAAATGGACATCACCAGATGGTCAATATCGAAATCAGATTGATTATGTCCTTTGCAGCCAAAGATGGAGAAGCTCTATACAGTCAGTCAAAACAAGACCTGGAGCTGACTGTGGCTCAGATCATGAGCTTCTTGTTGCAAAATTTTGGCTTAAATTGAAGAACGTCGGGAAAACCACTAAAGCATTCAGGTATGACCTAAATCATATCCCTTATGAATATACAGTGGAGGTGAGGAATAGATTTCAGGGATTAGACCTGATAGACAGAGTGCCTGAGGAACTATGGACGGAGGTCCGTAACATTGTTCAGGAGGCAGCAACTCAATCCATCCCAAAGAAAAAGAAATGCAAGAAAAGCCAAGTGGCTGTCTGATGAGGCTTTACAAGTAGCTGAGGGAAGAAGGGAAGCGAAAAGCAAGGGAGAAAGGGGAAGATATAGCCAACTGAATGCAGAGTTCCAGAGAATAGCAAGGAGAGACAAGAAGGCCTTCTTAAATGAACAATGCAAAGAAATCGAGGAAAACAATAGAATGGGAAAGACTAGAGATCTCTTCAAGAAAATCGGAGATCTCAAGGGAACGTTTTGTGTAAAGACAGGCATGATAAAGGACAAAGAAGGCAGGGACCTCACAGAAGCAGATGAGATTAAGAAGAGGTGGCAAGAATACACAGAAGAATTATACAGAAAAGATCTGAATGTCCCTGATAGCCAGGAGAGTGCGGTCACTGAACTTGAGCCAGACATCCTCGAGAGTGAAGTCAAGTGGGCCTTAGGAAGCATTACTAACAACAAAGCTAGCGGAGATGACAGTATTCCAGGTGAGCTATTTAAAATCCTAAAAGATGATGCTGTGAAAGTGCTGCACTCAATATGCCAACAAATTTGGAACACTCTACAGTGGCCACAAGACTGGAAAAGGTCAGTTTACATTACAATTCCAAAGAAGGGCAATGCCAAAGAGTGTTCAAACTACCGCACAATTGTGCTCATTTCACATGCCAGCAAGGTGATGCTCAAAATCCTACAAGTTAGGTTTCAGCTGTATGTGAACTGAGAACTACCGGAAGTACAAGCTGGGTTTCGAAGAGGCAGAGGAACTAGAGATCAAATCGCCAACTTTCACTGGATCATGGAGAAAGCAAGAGAATTCCAGAAAAACGTCTATTTCTGCTTCATTGACTACGCTAAAGCCTTTGATTGTGTGGATCACAACAAACTGTGGCAAATTCTTAAAGAGATGGGAGTACCAGACCACCTTACCTATCTCCTGAGAAACCTGTATGAGGGTCAAGAAGCAACAGTCAGAACCAGACATTGAACAACCGATTGGTTGAAAATTGGGAAAGGAGTACAAGGCTGCATATTGTCACCCTGCTTATTTAACTTATATGCAGAGTACATCATGAGAAATGCCGGGTTGGATGAATCACAGGTCGGTATTAAGATTGCCGGGAGAATTATCAACAACCTCAGATATGCAGATGATACCACCCTAATGGTAGAAAGCGAAGAGGATGTAAAGAGCCTCTTGTTGAGGGTGAAAGAGGAGAGTGCAAAAGCTGATTTGAAACTCAACATTAAAAAAACGAAGATCATGGCATCTGGCCCCATCACTTCCTGGCATATAGAAGGGGAAGAAATGGAAGCAGTGACAGATTTTACTTTCTTGGGCTCCAAGATCACCGCAGACGGTGACTGTAGCCATGAAATTAAAAGACGCTTGCTCCTGGGGAGGAAAGCTATGGCAAACCTAGACAGCATAGTAAGAAGCAGAGACATCACCTTGCCGACAAAGGTTCATATAGTCAAAGCTGTGGTTTTCCCAGTAGTAATGTATGGCTGTGAGAGCTGGACTATAAGGAAGGCTGAGCACCGAAGAATTGATGCTTTCGCACTGTGGTGCTGGAGAAGACTCTTACGAGTCCCCTGGACTGCAAGGAGGTCAAATCAGTCAATCCTAAAGGAAATCAACCCTGAGTGCTCATTGGAAGGACAGATACTGAAGTTGAAGCTCAAATATTTTGACCACCTAATGCGAAGAGAAAACTCTCTGGAAAAGACCCTGATGCTGGGAAAGACTGAAGGTAAAAGGAGAAGGGGACAGCAGAGGATGAGATGGCTAGACAGCATAACCGATGCAATGAATATGAACTTGAGCACGCTTCGGGAGAGAGCACAGGACAGGAAGGCCTGGTGTGTTATGGTCTATGGGGTCACGAATAGTTGGTCATGACTGAACGACTGATCAACAACAAGGGTGCAGTTAGGTGATGTTCAACTCTGGACTCAGGGGTTTCACAACGAGCCTCCTCTTTACACGGTAATGTATATTACTTCACTTACCTCAAAAGGTCTTATTCATCCACTCTTTCGATCATAGCATCATAGAATCATAGAGCTGGGAGGGGCCTACAAGACCATCCAGTCCAACCCCCTCCTCAGTGCAGGAAGCCTGATTCCCAGGCGGTCTCCCATCCAAGTCCTAACCAGGGCTGACCCTGCTTAGCTTCGAGATCAGACAAGATTAGGGATGTCAGAGAATTTCGCCACAAATCTCAGGGAGGCCGAATGCCAGCGCATTCGGCCCCCTGAAATTGGTGGCAAAACGGTCTGCCCCCCCACACCCACCCCGGGACGGGACTTACCTTGGGCGAATCCTCCTGGCGGCGGCGGTGGCAGTGCGGTGGCGGTGCGGCGGCAGCGGCTGCGGCAGCCGGTCTTCCGACCGGCTGCCACCGCTGCCATTTCCAGTAAAAAAACAACAACAACGTGATAGGCTACGTAAAGATTTACATAGCCTATCACGGCTAGATTTTTAAAAAATACCATGATAGGCTACGTAAATGTTTATGTAGCCTATCACGGCTGAGTAAAAACAACCACAAAAAACCGTGCATACGCAAATGGCGGTGCCCATGGGCGCCGCCATTTGCGTTCCTTATTTTGGCATATTTAGTCTATGTAAACATTTATGTAGACTACGGCGAAAATAAGGGGAACGCAAATAGCGTAGCGTCTACGCTATTTGCGTTCGCATTATTTTCGCCATAGTCTACGCAAATGTTTACGTAGACTAGACGTGCCAAAATAAGGAACGCAAATGGAGGCGCCCATGGGCGCCGCCATTTGCGTATGCGCGGGTTTGTTGTTGTTTTTTACTCAGCCGTGATAGGCTACATAAACATTTACGTAGCCTATCATGGCTGACTGCAGGGACGCAAACGGCGGCGGCTACGGCCACCACCATTTGTGGCCCGGCCGGCCAGGATTCCGGGGTGGAGGGACGGAGCACCTCCCCCCCCAGCCAGAATTTCGGGGGGGAGGGACGGAGTGCCTCCCCCCCAGCCAGAATTTCAGGGGGAGGGACGGAGCACCCCCCCCACCGCGAATCAAATTTTGTAAAAGGTAAGTGACTTTTGTACATCCCTAGACAAGATCAGGCTTTTTAGACCTCTATCAATGTATATTGTATCACTTACTTCAGAATGTGCTAAGGCAGCCCTGGTATGTTTGGGGCCCTCCTACTCTTTCTGCTGAGTGTAGGGATGGGGGAGAATTTTTCCCCGAAACTTCGGGGGGCCGAGTGCCAATGCATTCGGTCCTCTGAAGGTTGTTCGGGGAGAAATTCTCCGCCCCCCCCCGCCCCCGGCCCCTCCGGGATGGGACTTACCTTTCACGAATGTCCCTCCCGGCGGCGGGTCCCGGCGGCGGTTCGGCAGGTCTTCGTCAGGGGCGGGGGCGGCAGCCGGTCTTTCGACTGGCTGCCGCCGCCGCCATTACAAGAAAAGTAAAAAAAAAAAAGCCCCTGTGATAGGCTATGTATATGGGGCGCTTGTCCCCGGCCTGAATTTCGGCCGGGCGAGGCGGGAAGCCTCCCCCCCGGCCTGAATTTCAGCCGGGCGAGGAGGGAAGCCTCCCCCCCCGGCCTGAACTTTGGGGGGAGCAGCGAAGCACCTCCCCCCCCCGCAAAGCAAGCTGCGAGACCAGGTAAGTAACTTTTGTGCATCCCTAGCTGAGTGGGGCCATGCACATCTGCCCCAAATCCTGCCCTGATAGCACCACTGGGCTGGTTAGATGCCCACCTGACATCCTTCAGGTACCAGGTTCCAGATCCACTGCAGACTTGTGCCCTTCCAGAAACTACCAACAGCAATGGACTGCATGAATAATTTTTTAACCATAGTGATACAACAGGATTCAGATTTCACTTTGGTGTAGGGATGGGTGGATTACCTACCTGCCAGTCCATGGGGAATCCGCCTGCAGGGGGGAGGCAATCCTTTCCTCCCCCCGGAATCCTTTTCCGCCGGGTCCACTCCACGGCAATTCCACAGAGCCACCAGCTGGCACCGAAATGCCAGCGATACATGTCATATCGCTGGCTGAAGGGGACTTGACTGACTGCGGACGCAAATAAATGGCTGCATTTAGCTTAAAGTAAGACCTTTATGGCCGCAAGTGACATACTGGACACCATTTGCGTCCCTGCTTTTTGTTCATGGGATAGGCTACGCAAATATTTGCGTAGCCTAGTGCATGATAAAACAGGGGCTCAAATGGTGTCCAGGACCTAAATCTTTACGTAACCTATCATGGCAAAGAGCAGGGACACATTTGCGTCCATAGACCAGCAGCGGATGGAAGTTTGGCAGCAGATGGAGCTCGCTGGCGGCTCCGCGTACTCGCCACAGAGTGGAGCTGGCTGGAGAGGATTCCGGGGGGAGGAATGGATTGCCTCCCCCCCCCCCGCAGACCTCCCCACGGACTCAGGTGAGTGGGGTTCGTACAGCCCTATTCACAATATCTCCAGCCTGTCTCTTGCCAGCCTTGCCTCCTTCCCTGTAGGAAGTCCTGGGCAACATAAGCATGGAATCCTTCCCAATCCCATGAGTTCGATCCAGACTCCAGAGACAGAAGTTCTGATCCATTCCTGAGTCTGTTCTATAAGATGACTCAGCAGCTGATTGTCCTCTTAGCCCTTTTTCTTTGAGGCATCTCAGCTGTGCTACAGCATGACTCATTAATTTGCATTCTAATGCAGTATGCTTATGTATCAATCTGTGATCCATGCTGTTTGGTGTCCTAAACCTGAGGCATGAAAACTGATTTTTTAAGGCTTTGATTTTGTACTTGGTCAAAAATAAGAGTTGGGGCTAGAGGCAAGGGGAAGAAAAATCTTAGAGGGGTTAAGTTCAAAGTCTTTGCTTTGAGTCAGTTTGTCTGTAAAGAGATTCAAACAGAACAGGATTAAATTATACTGTTTGAGAGGATATATAACATCCTTTTTATCTTTTTTTCTCCCTGTTTATTGGATTACTTATTTTCTATACTCTGTAGTAATTAAGCTGAAAATGTAGCAAACATTTGAGTTATTTTTTTAAAATCATCTCTCCTAATGAAATAATGTGTTCCTTTTTAATGTGAGATGTCACTGTTTGCTAATGACTTCCATGAGCTAAAAGCAGTCAGATCCCCTTGATGTTGATAGTCTTTATTTCACATTTTTGTCTTATGAGAGGAAATGAAACCAGTGATTTTTGACTCACCAAAGTAGGGATGCACGAAAGTCACTTACCTGGTCTCGCAGCTTGCTTCGCGGTGGGGGGGAGGCGCTTCGCTGCTCCCCCCGAAGTTCAGGCCGGGGGGGAGGCTTCCTGCCTCTCCTGGCCGAAATTCAGGCCGGGGAGAAGCGCCCCGTCTCCCCGGCCGTGAACTTCAAAAGAAAAAAAAAACGCCCCTGTGATAGGCTACGTAACGATTAACGTAGCCTATCACGGCTAGATCTGCAAAGTCAGCCGTGATAGGCTACGTTAATCGTCACGTAGCCTATCACGGGTGACTTTGAAAAAGAAAAAAAAAAGTGCGTATGCAAATGGCGGCCCCCATAGGGAGCCGCCATTCGCATTCCTTATTTGGTCCCTGTAGTCTACGTCAAGATTTACGTAGACTACGGCGAAAATAAGGGCAACGCTATAACGGCGAAAATAAGTGCAACCTTTACGGCCTCAAATGGCATCCTGGACACCATTTGTGTCTGCAGTCAGTCAATACCCCTCAGCCAGCGATATGGCATGGTGGCCTTATCACTGGTTCTTCGGAGCTGGCTGGCGGCTCCGTGGAATCGCCGGGGAGTGGAGCCAGCCGAAGAGGATTCCGGGGGGACGAATAGGGATGGTGGAGAATTCCGCCATGGATTCCAGTGAGGCTGGATTCTTTAGAATCCGGCCCCCTGGAATCCGCGGCGGAATGGTCTCCTGCCCCCCTGCCCCCCCGCAGAATCCTCCCGGGATGGCACTTACCTGGGGTGGATGCGGCAGTAGTGGCTGGTCTCCTGGCCGGCCGCAGCAGGGCTGCTGCCGCCGCCATTGCCATCCTTGGACAGTGATAGACTATGTAAGAATTTACGTAGCCTATCACGGCGAACAGAAAAACAACAACAACAACCATGCAGCATACACAAATGGCGGCTGTTCTGGCCTACGTAAATATTTACGTAGGCTAGAATGGAGAAAAATAAAGGAACGCAAATAGCATCCACTACACTATTTGCGTTCCCCTTTTTTTCGCCGTTTTATCTTACATAAATATTTACATAAGATAAGTCGGCGAAAAATAAAGAACGCAAATGGCGGCTGCCATAGCCGCCACCATTTGTGTACACTGCATGTTTGGGTTTTTTTTTTTTACATTAGCCATGATAGGCTACGTAAATTCTTACGTAGCCTATCATGGCTGTCTAGCTGGATGCAAATGGCGGCTGCTACGGCGGCCGCCATTTGCGTCTGCACCAGGCCGTCCGCGGCCGGAAATCCAGCTGCAGACGGCCCTGGCCAGCTGCTCCGTGGCCTGGCTGTGGAGCGAGCCGGCCATCGAGGATTCCAGGGGGGAGGACCAGATCGCCTCCCCCTCCCCCCATCAAGGATTCCGCGGGGAGGGACTGAGCAAAGGTAAGTGAGTTTCGTACATCCCTAGGGAGGAACAGATCTAGGGAGAGTGAGCAGGGGGGAGTCTGCTGGACTCCACCCCCTTAGAATCATAGAATAGTAGTATTGGAAGGGGACCATTGAATCCAACCCCCTGCTCAATGCAGGAATCCAAGTCAGAGCATCCCTGACAAATGGCTGTCCAGCTTCATCTTGAATGCCTCGAGTGTGGGAGAGCTCACTACCTCCCTAGGTAATTGGTTCCATTGCCATATTGCTCTAACAGGAAGTTTTTCCTAATGTTCAGCCGGGATCTGGCTTCCTGTAACTTGAGCCCATTATTCCGTGTCCTGCATTCTGGGATGATTGAGAAGAGATCCTGGCCTTCCTCCATGTGACAACTCTGTGGCGCAAGAGCCCTTCCTGGACTCTCATGCCATCCCTAAAGACATAGACCTTCATCCAGTTCTGTATAGTGGTTTAGCTGCATTTCAGGAATGGTTCACTTTGATGGTCATAAGCCTAATGTTGGGGCCTTGATCTGTTTCTACAGTTTTTTTTCTCATGTGATGGTCCAATGGTTGGAGCAAATAAAGAGTTATCTTATTCCTTCTCAAGTACTGGAAGTCTTTTTCCTGGCATGGAAACCTCCCATCTGCAAGAAGATGTTAATGTGTAGATGATTTCAAGCATTCTGAGGGTGCAAAGAACCCTGTGCCTCCCTCCCTAATAAGTATGCATCTATTCTGTGGGCCAGTTTTGAGCACAGATAACCCAGTTATAGACATTTTAATAGACAAATCTTCTGGGGTTTAGACAATTAATTGAATAATTAATTAAATATGCAAATATTAACTATGCACATGCATAAAACTAATTCTGATATTTAAAAAGCCATGCTCCCTTTGTCTTTAGATGATATGCATGCATTAGAGCAGACATAATCCCAGAGGCATTTCCCATTCTGTCACAAACAGGAAGGAATGCTACTTATAAGAGGGCATTTGCCATGATGTGTTTTTTATAACTTGTGCAGGTGTATTTAAAAACCTGATAACCAATTAATCAAGGGCAGCTTTTTAGCTGATCAAAAGCTGTTTTAATAGACTAATCAATAAATCAACAGCACATTTCAGTCCTGACCAGCACACCTTTACTTCTCATATTTCTCAACAAACTACAAAGCAGCAGCAATTGGGATATGACCTGGTCCTGATTCCATGTATTTTGCCAAGTAAAGTTAGGGATGGATGAATATGTTAATTTCAGTGTCTCTCTGTTTCTCATTTTTTACAGTCTTAATTTCAGTTCATCCTAAACCTTGAGAATATTCTTTTTAAAGTTTGCACGAAACTTTATTGCAATTTGTGTGTGTGTTTCTCCTGCTAAATGTATTTTTGTACACCATCATGGCCATCTCTGCTCTTGGCCAATTCTTGGTGTATTTATTCATTTATTTATTGGTGTATTCATTCATTCATTCATGCATGCATGCATCATGGGTGGTTTCCGGCCCTGTTCCCTCCCCATCCCCGAAGCTGCGCTTAGAAACCCAAAATCAGGCATCTAAGGAAAACTGAACGACAGCCGGAGCACAGGGGGAAACCTCTCCTCCATGCTTCAGCTGCCCTGCATTGGATAGGTGGTTGCCTCTGACTTCAGAAGAGGTTGGAGGTGACCATCTTTATCAATAGGATTGTGCCCTAAATAAATAATAAATAAATCCATGAGTCATTTCCCATAGAATCTTTATTGCAACCTGATTGGTCTTATTTTAAATCACTGCATTGCTGCTAGATTTTATTCTGGTTGTATTTTTATACTGTAGTTTTAAGCTTTCGCATTTTATATTGTTTTTATGCTGTACTTTGTGGTTTTAATTTTTGTGAACTGCCCAGAAAGCTTCAGCTATTGGGTGCTACAAAATTGGCATAGAGCAGAGATGGCTATGACTGAGGGTGGGGGACATGAGCACATTAATGAATCTTGCTATGCATCCCCCTGCTTATAAACTAAATCTATAATGGCATTATTTTGAGTATATGTATACATGAAGTTTGCAGGAAGCTCTGCCTGCTCAATGGAAAAATAGTAAATTCACAGCTGTTCACCTTAATGAACAACAGATTGGGAATATATTATTAACCAGGATGAGGAGGAAGGGTAAGTTTGCATATGTTGTCAGAAACTCGTTTTTGATCTTTACAAGAGCTGGGCTCATGCGACTAATCAGTTAATAATTGAATAAAGTTTTCTTCCTGTTTTATAATTCCTGTACATACATTTATTTACTCTCCTCTGAGTAGGGGTGTACGAAACCCCACTTACCTGGCTCTGCTGGGTTCCACAGGAGGGAGGCAATCCGGTCCTCCCCCTGGAATCCTTGATGGGGGGGGAGGTGATCTGGTCCTCCCCACTAGAATCCTGCCCAGCCAGCTCCGCTCCACGGCCAGTCTGCAGAGCCGCCGGCTGGACCAATCCGCAGCAGGGGGCCCTTCCACTGCCAGGCTGCTGCGGATCCAAATGGCGTCCTACGTAGGGGACGCCATTTGCGTTCCTATGCTAGGCCATGATAGGCTACGTATATATTTATGTAGCCTATCACGGCTAAAGCAGAGATGCAAATGCTGGCTGCTACGCCATTTGCATCCCTGTCTTTTGCCATGATAGGCTACGTAGATACTTACATAGACTATCATGGCTACAGCAGGGACGTAAATGGCGGCCGCCATGACAGCCGCCATTTGCGGCCGCAGCAGCCCGGAAGATGACCCGGAGCAACCGCTGGAGCCGCCGCCACATCTGCCACCAGGTAGCTCCGTTCCAGGGGGGTTTGCAGGGGTAGTGGGGGGGCGAGGCCATTCCGCCATGGATTCCAGGGGGCCAGATTCTTTAGAATCCAGCCTCGCTGAAGTCCATGGCGGAATTCTCCAACATCCCTACCTCTGAGAACCTGGTTCTCCAGTGGGCTTCTGGATGATTCTTAGAGGAATGCTAGGTACATCTTTGATTCAAATAAGTTTCCCCAGGCCCTGTTTCATGTCACTGTAGGTTGCTAGCTTGTAGGCTTGGGGATAATTGGTAGGCAATAGCCAGAATTCACTTGAGTGGCGCTAAGCTACCAATTCCCATGGCTTGTAACATGTAGTTTGGGGACGGGGGTGGGGGAGTTGTTTTGGCTACAATCTGGGAGTAAGCCCCATTAAACTCAATGGGGCTTAATTCTGAGGTATAGGATTGTGCTGTTAGTATGTTTTACCCCACCTTCCAACCTCCCAAGAAGATTATCAAAGTGGCTTCCAAATTAAGGAAGGATGGAATGGATCACCCCAGTATGAAGTGAAAGGGGGAAGAGACCTCATAGATGCACTGGGACTATTTCATTTGGCCAAACACATTTCAAATCATGCAACCCTTCTTCAGCAACTACTGCTCTGGAGGACTATTCAGTGAATACCTAATCACATACCTTAGAGTACAATCCTATGCATGTTGAGACAGAAAAAAAGTCCTACAACTCCCAGCATGCCCCAGCCATGCTGTCTGGGGCACACTGGCAATTGTAAGACTTTTTTCTCTCTAAAAATGAATAGGATTGCACCCTTACTGTATTAATTGTGCTAAGTAGGGATGTACAAAAGTTCCGCCACGGATCTCGGGGAGGCCGAATGTGAGCGCATTCAGCCCCCCGAAACCAGTGGCGGAACGGCCAGCCACCACCCCGGGACGGGACTTACCTGGGGCGGATCTTCCTGGCGGCGGCGGCGGTTCGGCGGCAGCGGCTGCGGCGGCCGGTCTTCTGACCGGCTGCCGCCGCCGCCATTTCCAGGTTAAAAAAAAAAAAAAAAAGTGATAGGCTACGTAAAGATTTACGTATCCTATCACGGCTAAATTTTAACAAAACACCGCGATAGGCTACGTAAATGTTTACGTAGCCTATCACGGCTGATTAAAAAAAAAAACACTTGCGTACGCAAATGGCGGCGCCCATGGGTGCCGCCATTTGCGTTCCTTATTTCGGCATGTCTTAGTCTACGTAAACATTTATGTAGACTAAGACGGCGAAAATAAGGGGAACGCAAATAGCGTAGCGTAAATGTTTACGTAGACTAAGACATGCCAAAATAAGGAACGCAAATGGCGGTGGCCATGGCTGCTGCCATTTCCGTACGCGCGTTGTTTTTTTTTTAATCAGCCGTGATAGGCTATGTAAACATTTACGTAGCCTATCACGGCTGACTGCAGGGATGCAAACGGCAGTGGCTACGGCTGCCGCCATTTGCATCCCTGCTAGCCAGCGGCTGGATGTCCGTAGGGGTGCACGAAATCCACTTACCAGGTCTCGCAGCTTGCTTCGCAGTGGGGGGGAGGCGCTTCGCTGCTCCCCCCGAAGTTCAGGCCGAGGGAGAGAGGCTTCCCTCCTCGCCCGGCTGAAATTCAGGCCGGGGGGGAGGCTTCCCGCCTCACCCGGCCGAAATTCAGGCCGGGGAGGAGGCGCCTCGCCTCGCCCGGCCGCGAAATAAAAAGTAAAAAAAAAATGCCCCCGTGATAGGGTACGTGACGATTTACATAGCCTATCATGGCTGACTTTGCAAATCTAGCCATTATAGGCTACGTTAATCATCATGTAGCCTATCACGGGGGCGTTTTTTGTTTTTTTTTTACTTTCATTGGAATGGCGGCGGCGGCAGCCGGTCGAAAGACCGGCTGCCGCCCTTGCTTCTGTCGAAGACCTGCCGAACCGCCGCTGGGACCTGCCGCCGGGAGGGACATTCGGGAAAGGTAAGTCCCATCCTGGGGGGGCGGGGGGCGGAGAATTTCCTCCGTAACTACTTTGGGGGGCCGAATACGTTGGCACTCGCCCCCCCGAAGTTTCGGGGAGAAATTCTCCCCCATCCCTAGATGTCCGGCTGCTGGCGGAGCCAGCAGCGGGTCCGCAGAATTGCTGCAGAGCACAGCCAGCCGGCCAGGATTCCTGGGGGGAGGAGGAACAGAGCGCCTCCCCGCCCGGCGAGGATTCCTGGGGCAGGGACGGAACGCCTCCCCCCGCACCATCAGCCTAATCCCCGAAAGGTAAGTGATTTTCGTACATCCCTAGGCTAAGATAGTATATAAGACATGGCTGGACTGAACCAATCATCACCTGACAGGAGGTCACATGACTTGGGTTAAATAAAATTATTCTTGGTGTATCTTTTGAATTGTATTTTCCCATTAGCTTCCAAATTTGAAACACCAGTATACAAAACACCATAAATGTATCTACAATATGTCATTCAACTAAGGGTTTTATGGCAGGAAACACTTGACTGAACAATGTATTGTAAATAAATGTAACACACCATGAAGACAACTCATGAAGGTACCCTATAACATTGTTACAAAGGTCATCTAACACACTGGTGTTCAGTTAATGGATTGGAACCAGCATAGATCAGGACCTTAGTGGGTGTGTGAGAGGGGTTAGTGGGCTTTTAAGATCTGGACCAGCCCCCCTGTGCCTACTCTAGAGTACAAATCAAGGGGGGAAAGACATAGCTTCTAGATTCAGATTTAAAGCAAAGTCTGTTTAGCCCTCATAGTATACCACATGAGCTGCAGATGAATGAATACTTTGATTTGGTATAAGGGAGCTCCCTGTGTTCCCTATGATAAGAACACCAATCAATCCAAGCAGCTAAACCAACCATATATACAACAGTGCAGTGGAGCTGATCTAGGCTAAAAACAAACGCGAGAGAGAATACTGCCCATTACAGAAATAAAATGCACTACATACACAGCTAAATAGTTCTCCATGCTACAAAGGCAGCATGGGGTTCTCCCCACATTGGTTGGCAGCCATACCTCTCACTTCTGGAATCCTCTGGGCCTCCTCCTCTCTCAGTCTCTTCCCCATCTCTCATGTGAGGATGTATAAGGATTGCCAGTCCTCCTTCAACCCACACATACGCGCACTGTTTTGACGTGATGCTCTCTCTCTCTCTCTCTCTCTCTACCAAGCATCCTCTCAACATTGTCTTTAAAGCAGCCAGATCGATTGGGCCCCATGATGGCAGGGTGGAAATACTTCAGAGCACCGTCTGGTCCAGTTTTATTGGATGAGTTTCAGTTACTGAGGCCTAAGGATGCGGACAAGGTGCTTGGCCAAGTCCTATCGACCACTTGTGTGCTTATTAAATCAAACAAGAAGGGGATGTCTGTCTGGGTCCAGGAGGTTGTAAATTCCTCCTTGAGAGAGGGAGTAGTGCCTGCTGCTTTAAAAGAGGCAGTAATTAGACCACTCCTGAAAAAGCCTAAACTGGACCCAGAGGATGTTAACAATTATAGGCCAGTGGCCAACATCCCCTTCCTGGGCAAGGTGCTTGAGCGGGTGGTTGTAGGACAGCTCCAGGCACTGTTGAATGAAACGGATTATCTAGATCCATTTCAATCGGGCTTCAGGCCTGGTTTTGGAATGGAAACTGCCTTGATCGCCCTGTGGGATGACCTCTGCCGGGAGAGGGACAGGGGGAGTGCGACTCTGTTGATTCTTCTGGACCTCTCAGAGGCTTTCGATACCATCAACCATGGTATCCTTCTGGATAGGTTGTCTGGATTGGGAGTTGGAGGCACTGTACTACAGTGGTTCCGCTCCTAATTGGATGGCCGATTCCAGAAGGTGGTGCTGGGGGATTATTGCTCTGTGCCATGGCAATTGTGTCATGGGGTTCCACAGGGCTCTATTTTATCCCCTATGCTGTTTAACATCTACATGAAACTGATGGGGGAGGTTATCTGGAGGTGTGGGCTGAGGTGCCATCAATATGCGGATGACACCCAGCTCTACCTCTCTTTCTCATCAAATCCAGGTGAGGCAGTGGCTGTTCTAAATCAGTGCCTGGGCATGGTAATGGACTGGATGAGGGCCAATAAACTGAAACTCAATCCAGACAAGACGGAGGTACTGTTGGTGAGTGGTTCATCCGCCCAGCTAGGTGATATTCAACCTGTTCTGGAGGGGGTTGCACTCCCCCTAAAGGATCAGGTTCGTAGTTTGGGGGTGCTCTTGGATCCAGAACTGTCACTTGAGGCACAGGTGAACTCAGTGGCACGGAGCACTTTTTATCAGCTTAGGCTGGTATACCAACTATGCCCTTATCTGGACAGAGATAGCCTAGCTACAGTTATCCATGCTCTGATAAGTTCTCGTCTGGATTACTGCAATGTGTTATACATGGGGCTGCCTTTGAAAACGGTCCAGAAACTTCAGCTGGTCCAAAATAGGGCAGCAAGATTGTTAACAGGGACTGGCCTGCGAGCTCATATTACGCCAGTACTTTTCCAGCTGCACTGGCTGCCAGTCCATTTCCGGGCCCGATTCAAAGTGCTGGTATTAACATTTAAAGCCCTTAACGGCTTGGGGCCAGGTTATCTGAAGGATCACCTCCTCCCATATGTGCCTGCCTGGACCTTAAGATCATCGTCAGCAGCCCTCCTACGTGAGCCCCTGCCAAAGGAAGTGAGGCAGGTGGCTACTAGGAGGAGAGCTTTTTCTGCTGTGGCACCCCTGCTCTGGAATGAGCTCCCTAGTGAGGTTCACCTGGCACCTACATTGTATTCCTTTCGGCGCCAGGTGAAGACTTTTTTATTTTCCCAGGCATTTTAGCTTTCTAAACTTTTAGCTTTGCTGTTTTAAATTTGTATTTTAAACTCCTGCACTGCTGCTAGGTTTTATTGTGGTTGTATTGTTATATTGTGGTTTTAATGTTCTATATATTTTAAATTGTTTTATTGTGTGCTGTTTGGTTTTAATTTTTGTGAACCGCCCAGAGAGCTTTAGCTATTGGGCGGTATAGAAATGAAATGAATGAATGAATGAATAAATAAATAAATAAAATACTCAGCCCCTCGATGTGGGGCTCTCTCTACACCAAGCAATCCTTCTAGGAGAACCTCCTATATTGCTAAGGGCCAGTTCAACCTGGTATGTTTAAGATCCTGCTATCCACAAAGCAATGGACATTCCCCCCACCTTCTCGTGACAACGTACCTGACTAATTCACACATTTGACTTGGCAGCAACATGCTGCCTTGTCTGACAGGAACTGTGCTTCCAGGAATGCCCTAGGGACATTCATTTTCTGCTTCAGTGGAAATATTGGTGCATAACTGCAGATACACAAGCCAAGATGTCTGCAGAAGCTGCATTAATACACAACAATTATTATTTTAGACTGAGAGTCGGAATGGGCAAATCACATTTTTGTTCTAAATTTAGAGAAGTATAGGGGAAAGGACTGTTTCTTTAAAAGCATTGCCAAAGGGGCCTCTTGGAATGAGGGAGGGAGTGGTGGATCCAGACTAGAATCATGAAATTAACAGGTCTGGAGTGGAGTATTGGATGTTTTGTGGGATTCTATCTTTGTCCTGATCTGCACCTCTCTGACTAATGTGCAGATAGCTCCCCAACAGATTCAACACTTCTCCAAATGTTGTGATGCCATTCTTGTCAGTTTCAATGTAGCAAGACATGTCTTAACAGCAGAATCACACACATTTAAACACATATTTGGAAAAAAAGGATCCATTCACATACATATTTTAAGAGAAAATGCACAATGAAATTGGTGAGCTTAAATAAATGTTTAAATTCATATTGATATACGTATTTTGAGAGGATTTTATTTTATTAAGTCACAGATTAGTGTGGAAATGGAACAGGCCAGAATTATGAATAAAAACATGTGAAAGTGAAACAAACCTGAAATATACAGAATTCATCCATCTCTGAAATTGAGCTGACAAGCCTTATATTCCAAATCCTACCCTAATATTCCAAAACATTTTTTTTTTGGAATTTCATATAACGAATCACAATCCTAAATAATAATTTATTTAGTAATATTCAGAAGTTTCCTCCTTCCTGAGCAGTCAAAAGGGTATCATACTTAGATCAATACACTAAGGCTGGATCGGTCCTGAACAAGTCATTCTCTCTTGTGCACAATTCTCCATCTATGAAATAGGCATATGGCATATCAAAGACCTAACTTTAAGGGGTTGTAGTCTACTGCTCAGACTCTCCCCTCTGTACATGTAACCTACAACATGTGCACTCGTGGGTGGGAATCCTTTTAAAGGTGACCCATTTTGTGTCCAAGAAATCTTGCCAGAATGGGTGGGGTGTTATGAGTGGCATAGTATGAGCTGAATTAGAGTGAGGCCAATGCCTCCTGACATCTGGATTCTTGTGGATAAAAAGAAAATGGTACCCAATGGATGCTGCTGGTATGTTTACCCATACAATGCCCTTCATAACATGACAACCCAAATTACTGAAATACCTCCAGCTTCACAGAGTTATGAAGTGGGGTGGGGGCATTTGAGCTCAGTAAAAATCTTAATGTGGAGCCCCTGCCTGGATTTCACCTGGCTATATGTTGTTACCCACTGGCCAGGTGTAACTGACATATTTTGAGGAATGTAGGAAATGAGACAGGCAATTAAATCTATTTGCAACTCAAGCATAAAGAATCTTGTAGCTGTAGGTTAGCACATTCTCTTTTCTGTTCCAATTTGTCTCAGGCAGATTGCAACAACAAAACATTATTTTTTTTAAGAAGACAATCAGAAAGGATTCCAAACTTGGCTACTAAAAGGAAATACAGCTGGGATGCCACTTAATGAGTGAAATTGCAAACTGCCACATTAAGGAATCATCCATGTTTTTGTTGTGGAAATGTTTTGTAAGTGGGAGCACTAATGCATCAAGTGGCATATACATAAATACAACCGAGCCCAATTATTTATGGATTCAGTTTATGTGTACAAACACCTCCATAGAAATCCATGTCTGTCCTTTGAGTCTTTTCTGTAAATGCATATTTAAACAATTCAATAAAGGGAGACAACAAAAAAACAAGATTTGTAAGGGGCGGGGAGGAATGGTGTATGGACTCAAGCAGACTATTTCAAATACAGAGAGGGAAATGAAAACAGGGAAGTGTTAGAAATAGAGCTTGCTATTAGGATTAGTCTTGCTACAATAGCATGTAAAACAGTGCCCAAAGGGAATGACATCACAGGCAGACATGAAAGGGACAGACTACCGGATTTTATCCCGGTGTTGAAGAGCTAATACAGGTGAACATAAGTTTACATTTTCTTTAGTTTTGCATTAATTTTATCAAGTCGGGCATGCAACAAAATGGTCCAGTCCAGTGTATCCTCACTTCCTAGCAGGAGTTCTCCAGGATTTGTGCCAGCAAGGCACATCCCCCTCCAGGATACTATAAGATGCCATTAGAGGTCCAACCAAGGCAGTTTGCTTTCCCCACTTTTCTTTTTTTCTTATCCAACTGGGAGTTAACATCACATATAGCTACTGAGCATGCATGCTTATACTTCAGTGGACTTTTGTGTGTGTGTTTTAAGGGGCTTTTGCCTCTCTTTGCCTTAAAGAGTTTTGTGTACCTTTGCAATTGGTGGGGTTATTTCAAGCATCCTGATCTTCTCCCCACTTGTTTCTGAGAAGCCCCATTTTAAAGACAATCTTGTTGGCGCTCAGTATTTGAGTTCACTATAAAAGGGAGAGGTAAGTACTGGAGATGTGCATAGGATTCAGACAAAGCCCAAAGCCTGAGCTGAATTGGGCATCTTTGGATGCTCACTAAGCCTGATGCCTGTCCTTCCAATACCTTTTTTAGGCCACTTGCTGCTCACACCTCTGTGATGTGTGCTGTTGTCCTACAGATAGCTGGGAAAACCACAGGGAGAAGAAAGGGAAAGCAAATACCCCCCCATCTGTGACCCTGGCAGCGAGAGAGCAGGGGATGGGGCCTTGCTGGATGCTTGGCGCAGATGCAGGGGGCGGCGCCAGATGGAGGGTGCCGAGAGGAGGCGCTCTGCTCGCTTGGCACTAAAACAACGGTCGCGTCCCGAGGACCCAAGGGTAAGAGGGAGGACCTCTCTATAGCCCATAAGTTCAGAATCTTCCTGCCCTTCTCCTTCAAACAGGGACCAACTGCCTTACCTGGAGCTTAGGCCACTCTGCTAACTACCCCAGTGCAGTTCCTTGCTTAGTCACTGGTGATTAGCATCTGAAAGAGTCATTAAGTTGTAAAAGGAATAAAGCCTTGGAAAGAATCCTCTTCGTCTGTGTCTTGAGTTGGCTATTGGAGGGGACTGTAAGAGGCAGCTAGGGTGCTCCTGACATCACCCTAGGCAACATTCAGATGGGGGTCAGGAACTAGGACCCAGGAGTTGTGGAAGAGGGTCAGAGGTGAGGGACTAGACCAAGAATGAGAGGTGAAGAAAATACCAAAGCACACCAGAGCCTGGGAATCTGTTGCTACTCAGGCAAAGCATTGCTCCCCAAAGGAAGCCCTTTATACTTATAGCCCTTGCTGTCTAGTAGTGCCAAATGTAGGGATGTTGGAGAAATCCACTGCAGAGTCAAATGAGGCCGGATTCTTTTGAATCCGGCCTCAGGAATCCAAGGCAGATTGGCACCACTTATCTTCACTCCAGGAGGATTGGAGGCAGAACGGCACTTGACTGCTTCTTGCTGTCCAGAGCCGTTTGCCTCCTCCCTGCTGATCACCATTTCTTAAAAAAAAAAAAAAAAGGGAAAAAAGGCAATCGGCAGGATGTGCCCATAGACTTATAATAGAGCCGTGAATCTTGCGTATAAGCCTATGGACACATAGACTGATATGCAAGATTCATGGCTGTATTTGCATACAAGTCTATGGGCACATCCTGCCGATCACTTTTTTTTTTTTAAGAAAAGAAATGGTGATCGGCAGGGAGGAGGTGAATGGCTCTGGCTGGCAGGCGGCAAGCTGGGCCCTCCCCCACACCTGGAATCCTCATGGAGAGGAGCCGCTCTGGAGGATTCGGGGGGGGGAGGAATGGATCGCCTCCCCCCACCCACGGATTCCCACCGGAACGGACAGTGGGGAATCCGTACATCCCTAAATGCCACAGTTTGCAATGCATTGGTGACTAGATGGGATAGCCAGCCCACCAGGGATAGCAATAAGCAAGCACTGTATGTGTCCCGGGTGGTGATGGTGGTGGTTACTGTCGCTGCTTCCCAACATATATCATGTGAGGCAGCTGCTTCATTCTGCATAATTTTAGGACTAGCACCAGTTGCCCCTTTAAGGCAGCAATATACTCAGCTTTAAATATGCGGAAGTAACTGAGCCGTGATTGTGCACAGAATCACAGTTCAGTAAGGGAAGTGACAGCCCCACAGCACTTCCTGCTGGTCACTGAGTAGGGAAGCAAGCCCCCTTCAGCCTGGCAAGCAGGGTCTGGGATGCCGGATGGCGGGGGAGTCCATCGGACTCCATCCCCTCCTCAGACTTCCATGACATCCCTAGGTCAAAGAAGACAGAAAATAGAGTCAGAAAATCTGTTCAAAACATTATATATTGGTGATGCACTTGTAGAAAACAGGAATGCAAGAATTTGATCTTAGGAAGCAATGTTTTGTGGTTGCTTTGTCATCCCCCCCCCCCAACAAACTGTATATGTGAAGAAACTGGTCACCAGAGATATTTAATAGGTTTGTTAATTCAGTTTGTTTATTACAAGTTCTCAGCTGTGCTGCATATTAATGGTGTTTTCTGCAAGACACTATAATGAACCTAATCCTCAGATGTGTCACAAATAATTAATAAGCCACAATTTTAGAGAAATGTGTTCACTGCAGCATTGTCTGCAAACTTATCTGACTCTACATACATGGCTTTAAATACAGGAGACAGATGGATTTTAAGGAACAGGGGCCAAAAAGCTACCTAGTCTGATCTTCAGTCAAAATCTTCCACCCCAAACAACAGCTCAATGCCATTCTGTTGATTGGATCAGAGTTTCCCTAAAGCATAATAGCCAAAGGGGGCAGGACAGGGTCTTCACAGGGTGCTGATGAAGTTATGAAGCAGGTGGCGATAACTGGATGGATCTTCCTAAGCAAGAGTGCCAAAATGAGTCATCTGATTCAGGGATGAGTTGGATTTGTAGTCAGAAAGGAAAGAAAGACAGCCTAAATCAGTTCCATAAAACAGTTCAGACAGGCAAAGAAGGGAAGAGAAGAAGCAGATAAATTATAGTATAAAGGTACCAAGCAAGGGGATATCTAGGGAATGAAGCGTGGATAGCAAAAACAGTGGGTCAGAGCAGCACACTGGAAGCCTCTGTCTATGCCAGGATGTATCCCAGCAGAAAGGAGAAGTTTATATAGGAGCTGGAAAGGGCAGTAAGCAATTAGGGAGGGGACCAACTTATGTCATTTTGACCACAATGAGATATTGCAGTAATATAGCAATTGTGTGAGTAACTGCAGAAGTGCATAATGACCCACAACTGGAGATGTGTTTCATCTCCCCTGAGAAGTTTTGCTAGTCTCATTGAAACTCTTGCAACTTCCTTTGGAACTACTTGGATATTTTGCCTGGGGAAGAACAACAAATTCACTTCAAATTCAAATTCACTCTGCAACATTCACCCCAAGATATAGCTGTAATGGTTAGAGGAGCTTGTAAACTCCTTATTTCTTCATGACTCTTACTAGGGCAAAAGAGTCCACTCCAACACATGAGGATTCAAGCATTATTTTGCACATTACAGTATTGGAGACTGGAAACACAACAGAAAGGTGAAGTTTTGCCTAAGGAAGCCAAACAGCAACGGCAACAAAAATTGGGAAAGGTGGTCTCTGCGGGTTGTGTGCGTACTCCAAATCAGTCTGGCTTCTCCAGATAAAGTAATTGCTTTTGAACACTGCAAACATCTTCTATAAGCTCTGCTAGAAGTCACCAATGAATGAGAGACAGGACAAGTAAACATAGCTTCTCTAGTGATAACATCCTCGTGGAATCAGAGTTTACTTTTGCAGCACTTGAGCTAAATGCCCTTCTGTGTCTAGCTTTTGATGGATAGGCTCATAGGCCCACCTGGGCCATTGGCTTGGACAAACCTGTTTGCTAGCCCATTAAAGAAATACATTTAATAAACATTTAAATATCAGAGTAGGGATGGGAGAACCAGCAATTTTGGAGCTCACCTAAATTCTCCAAAAATCACTTCAAAGCTCATTTCGGCTCACTCTCGTTTTTGTTTCGATGTGGGTTTTGGGCTTTTGGCTCATTCAAAGGGGCGAAAGTGTGCCTGTTAAACAGGAAAAGTGTGCAATTCTGTGCATTCCCCCCCCTCAAAGTGTATATTTTCCCCCATGAACTAAAGCATGGCAATGCATATCTTTTGAAGGGGGAAAAAAGTGTCTTTTGAAGTGTGCATTTAAAAATATGTGTTTTTTGAACACAATCACAAATTCAGGAATTTGCAAACATTTCTCAAAATGAGTGCTTCTACTCATGCTCAGGTTCAGGACATTTATAAATGGTTTGGGAACAGAAACAAAATTCTTGTACCTTCCTATATTAGGGGAAAACTGATGCTGTTTGAGTAATCTCCAGACAGAAAGAAAGCCCTCCATCTTTGGCGGGAAGGAACTGATGCTCCAGCAGTGTCTAGAGAACACCTGCCACATCCTTCTGCCCTGCTCTAGGTATGTTTCTGGGGTGTTGGGGGCATGTGACATTAGAGATGGTGGAACTTGCAAGGCTGAGATATGCAGAATGCTTGTGAACATTAAAACATGGACATGTCCTTTTGCAAGTGCCCCAAGTTTAGGCTGACCATATGTACCGTTTTAAACAGGACAGTACCGTTTTAAACGGGACAGCACCGTTTTTTTCATATTTCCTGACCATCCCATCGTGTTAATATAAATGTCAATTTTGTCCCGTTTTTAATTTTTTTGTAAAAAAACTGAACGCGTTTATCATAAGGCTCTATGCTAATCAATGCATGCAGTAAAACTACTAGTGTGACGAAAGAGGAAGTTCCATTTACTTCATCCAGCCAGGGCCAGGCTTCTTGAGCTAGCGATGATCAGACGCTGCCCCCTTGCTTGTCTGCAGTGGCGGGGAATTCAAGAGGCAGTTGTTAACCTCCATTCAGCATGTGGGAGCCAGGAGGATGAGTCTTACTGTTATTTCTACCATCATTCCATCCATAGAGATTATTTCTGCTGTACATTCAGTTTGATTCAGACTTTTCGGACTGATATTTCGGCTCAACAGGCTGTTAGCTATTTTTTTTATTATTACAGCGGAACTCTCTGCTGTAATAAAAAACCCGTCCTGTTTTTGTCATCCCAATATCCCATTTTTGTATCAAGGAAATATGGTCAGCCTACCCAGGTCAAATGCTTGCCATAAGGGGTTGTGATTTAGGGGCAGTCTTTTTAAAGCATACTGGCTTCATGCAGTATTACATGCTGGTAGCTTCCAGGCTGGATCCTCAATTTGATTCTTTCACAGTGGAACTCCCTGCCTAGGAAGCCCACCAACCTCTCTCTGAGGGCTTTCAGGAGACTGGAAGATCCTTTTTAAAAATCGCTAGTATTTTAAGCAGTTGCTGGATAGTGATGGCTATTAATGTATGGGTGGTCACTTACTGGCTTGTTGATAGGGATGTGTGAACTCACCCCCATCGGGGTTCACCAGACACCCACCTGGCCCCTGGCCCCGCTCGCCGGGCCCTGGACTACGCTTGAGCCCCGTCCCATGCTCAGCGAGCAGCCCACACTCACCCCAGCAGCCTTGTCGAGCTCTGAGGTCGCCATTTTAAAAAATAACCGCAAAAATGGGCATGTTTTTGTATGCGCAAAAATGCACATTTTGTGAGGGAATGCATTATTGTGTGTGCAAAAACATGCATTTTTTGAAAATGCGCATTTTGTACGTACACAAATATGCGCATTCACAAAATGCACATTTTTGCATATGTGACTATGCGCAAGCGCAGAAATTCACATTTTGTGTGTCTGCAAATTTGCGCTTTTTTGCGATCACCATTTCATTTCTCCAAAAGTGGTGACTGCGAAGCTCAACAAGGCCACCAGGGTGAGTGTAGGCCAAGCGCAGGCAGGGGGCGAGCAGGGGCAGGGGCTCGTCGAGCGGGGCTCAGGGGTGTGGGCAGGAACAGGTCTACTGGATTCCTGGACTGAATTGGGTGCCGATGCCATCCCTACTTGTTGATGGGTAGATATCAGTCACTGGACATTGGGTGTTTTTAATCGCTTTGAATGGACTTGGTTGTATTTTGCTGCTATATGAATCATCTTGAATCAAAGGTCAGAGCAGAAGTAAAAAGAAATTAAACAAGGAGTGCGGGGGGTGGGATTCAGTATCTGTCCAAGTCATTGTACACTTGACAAGGGAGAAAACCAGGATGAATTCATTTCCCATTTCCTATGTGCAAGGAGAATGGACACCCTTCTACAGCCAGTCTGCCCATGTGGGAGCACTGTGTCAGAAATAAATCACCATGCTATTATTTACATCCCTTCACTGAGAGAAAGCCATATCAAAACAGTGCTATGCCAGCCAAACTGGTACAGCTGACAGGTATAGAGCCTCAAATTATTGCAACAATTAGGTACCTTTAGGGATGTACGAAAGTCACTTACCTTTCTGAAGGGTGACATTCGCAGTAGGGGGGAGGTGCTCCGTTCCTCCCCCCGAAATTCTCTCCGGCTGGCTCCGCTCTGCAGAGGTTCTGCAGAGCCACCGATAGGGCCGCCCGCAGCCGGACATCCGTCTGCTGGGCAGCCTGCAGGGACACAAATGGCGGCTGCTGTAGCCGCCGCCATTTGCGTCCCTGTATTTTGCAATGATAGGCTATGTAAATATTTACGTAGCCTATCACGGCAAAAACAACAACAACAGTGGACGCAAATGTCGGCGGCTATGGCGGCTGCCATTTGCGTTCCCTTTTTTTTTTGCTGTTTTAGCCTACGTAAATATTTACTTAGGATATTATGGCGGTGGGGAAAAGAAACGCAAATGGCGGCCACTACCACCATTATATTACATAGGTATTTATGTAAATATTTAAATATTTACGTAGATATTTACGTAGGCTAAATGTAAATATTTAAATATTTATGTAGGCTAAAATGGCAAAAAAAAAGGGAACGCAAATGGCGGCCGCCATAGCTGCCACCATTTGCGTTCCCTTAGTTAAGCTGTGATAGGCTACGTAAGTATTTATGTAGTCTATCACAGCTATATGGAGGAAGCGAATAGCAGCCGCAGACACGGCCACCATTCGCAAGTCAACGTGGATGGTAGCAGGTAGGTGCTCCATTCCGGGCCCATTTCGTGGGGTGGAGGGGTTTCGTTCTGCCACGGATTTTGGGGGTCGAATGCACTGGCATTCAGCCTCACTGAGATCCGTGGCGGAATTCTCTGACATCCATAGGTACCTTGGCATAAAGGAAGTGCATGCACATACTCAGGCAAACACTGGCCAGGTTTAAATATTTCAACTGATATTGCTGCTGAGCTGTGTAACTGCTGAGACAGCAACATATTTGCAACCAAAGATAATGTTCACTGGTGGATATGGCTCTTCAATCAACATGGCTGCATGAATCAAGACCTGGGGAGGTCCATAGCTCATTGGTAGAGCTACGTATGCATGGTTTGAATGCAGGAAGTCCCAGATTCAGTACTCAGAATCTCAAGTTAAAAGGATCTCAGGTATCAGAGGTGAGACAGACATGGACATCTGCTGGAGATCCTGGGGACCTGCTTCCAATCCAAGTAACAATAATTGGTCATATGGAACAATGTTCTGTTTCAATGTAAGGCAGCTTCATATGTCCATCCTGGGGAGCTGCTTCCAGTCAGAGTAGACAATTGCATGGAGCGATCTTCTGTCTCAGCTTAAGGCAGCTTCATATGCCCATATCTCTGTGTAAGGCACAGATTGTAAGGCAGCTTCAATGTAAAGCAGCTTCATACGTCCATCCCGGGGAGCTGCTTCCAGTCAGTGTAGACAATATTTGGTTACATGGAGTTCTGTCTCACTGTAAGGCAGCTTCATATGTCGAGACTTCAGAAGCAGGGATGTCCGCAGAATCCGCCGCGGACTCCAATGAGGCCAAATTCCAGTGAATTCAGCCCCCGAAGTCCGCGGCAGAACGAACGCACTTACCTGTGTCTCTCTGGACCGAATATGTGCCCCCAGCCAGTTCCGTTCCGCCATCTGTGCGGAACCCGGAAGTAAGTGATCAGACACAAATGGCATCCACTACACCATTTGCGTCCCCGTTTTTCCTCGCAATAGGCTACGTGTCTCTGTTTCCATAGATACTTACGTAGCCTATCGCGTGAAAAAACAGGGATGCAAACGGTGTAGTGGATGCTATTTGTGTCTAGGGATGTATGAATCCCTTACCTGGTTCCGGTCGGGGCATCCGCTGGGGGGGGTAGGAGATCCATTTTACCCCCCCGGAATCCACGATAGGAGAGGAAGGTGATCTGGTCCGCCCCCCCGGAATCCTGCCCAGCCAGCTCCACTCCACCGCCATGCTGCGGAGCCGCCAGCTGGGCTGATCCACAGTGGGGCCTCCAGCCACTGCTGGGCTGGTGCGGACGCAAATGGCGTCTTGCGTAGGGGATGCCATTTGCGTCCCTATGGTAGCCCGTGATAGGCTACGTAAGTATTTAGATAGCCTATCACGGTAAAGGCAGCCATGCAAATGGCGGCCACTACGCCATTTGCATGTCTGCCTTTACCATGATAGGCTATGTAAATACTTACGTAGCCTATCGCGGCAAAGAGAAGGGGCGCAAATGGTGTAGTGGCCGCCATTTGTGTCTGTGCTCTTTGGCGGGATAGGCTACGTAAATACTTAGGTAGCCTATCATGGCTGCCTGCAAGCACACAAATGGCGTCCGCTACAACAGCCGCCATTTGTGGCCTCAGCAGCCTGGCAGCGGCCAGCCGGGAGACCAACTAGAGCCGCTGCCGCCGCCACATCCACCCCAGGTAAGCTCCGTCCCGGGGGAATTCCATGGGGTGGCAGAGGGTGGGAGGCCATTCCACCATGGATTCCGGGGGGCTGTATTCTAAAGAATCCAGCCTCACTGGAGTCTGTGGTGGAATTCTCTGACATCCCTATATGCTTCCCTGGTTTTTCACGTGATAGGCTATGTAAGTAGAGATGCGTAGCCTATCGCGAGAAGAAACAGGGATGCAAATGGCGTAGCTGACACCATTTGCATCTGGAGAGCACTGTAGGAGCCGGGACAGAGCCAAATGGCTCACAATCCAGGCCACTGGGGTTACCAAGATAATCACGCACCTTTCCCCTGTCCTCACCCCCTTTTCCCTGACCACTGGTTATTTGGGTTCCCAGCTGTTGCACAGGTTTTTTTTCCCCCTTCATTCTAGAAGGCTGAAATGCCTCTCCCAAGACTTAGTAGTTACTGGAAGTAAGCAAAAATATGCTGGTATTTTTGGTTCTACCCTTTTCCCTCTGGGGCCCTTGAGAGCTTCTCCAAAACTGAATGCAGCCCTCATACTGAAAAAGGTTCAGCACCCCTGAATTACCACTGACATCAGGCATGGGGAATGTCTGTCAGCCCTAGAGTCAAATTCAATTATACACAAGCTCTTGGGGGCTGAATTCCAGGTTGGGTAGGGACAAAATTACAAAAAAAGTCCAACATAATTTCCTTTAAAGCTCTCGGTGCCAGTAACAAAGCCTTAGGAGAGACATGTCAACCTTTTAGAGAGGGGGAAAACTACACAACAAATGGAAACTACCAAATGAAGGGGGGAAGGGGCATAGTCATCTAGAGAACTCTAAAGGGCTGGATTGGGACTCTGGGACTCAGGTTCCCCACTAAGAATGGGAGAATTCACCGGAGCTTGTCTTGAGTGCTGCTCACCAGACCCCCACCAGCCGCCTGCACCTGTTTGGTGTGCTGTACGGGCTGCTGGATGGTCTGCGGGCACCTGGTGAGTGGCGCATGGCATCCTGGCATCCCACATGCCACCATTCTTCATAAAAATGGCAGCTCCACTATTACGCAAGTCACCATTTGCGTGACATGGCGGCCATAAATAGTCCCATTTACACAAAATTAGAGGCGTCAATGGTCTAATTAGACCATTAGAGTCGAGCAAGCATGGGGATCTGCGAACTGGTGTCCGGGGGGTTGAACCGTCGAGAAATTGCTGCGCTTCCAGCCCTAGCTGGACTCCTGTGACATCCCAATTTCTCATCCCTGCCCTAAAGCACACAGCACACTGCAAATTTGTCTGGGTAGAATGCAGTTCATTGGCCATCGGCCTTTTAGGATTGAGATTTGAGACTCTTGACCAGAAAGGACAAGTATGTAGGCACTGTGTATGTGTAAATGCTTCTACATATGAAGACCAACTCCAAAAGCCTACTATAAAATGGGCTGTAGTCCACAGAAGCTTAGACCATACTATATTTGTTAGTCTTTAAGGTGAACAAACAAGACTCGTTGTTTTTGGTGTAACAGATTAACATGGCTACCTTTGACCAGGGTGATCCCACATAAATAGATGATTTGGGTTCACTTTCTGTGGAAAAGGGGGAAAGACCCCACAGCAACACTTAGAACTTCCCTGTTTCTAAGAGGGTCAGGTGTCTTGAACGCAGACAACAGCTGATTCACCAAAGTTCAGATGGGCATGCAAGTTAGCTGGCAGCTTACTCTCGTATTATTTCCTCAAGCTGTGGCAATTTGTCAAGCACGTTGCCACAAAGCGATATGGTATCAGAAAATGTCAGGCAAAGACCAAACAGCTCCCAAAATCCCTTTTCTTCCTCCCCCACCCTCTGATACACCATGAGGGTGGGGGACACACACACCAGATATGGTTACTACAGCTGCCTACACAGCTGTGTTTCCATGGCAACACCTCACAATTCATGCCGCTTCTTTTATTTTTTCTTTTTTAAAAACCTCTACTCAATGGGGAAGTCAGTGAGATTAAGCAGCAGACTGAAACTAAAATGCAGTGTGTGTGTGTGTGGGGGGGGATAGAGTAAAAGATAATGGAACAATGAGATTACGAAAAACCACACTGACTCCTTCTGTTTGGGTAGATGTTTTGGTGTTTTGGCAGAGTTAGGACTTCACAGTCCATCATGTAGTTCCTTTTCTTTTGGTCACCTGCATTCCAAAATGCCCATCTACTGAAGCCACAGGGAAAGGCTATTAGCCAAACACTGACGGCATGTTTTCCACTCCGTTGTCTCATCCCAAAGTAATAGCCCCATCCATCCCATGTTATTTGCTCGCTTAGGCAAGTAACTAACCAATTAACAACCCAGTGCATTGTGATAAACAAATACTTCATAAACATTACATAGATTCAGAAAGCCCATTACTTCCCTTTTTAATAGTCTCATTGCGCTTCTGTACACAAGCTTAGAGTATTAACATCTTCTCTTCTTTTCTTTTTTTTTTAAAGGAAAATAACGGGTGGGAAAAAGGCCTCTCCTCGTAGGAACTAAATTATAAGGGTACTAAATTATTCAAAAACTATTTTCACAGCTTGCAAGCCACCATCTCTTCCACTTTTTATAACACTGCGGATATTATCGTATGGCTTTCTACTCGTGGTCCTGGAAATAAATTGAGTCTCCCTGTGTGCACACACCAGAACTGTGAAAATGTTTGTATCCAACCTTTCTTTTCTAGCATTAAATAGATAAAACTCAGAGGTATCAGGTGGGGAAGATAAAGGGCAGGGGGAAAGGATATGGGCAATCTCTGAAAGAACAGGAAATCTTATTGAATGTTTCTGGTTCTCTCTATCAATTTATCAAATTCATTTCCTTGCTGTTCCTCCAAGGGGCTCAGGGGGGGCATACATGGTCTCAGATTTTTATCCTCACATCAACCCTATAAGGTAGATTAGGCTGAATGACAGCTACTGGCCCAAGGTCCCCCGGTGTGCTTCATGGCTGAACAAGGAACTGAACCTGAGTCTCTCTTGTGTAAGTCCAACACTCTCACTAGGGATGGGTGAATGAACAATGTTTGAGATCTCTAGGATACTCAAAACGTCATCTTGCTGCTCATCTTGTGCCTGATTCCTGTTCAGGTTTGCGATCGCTGCTTGCTCCGCGCAAACAGGAAAACAGCCCAAATCAAGCAGCGACTAAAAGTGAAATTTGTGCAAATTCCCCCAAATGTGTACAACTTTCCTAAGTTACGCAACTTTCCTCCATAGACTAAAGTGGGGCTTTCCGTATGCAGGGGGAAATTTATGCAAATTAAGACATTTGCACAAAATCAAACTGGGGAAGCTGTGCAAATCAAATGCAAGAACATGGCCAACAATTGCAAACATTTTCGGTGGACACATGCTTGCGATCATGATCACGTTTGCAGCTGTGAACAGGCCATGCTCACATGTTCTGCAAGCAAAAGCAAAACTCTCATACATCCATAACTCTAACCCAGTGGTTGGCAACTTGTGGCCTTCCAAATGTTTTGGCCTTCAACTCCCATTGTCCCTTACTATTGATTATTCTGGCTTGGAGATGCAGGCCAAAACTTTTGGAGGGCCACAAGTTGCCCACCCCTGCTCTAACATCTAAAGCACACTGGCTCTGCTTAGATAAGCAAAAATAGAGCCCATCAGGAATCATTCTTGCACAAGCTCACTGAAATGAATGGGATATGCACTAGGGATAAGTTAACTCACCAGAGCCTGCCTTGCCTAACACTTCCTGGACCTCTGCCAATGTTCTAATTGGAACATTTACACCTGCACTTTTGCACAAATGGACCTATTTACTTATGGCATTTTACTCAAATGGAGATTTTTGTAAATAGCTAAGCCGGCATTTTTACACAAAATGGCAGCTTGTGGGCAAGTGTGGGGATCTGCAGACTGAGCCAGTGAGAAATGGCCAAGCTCAAGCCCAAATGGACTCCTGCGACACCCCTATTATGCATAGGACCCTGCAAATCCAAAAGCCACAAGGTGTATACAGATATGATATCTGTACGTAGCTTGATGAAGATGCATCTTTCTAAAACTAAGTAGGTCCAAGACTGCTGAAGCAATATTACTGAAGCTAAGTAGGTCCCACACTGGTCAGAGCCTGCAGATACATCTGCCTTGAAATCCTATGCACACTGCCTTGAGTTCCATCATGACAGTATGATCAAGTATAAACAGAATAAGAAAATAGGCGGACCAATAGTGTGCACTTTAGACCACTTGGTAAGCTGGTCAAATCTTGGTGAAAACTAGAGCTGTACCAAATGGGAGTGCCAAATTTTGCCACTTCATTCACATGGTGCAAAGATGAGGCACCATTTCATAGACTGGGGAGGACATGATAGGATTAAATGCAGCTACCACCAGCACTCCTGGGTGTTTTTGGAGAACCACCCTTGCTCTAATTGGCTTCAGCGCAATGCTGTGCACTATCATGTCATCATTTCCTATTGAGAAGAATGGTTTGTATGGATGAAGTCATTCTAGACCTGAGAAGTCTTTACTGCCCAGTACGGGGATGACGAACCTTTTATTCACCTTTAGGGCCAATTTCCATTTGGGATAAGCTCTTGAGGGATGAATTCAAGCAGTGGGTGAGGTGGAGCCATATATACCAGCATATTTTAGCTTAATCCTCTTCCTGCCAGTAACTAAGCCTTAGGAGAGGCTTTTCAACCTTTTGGAATGGGTACGAAATCCCAGAAAAGCCAAGAAGCCACCAGACGATAGAAAGTTGGAGGAAAGGGGCATTGTTATTGCAGGAACCCTAGAGAGCAGGATTAGCACCCCAGGCAGGTTGAACTTGGCCTGTGGGCCTGCTGAGGTTCCATACCTGTTGTGTAGAGTTATAAATGCCATGGTTCCTAGTCTCAAAGGCCAAGTCTACCAAACCCCAGTAGAATTCCATGGCAAAAGTAGATTCTAATGGTGAAAACTATGTAGTAACTTGGCCAAATATAGTGGCATATTTTAGCTTAAAGCTCTTACTGTCGGTAACTAAGGGTCAGGGGAGGCATTTTAAACTTTTAGAATGGGGACAAAACTACATAAAGCCAGGAAACCACCAAACAATCAATGTTCAGGGGAAATGGGTTAGGGTTAGGGGATGGGGATACCACCATTTGGGAACCCCAGAGGGCTGGATTGTGACCCCAGGAGGGCTAGATTTGTCCCCCGGCCTTAGGTTCTGCACCCCTGGCCTAGGGAGATGTTATATCGCCTATAGGCCAGGTGTACACAATGTTCTGACAGCTCCTAACAGGCATTGAACAGCAGTGGCCAGTGAGGCTAGGTGAATCCACTGGCATCAATCAAGAGTAGGATGGTTATGGGTGCCCGACTGATCCTGTGAGGCCGGTGGGTTCCCCCATGCTCAGCCTCCCTGACACCACTCACTGAGCCATGGGGCACTGACAGACCTGGCCGCCAAGCACCCCAGAGCTCGGCCACACCCAGGATCAGCTTGCTCCTCCCTGCTGGTGCTGTTGCTTCCTTCTCCCCCTCCCAGCTTGACTACTGCGATGGCAGCAGTGCCGGTGGGGCAAGAGCACCAGTGGGGCTTCCCTCTTGTCATCCATGCCTCTGCCAATGCCAGTGAACTAGCCAGGATGGGGGAAGAGGAGAGGTGAGCGACGCTCCCTTCTCCTCCTCCCCTGATCCTGGCTACCCTGGCGGCAGAGGTGCTGGCAGGGCAGGAGGACTTACCAGACACATCCACTCACACATGTCCTTCTTCGCCCATCCTCCTTAGTGGCCACCATTTTAACACAAGATGAGGGCTCTTGATTTTCATAAGTCTATTGTTGAGGAAATGGCCCTTTGTGGCAACAATAGGCTTGCGAAAAATAAGAGCTCCCATCTTATGTTAAAACGGCAGCTGAAAAGGAGGACGGGTGGGGGACAAACATGCACAAGCCAGGCCTGGATGCGAGTGGAAGGGTTGCCTGGGGCTCACATGGCCCAGCTCACCTAGGCAAGTGGCAGGGGCGGCGGCTGGAGCACCAGCCAAGCATGGATGCAGAAGTGTCCATCCATCCCCAATAGAGAGGGAAAGGGGATCCTGTTCTTGCTTGCTTTTTGGAACCGGGATGCAGTGGTGGTGTGGGAGCACATGGTTCCTCAGTGGATAGTTGTCCCCTACTGCTGTCAGCAGCCTGCACCCATGCCGGAACAACCATCAACTTGGGACCCATGAACTTCCATGATCATGGCTGCCACATCTCATTCAATCACCACCAAGTAGGGATGTATGGATTCTGTTAAATCTCTTCTGTCTGTGTTTCACAGATTGTCAGGCATCTTCTGTTCCATCATCCGCTCATTGATGGAATGGGATTTTTTGTACAACAGTTTTGTTAATTTGCAAATGTCCCTTTGCACCGATGTGCATTTGCACCAATATGCATTAGAACTAATGTGCATTTGCACAAATCCCCCCCAAGTTAACAACAAAGACAATGACAACAAAAACAGCAACAACAACAACAGTCTGCAAGGCCACGGAATTGACACAACTCAGAAAAAGCTGGCCCACTATGGAATTCCATTTGAATCCAAGGTGGATTTCTCTGACATCCCTAGGTGAGAATTCTGGCTTACCTCCCCTCACTAATACACAGCAGTCACCAGGAGTTTCACCTAGCAAACTGTCCGACCAGCCCACCACTAAATATCCAATTTTGAATTTTATTTAAGCAGAACAGAATAGTGCATTTAAGAAGCACAATACTGCACCTTCCTGCTTCTGAAGGCCTGTTAAGAAATCCACAAATTAGGCAAGTTTGAAAATGAGACAAAGAGTTGACAGATCCACAGAAAGATTAAGAGGGAGAGAGAACTACAAATATATATTAAAAAGCACAGTGCCCATTTTGTATTACTCCTGGGGATGTTCAAGTCTCACTAACATATGCTGACCATCCAGAGGGAGTCTCAGCACATAAAAACAGAAACAAAACATCTGCAAAACTCATGAAATGCTATTTTGCTTGATTTAAGAGATTGTTTTCAAATGCATCTTTCCCAGACTGTGTTCTCTACCAGTAGCACAGAAGGACAAAGCAAGAATAGCATTGTGAAAAACAATACAAGATGACAGAGAATGAAGTGTGTGTGTGTGTGTGTGTGTGTGAGTGTGTGTAGGAGAAGGAGGAAAGTAGAAATAAACCATGTTATTAAAATTTGATCATTAGATTTTTGCCACCAAATTTCACATTATGTGAAATTTTGTGATAAATTTGGAGGTATCCTTCCTACACGATCAAAACATCTGCCATATTCCAAGGGGGGCTAGGGCTGGCCATGCAATGCAGCAGGGTGAACAATCTGCTTCAGACATCACTATGAGAAGGGGGTAGATGGAGGCAGGAACTGATGTCTGAATGGTGCTGCACAACCTGAGTGCTGATTCTAGTGTATGTGAGTGTGGGGAGAATTTGAGTCCCTTCTCAGGCAGTAAAATATCTTAGGCCAGCATTGAGGGAAGTAGAACGAGTTTTGATATGACAGGCAACATTTTCTTGGGGTGGGGCATAAATTTGCACATCCTTCTTCATTGAATGCATAACTGGGTGTTTCTTGGTCTGCAGAAAGGATACGGTTAGCAGAAAAGAAAGCAGCACATGCTACAACAGCATGCTGGAAAGGTCTTTCCATGGCGATAGAGATGCAAAACTAGGAGAGCCTGAGCTGGCTACTTTGGAAACCAGTAGAAATACATCCTGGGAGGAATTCAGAGTGGGCTCAAATGCCAGTACAGGGAGCATAGGGCACTGGTTGTTGTTACTGGGTTGCCTTCAAGCCAGCATCAGACACTGGCACCTTGCCATCAGTGCTTTATTTCTGCCATAAACCTCACAGACAGAGCTGTCTCACAGGTACAATCAAAGCTGCAGTAGAGCCTGATTTAGCTCTCCATCAGCTGACCCTAATATGGCCTTACAGAATCTCAGCATCAGAACCATCAGTCCAGGCGTCTTGCCTCACTGGAAATAATATTACATAGCTGGTGTGGTGTAGTGGAAAGCCAGCATGGAGTAGTGGTTAGAGTGTTGGACTGGGACTTGGGAGATCTGAGTTCTAGTCCCCACTCAGCCATGAAGCTCACTGGGTGACTTTGGTCCAGTCACTGACTCTCAGCCTAACCTACCTCACAGGGTTCTTGTGAGGATAACATGGAGAGGAGGAGGAGTGGGTAAGTCACCATGGGTTCCTTGCAAGAGGAAAAAAGGTGGGATATAAATGTAATAATTATAATAATAAAAAATAGAATAGCTAGGTGCCTGCTGCCTTCTTCCATACTGAGAATTTGAAACTTAGTCTTTGCTTGGACCATTCTACTCACCTCTGTCCCATCAAACTGACAGTGAGTGTCTTCCCACCCCCAGTCTCCTAACTCTGCCCATCTGGGGCATAACCCCTGCTGGGCCCTGACAGTGGGAGAAAGAATGGAGCTGGGAAATGTATTGATCCCACTGTCCCTGTCTCTCTCATCTGAGGCTGAGCTCCTAAAATCCCACTGGTGACCCTATCCCTGACATCTTTAATACAAACAATATGAGAATGTTTGCAGTAAAGACATTGCTGCCCCTATTTCAGCAGCTTTGGTTTCAGACAGATGGAAGAGGAAAGAAGGACCCTCTCCCCAAACACACACACTCACCACACACATAGTTATTATTATAATTTATATCCCGCCTTTCCATACAATGGTGTCCAAGGCAACTAGCAACAAATAAAACATAGCATAAAACAATCCTATAAAACAGGGATGGGCAACACACGTCCTGCATATGCACACCCTCTGGTTTTCTGGCCCCCTGCAGCCACCATGGCTGCTGAAATCACAATGGCAGGCAAAATTACCATGATTTTGCATTGTTAAGAAGGCATACAAGATGTGAATACCTTGTAAATAAGCCACATACAATCCACACACCTTATTTTGATGCAAAATTGCAGCAATTTTGGTTGCTGCAGCAGCAAATTTGGGGCGTGGCTAGGGATGTACAGACTGTAAAATCTGCTCCATCTGTGTTTCACGGATTGTCAGGTACCTTTTGTTCCATCGTCCACCCACAGATAGATGCGAATTTTTTTTCGTCATGCAGAAAAATACACAAATAGTTACATAAATATTTATGTAAGTATTTACATCATTTACCTTAGTATATAACATTTAGCGTATCGTCCCCCATTCCATTCAATGTTTCCTCAGCAGAAACTTATGTATTTTCCTATGCATTTATATGTGTAAATTTTGGGAAAGTAAAAAAAAAAAAATCATCTGAAAGTCCACAGACTTTGCACCGCCTGTGTGGGTCGCTCTGCAGCAGATTCCACAGATTGGATTCTTAGAAATCCAAGCTCATTTTAGTCCATCTTGAATTTCTCCAGCATCCCTAGGTGTGCCCCCTCATGGATTCCAGGGTGTGGTAATGCAAAAGTTGCCCACCCCTGATATAAAATAGTCAACAGCGTATCCAAACAAGGACAGGTAAGAAAACACACACACACACACCCCTCAGATAAATAAAACAGCACCCAATAAAGGCAAATAAAAATATGACACTGCAAGGGCTAAACCGTGCACCCTAGGAAAGGGGTTCCAGAGCTGGGGCACAACCATTAAAAAGGCCCTGTCTTGAATCCATGCCAAACACATTTCAGATGCTGGCAGGACACTGACAGAGGCCTTTCTGAAGTCTGAACTCTCTTCAAGTTCGTATGGGAGAAAGTAGTATTTTAGGTAACATGGTCTCAAGCCATTTAGGGATATATAACTCACAACAATCAGCCATTCAAATTGTACCTGAACAGTAGCCAGCAGTTATTATAATGACAGAGTCATTATACTCCCTATAACTGGTCCTAGCCAACAGCCTGGATGCAAGATTCTGAACCAGCTGAAGTTTCTGAACATTCTTCAGAGGCAGCCCCACGTGCAGCATGTTACAGTAGCCAAAATTAGATGTAACTAAGGCATGTGTCAACATGGCCATAATGAAAACTTTAGGAATGGGTGCTCTTGGAGCACTAGCCTCAACTGTGCAAAAGTCGACCACCATCAACACTTGAATAACCTGGTTCAGGGCTGAATCCAGGAGCTCACCCAAACTGCAAACCTGAATTTTCAAGGGGACTACATTCCCAGCCAAGACAGACTGGACCCCTGGCCCTGTCATACAAGGGTAGAGCAGTGCAATACTCTCCTCTGTTTTGCTACTACTACTTGCAAAGTGCCCAACACTCCTAGTAGCACTTAGAAATCCTTACCACAGAAAGGTGTGTGCATGTGTTTTTGTAAACAAAATCCCTGCAATGATTTCCGTGGATTAAAAATAGGGAAACTGTTATGCAACTTTTTTTTGCAGCCAATTTGCACTTTCTCCTGCAAAACAAAACTCCTCAAGGCCACCCACATATTCAGAATGACAGCAAACGTTACACTGCTGCATATCAAAGATTTCTTCCTCTTTGCAATATCATTTTCTGTGTAACAGGTAAAGTGACAAACTCCATAAAATCATCTTAAAATGAACATGTTGTTCAGTGATGCTAACTGTTGCACTGAGAGAGTTTATATTTGTCATTGATTTATAGTGGATGCATCCTTGCAGCAAGCAGGAGGTTGCTGTAGTATGACTCGAGTCTTCCACTGGCATTGAAATGCCAAAAACATTATTTTGTTTTTTTTTAAGTTTTCACTTGCAATAAGAACATAGAAGTCAGACCAAAGATCCATCTAGTCCAGCATTCTGTTCACACAGTGGCCCACCAGCTTCCCATGGGAAAACCCACAAACAGGACATGAGTGCAACAGCACCCTCCCACCCATGTTCCTAAGCAAGTGGTGTACATAGGCATACTGCCCCTGATACTGGAGGTAGCATATATCCATCAGGATTAATAGCTAACAAAAGCCATATCCTCCATGAATTTGTCTAACCCCCTTTTTAAAGCCATCCAAAATGGTGGTTATCGCTACATCCTGTGGAAGTGAATTCCATAGTTTAACTATGCACTGTGTGAAAAAGTCCTTCTTTATCTGTCCTGAATTTTCCACCAACCAGCTTCATGGGATGACCCCTTTGGATTCTAATATTATGAGAGAGGGAGAAAAATATCTCCCTATACACTTTCTCCACACCATGCAGAATTTTGTACAACTCCATCATTTGTAGCTACATTTGAGTTAACACAGGAAGCGATGAGACAACATATTTTACTTGGAAAGGAGGAAAGGAGGGAGGGAGGGAGAACATAAGTATATGAGAAGAGCCCTGCTGGATCAGACCAAGTATCCATCTAGTCCAGCATTCTGTTCACATTGGCCAACCAGCTGTCAGTGGAACCCACAAGCAGGACATGAGTGCCACAGCACCCTCCCTACTTCCTTCCTTTCCAAATAAAATATGTTTGGGAGGGAGGGAGGGGCAAAGACAGACAGACAGACAGACAGACAATTCTTAAAGAGTGAATTTCGAAGTTTGGTCATTTGGTCATTTGAAGGCACCCAAAAGTTTCAATATATATAAGGAAGGGTTATAGCTCACCTGTAGAGCACACATATGTGGAAAATCCCTGGTTCAGTCCCTGGCCCAGTGGAGAGCTGCTGCTTCCAGACAGTGTTGACAATACTGGTCTACATGGACCAATGGTCTTACTCAGTATAAGGCAGCTTCCTATGGCAAGTGAATTTTATCAGGCATGGATAAGACCTCTGGAAATTTCCACTGAGGTTTTGTTTTTTGTTTTGTTTTTGTTCCCCCCAACCCCTCAGTGGATTAGGCAGGATGCAAGTCCCCATTTCAAATTCAGCCAAACTCCAAGGGAGGCTGGACCTCATGTGTGATAGGGGTCAACCAAGTAGATTGAGGTGGTGCACATTTTCAAGCCTCACCTCTTTTGGACAGGACCCTCATGCAATGTGCCTGGGATAATTTTGTGCAAGAAGTGAGTTTTGAAACAGGAAATGAAGGGGAACATGTCTTAACAAAAAGAGGGTACTGTTCCAAGCACAGAGAGATAAGGAAAGGATGAAGGAGGGGGAAAATGGGGTCTACAGTAGAGTGGTTTGGTCAAAAGAGTAGAAAATATTTAAGGGGAAACCTGGGAAGAGATGCAATCAGTATCAGAGAAGTGGAGAGATTGAGAAGTAAGGCTCAGAACTTTGAAGGTGGCAAGAAGCACACCAGGGGAGCAGCAAAAAGGCTTAAGAAGCCAGGTGATGTGATCACAGCAATCAAAGAGAAAGTGGACTTTAGTGGAAATGTCATAAATTGCCCTGAGAAGGTAGACACAATAGGAAGGCAAGACATCTAGACTCTCCATTTGAACAGACTGAAAATGGACAAAGATTTTACTGACAGAAACACAGAGGAAGAGAAGAGGATCATAGTAGGAAGGATCCTTAAAGTGAGTCAAATATCACCTACACAAGAAGTTGGAGACTATGATGCTGGCTGGGACTCAAGGGAGTTGAAGGCCAAAAAATCTGGAGGGTCACAAGTTGCCCACTCCTGGTCTACACTAGCTGGTAGTGGCTCTCTAGGGCTAGGGTGGAGAATCTGTGTCCCTCCAACTGTTGCTTGACTACACTTCACATCACACATGACTATTGGCCATGCCAGCTGGGGTAAATGGGAGTTGGATTGCAACAACAGCTGGAGGGGCACAGGTTCTCCACTCCTGTTCTAGGGTTTCCAACAGTTGTTTTTCCCAGCTCTACACAGAGATGCCAGGAATTGAACCTGGGACCTGATGCAAGCAGGCTGTACAGAGAGAGAGAGAGATGAGAGGGGGAGCAGGGCCATTCTATGAGCCCTGCTGAAAGATCTTCCCCATGAATGCTCCTCCTCCCTCACCTGTTGCCAGTAGTGGCCTTTCCAGGTAGGGATGTATGAGAAATTTGCTTCAGTTCATTTTTTCATCAGGATTTGCACCTCCTGGACTGAAAACAGTCTCGGACGCAATGTGCAGTCAAATCCATCCATTTCCAAACTTGCAATGTGATTCACACACCCAAAAATGTGTTGGACAGCATGCATACATTTCAAAAATGCATACATTTCAAAATGAATACATTTTAAAAGTGTGTACAAATTTGTTTCAATCATGGGAGAAGAATGCAGCATTTCAAAAATGAGGTCATTTCATAATTAATGCATTTCAAAAATGTGCACAGATAAGCATCCATCATGGGAGAAGGATGTGTAAATTTCAAAAATGTATACACTTCAAAATGCGTACATTTCAAAAATGTGGACAACTGACAACTGACATTGGTTGGAACCAATGTCGCTCTGGCAGCTTCCCACGGGTTCTCTCATGGGAGCTTTCTCAAACAGCTTTTTAAAAGGTTGAAAAACCTTTTCATCTCCCCCCTGGAATTAAAGGGGGGCAAGGTGGCACTGGACAACATCTTGGAGAAAAGTACCCCCCTCAAGATAGTGGGGGGGGGGGCTGGATTCCAGGATTATCTCCCCAGAGCTTTACCAATGCAAAAAGCTGTGATGAGACTCCTATTTCATAGGAGAAAACAGGGCTGATGTGTTCCATAATAATATATGCTTCAAGAAATATCAACAACTCCTGTGGGATGATTTAAGAAATATTTACAACATCTGACAACATCTGAGGACCTGTAAGATCTGTTTGAGAGAAACACGAATGCACTTTGGAGAAGAAAGGGGATGGCTTCACCGCCAACTCCCCCCATACCTCCTGTGTCAAAAGTTTTGAAAACAGAAGATATAACAGAATTAGTTACTCTGATAAAGACTTTATCTTCACAATTTACGAAGCAAGCCAGAAGGTTGGATTTAATCCAAAATTCCATCACCACCTTGCAAGGAGCCATCGATTTCATTAATGCGTCATGGCAAAAAATGGAGATAAGAATTAACGAGCTAGAAGACCACATAGCAGTGAATGAAACTTCAACACAAATTTCTTTTAAAAATACCTCTGACAGAATTTCTCAACTGGAGGCCTTCACGAGAAGATCCAATGTACATATTATTGGAATTAAAAATCTGTCTAATGATGTAAAATTGACTATTTTTGTGGATAAACTTTTGCATGAGATCCTCCCTATCCCATCTGATTATTTACTTGATATTGAGCAGGCATTTTGTGTGCCAAATGCAAAAGGGACTGACTATACCATCATACTCCAATTTGCAAAAGTCTCCACAAAGAATTATATCCTGCGTTTGGCAAGAGAGGGTGGTGGAAGCCTTTCCTGGAAACAAGATGAAATTATGTTATTTCCAGATTACATCAAAGAGGTGGTGAATAAAAGAAGGCAATTCATCAAGGCAAAGAATATGGCAAAACAATTGAACTTACAATATTACTTAAAATATCCTGCTACACTTTGTATCATGTCTGAAGGTCAGATGAAGAAGTTTATACATCATGAAATGGCGGAGGCATGGCTGAATGTAAAAATGCGTGGGATTCCTGTTACAACCCCATGAACTGGAATCTTTAAACAAGCTTTGTTAACTGTTTGTGTTTAGTGTACATGATCCAGGCTAGGTCAGAAGATAAATGATTATATATATATATTCATTTATTTGTTTATAATCAATAAATATATTGATTAGCCTGCTTTCATGTGAGAGGCTATGCAAATTATATTTAAGTAGATATTTGCGTAGTCTATCACATGAAAAAACAGGGATGCAAATGGTGTAGTGGACGCCATTTGCGTCCGGACTTAGCACAGCGATACAGCATGGCAATGGCAGCTGGCCGTATTGCCAGCGCTGCGGAGCCAGTGGCCTGCTCCGCAGGATCACCAGGTGGAGGAGCTGGCCTGGACGGATTCTGGAGGGGTGCGGAGGCGAGTGCTCCATTCCACCACAGACCCCAATGGGTCCAGATTCTTGGAATCCGGCCTCATTGGGGTCCATGGCAGAATTCTCCAACATCCCTAGCCATGTCTTTTTAGATTGTAAGCCCATGGACCAGGAACTGTTTTGTTTTACTGATTGCATGTAAGATGCTCCTGGAGCATTTTGGCTGAGGAGTGGGATTAAAAACAAGCAACCCCCCCCCCAAAAAAAAATAACTGTAGAGTGTGTGCTCTACCCTTGAGCTAGAACCCTTTTCCAGAGTTTTGAAGTTTAGGGGAGATATCAGGTAGTTGTGGCTTTTCTATCTGTTGCCTTTTAGAAAGGGTGGATAACAGGACCAGGGATGAAATGACCAGGGGGTTCAAAGATATATCAGTGTTCTCTCAGTTGCAATCTGGAAAAACTTTTCTCAGTGCTGATGCAACTTAATGTGGCATTAACCTTTCTGCACTCAGTAGCATTAAATATCATTTTGGAGGGAGAAATGATGTGTGAATTTAGAACAAAAAATATGGAATAATCACCAAACGTTTCAGGTTTTCCCAAATCATGGAAGAGCACACAAATGGAAGAACCATAAAATCATTTGCTGAAAAGGTATGTGTGTGTGCATGTGTGTGTGTGAGGAGACAGACAGAGAGAGAGAGAGAGAGAGAGAGAGAGGCAGCTCAAAGGTATCCCCTGTTTTCTTCTAGCATTTGAAACATATAACTGCTTAACTAATTCATGAAGATAGAAGTCCTAAGAACATAAATGATATATAGGCACAGACAGGCAGGCAGATAGATAGACAGAGATAGTACCAAGCAGTAGCAAAATGGTTTATAGGGTGGAAAGCAACACTGACCCTATTGTTTTGCCCAGAATGTGCACATCTCCTTAAAAAGATCCCATTCCCAAACCAATCAATAAACATTCTCCTCACCTAAGACATTGCGGAATGAAAGATTTCTACTAGGTAGGAGCTATGCCTGAGTTACCTAGACTTTCTGAGGCTAGTGTAGCATTATGTACAAGCTACCTCATTCCATGGTGTTTGTGCAACCCAAAAGTGTGCAACCCACACTACCACATTCATTTCAATGGAGGAACAAATTCACAAGTACAAATGAATGCACATGTACATCCACTCTGTGAGGAGCAAGTCTTTCAGGGCAAATATCTCCATGTCTTTATTTTAGCTCTTGTGTTTGTACAAAATATGGAGCAGTGCAAAGGAACAAAACCATGGGGGTAAGGAATGTATGCAAAAGTCATCTGCCCCAAGAATTCCCATCACTAGAACTGCTAACAAGCTCTAATCTAACATCTAAACAAAGTAAATGAAGCAAATTTGGGGTTTCCTTCTCATGAATTTTGAGGGGTTCCAGAAGAGTTTCACTAAGACTAGTGAAATCTCTCATGGGGTTTCTGCCTATCGCTAGATTTCTCCTAAAAGAAAATTCAAAGTGAATTTGAAAATTTCTTTTCACATGAGACATACAAGAGCATTTCAAGTGAACATATCAAAAAGAGTTTTGATATGACTAACAAAAATGTTCAGGTATGCTTTTTCTTCCTTTGCACATCTCTACCTAGAACTGAGCTCTTTATGTTTTTGCATTGATTCTCTCTCTCTCTCTCTCTCTCTCTCTCTGTTGCAACCATTATTTTACCCATTTTTGAAATGTCTACTAAGGGAGGAATTCTCATTGCTTTTCCCTTTACTCTCTCAAACATGGGATTCTAACAATCCAACCTCAGAGTTAGATAGAAGCCAAGGGCAGGATAGACACCACATGTGATTATGAAATTCTTTCTATAAATATACAAGGAGATGAGCAGAATCTCAAACAAAAAAGAACAAACAAAAAGCTGAGAACTTTTAAAAATAAAAGGGGGGGGGGGCTTTCTAATGCAGACACTGTGTAACCCCCTACATAGACAAAGGGGAATGCTGTTAAATAAATGAAATGGTAAATCAACAGGGGAATCACTGTGCAAGATTCGTGCGCCTTTCTTGATTTCAGAGATTGCTCATGCAGAATAAACCATATGTGTGAGGTGATGTGCCACTGTGGCAGAGAATATGAATGCTGCGGTGTGGCTTTCAGCTCATTGCTAACAATAGTGCTGGACTTGTTGAGCTCAGGTCCACATGACAGAGAGCCGCTCAATTAGAAATGACAGGCACATCTCTGTCTTCCAGCTCACAGTCACATTCCTGGCAGGGCACTGCACTGCGTAATGCACCCAGTTCTATGGGATCTGAAGTTCAAAGCTTTTGAAACAGAGGCAAAACTGAACCAACCAACAACAAAAACCACACAGAAGTGATAGAGAGACGCAGAAATGCTTCAGATACAGATCTCAAAGCCAGTGTTTGCATCTTCTTTTTTGCAAAGCAGAATGATGGTGGTAACACTATGTTGCTACATGTTCCCCGCCTCTCTGAGAAGTAAGGGCCTGCCAGGTTGTTCAGTGCTTACCTCCTAAATTTGGTTTCCCTTGGATGGAGGTTACTGGAGGCTTATTGGCACTTTGTCAGATTTGTGTTATAAATATACATGTTGAGCACAGGCAGAGGGATAGCCTTTCAACACTCCAACAGATAGCCAGATCCTCTGCTCCCAAATCAGATCTCTAGGGGGAAACCCAGCATCCTTAGATGCATTTGCAGAGTCCAGAGACAAAACACGGCTCTCTGTCGATGTCCTTGCTTAGCTCCCTCCAAATGCACTCTCCCCTTTGTTCCCTTTCAGATGAGCTAAGTATCCTCTTGCTGGGCCACACCGCTTGGAGATGCAAGTGGAAATGACTCGGGTCGGGTTGCAAACACACTGAGAAGCAGCAGGCGGACAAATGGGCCAGGTGGGTGCTCAACAGATGCAGCAGCTGTCAGGTCAACTAAATTACACTATCCCCAGTGTGTGTGTGTGTGTGTGTAGGGACAGAGATGACTCTTTTCACGATTTTTTAGACAGGGGTGTTGAAGCTCTTTCAGCCTGGTGGCCTGATACAACTTTGGAGAAACTCTCAGAGGCTATATTCCAGTGGTGGGTGCGGCCTAAAGTAAAAGGGGCAGGGGCAAATACAAAATAAGACAACACAACAACACCAGAACACCCCAGCATATTTTAGATTAAAGCTCTTACCAGCAGTATCTAAGACTTAGGAGAAGCATTTCAACCATTTAGAAGGGTGGGGTGGGGGGGACTGCACAAAAGCCAGAAAACCACCAAATGGTTTCTGTTTGGGGAAAAGGAGTTGGGACCAGGGGAAGTGGGCAGAGGGAACTCCAGAGAGCCGGACTGGGACTTCAAGAAGGCTGGATTTGTTCCCCTGGCCTGAAGTTCTGCGCTCCTGTTCAGGGATGGGAGAACAATAGGGGTGCATGAGAAATTTGTTTCAGTTCATTTTTGGTCAGGGTTTACTCAGTTCACACCTCAGATGCAATCTGCGGTTTAAGTCCACACGATTCTGAGCAATGTGATTCACGGACCACCAAAAATGCATTTGGCAGCATGCGTACGTTGGAAAACTGTGCATGGAAAAAAAATGTGCACTTGTGGGAAATGTGCACAAATATGCATTATCAATGGGAGAAGATTGTGCACGTTTCAAAGATGTACATAATTGATACATACATTTGGGGAAATATGCACAGAAATATGGACAGATTTTCATGTGAAAATAAAGATCAAACTAGCAATATGATATGGTCTTGAACCCAAACGAGTTTCAAGATGGAATTTCAAGAACTTTGGTGAGTTCAAGTTTTGCTGATTCACACATTTTGTTTGTTTGTTTGTTTCTATACTGCCCAGTAGCAGAAGCTTTCTGGGCTGTTCACACAAAATTAAAACTACAGAGTGCAGCATAAAAATGATATAAAATATAAAAGCTTAAAACCACAATATAGCAGTACAGCCAGAATAAAACCTAGCAGCAATGCAGAGATTTAAAATACAGATTTAAAACACCAGAGCTAAAAGATTAGGAAGCTAAAATGCTAAAATACTGGGAGAATAGAAGGTCTTGACCTGGTGCCAGAAGGAGAACAATGTGGGTGCCAGGCGAACCTCCCTAGCGAGCCTATTCCACAGCTGGGGTACCACAGCAGAAAAGGCCCTCTTCCTGGTAGCCACCCGCCTCATTTTGTTAGTGGGGGCTCCCAGAGAAGGACCTCTGAGGATGATCTTAGGGTCTAGGAAGGCACATATGGGAGGAGGCGATCCTTCAGATAACTTGGCCCCAAGCCATTTAGGGCTTTAAATGATAATACCAGCACTCCGAATTGGGCCCGAAAATGGACTGGCAGCCATTGCAGCTGGAAAAGTACTGGGGTAATGTGATCTCATTGGCCAGTCCCTGTTAACAATCTTGCTGCCCTGTTTTGGACCAGGTGAAGTTTCTGGACTATTTTCAAAGGCAGCCCCACCATCTTCTACAATTCTACATCCCTAACGGACAAGCGATGTTTGTGTTAGCCCAGAGCATCAGCTCGATGCCCATCCCTCCTTCGATTTCCATGAGCACTTGTGATCGCTGTTTGATTTGCACAAATGAGAAAATTGCACAAATCAAATTTCTAACTGCTTTTTCTCCGAAATTTGCACAATTTTTGAATGCAAGCACACGTTCAAGAATTTGCAAACATTTTTGGGGAACATGTTCTCCTGCTTGTGCTCATGTCTGAGGTTGTGAACAGGACGTGCTTGATTGTTTTGTGAGCACAAACAAAATTCTCATATATCCCTACCCTGTTCTAGTCATTCTTGTTTGTCAGTTTGTCAGGGTGCATACAAGCTCACACATACACATGCTCACAGGCACACACACAGAAATACACACTTATACAAACACATGCACATGACATCCCAGTGATCCTAATACAGATAGCCTTTTTCTAGCTGCTAGCAATGTTGGAAAAGGAGCAATCTTTATGAGGATCTCTGGGGGAGAGAGTGGAGAGGTTGTGAAATTGGCAGGGGGGATTTGGTGGAAGTGGAAGGGTCAGAGGGCCTTGGAAAGGGCAACATGTAGTCCCTAGGCTGCAGGTTTTTCACCTCTGTCATAAACTAACTGGAGAAAGCTCTGTTTAAAGATAAGAGTCTAGTAATCCTGCTTTATTGTTGGATAGAAAGGAAGGGAATTACAGAGCCAACATGGTCTTTAATCATTGTGGGATTATTTTCATGAATGTACAAGGAGACTAAAAGCTGAGAAGATATGGCAATAAAAATGTGAAGGGCAGGGGGGAACCCTCACCACTGAAAAACCCTCACCACTGAAAACACTGACCACTTAAATAAATTAATGGGTTCAAAACATACTGCCTATAATTAGGGCTGCAAGATCAATATATTTAGGCTGAAATCCTATGAGAGAGGATCTCAGGGACCCTACACTATAGGCACTAATATAGTGGATATTCCTCTTTGCAGGCATAGCAGTAGCAGAAAGATTCGTTGACATTTCTTTTCTGCCATCAGTGCTTCAACAGTAGAAAGGGCAACAGGGGAATGTTTGGGTGGTGGCTTTGGGTCCATCACATGCATCATTAGCCACCTTGGGCAACACTTTCTTTGATGGAAAGGTGAGGTACCAGTCAAATTAATAATAACAGCAATGCCTCCTCCTTTGCTGGATGCCTCCCCAGAAAGGGGGGAAGGGGAGGGATGACACAGTACAATAGCACTGGCACTTGCCTACCAATTTCCCCTCCATCTGGAACTAAAATAATAATTTAATTTAGAAGGGGCAGTAAAGAGCCTGCAGGTCTTTGGATTTTGAATTTGTCCATTCTTCTTCCATAGATTCTTCCTCCCCTATCCCCCATAGGATTGCTGTGTAAAGATCTTTTGATCTATTAAAATACAACCTTAAGTCGTATTATTTCCTACCCTCTTTTGCCAGGACTGAAGGTATGATATCCATTTTTTTTTTTTAAAGAAAATAAAAATACAGCATGGCACCTAAATTCTCAAGTTAAATTAGAGGCTTTGCCTGGATTTTTTAAAGGGCTATATGATGGGCAGGAGTGCAGTGCTACTGTTATATTCACTGAAACTGAGCAACTTAACAAATTAAGTCTGAGAGATCCCTGGCATTACTCATGCTGTCCTACCTGTCAACATTTAAAAAAAATGTGACATTGAGGTGAGTGCATGAGCAGTATGACAACTGATTGGCACAAGACAATTCATACACACACACACACACATTAATGATACCAGTTGATGATCCTCACTCAGAGTCTGCCATCGATCTCGGCAACAAACCCTATCCCACCAGCCAGTATTGTTAAGCAGGCTCTGTTGTTAATTACAGCTTACTCAAAACCTTACACTGTTTCATTAAGGTGAACAAATTGGAGGAATTAAATAAGCAATCCATGTCAGCTTTCTACCACATTGTCCGTGATCCTACTTGGCTGCACCCAGAATGCCAACAGCAAAAAGGGGTTCTGCTCTTTCTCCCTCATTATTACTGTCCTAATGTTTCCAAGGTGCTCTCTCTCTCTCTGACTGGCAATCTCACATTAATACAGAGCACAACTCTAGAAACATGGGAATTGTCCCAGGGCAGCAACATCTTTTCCCCAGGACATTTTGAGCAGGGCATGGATCATAATGGATGTGAGTGCACGCACGTGCACGCACACACACCAGTTTGGCCGTACAAGCAAGCAGGGTATAAATGTGGGGATAACAAATTAGTGCTGTGCCAAACATTCTCCCACATTGTTTGACCAATCTCATTCAATATGATAGAAAAGAAGTGGCTTTTGAAAAGACATTCAAAGGAGGAGAAATTCTCATGGGTTGGGTTTAGGGTTCTTGTGCTTACCTTACTGAGGTGGTGGCTGAGGAGTGTGCATGAGTGTCCTGTCTTCCATTGTATAGTCATTTCTCTGGCAGCCTGTAGCCTCCTCCACTTCCTGCACTTCAGTTAAAGCCATCATGAGGAAGACATCATGAGGCAATTCTTCACATGGGGCTCTTTTAGTTCAGGAAGTGCAGGTGGCCTAGGAGGCTGCAGAGCAATGGAAAAATGTGTAACAGAGACAGAAAACACACGCAGCACCCTCGGCCATCTCACAGTGATGAAGTAAGTTCAAAAACACCACCAAAATAAATTCAAAATTCTGCCTCAGAATAGTGGAAGCCTCAATACAGTTGATGTTGTTGCCACCTATAGAAGCAGTGCAATACACCAAAAGCCCTTAGGAAAAAAGAAAGGACCTGGGCTACAACCCCTGCCAATAGTGAGCCCTATCTGTGAGAAACTGTTGGAGAATTTCTCCTCCCCTAGAAGAAATGTGATGAAATTGTCCCCCCAGTTTCTCTGCCCAGAAATTTTGAGAGGCCATTTGTGCACAGCTCTATAACGAACCTTCATAGCTCCCCTTCACATGGAGAATAATGCCCTCTAGCCTTTCCCTCTGACCTCCCTAGTGAAGGATGACAAAGATTTAAGATTATCAGAGAGAAGAGAGTACGAATACTTTACATGGTTGGAGACAGTAGCTCTGGATAAACTAATGGCTTGTTCTACAATTTCCTTTCCCCATCAAAAAATCTTTGCCTCTCTCTCCATAAATGAAAATTCCATTCTGAGATATGTCAATTAGTAATTCATTACAGAACACAGGAATCCGACCTTCTGCAGTCAGTGCCAGTAATTAAGGTTTCTGTTCTTGCAAAAGGGATTGTGAAGCTGGGCCTTCTCATTTTCATGTCTCTGGTGCAAATTGACTTCTCGGATTTAGATTGGCTTCACCTATTCTCTTTACTGCTGACTGTACCAATTTACAACAGCTCCATTCTCATGCCACTTCCTATCCTTTTGTTGAAGAAAAGCTGGGCTGTTGAAAGAATGACATTATCTCATAGCTTTCCCTTATATGGAAGGATACAGATTTCTCCTAACGTATCTAAATACATTCCAATTGATACTGTTTGGAAGATGCACAAATGAATAGCAAAGCTGTAGGATTTGCAATTTGCTATCCTTCCCCTCTCTGTCAAGAAAGCTAGCTCCCCCCGCCCCCCGCCAATCCATTCACCAGTTTTTCTCCTTCACTTCTCTATCTACTTTGTCTGCCTGAAATGGACCTATCAGCTATTAATGCTGACTGGCAGTGATGAGGCTGCCAAAATGTGACAACCTTATCTGCAGTACAGCCTGCAAATTGCCAACCATTGATCCAAGAGCAGGGACCATCTGATTAGCGTAAGGCAAGATGGATTTCAGAAGGAGGAAGGAAAAGACAAAGACAGACAGACAGACAGACAGACAGACAGACAGACAGACAAAAAGAAAGATTTGAATTGCGCCTTCTGAAAATTGTTCTCGGTGTCTACCATGCTATACTGAAATCTCACCGAAAATCAATCCTTTTAAGAAATAAAATTATAGTGGTGCAGGCCATTATGATAAGAAGAGGCTTCCTGGTTCTTAATATTCCAAGCAGGGTTCATTCCAGGTGGCTTTCTGCTCTGGGCAACATCAGTAAGGCTCTGCAGCAAAAGCAAGAACTATCCATAGCTCAGTGGTATAGCACATGTTTTACATGTAGGAAGTCCTAAATTCAGTCAATCCCATCTTCCCTGCAATCATCATCATCATCATCATCATCATCATCATCATCATCGTCATCATCATCATCATTATCATGGATGCTGGAGAAATCCACCACTGACTCCAATGAGGCCAGATTACCAAGGAAATGCTTGCATAGAAGGAAGTGTTCTACAGTCACAAATGCTGTAAACTATGCAATTTACAGGCGTAATTTTCCCACGATAGGCTAATGGCAGCTGCCATTAGCCTATCACACCTTTTAGACAGCCAGAGAGCCATGCCACTAACTATGGTGGACACGCCAGGGCTACGGGGAAATCCACGGGGTCCTAAGCTGCACAAATTTCCCCGCGGTAGACTCCCTGCTCCCAAACCAGATGTCAGGGGGTTTGCCCAACATCATCATCATCATCATCTCCAGTAGCAAAGCTAGGGCATAGGGATGTTCTTTCCCTGAAGTTCTGAAGGACCACTGGTTGCCAGAATAGTAGGTAGATAGGAATATAGCTGCCTTATACTCAGTCAGATCATTGTTCCATCTGGCCAGTATTGGTGACACTGACTGGCATTGTCCGTCTAATATTTCAGCCAAGATTCTTTCCTAACCCTACCTAGAGATGCCAGGGACTGAAGCTGGGGCCTTTTTCATGCAAGCCAGGTGCTCTACCACTGAGCTATGGTCCATCCCCTACTACTGGACTAGGCAGACTAATAGAGTGGTTCAGTAAAAGATAACTTCAAGTGTTCAAAGCCCCCAGTTCAATCCCATCCTGAGCTTGTTCAAAGGCACAAGCCGACTTGGACAGGTGACCTTCTGCAAACTTCTGACTGATTTTTGTCTCTATAAAACTGCTGTTTCTGTTGCATCTCCTCTGACCGCTGCTTCTTGATCAGCTTGCACAAAGCAAATGCTGGAACACATTTCATAGAATCATAGAATAGAAGGGTTGGAAGGGGCCTATAAGACCATTGAGTCCAACCCCCTGCTCAGTGCAGGAATCCAAGTCAGAGCATCCCTGACAGGTGGCTCATCTTGAATGCCTCCAGTGTGGGAGAGCCCACCACCTCCCTAGGGAATTGGTTCCATTGTTGTATTGGTCTAACAGTCAGGAATTTTCTCCTGATGTTCAGCCAGAATCTGGCTTCCTGTAACATGAGCCCATTATTCCATGTCCTACACTCTGGGATGATTGAGAAGAGATCCTGGCCTTCTTCTCTGTGACAACCTTTCAAGTACTTGAAGAGTGCTATCGTATCTCCCCTCAGTCTTCTCTTCTCAAGGCTAGACATGCCCAGTTCTTTCAGTTTCTCCTCATAGGACTTTGTTTCCAGTCCCCTGATCATCTTTGTTGCCTTCCTTGGAAACTTCTCCAGTTTGTCTGCATCCTTCTTAAAATGTGGTGCCCAGAACTGGACACAGTACTCTAAATGAGGCCTACGTACGAATCCCCTTACCTGCCGTCCACAGGGGGTCCTCCGGGGGGGGGAGGCAATCTGTTCCTCCCCCTGGAATCCTCAGTGGTGGGGGATGCAATCTGTTCCTCCCCCCGGATTCCATCCAGGCTGGATCCATGTCGAACCTGCTGAGCTGGCCGCCAGCTCCGCAGGGCTGGAGAAAGTCGATACGTCCAGCAGCCATTGCCATGCTGTATCTCTATCTAAGTCAGTCCCCCAGATGCAAATTGCACCATTTGTGGCTGTAAAGCTGGTCGATTAGCCTAAATGCAGCCGTAGTCTGCAGCAGAATTCGCCACCATCACTAGAGGCCTAACCAGTACTGAATAGAGGGGAACTAGTACTTCATGTGATTTGGAAGTGATACTTCTATTAATGCAGCCCAAAACAGCATTTGGCTTTTATCAGCCACATCACATTGTTGGCGCATGTTCAGCTTGTGATCTACAATGCTTCCAAGATCCTTCGCACTTGTATTATTGAACCAAGTATCCCCCATCTTGTAACTGTGCATTTGGTTTCTTTTTCCTAGGTGCAGAACTTGGCATTTATCCCTGCTAAATTTCATTCTGTTGTTTTCAGCCCAACACTCCAGCCTATCAAGATCACTTTGAATTCTGTTTCTGTCTTCCAAGGTATTAGCTATCCTGTCCAATTTTGTGTCATCTGCAAATTTGATAAGCATTCCCTGCACCTCCTCATCCAAGTCATTAATAAAAATGTTGAAGAGCACTGGACCCAGGACTGAGCCTTGTGGTACCCCACTCGTTACCTCTCCCCAGTTTGAGAAGATCCCATTAATAAGCACTCTTTGATGGGGATGTACGAAATCCCTACCTGGCTCCGTGCTGGGCAATCTGCGGTGGGGGGGGGAGGCTCTCCATCCCTCCCCCTGGAAACCTCCCTGGCCAGCTCCACAGAGCCACCAGCCAGGGCCAGCTGCAGACGGAGTTCGGGCCGCTGCCAGGCTGCTGCGGCCAGAAATGGCGGCAGTCGTAGCGGCCGCCATTTGCGTCCTTGCAGTAAGCCATGATAGGCTTTGCGTGCCTGCCTTTTGCAATGATAGGCTACATAAATACTTACGTAGCCTATCATGGCTTACTGCAAGGACGCAAATGGCATAGCAGCTGCCATTTGCACCTCTGCTCTTTGCCATGATAGGCTACGTAAGTATTTACATAGCCTATCACGGCTAACTGCAAGGATGCAAATGGTGGCCGCTATGACGGCCACCATTTGTGGCCACAGCAGCCCAGCAGCAGCCGGGAGACCAGCCGGAGCCGCCGCATCCGCTGCCGCATCCGCCGCTACCGCAGGATCCGCCGCCAGGTACGTTCCATCCTGGGGGGATTCCGCAGGGTGGTGGGGTGGGAGAGACCATTATACCATGTATTCCGGGGGGGGCAGATTCTAAAGAATATGGCCTCACTGGAGTCCGTGGCAGAATTCTTTGACATCCCTACTCTGTTTGAGTCCTGTTCTGTAGCTAACTGTGGATCCACCTGATAGTTGTTTCATCTAGCCCACTTTTAGCTAGGGATGTACGAAAGTCACTTACCTTTTTGAATGGTGACATTCGCAGTGGGGGGGAGGCACTCTGTCCCTCCCCCCGAAATTCTCTCTGGCTGGCTCCACTCTGCAGCGCTGGCAATTCCATGGAGCCGCTGGCCATGGCCACCCGCAGCCAGACATCCAGCTGCTGGGCAGCCTGCAGGGATGCAAATGGCGGCTGCCATAGCCGCTGCCATTTGCGTCCCTGTATTTTGCCATGATAGGCTAAGTAAATATTTACGTAGCCTATCACGGCAAAAAAAAACCCAAAACAGTGAAAGCAAATGGCAGCAGCTACGGCGGCCGCCATTTGCATTCCCTTTTTTTTTTTTTTTTTTTGCTGTGATAGGCTACGTAAATATTTACGTAGCCTATTATGGCAAAAGAGATGGGTGCAAATGGCGGCCACTACGCCATTTGCGCCCCTCTCTTTTGCCGTAATATCCTATGTAAATATTTATGTAGGCTATCACGGCCAAAAAAAAAAAAGGGAACGCAAATGGTGGCCACCATAGCCGCCATTTGCGTTCTTTTTTTTCTTTTTTTTTTGCCGTGATAGGCTACGTATATACTTACGTAGCCTATCAGGGCAGCCTGGAAGGATGCAAATGGCAGCCGCTACAGCGGCCGCCATTTGTGGCCGCAGCAGCCGGCCGAGAGACCAGATGCCGCCGGAGCCGCCTCCGCCCCAGATAACCTTTGTCCCGGGGGGATTCCGCAGGGTGGCAGGGGGTGGGAGGCCATTCCACCACTGGTTTTGGGGGGCCAAATGCCAGTGCATTAGGCCTCACTGAAATCCGTGGTGGAATTCTCCGCCACCCCTACTTTTAGCTAGTTTGCTAATCAGGAGGATATCATGGGGCACTTTGTTGGAAGCTTTGCTGACATTGAGTTATATTGTGTCCACGGCATTCCCACATTCCACAAGGGAGGTTACTTGATCAAAAACTGAGATCAGATTAGACTGGCGGGATTTGTCCTTGACAAATCCAAGTTGGCTTCAAGTAATCACTGCATTGTTTTCAAAGTGCTTAAAGATTGATTGCTTTAGAATCTGCTCCAGAATTTTCCCAGGGATAGATGTCAGACTGACTCGTCTGTAGTTCCCAGGTTCCTCCTGTTTGCCCCTTTTGAAGATAGGGACAACATTAGCCCTCCTCCAGTCATCTGGCTGGCACTTCACCCGTCCTCCATGATTTCTCAAAGAGAATAGACTGTGGTTCTGAGAGTTCTTCTGCCAGTTCCTTTATAACTCCAGGATGCAGTTCATCTGGCCCTGGAGATTTGAACTCATTTAAATAATTAGTTGTTCCTTGACCATATGCCTATCAATTTCAAGCTTGAATCCAGCCCCTTCAACCTGTACTTTGCCTTTGCCAGTGGGGTCATAGACCCTCTTTCAGGAGAAGACTGAGCCAAGGTAGGAATTGAACACTTCTGCCTTTTCTTTGTCATCTGTTATCATTTTGCCATCCTCACTGAGTAGATGAACCACCATTACATCCCTCTGTCTTTTACTATGCATGTATCTGAAGAAAGCCTTTTTGTTGCTTTTAGCATCCTTTACTAAGCTCAGCTTCTTCTCAGCTTTAGCCTTCCTGACACCATCCCTGCAATTCTGTGCTACCTGCCTGTATTCTTCCTTTGTAGCTTGGCCTTCCTTCCACTTCCTATATATGCTGTGTTTGTTTTTGTTTTCAGTCAGGTAATCTCTTAGCTTTTTGTGAAGGCACATTGGGTTCTTCCTTTGTCTTCTGCCTTTGTTACTTGCTGGAATTGTTTGTGATTGTGCCTTTAGAATGTCCTTTTTAAAAACTCCCACCCATCTTGGACTCCTTTTCTCAATAGAGTTGCTTGCAATAGAACCTTACTTATCATTTGTTCTGAGTGTATTAAAATTGACTTTTCTAAAATCCAGGGTACATGTTTGGCTACCCTTGGCTTTTGCTTCCTTTAGAACCAAGAACTCAAGTATAACATGATCAGTTTTCCCCAGAGTTACCATAACTGCTACTTTATCCATTAAGTCATCTTTGTTGGTTAGGAATTAGGATCAAGTCCAGGATAGCTGATCGTCTAGTCCCTTCCTCCACTTTCTGTCGGAGGAAGTTACCAGCAACACAAGTCAGGAATTTCTTGGAGGGGCCGTGTTTTGCAGAATTTGTCTCCCAACAGATATTGGGGAAATTGAAGTCTCGCATTGCTACTACATCATGCTTCCTTGAAACATTGGCAATTTGCTTGTTAAAAGTTTCATCCTTGTCCTCTCCTTGATTGAGTGGCCGGTAGTAGACTCTGACCACGATGTTCCTTTTATTATTTGCTACATATATTTTAACCCAGATGCCCTTGATGGGGCTACTAAGCTCATCCTCCTGTATTTCTGTGCTCTCCAACAAATATTCAACTATCAATCCTCTAGTGCTGCTCACTTCTTAAAGCACTTAGCAACTGTTCATTAAAACATATGATCATACCCCCACATCCTTCCACTATTCTTAAACTCCATGTTTCTTTCTCATGGTCTCAGGTATTTGGCATACTCTCCCTTTAGTTATCCCTCTCTATCCCGCTTTAAGGAATAATTAAAAGCTCATCTTTCCTCTCTTGCATTTCCTCCTTATCATTCTATATTTGATGTCTTTGATTCTTCTCTTACTGCTATGTTGATTACCATATACTTAATATTACCTTCTTTTAGTGTTCTGTTTAGTACAAAAGTGTCTTTGATTCTTCTCTTACTGCTATGTTGATTACCATATACTTAATATTACCTTCTTTTAGTGTTCTGTTTAGTACAAAAGTGTCTTCTTTCCCCCTCCAAGTCCCCTCTCCTTTTGTTTAATTGTGTTTGTTTGCTTGCTTTAATATTGTGAGCCTGCAGTCAGGAACTGTTGGCATTTGGACAGTGCCTGGTGTATTTAGGTACTTTTATAAATACTAAGTATTATTTATTTTATAAACTATAAATTACTGAATTTATTGTCTTTCAGTTAGAAAGGCAGAGTATAAATGACTGAAAATATATACACGCGCGCGCGCACACACACACACAGTAATGCATATATTTATTCATTACCTGTAATCTCACCTTTTCTTCTGAAGAGTTCAAGGCAATATGCATAGATCTCCCCCCAGTTTTCTCTTCACAACAACCCTGTGGGTTGGTAAAGCTGAAAGATACTGATTGGCCAATTGTATGTCACGGCTATGAGGTCTCTCTAATAATAGCATTGCACCCTAAAGTTTAGAATGTAGGGCTGTTAATAAAGAGTCTAAAAACTAGACAAGCCTTCCTCAGTCTAGGCCCTTCCAGTTGTTGGAAGTTGTAGGCAATAACACTAGAGGGGCCTACTTTGGGGTAGGCTACACTAGACTATACTAGGTTACAGAGAGAGAGAGAGAGAGAGCGCCTAGAGGAAAGTGGTAGAAACCTTCATTTCCTATCTGTTGGCATATTGGGCACAGTGGTGTACTGGAGCCAGGACTTGCAAGGACACAACACTGACACATTTTTTATTAGCAGGATGTTGTTATCATCTACTCCTGCCCCACACACAAGAATTCCCTGTTCCCTCTGAGCTTAGCTGCAATCCTCACCATAGCTGATGGGGAAATTAATTTTCCAAGCAACAATACATTGTTCCTTGTTGTTATGTAAAGTATTTTGGGGTGGTTTTGGTCCTGAATGGGCAACTACGACCCACTAGCTTTACAAAGACCTGCTCCCAGCAGATGATAATTCCTATCACTGGTTTCTTGTTATGGATCAACACAACCACCTGCAATTTTGGACTCTCCTTGGGAACATGGCTATGGGATGGAGGCCTGCACTTCAAAATTCAGCACTACACCATTGGTTGGACATCTGTTAGCAACACGGGAGTGAGGCCATTTATTTATTTTTAAAGCATAGCTTAATTGAGCATGTTTCCTGAAAATTTCCAAAGCATTCAAAACTGTGTATGATGGCATTTCCTTAACTCAGCTTGTTTTCTCACCTACGCAGTTGTCGGGAGGGGGAGAGAACTAAATGATATTTGGATCATGAGAGTGAGAACATGCTGAGATTTAGCAAGTAGAAAACTTGCAGGGCTCTCTACTGGAGTGCACTCAAGCATGGGTGGGTTATTCTCCTTGGTAAAAGACCCACCTCCGGCTCTTCCTGATAGACCCTGATGGATCTTCTTTGGCTTCTGGCTGGCTGACGTTTATGTAAATAGCTTGGGGTTGCAATATCTCAGTGAAGGATAGAAACTTAACACCTCTCATTATGTAAGGGAGGGAAAAGTTGTGAAATATGCTTTATGGCAGATGAACACCCTGGAGGGGAAAAAAAGCTTGTCACACATTATAATGCTCCTCTCTTCCTGCTACTTTACCTTCACTGAACTCCAGCAAAATAGAGAGAGATAAATTAAAGGAGACGTAGGCAGCAGTCCACTCACAACTGTTCAGTAATGTTAAAAGAAACTTATCTGAGGTGAACAGTGCTATATAAAGCACTAACCCTCCATTCAAACATATATTCCATGAGACTGGAGAAGAAGGGAAATTAAGTTTGCAATCCTATGCTCACTTCTTTAAGAGTAAATGCCAATGAACCCAGTTGGGAGGTATTTCTGCATACACATAGACACAGAGTCACCCCGAGACATTTTATTACCTGAGATGAAGGACAACATGATTCCTCCTTGTATTCCATGGAGATAAGGTGACCAGACTGGCAGTTAGGGATGTTACAAGGAGTCCACATTTGGGTGCATCCGAAAGCCAAACCAAACCACACTGTAATTTTCCAGTTTGAATGGGGCTGGGGACCTTGCAATTGGAGATGGGAATGAGGCAAACTGAGCAACAGGGTGGAACTCGGAGAATGTCAATAAGCTCAAGTCTCACTGATTTCCCCATTCCTACTGGCAGTAGAATCTTACTTAGGGATGCATGAGAAATTAATTTTAGTTTGTTTTAGAGCAGGATCTTCCCAGTTGGCACATTCCTGATCAAACATGGATTCAACTGCAATCTGACAGCATGCACATATTTGAAAAATGGGCATAAAAAGGTGTAGTTCTGAAAAATGCACACAGATACACTTTGATCAATGGGAGGAAACAAAATATCCAGAAATTTTCATGAGAAAAGAAGAAAACAAAACCAAAACAAAACCAAAGCTTCCAATCTGATATGGACTTGAATTGGAACAAGCTTTGAGGATGGAATTCAGAGAACTTTGACAAGCTTGACTTTTGATGACTTGCACATCCCTAACCAACACGGGTGTGATGGGAAAGCATCCCCCACTGCTTCTGAAGAAAAAAGGCTAGCTTAGGGGGCACAAAACAGTAAAATACAACTCTGTCTGCTCCCTGCCCCTCAGTATCTGCTGCCTAAGGGGGTTCCTCACTCTGCCTGTTGGTAAGGCTGACCCTGCTTGGATAGGATTGTGTTTTGGGATGGGCGAAGTCACCTCAGCCACCTCGTGCACCACTCACCAGACCCTCACCAGCCAGCTCACTGTACTCCCCATGCATGGCAGGCTGCTGGGTGGTTCGTGGGCACTGGTGAGCAGTGTGTGGCATCCTGCCCCTCCTCCAAGCTGCCATTTTGCAGAAAATGGTGGCTTGGCCTTTTCCATAAAGGCCGATTTTATGTAAATGGCAGCTGTAAATAGGCCCATTTACTTAACATGGTCTATTTAGATCATTTACACCTGTAATGTTGCATAAATGGACCTCCATCTGACTGCCATTTACATAAAATCAGCCTTTATGGAAAAGGCCAAGCTGCCATTTTGCACAGAATGGCAGCTCAGCGGAGCAGTGGGACCACTGCACTTGGTCAACTTGGCATGTGTCGAGTTGGGCCAGCGTGAGGGTCTGTGGACTGGCATACAGGGAGCTGAGGTGGCAAGAAATTGCAAAGCCTCGAGCCCCGACTGGACACCCACGACATCCCTAATTGTGCTTTCAGTCTGCTTTAAAATGACAAATTTGGCATTGCTATGGCACCGCTCCTCACTTCTTTAATCATTTTACATGGAGGGAAGCAGCATGTATGTGTAATAGGGATGTACGAATCCCTTACCTGGTTCCGGTCCAGGGCTTTGGCGGTGGAAGCAAGGCGTTTTTTTTTTTCTTTTATTGGAATGGCGGTGGCGGCAGCCGGTCAAAAGACCAGCTGCCGCTCCCGCCCCGAACGAAGACCCGACGAACCGCCGGCCGGACCCGCCGCCGGGAGGGACATTCGCCAAAGGTAAGTCCCGTCCCGGGGGGGAAGCGGGGGGCAGGGGGGTGCAGAGAATTTCTCCCCGAAACTTGTTCGGGGGGCCGAACATGTTGGCGCTTGGCCCCCCAAAGTTTCGGGGAGAAATTCTCCGCCAACCCTACCGCAGAGCCGCCGGCCAGGGCCGGCCTTGGCCAGACTTCCAGCCGCAGCTGGACTTCCAGCCATTGCTGGGCTGCTGCGGCCACAAATGGAGGCCATCGTAGCAGCCACCATTTGTGTCCTTGCATTAAGCCATGATAGGCTATGTAAGTATTTACATAGCCTATCACGGCAAAAGGCAGGGACGCAAATGGCGGCCGCTACACCATTTGCGTCCCTGCCTTTTGCCGTGATTGGCTATGTAAATACTTATGTAGCCTATTACGGCAATGAGCAGGAGCGCAAATGGCGTAGCGGCCACCATTTGTACCCCTGCTCTTTGCTGTGATAGCGTACGTAAGTATTTACATAGCCTATCACAGCCTAATGCAGGCACGCAAATGGCGGCCTGATATAGCAGAAGCTTCTCAAACAGTTATCAAGAATCTGTCCTTCCTCAAAAGCTGTGGTTGGGGGAAACTTGTGTTGCACAGGATGCTATGAAATTAAGCCAATTTCCTGGAATGGGGAAGTATCCACAATTACTACAGGCACAATATACAAGATAGAGCAACTGAAACAGGGAGCCCTGGCCCTCGGTGAAACAGCAAACCAATCCGAAATATGAATGAAGAATTAAGAGAATTAAGCAGAGATGGGCAAAGAAGCAATGCTTGTGTTCACCCAGATTCTCAAAAAATCAACTTGATGTTCATCTCTCCTCAATTTCTGCAAGCATTTGCAACCCTTGCTTGTTTTGTGTGAACTCAAAAATTGAGCAAATTGAACACAATCCAACAGGAAAGTTACACAAATATTTATATATTATTTTCCAAAGTTGTACAACTTTCCCCCATAGACTAAAGCATGACATTGCACCATTTTAAACTTGTTCAATTTTGAACTGCTTGCTCATTAGCAATTGCCCTTTTTGTGAGTGTGTGTTCGAGAATTTGTGAACATTTTTGGGGCTGCAGGTGGGGCATGTTCAAGTGTTTTGCAGACACAAATGATATTCTCATACATCTCTAGAACTTAACCTATGATGCAGTACTTTGTTGTTGTTTATTCAGTCAGTCGCTTCCGACTCTTCGTGACTTCATGGACAGCCCACACCAGAGCTTCCTGTCGGCCGTCGCCACCCCCAGCTCCCCCAAGCTCGAGTCTGTCACCTCCAGAATATCATCCATCCATCTTGCCCTTGGTCGGCCCCTCTTCCTTTTGCCTTCCACTTTCCCTAGCAGCAGCATCTTCTCCAGGGTATCCTGTCTTCTCATTATGTGGCCAAAGTACTTCAGTTTTGCCTTTAATATCCTTCCCTCAAGTGAGCAGTCTGGCTTTATTTCCTGGAGTATGGACTGGTTTGATCTTCTTGCAGTCCAAGGCACTCTCAGAATTTTCCTCCAACCACAATTCAAAAGCATCTATCTTCCTTTGCTCAGCCTTCCTTATGGTCCAGCTCTTGCAGCCATAGGTTACTACGGGTAATACCATTGCTTTAATTATGTGGACCTTTGTTGTCAGTGTGGTGTCTCTCTGCTCTTCACTATTTTATCAAGATTTGTCATTGCTCTCCTCCCAAGAAGTAAATGTCTTCTGATTTCCTGGCTGCAGTCAGCGTCTGCAGTAATCTTTGCAACTAGAAAGCCAAAGTCTGTCACTGCCTCCATGTTTTCTCCCTCTATTTGCCAGTTATTCATCAAGCTTGTTGCCATAATCTTGGTTTTTTTTAGGTTTAACTGCAACCCAGCTTTTGCACTTTCTTCTTTCACCTTTGTCATGAGGTTCCTCAGCTCCTCCTCGCTTTCAGCCATCAAAGTGGTATCATCTGCGTATCTGAGATTGTTAATGTTTCTTCCAGAGATTTTAACTCCAGCCTTGACTTCATCAAGCCCAGCACATCGCATGATGTGTTCTGCGTACAGGTTGAATAGGTAGGGTAAGGGTATACAACCCTGCTGTACTCCTTTCCCAATCTTAAACCAGTCTGTTGTTCCATGGTCTGTTCTTACCATTGCTAGTAATTGGTCATTATACAGATTCCTCAGGAGGCAGACAAGATGACTTGGTATCCCCATACCACCAAGAACTTGCCACAATTTGTTATGATCCACACAGTCAAAGGCTTTAGAATAGTCAATAAAACAGAAATAGATGTTTTTCTGAAACTCCCTGGCTTTCTCCATTATCCAGCGGATATTGGCAATTTGGTCTCTAGTTCCTCTGCCTTTTCTAAACCCAGCTTGTACATCTGGCAATTCTCGTTCCATGAATTGCTGGAGTCTGCCTTGCAAGATCTTGAGCATTACCTTACTGGCATTTGAAATAAGTGCCACTGTTCGATAGTCTGAACATTCTTTGGTGCTTCCCTTTTTTGGTATGGGGATATATGTTGATTTTTTCCAATCTGTTGGCCATTCTTGTGTTTTCCAAATTTGCTGGCATATGGCATGCATCACCTTGACAGCATCATCTTGCAAGATTTTAAACAGTTCAGCTGGGATACCATCATCTCCTGCTGCCTTGTTATTAGCAACGCTTCTTAAGGCCCATTCAACCTCACTCTTCAGGATGTCTGGCTCTAGCTCACTGACCACACTGTCAAATCTACCCCCGATATTGTTATCCTTCCTATACAGATCTTCCGTATATTCTTGCCACCTTTTCTTGATCTCTTCTGCTTCTGTTAGGTCCTTGCCATCATTGTTTTTGATCATACCCATTTTTGCCTGGAATTTACCTCCGATGTTTCTAATTTTCTGGAAGAGGTCTCTTGTCCTTCCTGTTCTATTATCTTCTTCTGCTTCCACGCATTGCTTGTTTAAAAATAATTCCTTATCTCTTTTGGCTAACCTCTGGAATTTTGCATTTAATTGGGCATATTTCTCCCTATCACTGTTGCCTTTTGCTTTCCTTCTTTCTTGGGATGCTTCCGGTGTCTCAGCAGACAGCCATCTTGCCTTCTTGGTTTTCTTTTACTTTGGGACATTTTTTGCTGCTGCCTCCTGAACAATGTTGCGAACTTCTGTCCATAGTTCTTCTGGGATCCTATCTACTAAATCTAGTCCCTTAAATCTATTCTTCACCTCCACAGCATATTCATGAGGAATATTAGTGAGCTCATATCTAACTGATCTGTAGGTCTTACCTATTCTCTTTAGTCTGATTCTAAATTGTGCAATAAGAAGTCCATGATCTGAACTACAATCAGCTCCAGGTCTTGTTTTTACCAACTGCATAGATGTCCGCCACCTTTGGCTACAAAGGATGTAGTCAATCTGATTTCGGTGTTGACCATCTGGTGAAGTCCATGTATAAAGTCGTCTCTTAGGTTGTTGGAAGAGAGTGTTTGTTATGCACAGTGAGTTGTCTTGGCAAAATTCTATCAGCCTATGTCCTGCTTCATTTTGTTCTCCCAGACCATGCTTGCCTGTAATTCCAGGTGTCATTTGACTACCCACCTTAGCATTCCAGTCTCCTGTAATGAAAATAACATCTTTTTTTTGGCGTACTATCCAGTAGGTGCTGCAGATCCTCATAGAACTGATCTACTTCTGCTTCTTCAGCATCTGTGGTTGGGGCATATATTTGGATCACTGTGATGTTAAATGGCTTATCCTGAATTTGAATTGAGATCATTCTGTCATTTTTTGGATTGTATCCAAGCACTGCTTTAGCCACTTTATTATTAATTACGAAGGCTACTCCATTTCTTCTGTGGTCCTCCTGTCCACAGTAGTAGATCTGGTGGTCATCTGATGTGAAGTGGCCCATTCCAGTCCATTTCAGTTCACTGACACCCAAAATGTCTATATTTAATCTTGACATCTCCCCAGTAACCACATCCAATTTGCCCTGGCTCATAGATCTTACATTCCAGGTTCCGATGGTGTGTTGATCCTTAGAACATCGGATTCGTCGTTCACCACCAGCCATCCTTTTGGCTTTGAGCTAGCTGCGTCATCACATCTGGGGCTAGTTGAGCTTATCCGCTGTACTTACTTAGATGCAGTACTTATGAATCCAAAAATCATGAGAACTAACAATTTGGGAAATCCTCACCTCGAGATCCTTTCTTTTCTGGAGAAGTGTCCAGATCAAGCAAAGTTACTTTTCAATGAGATGGGGGTATCGTGTAGAATTGTACTGGCGAATGTATTCACGCATTCCTATAATCAAGCTAATTCAGAAATTTGTTCTGAAACAGAATGATCAGAAACAGCAGTTTTAATTCAACTAAAATCAGTGGCGTCTGGAGGCTCCGATGTCGGCAGGACTGTGAATCCATGCTGGGTTTCAGTCATAACCAGCCAGAACTCTAAATGAGCTATATGAGGTGCTGAACCATATCCCCAAAATAGATTGAACACCTTTGCTAGCTTTTTGGAGAGTGCAGACTGGTTCTGACTGAAACTCAGAGTGGATTCATAGCCCCACCGAAATCAGAGCCACCAGCCTCCACTGGCTAAAACATACACTTCAAAGTAATTTCTCCTTGTTACTTTTCTCCTTCAGCCATGCACAACATTTGCAGTCCCTCCTCAGCATAGTCTATTGCAGCAAAGAATGCCTATATGGGAGAGGGAGATTTACAGCTGCCTTTGCCTTCTACATCAAGGCCTTTCATACACGTCCTTGAGCTTTCTTTCATCTTCACATGCCCCCTGCTTTTACCCTCCTTTGTTATGTCCCCTGGCTCCCTCCATCTTCTGGCTTGTCCTTGATCCTCCCTGTTCTACTCCTATCCACACCAGTCAGGCATCTTCCAAATTAAGGCACACACACATACACACCTCCCCATCCAACCACTACATAGGGCCCAAACCTGAACATTATTTGATCTAAGAATTTTCATTCCCCCCCTCCGCCCCACTTGCAGACCTCTTGCAAACATTTGCTAATTTTGAAGAGCCTTCGTTTTCACTGCCCATCTAAGAGATTTCATCAAACTTTGCATTTCCAGTATCCAGTTTAGGGGAATCATTAAAAATATCGGGACCCACACTTTACCACCCTCTCCAATTACTCTTTTTTCTTTTTTTTTAAGCTTCAGGGATGCCAAGAACAACTGATGCAGTGACATTCATATCCATCTACTCACGGATGTGGACAAAATAAACTCGCTTATTACATGTCGCCTTCAGGCCTCGAATCTCTAACCTTCACACTCCGTTCCTGTTCAAGTCAATAAGTGGTTTAGATTAACACTAATTCCGGAGAGTTCACTTCAAAACCTGGTATGTAGAAGAGGCAAGCACTGTCTGATTCCCATGGTGCCTGATGCTGCCTTTAATTACACAGAGTAGCTCAAGCTGCTTACAGAGCCAAACACAAAGGAGTAATTCCCCCCACCCCCGCTGCTTATATTCTACAATGTCTTCAAATACCAAGGGTATTTGAACATAAACTTGCATTAGCACAACATTATGGAACAGAATCCAAAAGGGAATCGCCCCAAAGCAAAGGCCAGCTGAGTTTGCAAAGTAAAATATATAAATAAAGCCAACAACATTTGGGAAACGAATTAGAAACACAGCCACAGCTAGAAACATTGAACTGATGCAGTGTTAAGTGCACACCAGGGTTGGTGGGAAGATAGAATCAATACCAAACATCCAGACCCTCTAAATACAGGTATAGCCCTATGTGTTTAAATTTATTCATAAAATAAGGTTTAATTTTATAATACTTAAGAACAACTACTAGTGCTTATCCCAGCACCTTTGCAATCATTGGCCAAAATGATTACATTGGAGAGGAACAATGCTTAGTTGAGTACATGCTTGACTCCGGTGAATTCAGAAGCTCCCAGTTTTATAACAGGCAGTGATGGACAAGATTACTCCCTGAGAGACCACTGCCAGTCAAAGCAGACCAAGCTTCCCCAATGTGGTGCCCACCAGATGTGTTGGATTGCTCATCTCCCTCTCCCGACACGAACCTGCCCCTATTGTATGCTCAACATCTATGGTCCTCCTCCGGCTGCCTACTCCAAGGGAAGCTCGGAAGATGGCAACAAGGGAGAGGGCCTTCTCAGTGGTGCCCCCCCCAATTATGGAATGATCTTCCTGATGAGGCCCGCCTGATGCCAACATTGTTATTTTTCGGTTCCAGGTTAAGACCTTTCCCTTCTCCCAGGCATTAGGCAGCATATGATAAGTTTTAATTGATCCTGGATTGTCTTATGGTTATGGTTGTTTGCTTGAGAGTGCTTGTTTGAAGTTGTTTTAGATATATGTTCTGCTGTGTAAATTGTCCGTGTGTATGTGTGTGTGCGCATGTGTGTGTCTGTGTTTAATGTAAATGGTGTTTAGGGCGCAATTTTATCCAGATAGGCGGCTGCCTCCGAACTTGGAGGCGACCGCCTACCCAATGCAGGGCAGGAGAAGCACAGAGGGGATTGTTCCCTCCACGCTTCTCCTGCCCTGCATTTTTGGCTAGACAGCTGATTGCATGTGTCTAGCTGCGGGAGGGCTGAGCAGGGAAGGAGGCTGCTGTATAACACATTGGATGTGTCATACAGGCATTTCCGCCCTCCCACCCTGGAACGCCCCCAGACATTTCAGGTGCTCCACACTCCTCTTGTGAGTGCAGGGGATGGGGCTGTTTTGCGCTGCACCCAGAGGCAGTGCAGAAGTGGGGGGAGGTCGGTTCCCAGATAACAAGATATCCTATGGCCACTGGCAGACATAGATTGCTCCCTTAATCTCCGTATACTGTATTTTTAATGTTTTTAATCTTTGTGAACCGCTCAGAGAGCTTTGGCTATTGGGCGGTATAGAAATGTTTCATCATCATCATCATCATCTTCATCATCTATCATTCCCAGCTGGAGGGCACCAGGTTGGAATAGACAACACTGGACTAGATGGACAAATACTGTGATTTGGTATGAGACAGCTTCCTGTATTCCTAATGAGACACAGGAGCAAGATTAGTTTCTTCCGAGCAATTGTGTAGAATTATGTCCTTCACTTTTTCTTATATTTCCACAAGAAAAAGGGCTAGAGTCTTTTAAAAAGAAATAAAGCTGAAAATTCATTTGTGAGGGTAGAATATGGGGCCAATGGAAATCCTTTTAATAAAAAGCAGCAACATGCCATTTCTGGGTCCCCGTGAAAAGGGGGAGAGAGGTGGGGCGGAATCTAACATACCAACACTACCTGGGAATAATTGCATTTTTTAAAATGGTTTTCATTAATATCAGATTTCATAAGAACATAGGAAGCTGCCGTATACTGAGTCAGACCATGGATCCATCTAGCCCCCATTGTTGACGCTGACTGGCAGCAGCTCTCCAGGGTTTCAGGTAGGATTCTTTTCTTGCCTTACCTGGAGAAGCCAGGGATTGAACCTGAGACTTTCTGCATGCAAGGCAGGGGTTCTGTCACACTCAGCTATGGCCCCTCTTTCATTTCATTTCATTTCATTTATTACATCCAGTAGTAATGTATGGCTGTGAGAGCTGGACTATAAGGAAGGCTGAGTGCAGAAGAATTGATGCTTTTGAACTGTGGTGCTGGAGAAGACCCTTACGAGTCCCCTGGACTGCAAGGAGGTCAAATCAGTCCATCCTAAAGGAAATCCTAAATCCTAAAGGAAAAAGGTGAAAAGAAAATCCAATGCTGTAAAGAACAATATCGTTTAGGAACCTGGAATGTCAGATCAATGAATCAAGATAAGCTGGAGGTGGTCAAACATGAGATGGCAAGACTGAACATCGACATCTTGGGAATCAGTGAACTAAAAGGGACAGGCATGGGCGAATTTAATTCAGGTGACCATCATATCTACTACTGTGGGCAAGAGTCCCTTAAGAGAAATGGAGTAGCACTCACAGTCAACAAAAGGGTGGGAAAAGCAGTACTGGGTACAATCTCAAAAATGATAGAATGATCTCAGTACGAATCCAAGGCAAACCATTCAACATCACAGTAATTCAAGTCTATGCCCCAACCACTGAGGCCAAAGAAGCTGAGGTTGATCGGTTCTATGAAGACCTACAACACCTTCTAGAACTAACACCAAAAAAAGATGTCCTCTTCATCATAGGGGATTGGAATGCTAAAGTAGGAAGTCAAGAAATCACCGGGATAACAGGCAGGCATGGCCTTGGTGTACAAAATGAAGCAGGACAAAAGCTAATAGAGTTTTGCCAAGAGAACACACTGATCATAGCAAACACTCTTTTCCAACAGCACAAGAGACGACTCTACACATGGACATCACCAGATGGTCAATATCGAAATCAGATTGATTATGTCCTTTGCAGCCAAAGATGGAGAAGCTCTATACACTCAGTAAAAACAAGACCTGGAGCTGACTGTGGCTCAGATCATGAGCTTCTTGTTGCAAAATTTCGGCTTAAATTGAAGAACGTAGGGAAAACCACTAAACCATTCAGGTATGACCTTAATCATATCCCTTATGAATATACAGTGGAGGTGAGGAATAGATTTCAGGGATTAGACCTGATAGACAGAGTGCCTGAGGAACTATGGACGGAGGTCCATAACATTGTTCAGGAGGCAGCAACGAAATCCGTCCCAAAGAAAAAGAAATGCAAGAAAGCCAAGTGGCTGTCTGATGAGGCTTTACAAGTAGCTGAGGAAAGAAGGGAAGCAAAAAGCAAGGTAGAAAGGGGAAGATATAGCCAACTGAATGCAGAGTTCCAGAGAATAGCAAGGAGAGACAAGAAGGCCTTCTTAAATGAACAATGCAAAGAAATCGAGGAAAACAACAGAATGGGAAAGATTAGAGATCTCTTCAAGAAAATTGGAGATCTCAAGGGAACGTTTTGTGCAAAGACGGGCATGATAAAGGACAAAGAAGGCAGGGACCTAACAGAAGCAGATGAGATTAAGAAGAGGTGGAAAGAATACACAGAAGAACTATACAGGAAAGATCTGAATGTCCCTGATAGCCATGATAGTGCGGTCACTGAACTTGAGCCGGACATCCTCGAGAGTGAAGTAAAGTAGGCCTTAGGAAGCATTAGTAACAACAAAGCTAGCGGAGATGACAGTATTCCAGCTGAGCTATTTAAAATCCTAAAAGATGATGCTGTTAAAGTGCTGCATTCAATATGCCAACAAATTTGGAACACTCAACAATGGCCGCAAGACTGGAAAAGGTCAGTTTACATTCCAATTCCAAAGAAGGGCAATGCCAAAGAGTGTTCAAACTACTGCACAATTGCACTCATTTCACATGCCAGTAAGGTGATGCTCAAAATCCTACAAGCTAGGCTTCAGCAGTATGCGAACCAAGAACTACCGGAAGTACAAGCTGGGTTTCGAAGAGGCAGAGGAACTAGAGATCAAATCGCCAACATTCGCTGGATCATGGAGAAAGCAAGAGAATTCCAGAAAAACGTCTATTTCTGCTTCATTGACTACGCTAAAGCCTTTGATTGTGTGGATCACAACAAACTGTGGCAAATTCTTAAAGTGATGGAAGTATCAGACCACCTTACCTGTCTCCTGAGAAACCTGTACAAGGGTCAAGAAGCAACAGTCAGAACCAGACATGGAACAACCGATTGGTTCAAAATTGGGAAAGGAGTACGACAAGGCTGCATATTGTCACCCTGCTTATTTAACTTATATGCAGAGTACATCATGAGAAATGCCGGGTTGGATGAATCACAGGTCGGAATTAAGATTGCTGGGAGAATTATCAACAACCTCCGATATGCAGACGATACCACCCTAATGGCAGAAAGCGAAGAGGATCTCAAGAGCCTCTTGTTGAGGGTGAAAGAGGAGAGTGCAAAAGCTGGTTTGAAACTCAACATTAAAAAAACTAATATCATGGCATCTGGCCCTATCACTTCCTGGCATATAGAAGAGGAAGAAATGGAAGCAGTGACAGATTTTACTTTCTTGGGCTCCAAGATCACCGCAGACGGTGACTGTAGCCCTGAAATTAAAAGACGCTTGCTCCTTGGGAGGAAAGCTATGGCCAACCTAGACAGCATAGTAAGAAGCAGAGACATCACCTTGCCGACAAAGGTCCGTCTAATCAAAGCTATGGTTTTCCCAGTAGTAATGTATGGCTGTGAGAGCTGGACTATAAGGAAGGCTGAGCGCCGAAGAATTGATGCTTTCGAACTGTGGTGCTGGAGAAGACTCTTACGAGTCCCCTGGACTGCAAGGAGGTCAAATCAGTCAATCCGAAAGGAAATCAAGCCTGAGTGCTCATTGGAAGGACAGATACTGAAGCTGAAGCTCAAATATTTTGGCCACCTAATGCGAAGAGAAAACTCTCTGGAAAAGACCCTGATGCTGGGAAAGACTGAAGGCAAAAGGAGAAGGGGATGGCAGAGGATGAGATGGCTAGATAGCATCACCGATGCAATGAATATGAACTTGAGCACACTCCAGGAGAGAGCAGAGGACAGGAATGTCTGGCGTGCCATGGTCCATGGGGTCATGAAGAGTCGGACACGACTTAACGACTGAACAACAACAACATACTGCCCAATAGCCAAAGCTCTCTGGGTGGTTTACAAAGATTAAAAGCCTAAAGATTAGGGATGGGGGAGAAATCCACCATGGACCCCAATGAGGCCAGATTCCAAGAATCTGGCCCCATTGGGGCCCATGGCGGAATGGAGCACTCATCTCCACCTCCATGTGGAATGCTTCCGAGTCAGATCCGTTGCTGCCTTAATCCTGTGGAGCCGGCCACGGCCCTGGCAAATGTCAATACGGCCAGCAGCCATTGCTGTGCCATATTGCTGTAAGTCATGCTCCGGACGCAAATGGTGTAGTGGGCACCATTTGCGGCCATAAAGCTGGTAGATTAGCCTAAATGCAGCCATAAATGCATTTGGCTGCCGGCCGTATCGACATTTGACAACGGCTCCGCAGGTTGCATTTTTTGGCCGGCTCCACAGGATCAAGGCAGACCGGAGCCGGCCTGGACAGATTCCGGAGGGGAGGAATGGATCGCATCCCCCCCCATGGACTCCCCCCCCCACCTGGAAGGGGGTAAGTGATCTGCCCATCCCTATTAAAAAGATACGTTATTAAAACCGTTCATGTACAAACATATAAACAGACAGCCAACCTTTTATCTAAAACAATTTTAAACAATCAACAATTAAAAAAATAAGACGATGGCTTGATTGTGGTTTAGGTTACTCCATCACTGCACGAAATCATCCAAAGTATTGCAAAAATTCCTCAATGAAAAAATTATAACAAAACAATTCATAAATGAAGCCCTTCAGCTCATTAATCAATTCATAAAGGAAGGGCTTTATCTCTTATGAAACTAGCTAGATCCCAGCTGTGAGCTGTGGAGCCAAGATCATAGTCCAACACTCCAAGATCATAGTCCAACAACAACTATATCACACTGACTGACTATCTATGCTATCCCAGCTATCATTCTTATGAAGGAATATGGAGCTGCAACATCCCACATCCTGTCCTCCCTTCCTCTCTCCAGGAATGTCAACTGAAAGAAGAAATGTGGCATGATGTTGTTGTGCTCAACATTTCCCTACCTCCTAGCAATGGCAGTCAATGAATGTGGGGAAATGCTGGGCATGAGAATATCATGTCACACATTTAGGGATGTCACGGGAAACTGGGAAGGGAGTGGAGTCCAGCTGACTCCCTCCTGTTCAGCCTCCTGGACTCCAGTCTGCAGACGGCTACACTTCCTCGACTTGGGGTGTGCTGAGCTGGGCAAGCACAGCAGTCCTTGCTGGTCTGCTGAGCTGCCTGGCAGGTCAGCCTTTTCATAAATCCCAATTTACACAAATGGTGGCCATGAAGGGGGCATTTACATAAGATTACAGGTGTAAATGGGCCATTACACCTGTAATCTTGTGTAAATGGCTGCTTTACAGATGACATTTGCATAAATGGGGATTTACGAAAAAGGCCGAACTGCCAGTTTTACACAGAATGGCAGTTCGGTGTAGGGATGGACGAAAGGGACTTACCTGGGCCCACAGCTTGCTTCGCGGTGGGGTGGAGGCGCTTCGCTTCTCACCCCGAAGTTCAGGCGAGGGGGGGGAGGTGCCCCACCTTGCCCAGCCGAAATTCAGGCAGGGGGGGAGGCGCCCCGTCTCCCCGGCCGCGAAAAAAAAGTAAAGTAAAAAACACACACACATACCCGTGATAGGCTACATAACGATTTACGTAGCCTATCACGGCTAGATTTCCAAAGTCAGCCATGATAGGCTATGTAAATCGTCACATAGCCTATCACGGGTGACTTTGAAAAGAAAAAAAAAGCGCGTACGCAAATGGCGGCACCCATGGGGCGCCGCCATTTGCGTTCCTTAGTTTGGCACATCTAGTCTGTGTAAAGATTTACGTAGACTACGGCGAAAATAAGTGAATGCTATTTGCATTGCCCTTATTTTCGCCGTAGTCTACGTAAATCTTTATGTAGACTAGACGTGCCAAACTAAGGAAAGCAAATGGCGGTGCCCCATGGGCGCCACCATTTGCGTATGCGCTTTTTTTTTTTCCAAAGTCACCCGTGATAGGCTACGTGACGATTTACATAGCCTATCACGGCTGACTTTGGAAATTTAGCCGTGATAGGCTACGTAAATCGTTACATAGACTATTACGGGTGTGTGTGTTTTTATTTACTTTACTTTTTTTTTTTTTGCATTGGCGCCAGTGGCAGCCGGTCGGGAGACTGGCCGCCACCCCCGCCCCCGCCGAAACGCCACCAAAATGCCGCCGGGACCCGCCGCCGAGAGGGACATTCGGCCACAGTAAGTCCCATCCCAGGGGGGGCGGGGGGCCGGCGGAGAATTTCCCCACCAATTTTGGGGGGCCGAATGTGTTGGCATTCGGCCTCCTGGAGATTCGTGGAGAAATTCTCCACCATCCCTAGTTCGGTGAGGGATCGAGAGTCCATGCACCATTTACCAGGCACCCATGGACAGCTCGCCTCACATGGCAAACAGGAGTGGGCAGCCTGCAAGGGTCTGGTGAGTGGAGCATGGTGTGGATGGGGGTGAGGTCGGCCACCCCTACACACATTTTTGGGGAGACATGGGGGGATGGATTGGAAGCAGCCTCTCCTTTCCCATAGTGTCTAATCTGGACCTGAGAGAACATAAGCTAGGGATGTGCAAATCAGGGAAACTCAAGCTGCCAAAGTGCTCTGAATTCTATCTTGAAACTTGTTCCAACATGAATCATAGAATAGTAGGGTTGGAAGGGGCCTACAAGGCCATCGAGTCCAACCCCCTGCTCAATGCAGGAATCCAAGTCAGAGCATCCCTGACAAATGGCTGTCCAGCCTTGTCTTGAAGGCCTCCAGTGTGGGAGAGCCCACCACCTCCCCAGGTAATTGGTTCCATTGTCGTCTTGCTCTTACAGTCAGGAAGTTTTTCCTGATGTTCAGCCAGAATCTGGCTTCCTGTATCTGTATCAGATTGCAAGCTTTGCTTCCCCCCCCCTTTTTACATGTATTTTCATGTGTATTTGTTCCAAATGTATAATCAATTGTGCATCTTTGAAATGTACACATTCTTCTCCCATTGATTAAAGTGTATTTCTGTGCATTTTTCAAAAGTACACATTTTTCATGCATTTTTTTTTTCAAATGTATGCATGCTATTGAACACTTTTTTGTTTTGTTTTGTTTTTGTTTTGTCTGTGAAACACATTGCAAGCTTGGAAATATATGGACCTTGACTGTAGATTGCGTCTGGGACTGTGTTTGGTCCAGAAGGTGCAAACTTGGTAAAATCCTGATCAAAAATAAACTGAAACAAATTTCTCCCCTAGCTGGAAAGGCTGCTGCTGGCAACAGGTGAGGAAAGAGGACCATTCAAAGGGGGAGGGGGATTTCCTATATCCCTAATATAAGTGCAAAGCATTACAAGAACTACTTCAATGTGGAGTAGCATCAAGTGAAATAACTTTTTTTTGGTGGTGCTCACATTGAGTTGTTTAGTCCTTCAGTGCTAGGAATGGGATATCACAACAGTGGACTACATTGCAGGGCTGCTTTAATCCACTTTTTGTCAGCCACAACTCCTGTCTGCATGCAATATGGAGATAATTAACTATTCTGCATTGGCAGAGCATTTTTTTAATGTTGAAAAGGTAAAATAATGAATAATATTTTTTACATGAAATAATCCTTGAGTTAGAGTCATTGCTGCTACCTTTTGTTTGATTCTCACAGGTACACAACAATCCAGGATTATTCCATTGTTTTATATGGACAGCTCTTGCTTCTGCCCCATGGGAGTGGGGCCTGACTGGGGAAAAAGCTACACTTCTAGAAGGCAGTGATAGAAACTGAGCTATAAATCAGGAAATCCCCAGTCTGAATGTTGCTTCTGCCAGAAACCCATACAGTGTCCTGAACCAAGCCAGCTGTTCTGAGTCACAGCCCCATATCTGCCACGATAATATTGGCTGACCTCATGGGGTTGTTGCAAGGATTTCAAGATAATATATGCAGAGCACTTCGAATACTCTAAATCACAATGTAAAATGCTATGTATTTTTAGTATGTATAATCTGGGCCTTAGTGAAATAGGATTAGTCAAGGGTGTAGTCTTATTAGAAATGTGGAGGTTGCTTGCCTAGAAGCTATTTTTCCCTTCCCTACTTCACAGCACATTCAAATGTAAGAGCAAATGCCCCATAACATAAACACTTGTGCCTCATTATACAATCTCCCAACCCATCTCTTTGCTAGAATTAAATCAATCATTTATTTGCTCTGCATGTGTTTTATAATTGCAGAAAAAAGGGGGGGGGGAAGAAAGGGGGGGCAATACAATGGAGTCAATAACAATGTAATGTTTTCTCTCCCAACTAGCTTCAAATGAACACTGAACCATCACTGTATTTCTGCAGATAATGAGAACAGCATAACATAGAAGTTCAGTACTTAACCAGTAGGCCTTTAATGCGCTTCTATTTCAGCATGGCTGAAGATAAGACCTTTGGTTCAATGCTCAGGTGTAATCAGGAGATGGATGAAAGCTGACATGATTGTTTTTGTTGTTCACTAGAGGCTCCTCATGATTTTACATAACTACAGATAGAACATAAATGAGTAAGATCCAGTTCCTACTGGGTGCTTGTCCAGGCACTTTGATTTGGCAATTCCTTGGAAAATTAATATTGGGACCCATGCAGGAGATGTCCTGAACACGAACCAGGCTCAAGCATCCATCTGAGGAGGAAAGTATTGGAGTGCTAATAAAGTTAGTAGAGAGGTCACTGATCTGATCCACAAAGGCACAATCCATTAGGAAGCTCTCCAGCCTAAACACTATCATATTCTTGTGAAGCTCTCTTTCATTTCTACGAGGCTTCCAAAACAGCACTTTCGGGAAGATTGAGTTCCATGTTAATTAGTGAGGGGGTGCCATTTTGAATGTATTTATTTTGTTGCTTCAGGCACCATCTTGTCTTTGGGGGTTACACAGAAGGGGTCCAAACAAACTCCTCACACATTTAAAAAACATGTGAGGAGATTTTGCAGGCCACACAGTTTGAAATCAACCCCACCAGCTAGTCAGTATTTGGCTCCCCCCCAGCCCCCCCCCACACACAGATTCAGCCATTGTTGTTGTTGTTGTTCAGTCGTTCAGTCGTGTCCGACTCTTTGTGACCCCATGGACCATAGCACGCCAGGCCTTCCTGTCCTGCGCTCTCTCCCGGAGCGTGCTCAAGTTCATATTCATTGCATCCGTGATGCTATCTAGCCATCTCATCCTCTGCCGTCCCCTTCTCCTTTTGCCTTCAGTCTTTCCCAGCATCAGGGTCTTTTCCAGGGAGTTTTCTCTTCGCATTAGGTGGCCAAAATATTGGAGCTTCAGCTTCATTATCTGTCCTTCCAATGAGCACTCAGGGTTGATTTCCTTTAGGATGGACTGATTTGACCTCCTTGCAGTCCAGGGGACTCGTAAGAGTTCTCCAGCACCACAGTTCGAAAGCATCAATTCTTCGGCGCTCAGCCTTCCTTATAGTCCAGCTCTCACAGCCATACATTACTACTGGGAAAACCATAGCTTTGATTAGACGGACCTTTGTCGGCAAGGTGATGTCTCTGCTTCTTACTATGCTGTCTAGGTTGGCCATAGCTTTCCTCCCAAGGAGCAAGCGTCTTTTAATTTCATGGCTACAGTCACCGTCTGCGGTGATCTTGGAGCCCAAGAAAGTAAAATCTGTCACTGCTTCCATTTCTTCCCCTTCTATATGCCAGGAAGTGATGGGGCCAGATGCCATGATCTTCGTTTTTTTAATGTTGAGTTTCAAACCAGCTTTTGCACTCTCCTCTTTCACCCTCAACAAGAGGCTCTTGAGATCTTCTTCGCTTTCTGCCATTAGGGTGGTATCGTCTGCATATCGGAGGTTGTTGATAATTCTCCCAGCAATCTTAATTCCGACCTCTGATTCATCCAACCCGGCATTTCTCATGATGTACTCTGCATATAAGTTAAATAAGCAGGGTGACATCCACCTTGGTAAAAAAAAAAAAAAAAAGGGGACAATTTTCCATGCCACCTTTCAACTTTTTTTTTTTAATACTTGCTTGTGCAAGTGAAATAAAGTATTCAACTGTGAGTAGAGTGATTGTATAAAACAGCCATTTGTCTTTCTTGTTTGGTGGCAAGAGACACAGTGGCATTTTGGTTCTGTGAACAGCTGAATTATGACACAAATATAACTCCAAGGTTACTACCACATCTTGAATGTTTGGGGTACTGGAGTTCTCTCAGGACATAAGGTGACAGAGTGAGGAACAAGTCTGAGAAAGTGCAGACCAAGACGTTTTGCTGCCTGAGGCAAAGGACAAGATGGTGCCCCTCCTATCCAATGACAGAAAGCAACAAGGACTGGAAGTTCAGTCTAACTTCAATAGTGGCAACAGAAAGTGTCCTCCATCTTGGGGCACCCTCTCAGTTCATGGTAATAATCAGACTGAACAGGCTTCCCCAATACCGTGCATGAATTGAGTGTGCAACCTATTTCATGATCAAGAAGCCTTTGGGCTTCCAAGTCAGAAAATCCAATGTGGAAATGGCCATGTCAGATGATCTTACAGCCATGCAGGCCAAGGGCAATGGGAGTTGTAGTCTGACACATCTGGAGGGCACCAGGTTGGGAAAGGCTGCTCTAGAAAATTCTAGGTTCCAGTGTTTTTGGAATTATAGCATCACAATTACAAAAACATGGCAGAACTGCGTTGACCAGAGCTCCTTCTAGAGATTCTCCCCATCTCATTGCTATGTCCCCAAAGAGAGAAAAAAGAAATGAAAATGTAGACAGGTTTGTTGTTGTTGGTTTGTTTAACTTTAAAATGTCAAATTCTACATTCACACACTTTTATAGGGGTAATTTCTCCTTTCTAGAGTCGGCACTCATCTAAATCTTTAAAGAGATTCATACTGTGCTATTAAATATTATCATTTGCCATAGCAACTAAAACTATCCAATTATATAGGCAACCATAGATATTAAGTGAGTTGTGCTAAGAATCACAGCTAACGTGAATTTCAGCAATTTTGGGTTGTTAAAAAACAAATGGTTTCATATTCACAGATTTTCAGCCAAGCTCAGAAACAACAAGTTAAGGACATTTTTGCAGTTATTGGTACCATAAATTGTATTACATTAGAGTAATATCTAAGCAGACAGATATCCTGAGCAGCAACTCTGACAAACTGAACTTTTTGTAGCCTCAAATAACCTTTGTAACCAGAAATTTCCTCTATGATACCTACTAAGGTAAAGGTTTTTGCTTTGTTTTTATTTTTTTAATGAGCAAACAAGAATATTGTGCCTTTAAATACATCTAATAGCAAGAGGTACACATGTGATTGCTGTAAATCTTACCAAACAGCACAAGCCGTGAGCAATATATGCAGAAGTAGGTAAATCACTTGGCATAAGTTAAGAACTGCTCTGAAAAAATAAATCATTCAAGCCTTGATCTGTATCCAGTCCTTTCTACCAAGGTTCAAACAAGCTTGAACAAATAGCAACATCCTTCTTGTTCCATTCCAGAAGGCCCCCTAGCTAGGAGGAAATCCAATTTATGGTCAGATGCAACGGCAAATCTCACCTGGACATCTGTTCATTTAGTTCCACCCTACTCAGAAGCGGGTATGCACAGGCTGCCCAGCCCCAGGGGGCAGTGGTATGAGCTACAGCAACTTTGTCATGGTTCCACAATGTGCAAAAGATTTCTCAGCACATTTGCAGGAAGCCAGAACAGCAAGAGAGCATCACAAATAGACTCCCTGCTTGAATAGCACTCTCTCTCTCTCTCTCTCTCTCTCCATAGTGGTATGGAGAGAGTCAGAAAAGATAACAAAGATGGGGAAAAGAAAGGTATTAGAATCAGCAAAGGGCAAAATAGGCTGGTGGTGGGGTGGGATATGTTTACTGGGACCAGAGATAAGAGACAGAGAATTTTATTCATTCATTCATTCATTCATTCATTCATTCCATTTATATACTGGCCAACAGCTGAGGCTCTCTGGGCAGTTCACAACAATTAAAGCTATAAAATACAACAAGATAGAAGTTTCAAAGCAGAATGTAAAACCCATGTAAAACCCAACAGTGGTCACAACCAGGGAAAGCCTGTGTGAAAACATGTATTTTTAGGAGGCGTTTGAAAGATGCCACATTTTCTGTTTTCTTTTTTAAAAAAAACAAACAAAAAAACCTTTTTATTTATTTTGTCTTTATAAATGAAATAAACAATACCAACAACCTGATCAATAACTACAGTTTCCCAACAATGCAATATTCTTATGAGGACACAACAATAACAAAAAGAAAAAGAAAGGAAAGGAAAGGAAAATAAAAGAAAAGAAAAGAAATTTTCCTTTTTCCTTTTTTTTCTTCCCTCTCCTCTTTTAAAGGGTTAAATTTAAACTCCAGTACCCACGGGCTTAAGATGCCATCCTATTTTGAAAACTATACCTATATCACTAGCAATATTACAATATAATAATCAACCTTACATTTCAATATCATATCATCAATCTTATAACAAGAAAGCAGGCCTACAATTCATTCCCAGTAACCATATATTGCCCTTAAGTTAAAATATAATAGTAATAATAGAACCTAACAATTCAACCAAAAAAAATCTTACTAAGTAATCTTATTGTAATGATAATAATAATAATAGTAATAGTAATAGTAATAGTGATTTTTTAAAAAGATGGAATTATAATGTTATATAATAATAAAGCTTGAAAGCAACCTTACAACAATCAGTGATATATTTTATACTAGATATATAAATGAGTGTGCACAATACACCCCCAAATAATATATTTAAATACAGCATATCATATCTATTTTGGAAAAAGATAATTTAAAGAAAAATAAAAAAGAGAAGAAAAATGAAAGAAAGTAAATGAATATATGTATAATCAGATATCTTCTGGCCTAGCCTGAATCATGTAGACTAGACATAAACAAAGCTTATTTAAAAATTCCAGTTCATGGGGTTGGAACAGAAATCTCACTCATGTTTACTAGGGATGTACAAAAGTCACTTACCTGTAACGGAATTTGATTTGTGGGGGGGGGGAGGCGCTCCATCCCTCCCCCCGAAATTCTGGCCGGGGGGGAGGCGCTCCGTCCCTCCACCCCCGAATTCTGGCTGGCCGGGCCGCAAATGGTGGCGGCCATAGCCGCCACCGTTTGCGTCCCTGCAGTCAGCCGTGATAGGCTACGTAAATGTTTACGTAGCCTATCACGGCTGAGTAAAACAACAACAACAACCCGCGCATACGCAAATGGCGGCGCCCATGGGCGCCGCCAGTTGCGTTCCTTATTTTGGCACTTCTAGTATACGTAAACATTTACGTAGACTATGGCGAAAATAAGGGGAATGCAAATAGTGTAGATGCTACGCTATTTACGTTCCCCTTATTTTCGCCGTAGTCTACGTAAATGTTTACATAGACTAGACATGCCAAAATAAGGAATGCAAATGGCGGCGCCCATGGGCGCCGCCATTTGCATACATGCACCTTTTTTTTTTACTCAGCCGTGGTAGGCTACGTAAACATTTACATAGCCTATCATGGTATTTTTTTAAAATCTAGCCGTGATGGGCTATGTAAATCTTTACGTAGCCTATCACTGTTTTTGTGGTTGTTTTTTTTTTACTGGAAATAGCGGCGGCGGCTGCCAGTCGGAAGACCGGCCGCTGCAGCTGCCGCCGCCGCCGAACCGTCGCTGGAGCCGCCGCCACCAGGAGGATTCGCCCAAGGTAAGTCCCGTCCCAGGGGGGGCGGGGGGGCAGACCGTTTTGCCACCAATTTCGGGGGGCCGAATGCGCTGGCATTCGGCCTCCCCGAGATGCGTGGTGAAATTCTCTGACATCCCTTATTTTTACGTTCAGCCATGCCTCCGCCATTTCATGATTTAGGAACGTCTTCATCTGACCTTCAGAAACAATGCAAAATGTAGCAGGATATTTTAAATAATATTGTAAGTTCATTTGTTTTGCCATATTCTTTGCCTTGATGAATTGCCTTCTTTTATTCGCCACTTCTTTGATGTAATCTGGAAACAACATAACTTTATCTTGTTTCCAAAAAAGACTTCCACCCTCTCTTGCCAAACACAGGATATAATTCTTTTATGGAGACTTTGTGGAGACTCTTGCAAATTGAACTATAATCATATGGTCAGTCCCTTTAGCATTTGGCACACAAAATGCCTGCTCAATATCAAATAAATAATCAGATGGCACAGGTAGTATCTCATACAAAAGCTTGTCCACAAAGATAGGCAAATTGACATCACTAGGCAGATTTTTAATCCCAATAATACGTACATTGGATCTGCACGTGAAGGCCTCCAGTTCAGAAATTCTGGCAGAGATATTTTTGAAAAACGCTTGTATCATAGTTTCATTTGTTGTCAGCCTATCTTGTAGCTCATTAACTTTCATCTCCATTTTTTGCCAGGAAGCGTTAATTAAATCCACAGCTCCTTGCAGGGTAGTGATGGAATTTTGGATTAAATCCAACCTCTTGGCTTGCTCCACAAATTGCGAAGATAAAGTAAATAATTCCCCTATATCTTCTGTTCTCTTGGAGCTTTTGGCAAAGGAGGTATGGGAGGAGTGGGCAGTGATGCAATCCCCTTCCTTCTCCTCAGTGTAGCCATGTTTCTCTTCAAACAAGAGATCCCTATGATTCTAATACAGGACTTACTTTTTATCCCAAACGATGAATGTGATCAATGAAATATTGGAACAACTTTCCAAAGTTCTCCTCTAGTCTGATTTCAATAGAGGAAATCATTGTCCCTGTAGTTGACCAGGCACCCTGGGAAGGGGCAGAGTAGTTCCAATTGGGGCAACTTTCATCATTTTTAAAGAGGATTGCATACTTCTCAAACCGATTCATCTTAATTCTTCTCCCAGGGCAAATTCTGAAGTTATCACCGCTGTTTTCTGGGTGGTCAGATCCCATACTGCCCTGGTAACATTTTCATCTGGGGTGGGAACCACAAAGGGCGGGGGGATGGTTACTTCCCATATAAGTGTGTTGAGCCAGGCATGGCTCTTTCTGGGGTATAACTACATTGCCTGCCCATCTGGTGTGCTTAGACTACCAAATGTCACTGGTGTGGAACCCAATCGCTCAAAAGCAGCCCTAACACTGCAAAGGATATCATAAAATTGATAAGGGTGCAAAAAAAGGGTCACGAAAATGATCAAAGGATTGGAACAGCTCCTATATGAGGACAGGCAGGCTACAATGCAGAAATGTCTGCAGAAAGACTGAATTCTGTATTGATATTTTAACATCTGCTGGAGGGTAAGGTTATAGAGAGGGTGGGATCAGCCAGTGGCTAAAATGTGGCATGTCAATACTTAGATATTATAATTCTAGATGTCTTGGGACTATAAACATATGTTCCGGCATTGTATAGCCAAGAAAGGAAGAGGGGAGAAAACAAAGAAAACAAAATGGTGCTGGTCAATATTATGATTGTTTTTACAACATGCATGGGGAAGAACTCTAATTATTAAAAAGAAAGAAAGAAAGAAAGAAAGAAAGAAAGAAACCTATGAGCAAATGGAATGTTTCTGTTCCTTTTATTTTACTGTTGTTTAACACTGATTAATTTAGGGTGCCATCCTATCGGGATGGCCATCAGCCTCTGAATCCGGAGGCTGACGGGCATCTTATGAAGAGTGGGAGGAGCATGGAGGCAATCTTGCCTCCACATTCCTCCCATTCTGCATTTTTGCTAGAAGGGCTTTTTCACCTGTGTAGCTGGGGCTCCGGGGAGGGGGAGGGAAGGAGGCTGGGGAGGCTGGAGGATTCTTTGTAAGGTGAACTCCCCAGTCCCCTTCCCTCCCCACCCACAGAACATCCCCTTTCCCTCCTCTCTGAGGTCACCTTTGTGAGCTTGGGGAGGCAACCAGTGTGGTTCTGTCTGTGGCTGCAAAGGGGAGGGGTGGGGAGCTCGGACTCCTGGGTCCAAGGTCAGAGCACTGCCTGCAACCTTGGATCCAAGAATCTGAACTATCCTATGGCCCCGCAGACACTGTCTAGGGGCTATAGAATCACTCTCCCTAACTACGCACACACACACACACACACACACACAGTTTTCACACACACACACTGAGTCTCATTAAACTCAATAGATCTTTATTTTGTGTAGATGTGCATAGAGTTACAATGGGGCAGTTTTCATGATCACGGAAGGGGAAATATAAGCCACCATGACTTATTTCCTCTGCCTCACATGCCGGGGTTTTTTTATGTGGTTTTTTTTTGCATAATTACCCTCTCCGGTGCAGCTTGGGAACCTGGCAAGGGTGGCTTGTTGCCATCGTTAACAAGCCACCCCAGAACTGTAAAACAGTCCATGTGAGTGGCACATACAATGGGGGGAAATAAACCACCATGGCTTATTTCCCCCTCTGTCATCGTGCAAACCTGGTCATTGTGTTTTAAATGATTGTTTCCGATCTTGATATCACAGCACATTATACTGGTCATGTTTTTATATTTCAAGAACTGCTTGGTTTATCTGGCTCTGTACAAACCAGAAGGTGGAATGTAAAATTTAACAACAAAAACGGCAACTATGTAGTTGCAAGTGATTGGCAAGATTGTAATCCCCCTGTATTCTAGCACTGGATTAAGAAAACTTGGAGAACTGCCAAAAATAGCAATGCTGACAAAATACGTTCAGTTGTGAAAGATGGTGGGCAGTGGGAAGACAGAATGATGAGAGAGAGAGAAAGAGAGAGAGAGAGAGAGAGAGAGAGAGAGAGAGCACAAAGAGACAGTTCAGAAAGTTTGGCTTCCTTTCAATGATTTCATGAACACAAAAGTGAGTTTGCATACTAATAGGTAAAGCTTGTTTGCTTAGATATAATTATATGTCTTTCATACTTAGTGATGTGCAGGCATCCAGTTGGGGCTCTAAGCTCAGTGATTTCTCATTGGGTCTCTCCCCCGCCCCACGGACACCTGTCCATGGATCCTGCACTTTCCCATCTCAGTGCATGGTGAGTCAGGCAAGTGTGGGGATCCCTGGTCCCTCAGCGAGCCACCATTTTGCATAAATGGTTTAGACCATTTATGTCTGTAGTTTTGTGTAAATGGGACTCATTATGGCCATCATTTGTGCAACATTGGCCTTTCCATAAAAGGCTGAGCCACCATTTGTATGCAAAATGGTGGCTCGCTGAGGGACCAGGGATCCCCACACTTGCCTGACTCACCATTTTTTATGCAAAATGGTGGTTTAGTGAAGGAGTAGGATGCTACATGCCTCTCGCCGGGCATCCATGGACTGCCCGGTGACTCACCACATGTGGTGAGCAGGGTCAGGTGGCCAGCAAGTGTCCAGTGAGTGGTGAGCGAGGGGGGATGACGTGAGTTCACCCATCTCTATTCATACTATATTTGGTATGTTCTTTAGATAATGAAAAACAATACAGGGGAGGAAAAAAAACAGTATAAAAGAGAAGCTTAGAGCCTTCCTGGAGGCATCTAGTTGACCTCTGTGCAACAAGAGACAATGTCCAATAGACAACTAGCTGATCCAGCAGGAGTCTTTTGATCTATTTATAGAACAGGACAGGAGTTAAAAGCATGAAGGGTTTAAACCTGGGGGTGGGAAAGGTGTGGCCATCCAGATGTTGTTGGACTGCAACTCCCATCAATCCTAGTAGCATAGCCAATGGTGAAGGATGATGGGAGTTGTAGTACAAAACAAACGATCTGGATGATCACACATTCCTTACCCCTGCTTTAAACAAAGAAATATGTAAGTATGACTATGCCTGCCCACCTTTCAAGCTCTGCACATGCTTTTTTCTTTCTTTCACCCATCTCGCCACCACACATTCTCTTCTTCACTCACTCCCACACACTGTTCCCTCTGCTAACTATGAAACTAGAGCTGAAGCAGCTTTTCTGTCCTTTGCTGATTTTATAAGATAGGAAAGCAGATAAATAGATGAAGCAGGGAACAGTGAGATGGAGCAGAAGTTCCTTGAATTCGCCTGACAAATTACTCTCCCTCACTGCCCTCAGTATCCCCCGTTGCTGAGGAATGACTACTGGCATTGTAGGGACTAACAATCTGTATTCCGTTCCAGCTGTGAGCTCTGCACAGTACTTTTGTGAGCCAGAAGGATCGTTTCTCATCTCCCCCACCCCCTAATGTGTTTTCACACACTGCTACATGATCTTGTATCAGCTATCACATTTCAACAGGGAGCTTCAATATTTTTCAGGCTCCAAATTTGTTCAAAGCTGGCTTTCTAAGGAAGAAGTGCTGCATTTGCATAAATACAAAGACATGTTCAAGATAACTTGAGGGCAGCAGGTCATTTTGGCTCTGGCAGTTTTGAAGGTTGGGTTGTAGAGCGAAAGCTTACCTGCACGGCACGCAAAAATGGAAGGTGTAGACGCTTTCATAGAAACTTATCTCATGCAGCACACCTCTTGAAACACACATACTCCTCAACTATATTCTCAGTGTCCATTCTGTTTCAGGTAGTGGACCCCTGCTGAAGAAAGGAACTAACCCAATTGGAGCCCTGCTAGGAGATTGGCAGATGGGATGTTCCTGAAGTATGGTCAGAGATGTCTGATGTTGGGATGTATGAGAATTTCATTTGGGTTCATTTTTACTTCCAATTTGCCCCATTCACAACCATGAACAGGCATGCCATTTTCCGGAAAAGCCCACAAGTTCTTGAACTTGCAGTCATGTTTGAAAAATAGACTTCTTTTTTAAGCACACTTCCATGTGTTAGTCCCAGGGTGGGAGGAGAGAGTGTACATTTTGGGTGCACAGTTAAAAAAATTCCACCAAAATGTGCACATTTTGGGTTCAAAAAGGAAAAAAAAATGCATTAGTGAATGGGAATGAAATGATTCTCCCATCTCTAGTCTGAAGTGACACTAAGACTATAAACTGTAGGACTTCATGTTGGGGCTCACGTAACGAAATGCAGAATGAAGCAGCTCAGGTGCAAAATGTGGCAACTACAACACTTGTAGAAGCTTAGGGATGTGCGAACTCATCCCCATCTGGGTTCTCCAGACTCCTGCCCAGCCTCTGCCTCCACTTGCTGGTCCCTGGACAGCGCTTGAGCCCCTCCCACTCATCAAGCTCCATCATTGCCTTTTCTAAAAAAAAAAAAAAATGGCGACTGCAAAAATGCACATTTTTTATGTGCAAAAATGCACATTTTTGTGAATGTGCATATTCTCATCTGTGAAATGCACATTTTCTCATATGTGCGAATTTGTGCATTTTTGCAATTGCCTTCATGGTGACTGCGAAGCTCAACAAGGCTGCTGGGGTGAGCGCAGGCCATTCGCTGAGTGCGGGCAGGGGGCGAGCAGGGGCTTGGTGACCGGGGCTCAGGGTTCTGGGCAGGAGCAGGTCTGCCGGATTCCCTGACTGAATTGGGTGCCCATGCCATCCCTATAGAAGCTAAGCATTTGGATCACATTATACATACTATAGAGCCTCATGTGGCACAGAGTGGTAGGAGGCAGTATTGCAACCGAAACTCTCCCCACGACCTGAGTTTGATCCCGGTGGAAGCTGTGTCCCAGCAGGTTGCCAGCTCAGGTCGACTCAGCCTTCCATCCTTCCGAGGTTGGTAAAATGAGTACCCAGCTTGCTGGGGGAAAGGTAGTCACAACTGGGGAAGGCAATGGCAAACCACCCCGCTATAGTCTGCCATGAAAATGCCAGCGAAAGCGGCATCGCTCCAGGAGTCAGCAATGACTTGGTGCTTGCACAGGAGGAACTTTTCTTTATACATATTACATGCCAGTTACACCAGCTGGCTACTCATTTGCTTGTCCAATATAAAGTTCTGACATTGATCTTTAAAGGAACCAAGCTATGTGAAGGACCACCAGTACCCTATGAACCTTCCAGAGCTTTAAAATCAACATCTAAGGCCATGCTCTCTGGTCCACTGGTGAGAGCTGTCAAGTTGGCAAGTACTAAGGACAGGACCTCTTATGTGGTGGCACCTTACCCAGAAAGATACATGCAGATCCTTCTTTAGCCCTGTCTAGGCCTCATGTGTTTGCCTGAATACATGAGGACTTGGAGTGGGTAGGTCATGCACCCTAATAAGAAGGGTCTGCAATCTCCTGGTGAGTTCTATTCATGTTCAAAAAAATGCGAGCAGTCCTTCAGACCATGACAATTCAACAGTGCAAGGTCTGGACACATAGGGGGTGGGGCCAGTCACAGGGCTCCACTTGTGCTACTGACTTTAAGCCCTCACATGTTCAGGTGAATGCCTGAACTATGGCTAATGTTGGTTCTTTTTCTGATCCACATTTGAACAATTTTTATGGAACTGTGCTTTAACCAATATTTACCTGCTGCTATTATTTTTTAAAAAATGTTTGTGTTGACATTTTATGCTACTTGAATGCTATTTTAATAATTTGAGATTTTCATGTATCACTGCTGTATTCTGTTCTGTGCTGTATACGTAAGCCACTTCATGAGGATATACACCCTGAGCATTGGTGTAAAATCTATTAAATAAAATAATTGCGTACAAACATACATAAAACACAATCATCATCATAAGGGCTGTGCAGGGACCCTCCAATCCAACTCAGAAGCCATTTTGGGGATTCCGAGCTGTGCCCAATTCAGCTTGGGCGGATTCGTGGGGCCCCGACCCACCTCGGTCTATGAAGCCAAAGTGGGATTCAGACATCTGAATTCTGCTTCAGCACGCCCAACATGCTGCCCAGCCCCCAGGTCCTTACCTGGGCCCTTATTCTGGGGGGGGGGGTGCAGCCACCAGGGGTGCTGCTGCTGCCGCTGGTACTGCCAGGGAGACACTGCCGGGGGAGACTCTAGGGAAGGCGCTGCTGGGGAAACCGCTGCCTTCACAACCTACCAACCAGGGATGTCAGAGAATTCCACCACGGACTGAAATTCCCTTCATTCCGTGCCACGGAATCCTCTGCAGATTGGCACCACGAGGTCCTGCGGAGCCAGCGGTCATGAGGCTTTGTTTTTGTCGTCCGCAAATAGTCGTGGAATTTTCGTAAATAAAAACACAAGGTAGTATATTCCGATAATAACTTTGTTGTTGTTCAGTCGTTCAGTCGTGTCCGACTCTTCGTGACCCCATGGACCATAGCACGCCAGGCCTTCCTGTCCTGCGCTCTCTCCCGGAGCGTGCTCAAGTTCATATTCATTGCATCCGTGATGCTATCTAGCCATCTCATCCTCTGCCGTCCCCTTCTCCTTTTGCCTTCAGTCTTTCCCAGCATCAGGGTCTTTTCCAGGGAGTTTTCTCTTCACATTAGGTGGCCAAAATATTGGAGCTTCAGCTTCATTATCTGTCCTTCCAATGAGCACTCAGGGTTGATTTCCTTTAGGATGGACTGATTTGACCTCCTTGCAGTCCAGGGGACTCGTAAGAGTCTTCTCCAGCACCACAGTTCGAAAGCATCAATTCTTTGGCGCTCAGCCTTCCTTATAGTCCAGCTCTCACAGCCATACATTACTACTGGGAAAACCATAGCTTTGATTAGACGGACCTTTGTCAGCAAGGTGATGTCTCTGCTTCTTACTATGCTGTCTAGGTTGGCCATAGCTTTCCTCCCAAGGAGCAAGCGTCTTTTAATTTCATGGCTACAGTCACCGTCTGCGGTGATCTTGGAGCCCAAGAAAGTAAAATCTGTCACTGCTTCCATTTCTTCCCCTTCTATATGCCAGGAAGTGATAGGGCCAGATGTCATGATCTTAGTTTTTTTAATGTTGAGTTTCAAACCAGCTTTTGCACTCTCCTCTTTCACCCTCAACAAGGGGCTCTTGAGATCCTCTTCGCTTTCTGCCATTAGGGTGGTATCGTCTGCATATCGGAGGTTGTTGATAATTCTCCCGGCAATCTTAATTCCGATCTCTGATTCATCCAACCCGGCATTTCTCATGATGTACTCTGCATATAAGTTAAATAAGCAGGGTGACAATACGCAGCCTTGTCGTACTCTTTTCCCAATTGTGAAACAATCGGTTGTTCCATGTCTGGTTCTGACTGTTGCTTCTTGACCCTCGTACAGGTTTCTCAGGAGACAGGTAAGGTGGTCTGGTACTCCCATCACTTTAAGAATTTGCCACAGTTTGTTGTGATCCACACAATCAAAGGCTTTAGCGTAGTCAATGAAGCAGAAATAGACGTTTTTCTGGAATTCTCTTGCTTTCTCCATGATGCAGCGAATGTTGGCAATTTGATCTCTAGTTCCTCTGCCTCTTCTAAACCCAGCTTGTACTTCCGGTAGTTCTTGGTTCGCATACTGCTGAAGCCTAGCTTGTAGGATTTTGAGCATCACCTTGCTGGCATGTGAAATGAGCACAATTGTGCGGTAGTTTGAACACTCTTTGGCGTTGCCCTTCTTTGGAATTGGAATGTAAACTGACCTTTTCCAGTCTTGTGGCCACTGTTGAGTGTTCCAGATTTGTTGGCACATTGAATGCAGCACTTTAACAGCATCATCTTTTAGGATTTTAAATAGCTCGGCTGGAATACTGTCATCTCCGCTAGCTTTGTTGTTACTAATGCTTCCTAAGGCCCACTTGACTTCACTCTCTAGGATGTCCGGCTCAAGTTCAGTGACCGCACTATCATGGCTATCAGGGACATTCAAATTTTTCCTGTATAGTTCTTCTGTGTATTCTTGCCACCTCTTCTTAGTCTCATCTGCTTCTGTGAGGTCCCTGCCTTCTTTGTCCTTTATCATGCCCGTCTTTGCACAAAACGTTCCCTTGAGATCTCCAATTTTCTTGAAGAGATCTCTACTCTTTCCCATTCTATTGTTTTCCTCGATTTCTTTGCATTGTTCATTGAAGAAGGCCTTCTTGTCCCTCCTTGCTATTTCACGGAACTCTGCATTCAGTTGGGTATATCTTCCCCTTTCTCCCTTGCTTTTCGCTTCCCTTCTTTCGTGAGCTACTTGTAAAGCCTCATCAGACAGCCACTTGGCTTTCTTGCATTTCTTTTTCTTTGGGATGGATTGAGTTGCTGCCTCCTGAACAATGTTACGGACCTCCGTCCATAGTTCCTCAGGCACTCTGTCTATCAGGTCTAATCCCTGAAATCTATTCCTCACCTCCACTGTATATTCATCAGGGATATGATTTAGGTCATACCTGAACGGTTTAGTGGTTTTCCCTACGTTCTTCAATTTAAGCCCAAATTTTGCAAGAAGCAGCTCATGATCTGAGCCACAGTCAGCTCCAGGTCTTGTTTTTACTGACTGTATGGAGCTTCTCCATCTTTGGCTGCAAAGGACATAATCAATCTGATTTCGATATTGACCATCTGGTGATGTCCATGTGTAGAGTCGCCTCTTGTGTTGTTGGAAAAGAGTGTTTGCTATGATCAGCATGTTCTCTTGGCAAAACTCTATTAGCTTTTGTCCTGCTTCATTTTGTACACCAAGGCCATGCCTGCCTGTTATCCCGGTGATTTCTTGACTTCCTACTTTAGCATTCCAATCCCCTATGATGAAGAGGACATCTTTTTTTGGTGTTAGTTCTAGAAGGTGTTGTAGGTCTTCATAGAACCGATCAACCTTAGCTTCTTCGGCCTCAGTGGTTGGGGCATAGACTTGAATTACTGTGATGCTGAATGGTATGCCTTGGATTCGTACTGAGATCATTCTATCATTTTTAAGATTGTACCCCAGTACTGCTTTTCCCACCCTTTTGTTGACTATGAGTGCTACTCCATTTCTTCTAAGGGATTCTTGCCCACAATAGTAGATACGATGGTCACCTGAATTAAATTCACCCATGCCTGTCCATTTGAGTTCGCTGATTCCCAAGATGTCGATGTTCAATCTTGCCATCTCATGTTTGACCACCTCCAGCTTACCTTGATTCATTGATCTGACATTCCAGGTTCCTAAACAATATTGTTCTTTACAGCATCGGATTTTCTTTTCACCGCCAGACACATCCACAGCTGAGTGTCCTTTCGGCTTTGCCCCAGGCGCTTCACTCTTTCTGGCGCTACTTGGAAATACCCTCTGCTCTTCCCCAGTAGCATATTGGACACCTTCCGACCTGAGGGGCTCATCTTCCGGTGTCATCTCTTTTAGCCTTGTGATACGTTCCATGGGGTTTTCTTGGCAAGAATACTGGAGTGGGTTGCCATTTCCTTCTCCAGTGGACCACATTTTGTCAGAACTCTCTGCCATGACCTGTCCGTCTTGGGTGGCCCTGCACGGCATAGCTTATGGCTTCACTGAGTTACGCAAGCCCCTTCGCCACAACAAGGCAGTGATCCATGAAGGGGTCCGATAATAACTACCTAAGTTTTTTTTAAAAAAAACTAATTGTGCTCACCGCCTTGTTCGTGGGTGTTCTTTTTAAATTGAAATCCTCCATCTCTTTTTACTTTCAGCCAAAACACTTCCTCTTCCCAGGGCTTCCCAAAAGAAGGCTGTCTTCGCTGTGCCTGAGCACCAAGACCGGCATGGTCATTTTAAAAGTCTTTCTTTCTTTCTTTCTTTCTTTCTTTCTTTCTTTCTTTCTTTCTTTCTTTCTTTAAAACAGCATTACTTTAAACAAATAGTTTATCACTCAGGTACACCTAAGACAGCCTTCTTTTGGGACACCCCTAGGAAGAGGAAGTGTTTTGGCTGGAAGTAAATGGAGACAGAAGATTCAGGTTTAAAAAAAAAACAACAACACGTAAATATTTATGAAAAATTGTGATTCTTACAGAAGTTATGCAGACTCACAGAGACGGCTGGGCACCGGAATTACAGTTGTCGGTACAGATTTATCTTCGCAATTTTTGGAGTGAAGAAAAAGAGGAGAATTCCAGGGGCTTGTGAATTGCGGAACGGAGCACTGCCGCAAACTGCGGAAATCAAGAGGCACTGAAGGTACACAATTCGTACATCCCTACTACCAACAGGCATGAGGGCAGGAGTCTCCCTCCCACTGCACACTCTCCCTTCCTTGCAAGGAGGGGAGGGCACCTGGTTGGGGGCCAACTCCTTCCTCTGCTCAAGCCTTCATGGGTTCCTTGCTTGCGAAGAGCCCGTGAAGGTTTGAGTGAGGCCAGCAGCAGCAGCTTGCAATGAGGGCAGGCTGCTGCAGCTGCTAGCTCCTAGCCCCTCTGGACATGCACTGGCAGCCATCTTGTTCTGGGTAATGTGGGAGCCATTTTTAAAATGGCAACTCCCTTTATTGCTGGTGCATCCAGAGGACCAGGTAAGGAGCTGGGGGCTGGGCAGCAGTGGTGGCGGCGGCGGCGGCATGGCAGCTGGGCCTCTGGATCGGTCCAAAGCATACCAAAGTGCTTTGAAGTGACCGGATTTGCTTTGGGCTGCTCCATGCCCCCTCTGCCTTGACTTGGAGCACAAGGCACTGTGCTTTGACTCAGAGTTTGGGCTTCAACCCAAAGCAGTGCATAGCCATCATCATCATCATCATTACCATCATCACCATCACCATCCCTGATTGAAGGTTGGGCTACAGTGAGAAAGCTTACCAGAGTGCAAGATGCAGAAGTGCGATATAGAATCATAGAATCATAGAATAGTAGGGCTGGAAGGGGCCTACAAGGCCATCGAGTCCAACCCCCTGCTCAATGCAGGAATCCAAGTCAGAGCATCCCTGACAGGTGGCTGTCCAGCCTCGTCTTGAAGGCCTCCAGTGTGGGAGAGCCCACCACCTCCCTAGGTAATTGGTTCCATTCTCGTATTGCTCTTACAGTCAGGAAGTTTTTCCTGATGTTCAGACGGAATCTGGCTTCCTGTCACTTGAGCCCATTATTCCGTGTCCTGCACTCTGGGATGATCAAGAAGAGATCCTGGCCTTCTTCTCTGTGACAACCTTTCAAGTACTTGAAGAATGCTATCATATCTCCCCTCAGTCTTCTCTTCTCAAGGCTAAACATGCCCAGTTCTTTCAGTCTCTCTTCATAGGGCTTTGTTTCCAGTCCCCCGATCATCTTTGTTGCCCTCCTCTGAACCCTCTCCAGTTTGTCTGCATCCTTCTTAAAGTATGGTGCCCAGAACTGGACACAGTACTCCAGATAAGGCCTAACCAGTGCTGAGTAGAGGGGAACTAGTACTTCCCGGGATTTGGAAGCGATGCTTCTATGAATGCAGCCCAAAATAGCATTTGCCTTTTTTGCAGCCACATCACAGTGTTGGCTCATATTCAGCTTGTGATCGACAACAATTCCAAGATCCTTCTCGCTTGTAGTGTGGTTGAGCCATGTATCCCCCATCTTGTAACTGTGCATTTGGTTTCTTTTTCCTAGGTGCAGAACTTGGCATTTGTCCCTATTCAATGTCATTCTGTTGTTTTCTGCCCAGCGCTCCAGTCTATCCAGATCACTTTGAATTTTGTTTCTGTCTTCCAAAGTATTAGCTATCCCTCCCAATTTGGTGTCATCTGCAAATTTGATCAGCATTCCCTGCACTTCCTCCTCCAAGTCATTAATAAAAACGTTGAAGAGCACTGGGTCCAGGACTGAGCCCTGCGGTACCCCACTCGTTACCTCTCCCCAGTTTGAGAAGGTCCCATTGAGAAGCACTCTTTGAGTCCAATTCTGTAGCCAACTGTGGATCCACCGGATCGTTGTTTCATCTAGCCCACTTTGAGCTAGTTTGCTCATCAGGAGATCATGGGGCACTTTGTTGAAAGCTTTGCTGAAGTCGAGGTATATGATGTCTACAGCATTCCCACGGTCTACAAGGGAGCTTACTTGATCAAAAAATGAGATCAGATTTGTCTGGCAGGACTTGTTTTTGACAAATCCATGTTGGCTTCGAGTAATCACGGCATTGTTGTCAAGGTGCTTCCAGATGGATTGCTTTATGATCTGCTCCAGAATTTTCCCAGGGATTGATGTCAGACTGACTGGTCTGTAGTTCCCAGGTTCCTCCTTTTTACCCTTTTTGAAGATAGGGACAACGTTAGCCCTCCTCCAGTTATCTGGCACTTCCCCCGTCCTCCATGATTTCTCAAAGAGAATAGACAGCGGTTCTGAGAGTTCTTCTGCCAGTTCCTTTATGACTCTAGGATGCAGTTCATCTGGCCCTGGAGATTTGAACTCATTCAAAGTAATGAGGTGTTCCTTGACCATATGCCTGTCGATCTCAAGCTGCAATCCTGCCCCTTCAGCCTGTACTTCGCCTTTGCCAGGGGGGTCATAGACCCTCTTTTGGGAGAAGACTGAGCCAAAGTAGGAATTGAGCACCTCTGCCTTTTCTTTGTCATCTGTTATCGTTTTGCCATCCTTATTTAATAGCTGAACCACCATTTCTTTCCTCTGCCTTTTACTATGCACGTAGCTGAAGAAAGCCTTTTTGTTGTTTTTAACATCCCTCGCTAACCTCAGCTCATTCTCAGCTTTAGCCTTCCTGACGCCATCCCTGCAATTCTGTGCTATCTGCCTGTACTCTTCCTTTCTTACTTGGCCTTCTTTCCACTTCCTATATGTGTCCTTTTTTGTTTTCAGGTCATCCCTAAGCTTTTTGTGAAGCCACATTGGCTTCTTCTGTTGTCTTCCACCTTTTCTTCTTGTTGGAATTGCTTGTGATTGTGCCTTGAGAATTTCCTTTTTTAAAAGCTCCCACCCATTTTGACCCCCTTTTCTCGCTAGCATTGCTTGCCATGGGACCTTACTGATCATTGTTCTGAGTTTATGAAAATCAGCTTTCCTAAAATCCAGGGTACGTGTTTGACTACACTCGGCTTTTGCTTCCCTTAGAACCAAGTACAACATGGTCGCTTTCCCCCAGAGTTCCTGTAACTGCTACTTTATCCACTAAGTCATCTCTGTTGGTTAGGATCAAGTCAAGGATAGCCGATCCTCTAGTTCCTTCCTCTACTTTCTGTAGGAGAAAGTTATCCGCAACACAAGTCAGGAATTTCCTGGAGGGGCCATGTTTTGCAGAATTTGTCTCCCAACAAATATTGGGGAAATTGAAGTCCCCCATTACTACTACATCATGCTTCCTTAAAACATTGGCTATTTGCTTTTCAAAAGTTTCATCCTTGGCTTCTCCTTGATTGGGTGGCCGGTAGTAGACTCCGACCACCAGGTTCCTTTTATTCTTTGCTCCATTTATTTCAACCCAGATGCTCTCGATGGGGCTACCAAGCTCCTCCTCCTGTATTTCTGTGCAGAGATATGTATTTTTCACATACAGTGCAACCCCACCTCCCTTTCTGTTCCTCCTGTTCTTTTTGAACAAGTTATATCCTTCAATTGCTGTATTCCAGTCATGAGAGTCATCCCACCAAGTCTCAGTTATACCTATCAGGTCATAATTTCCCTCTTGTATTAAGAGTTCAAGTTCGTTCTGTTTGTTTCCCATACTCTGGGCATTCGTATATAGACATTGAAGACCATGTGCTTCATAGTCTGGCTTTCTTCCTACATGTGTCTGAAGACTATTATTGGGTGCTATCAGAGCTGTTCTCTCCATTGCAGTGCACACGCCTATGTCCATCGTTACCCCCAACATTACATCTCCCTTCCCCGTAGGATTCAGTTTAAAGCCCTCCTGATGAAGTTCTTCATGCTGTGGCCAAACACATTCTTCCCATCCTTTGTGAGGTGCAACCCATCCCTAGCCAACAGCCCATCTTCCAGGAAGTATAGCCTGTGGTCCCAGAATCCAAATCTCTCTCGTCGGCACCACCTTCGTAGCCAGTCATTCACCCGGAGTATTTTTCGTTCCCTTTCTATCCCTCTTCTAACTCCTGGAAGGATGGATGAGAAAACTATCTGGGCCCCAAAGTTCTTGAGTTTCCTTCCCAAAGCTTCAAAGTCTGACGTGATCTCTTCGTAGCTCCGCTTGGCGGTATCATTTGTTCCCACATGGATGAGAAGAAAGGGATACCTGTCAGTGGGCTTTATGAGCGCAGGCAACCTTTCAGTCACGTCTCTAATCTGTCCTCCCGGGAGACAACATACCTGGCGAGTCCACGGGTCATCGCGACATACTTGGATCTCGACCCCATGCAGCAAGGCATCTCCCACTACTACCACTCTTCTCTTCTTCTTCTTGTAGGCCTGGGTTTCATCGCCTCTGTTTGACTGACCTTTAGCCTCTTGCTCATTCTCATGCAGGTTCCCCTGTGATTCTTCCTCTGCAGGCTGTCCTCCAGTCTCATCTGCAAGTACCTGGAATCAGTTCCACAGCTCCACTGCTTCCACCGGTGCAGAGTGGCGTTTAGTTCTTCTTCTCCTAACTGTCACCCTTTTCCAAGGAGTATCCTCTATTCCATTTTTCTTCACCTCAGCATTTCCCACTGCCTCATCTTGCTGTTGCTTTTCAAGCTTCTGGTCTGCCCTTTGCTGCTGTAGTTCCCCCATTCTATCCAAGAACTCTTCGTGTTCTCTTATTCCCCGGAGGGTCGACAGTCGCCGCTCCAGTCCACTTACTTTTTCCTCCAGCAGCGTGATCAACTTGCACTTGTTGCAGGTGTAGGCCATGTTGTTCTCCGGCAAGAAAACAAACATTGCACACACCTTGCAGGTCACCACCACTGGAGAGTCTTGTCCTTCCATAGCCTCTTTTCCCTTTCTGTGTCTAGCTTTGTGATTGTTCTAGACTAGCCTGTGCCTGCTCCTCTACTCAGTAGAGGTTAAAAGCAGAGTCCCACTGGTGTGAAAGTGTGTGTTACAAGACAAATAAATGGAAAAAAGTTAGTTAAAAAAAATAAATAATTAAAATAATTAAAAAAAATGTTAGGGGCCTCCCCCTTGACCTCCCCTGGCCAACTCCTGTTTGCTCCCCCTGTTCGCTCGCTCTGTTCGCTCGCTCTCTGGGAGCTTGCCTGCTTCTGTAGTCCCTGGACCAGCTGGAGCAGCTTGCTCTGCTCTGCTCTGCTCAGCTGGGAGGCGGGAAACAGTCCACAACATGCAGTCAAAAGTGATACAGCTCAGACACATAATACATGTGGGAAAGTGTGTGAAACAGGGAAGGGAGGAAGGAAATGATAGGTCTGGGGAGCTCCCTGAGGGTGATTCTTTCTGAGCTTTGCAGAAAATAGAAGGAAAAAGGCAAAACAGCAACAACAAAGCCTCATCCCCGCGCGCGGACATTCCTCAAGAAAAGCTCAGGAGGAGGACCAAATCAAGATGGGCCGGTTTTGCCCATCACTAATCTGTTGTGCTTCTTATTAGAACTTTACAGTGTGCAACCAAGCAAGCCCTTTTCAGGTGCTCTTCCCTCATGCAGTGGAACATTTATCTGTTTACCCTATTTATATGGCCACCCATCAGCATACATTTTCTGCTTGGCTTACAGAACTGAGAATAAAATGGACTCTTAAGATACAATGCAATATTTTAAATATAACAAAAACAGTAAAAGTCACCCTTTGTTTTTGCATGTGGTGGAACAGGCCACTCCTTCGAACAGGCCACTCCTGGCTTCTCCTCTGTAGCATCCCTGTTCTCCTTACTTTCTCACTGGCTCTGAAGAGGGAAGCCTACTTTACACATGCACAGGGTAGACTCCCAACATTATTTGGGGGAGCTAGCACAATGGCAGAGGCAATGGAGGGAGCAGTAGGAATGAGTGAATCTGTCAATTTCAGTTTCACTCAGCTTCTCAATTTCCCAACCATATGTTCATTTCGGCTTGTTTCTACATTAGTTTGCAAATTCAGCAAAGAAGAAAAAGGCTGCAAGAAAAAATGCATGCATATGTTTTGGAATTTCTCCAAATATACTCATTCCCCCACCCACAAATATACTCATTTTTCCTTAGCACTTTTTCCTACTTGGTGCACTTTTTGTAAGAGAGTTTCCCCTAATACAATTAGGGTGCAATCCTGTCAGGATGCCCATCAGCCTACGAACCCAGAGACTGATGGGGATCCTATGCAAAGCGGTAGGAGCACAGAGGTGATCTTCGCCCCCACGGTCCCCACACTCTGCATTTTCACTAGATGGGCAATTTTGCCCATCTAGCTGGGGTTCTGCAGAGCAGGAGGGAAGGAGGCTGGGATGGCCAGAGGATTCTTCATAAGCCGGCTGCCCTGGTCTCCCCCCTTCCCTGCCCACAGAAGTGCCCCCTTTTCCCTTTCTCTCCTGTTTGAGCTCATGTTTGTGAGCTCATAGAGGCAGCTGGCACAGTTCTCTCTACAATGGCTGCAAGGGGGAGGGGGAAGGATGCTCGGTCTCCTGGGTCTGAGAACAGATCTGTCTCTGGCCTTGGATCCAGGAATCCAAAGTACCCTATGGCCCCCAGACTCTGCCCAGAGACCATAGGATCTCCCTGTCATTGTTTTTACACACTTCCCTGAATATATGCATTTTGTGTGCACCATTCATTGATATACACATTTTGGTGGATGTTTTGAGTTGTGAACTGCATTGCAAAATTCTGAAAGATTCAGATTTCAGTGTACAAGTGTGTTCTGGTTCATGTATAAGTTTGGGAGGTGCAAATTGTGTAAGCCTGTATAAAAATTCAGAACACACCAATTTCTTCTCTGTTCCTAGGGAGCAGGGACAGTGAGCATGGTCATACTTTCCCCTACAAGGAAGTGTAATTTCATGAGGGGAGAATGCTTGAAAAGTGTTGTCATTCATCTCACAAGTGGGTCCTGCTGTCAGAAAACGTTAGCTGCTCCAGATTTTATAGGATTATACACAGATGTGGTACAAAACAGAGATGTTTTATCTGATAGAAAATGGCTGCCCATCATTTCTTCTTCTTACGGTGTCTCCCCAGGAACTGCTTCAACTTGTAAAACAATTCAGCAAAGCAGTGAAGTTTTGTTTTGTTTTTTGAAGAAATCATATCTAGTATTGTAGGGGGGTTGAATCCAGACAAAACAGCCAATCAAGCACAGTGGATGGGTTGACATCCCCTACGTGAAAAGAGCAAATTGTATTCCACATATGAGATTGCTATGAAAACACTATTTAATTTGCTTCTATTTGCACTTGTAGGGCCAAAATCCCACTGCTACCTCATTGGGCTGACTATCCAAGCTGTTAAGCCCCCATGGAAATCACAGCAATTCAGAGTTGTGGTTTTTTGTTTGGGGTCTGTTTTTGTTTTTTTGTAATAAAGACAAGATGACACAAAAATTCTAGTGTGTGTGTGTGTGTGTATGGGGTGGGCGTTGAAAAGCCTGACACTCAGCATAGATAAAGTAGCAAACACAGACATGATTTGAATTTAGGAAGGGGGGAAATACTGTGGTCCAAGGAGAGGAGAAGAAAATGCAGAAACACTCTCTCGATAACACATTTAGGTCCCCAGAGTCTGCTGCCTCGATCACAATCAATGTCTCTTCCATTGTGCTGAGTCTTGCTGGATAAAAACAAAAAGCCATCCAGGAATTGGGAAACTTATTTTGCTGTAGTCAACATCTTCTCCTAGATAGATGTTTGTCATTAACCCTTCAAGGAATGAACATGAAAACAAGGAACAATGTAGCCCCTCCAAAGAGTGAAGAAGACAGAGCAGTATATTAGGTCCATGGTCTTATAAGACATGAGACAGTAATCTTATTATTTATTTATTTATTTATAAATAACCTTATTGAAGCTAAGCAGGTCTGGGTCTGGCCAGTGTTTGGATGGTAGACCAGGCAACCCTAGGTATCCACCTTGCATTTCATGAAAGGAAAGACAGAAGTGTGATACATCCAATAAACCCAGCTCTAATCCCATTTCTGAACACTAAACTAATACTCACTTGTATGTGTCTGGCAACGCTGATCATGCACTTGGTTCCTAGTTTAACAACCAGATCCATGTCAGTAAAAGGGCATTTATGTTTTAGTTTAGGGGTGAGCAGAAGGTAGTTTGATCTCGGTTAGATCACGGCATGATTTGCAGTAGATCAGCAAAGGTTTCTGACTCCCAATAGTTTAGCAATAGCAAGTAGAAGTCCAAGTAAAAATATTTCCTTGTCATGGCTGCTCTCGTGTTAATAATGTATTTCCCAGTCTCAGTGTTCCTAGCCCGTAGAGTCTTTGACGAGCCTGCTAACCAGTTTCAGAGCTGTGTTAGGATCCCTTATATATGCTAACTTAGATGTAATCTGCATATGCAGGTCATCCCAGTCTATGGGCTCATGAGTTGCAGTGGACAATTGGTTCCACTCAAGGGATGGCAAAATCAGTGTTTGAGCTCATAAGGTTCTCTGAGCTCCACCGTGAAGCTGAGCTTCACCTCAATTCCATTTGTTGTTGTTTGAATAGTAGGGATGGCAGAGAATTCCGCCACGGATATCGGTGAGGCCGAATGCCAGTGCATTCGGCCCCCCGAAATCTGTGGTGGAATGGCCTGCCCCCCCCAAACCCCGCGCAGATTCCCCCCTGGACAAGACTTACCTGGGGTGGATCTTCGGGGCGGCGGTGGCTCCAGTGGCAGCTTCGGCTGTGGCAGCTGTGGCGGCTGGTCTTCCGACCGGCTGCCACCGCCGCCATTTGCGGGTTTTTGTTTTTTTTACAGAGACATGATAGGCTACATAAGTTTTTATGTAACCTAAAATGTCTAGGGTAAAAAAAAAAAGGAAAAAAAAGCATACACAAATGGCAGCGGCTATGGCCGCCACCATTTGCGTTCCTTATTTTGGGTCGTCTTAGTCTACGTAAATATTTACGTAGACTAAGACAGCGAAAATAAAGAGAACGCAAATAGTGTCTGCTACGCTATTTGCGTTCCTGTTATTTTCACTGTCTTAGTCTACGTAAATATTTACGTAGATTAAGATGGCAAAAATAAGGAACACAAATGGCGGCGGCCATAGCCGCCGCCATTTGCGTACGCGGTTTCTTTTTTCCCCTATGGCCTGGCTGGGCCTGGCCAGCTGCTCCATGGAGCTGCCGCGGAGAACAGCTGGCCGCAAAGGATTCTGGGGGGGAGGAACGGAGCGCCTCCCCCCCGTCAAGGATTCCGGGGGGAGGGAAGGAACGCCTCCCCCCCCATCAACATAATCCGTGAAAGGTAAGTGACTTTCGTATATCCCTACTGAATAGGAAAAGTACATATTTGGGTGGGCCTTTTTAAAAAAGTGTGTCCCAAAATGTGTACTTTCTCCTATTGACTACAACATGAAAATGTGCATTTCCCCTCAAATGTGCATTTTTCCACCAGGACTAGGGATGGCGGAGAATTTCTCCACGAATCTTCGGGAGGCCGAATGCCAACGCATTCACCCCCCGAAATTAGTGGGGAAATTCTCCGCCGGCCCCCTGACCCCCCCGGGATGGGACTTACCTTCGGCAAATGTCCCTCTAAGCAGTGGGTCCCGGCGGCGTTTCGGCGGGGGCGGAGGGGGCAGCCGGTCTCCCGACCGGCTGCCGCCACCGCCATTGCAAAAAAAAAAAAGAAGTAAAGTAAAAAAAACAAAAAAACACCCGTGATAGGCTACGTAACGATTTACGTAGCCTTTCACGGCTAGATTCCCAAAGTCAGCCGTGATAGGTTACGTAAATCGTCACGTAGCCTATCACCGGTGACTTTGGGAAAAAAAAAGCGCGTACGCAAATGGCGGCGGCCCATGGGCGCCACCATTTGCGTTCCTTATTTTGGCACATCTAGTCTACGTAAAGATTTACGTAGACTACGGCGAAAATAAGGGAACGCTATTTTTTTTTTCAAAGTCACCCGTGATAGGCTACGTGACGATTTACATAGCCTGTCATGGCTGACTTTGGAAATCTAGCCGTGATAGGCTACGTAAATCATTACGTAGCCTATCACAGGTGTGTGTGTGTGTGTTTTTACTTTTTTTTCACGGCCGGGTAGACAGGGCGCTTCTACCCGGCCTGAATTTCGGCGGCGAGAGATGGGGCGCCTCCCCCCCCTCGCCTGAACTTCGGGGGGAGAACCGAAGCGCCTCCCACCCACCGTGAAGCAAGCTTCAAGAACAGGTAAGGGACTTTCGTCCATCCCTAACCAGGACTCAGGAATATATGAGTTTTTCCTGAAAAATGTGCTTGCATTCACAGGTGTGAATGTGGCAGATTCTGGTAAAAAATGAACCAAAACAAAATGCTTGTACATCCCTGTTCCACTCCCTTAACCACTAACACCCTCTTTCTCTTCTCAACTAGCTCCTCCACGTCCTTTGCCTAACCCTTATTTTGCATAGGGATGTACGAAAATTCTGCCATGGATCTCGGGGCGGCCGAAAGCCAGCGCATTCGGCCCCCCAAAATCGGTGGCGGAACGGCCCGCCCCCCCACCCCCCCGGGACAAGACTTACCTTGGGTGGATCTTCCTGGTGGCGGCGGCTCCGGCGGTAGTTCAGTGGTGGCAGCTGCTGCAGCCAGTCTTCTGACCGGCTGCCGCCGCCGCCATTTCCAGTTTAAAAACAAACAAACAAACAAACAAACAAACATGATAGGCTACGTAAAGATTTACGTAGCCTATCACGGCTAGGTTTTTTTTTAAAAAAGTGATAGGCTACGTGAATGTTTACGTAGCCTATCACGGCTGATTTAAAAACACACACACACAAAAACGCGCGTACGCAAATGGCGGCGGCCATGGCCGCCGCCATTTGTGTTCCTTATTTTGACACGTCTTAGTCTACGTAAACATTTACATAGACTAAAATGGCAAAAATAAGGGGAATGCAAATAGCGTAGACATGTGTATGTACTGACATATGCGCGTGTGTGTACTGACTTTTTTAAAGTCACCTGTGATAGGCTACGTAAACATTTAGGTAGCCTATCACGGCTGACTGCAGGGATGCAAACGGCGGCAGCTACGGCCACCACCATTTGTATCCCTGCTAGCCAGCGGCCGGATGTCTGGCTGCTGGCGGAGCTGGCTGGCGGCTCCACAGAATCGCTGTGGAGCACAGCCAGCCGGCCGGCCAGGATTCCAGGGGGGGAGGAATGGAGCGCCTCCCCCCCCCGGCAAGGATTCCGGGGGGAGGGAAGGAACGCCTCCCCCCCAACTATAAACATGATCCGCGGAAGGTAAGTACCTTTTGTACATCCCTAATTTTGCACCTAGCTGTGGTTGGTGGGCTTTGGGGTTCTAATTAAAAAACAACCCCAAACAAAGTAGATACCAGATCTTTTAGTCAGCCTAACACTGCCTCAGTTCACAAGAGAGAGCATAGCTTTGTAACTTTTCCACAATATTCTTCAGTTATATCATACTAAATATCGCTCAGATTTCGGGCATCTTCACACAGAGCTTTTATCCTGCTATTCAGATTGCTCACTCACTCAAAAGTAGGGATGGACGAAAGTCCCTTGCCTGATCCCGAAGCTTGCTTCACGGTGCAGGGGAGGCGCTCCGTCCCTCCCCCCGAAATTCTGGCCAGGCTGTTCTGTTTTTTGTTTTTTACTCAGCCGTGATAGGCTACGTAAACATTTACGTAGCCTATCACGGCTGACTGCAGGGATGCAAACGGCGGCGGCTACAGCCGCCGCCATTTGCGTCCCGGCTGGCCAGGATTCGGGGGTGGAGGGACGGAGCGCCTCCCCCCCCGGCCAGAATTTCGGGGGGAGAGACGGAGCACCTCCCCCCCACCGCGAATCAAATTCATTTAAGTTACGTGACTTTCATACATCCCTACATGTAAAGGGAGTCCGTTGTGATCCTGCATTTAAAATGGAAGCAGAAAGCCCCATTTTAAATGCAGGATTTTAGGCTGGTGTATAGTTAGGGGTGTACTTTCTGTTCCGGTGGGGAATCTGTGCGGGGGGGGAGGCAATCTGTTTCTCCCCCCCCGAATCCTCCAGAGAATTTCCGCTCCGCTCAGATTCTTGGGGGGGCGGGACTGGCTTGGCTGCGCTTACCTTCCCTCCTGCCAGCCAGAGCCGTTTGCCTGCTGATCACAAGTGCCCATAGACTTATATGCAAAATAGAGCAGTGAATCTTAGGGATGGATGAAAGGGACTTACCTTGTCCCACAGCTTGCTTCGCGGTGGGGGGAAGGTGCTTCGGTTCTCCCCCCGAAGTTCAGGCGAGGGGGGGAGGCGCCCCACCTTGCCTGGCCAAAATTCAGGCCGGGGGAGGAGGCGCCCCATCCCTCACCGGCGAAATTCAGGCCGGGGAGGAGCGCCCTGTCTCCCCGGCCACAAAAAAAAAAGTACAAAAAAACCCCAAAACACACACCCGTGATAGGCTACGTGACGATTCACATAGCCTATCACGGCTAGATTTCCAAAGTCAGCCATGATAGGCTACGTAAATCGTCACGTAGCCTATCACTGGTGACTTTGAAAAAAAAAAAGCCCGTACGCAAATGGCAGCGCCCCATGGGCGCCGCCATTTGCGTTCCTTATTTGGACAGGGGTAGTCTACGTAAAGATTTACGTAGACTATGGCGAAAATAAGGACAACGCAAATAGCGTTCCCTTATTTTCACCGTAGTCTACGTAAATCTTTACGTAGACTACCCCTGTCTAAATAAGGAACGCAAATGGCGGCGCCCATGGGGCGCCGCCATTTGTGTATGCGCTTTTTTTTCCCCCAAAAGTCACCCATGATAGGCTACATGACGATATATGTAGCCTATCACGGCTGACTTTGGAAATCTAGCCGTGATAGGCTACGTAAATCGTCATGTAGCCTATCACAGGTGTGTGTGTGTGTTTTTACTGTACTTTTTTTTTTGTAATGGCGGCGGCGGCAGCCGGTCGGGAGACCGGCCACCACCCCCGCCCCCGCCGAACCGCCGCCGAACCGCCGCCGGGACCTGCCGCCGAGAGGGACATTTGCCAAAAGTAAGTCCCATCCCGGGGGGGGCGGGGGGCCGGCAGAGAATTTCCCCACCAATTTCGGGGGGCCGAATGTGTCGGCACTCGGCCTCCCGAAGATTCGTGGAGAAATTCTCCGCCATCCCTGGTGAATCTTGTGTATAAGCCTATGGACACATAGATTTATATGCAAGATTCATGACTCTATTTGCATATAAGTCTATGGGCACATCCTCCCCATCGCGTTTTTTTTTTTTAAAGACATGGCAATCGGCAGGGACAGGGGGGAGGCGAACGGTTCTGGCTGGCAAGAAGCAGCCGAGTGCCGTTCTGCCTCCAGTCCTCCTGGAGTGCAGGTAAGTGGTCCTGATCCGCTGCGGATTCCTGAGGCTGGATTCCAAAGAATCCGGCCTCATTTGAATCCGCAGCGGATTTCTCTGACAACCCTAGTAGAGATGCTCTTCATTTGCCAACTGCTTTAAAATCTCCCTTAGGCCTCACAGCAATTCTGACTCATACAGAACGGGCCAGGAGGTGACAGTACCTTGCCATGACTCATAGTGGCTCATCACCAGCCTGCTACCAGCAGATGTCCCTGTAATGATTTTCTGTATTCACACACACACACACACACACACACACACACCATGTTCCCACTGGTGACCACCATTTTTTCATAGAATACCCCTCATAATAATGCTACATCATGGGCCCCTTCATGTGTTAACCACATGAACAGAGTCCATCTGTAGAAAGGTTCAGGGGAACCATGCTGCTCACTCTGCCCCAGAGGTGGAAAGGCTTTTCAGCCCACATTTATACATGTCTATGCATATAGGCTTCTATGGGAGCTGGAACCTTGCATGTTTGGTGTTTCCGGCTCCTACAGAACTCTGCACATATGTGCTTCCCCTTCTGAGATGGATGTTGGGGGCAGAGAAAGGTTGCCCCCCAACCTTTGGGGCAGACCCAACAGCTCATTCCCACCGCCCCTTTCTACACATGGATTCCCTGCAGTGCATTGACATAGCCTTGTTCTGGAGACTTCTGAGTAATTAAACATGGCTTCTGGCAGCAGCCAGGAGCCAAGAAGAGGGCAGGATGAAAGACTGGATGCTGTTTTACCCCACTCGTGGCACCAGTTCACCACCACCACCAAATGTGGGCTGAAATGTATGGATTTTTCTTCTCTGGTCCCAATTTACTAACTACTCACTTTGTGTATCTAACATTCCTTGTTTCATTTCCAATGAGCAATGGAATGGTGAAGGAACTAAGTGTCCTTGTGACCTCAGCTGATGCATTTCAAAGAAAGAGAAAGGAACAACAACCCATCTAGCAAGATCTTTAATAATTTAAGCGACATGTTCCTGTCCTCATTATTGTGTAGGGACATGAACTCCCCCTACCCCCCACCCTTTAGTTTGAAATATCCCCCTTTCAATTCAATAATGTGCACAGAACTCAGTGGCTAAATGATTAAAGACAACCAGCAGAAGAGCAGAAAGGTGGGGAGGTGCGAGAAAGAAAAGAAAACATTAACTTCAGTCATGTATCATGGCTAATACATGTAGGTGTGATTAGAAGTCAAGCAGCTTTCAACAGAAGTTTAATCGTAATACATTAATGTGATCTAATTACAATTGGGTTCTGTTGAAAACAAATGATCCAGAAAATACCACAATTAGATGCTAATTATATCACTGACTTCTTAATAACCTAATTTGTAAAAAAAAAAAAAAAGGGGGGGGGAGTATTATTTCTCGAGACATATTGGGAAAAAGTTATTTTTCAGTTATTATGTTCCCATGGGATATTTTCTTGTTCACTGCTCAAGTGCATCCTGTGATGTCAGGCTTTGCAGCAAAACCTAAACATCTATGCTGGAAGGAGAGTTCTGTTGAACCTGGAAGCTTGCTTCAGGATCAACATGGGGGTACCGTAAGCAGTGCTGGCCATATCATGAAGAAGACTGAGGCCTCCTGAGTGGCGAATTCTGCCCGCTGTCACCACTGCCCACTGCCTCCACCGGGTGCTCTCCTGCCTTGGCACTGGCCTCAGTGAGCGAGCAACTGGCAGGGGTCTCTGAAGCAGCCCCTCACCTTCTGTTTCCTTCATGTTGCTCCACTTTTTCCCTTAGTTTTGCTGCAACCGTGGCCACAGGGCTTCATACAGGGCTTCAGCCACCGGGCTTCCACACAGCTTGCCACAGAAGCTGCCACAGGGCTTCAGCTGGCTGAGTTCTCACAAGCCCTCACAAGACCGTCTGAACTCACACAGGACTTCCATGGCCTGAAGAGCTGATGTGGCAGTACCTAAGGTAATGGGAAGGGGGGGACACAATGCTGCAGTGGCAGGGAAGTCTGTAAAGCAGCAAGGATGGGGGTAAGGTCAGGGATGGTCTTGGACCATAGGAGACTTCAGGAAGGTTCAGTAAAGTAAAATAAACTCCTTCATGTGGAGCCTCTAGTAATTTCCAGGGTTGGCGCTGCATGGAGAAAGCAAAATCTGACTTGGTATAACTGTGGATATTGCTGCTGCTTTGGGCCATTATTTTCCTTGATCATGCCACTGCATTTTTTAAGCACTAGTCAAAGTTAAACAAGGGGTGAGCATGATTGAGAACCATAAATGAGCTTGATCATGGCATGCAGTTGCAAATGTTGAGCTGATAGTGGAATCTGAGCTGGGAAACAAGAGGCAGAATACAAGGTTATGGCAGGAGGAGGTAACCTGGGGTCCTCCAGATGTGTTGGACTACAGCTCCCATCAGGCCCAGCCCGCATGGGCAATGGTAAGGGTTTATGCATGTTGTAGTCCAAAACATGTACAGCACCTATCCCTGGGTTGGACCGGCTTGTTTCAAAGCTGTGCACATCCTTTATTTTACACTTTTCACTTTATTTAAAGTCTGCTTGTTCTAAACAAAAAAAGGGTTATTGGCCATGCACAAACAATGTTCACAATGTTTCTCCAAATGATGGGTGGGGAGTGCATGGCCTAGTGTAGCTCCTTCCAACATACATCCAGAGTGTTGGAACTACTGCAGCATGTGCTGCTCCCATGATGCTCTGGTGATGTCAAAAGATCTAGACCACATCGGAGAGACCCAAGCTGTTCCATTACACCACTATTGCTCCAGTTTTCTGGAAGGGGTGGCACTATCAATGGATTGAGCCACATTATTGGCTTCTCCTGTATGGCTCTGATCTTTTTGACAGGACTGGCAGAGGGAAAACCCATGTTGAAGTTCCTCCTCACAAGCCACCCCACAAATTTCAGTGGATATGCCAGGGCTCCAGGGAAATCTGTAGGACTCCAAGCAGCCTGGATTTCCCTCACCCCCCCCCCCAGACTGGGCACTGAGGGGTTCACCCATTCCTATGTCCAGGGTTTGGAAATTGCCCCAGACCCTCTGAGGATACCCACTCATATTGTAAAGGCAACATCATATGTTAAATGGTGAGGGGGGCTGAGGCAAGAAGATAATTAAACAAATAATTCATAATGGAAAAGGTGTTCCTTTCAGTATTATATGGACTCACCGTGCTTAGACATCTAAAGGTTAACACCTTGTATTGGGCCTGAAAACCAAATGGGATTCCATGAAGTGGTTTTAACATCAACAACCCAGGACACATTTGGAATTGGTTCTATATTGGACATTTGTACACGAGGCCTTTATCATGCACTCATCATTCCTAGGGATGTACGAAAAATCCACCTTCTGTTCCGGAGGGGTGTCCACCGGGGGGGGGAAGTGATCCATCCCTCCCCCTGGAATCCTCACCACCATTGCCATTGATACCGCCGCCATTGCCATATCATTGGTTGAGGCTAAGTGACTCTGGATGCAAATGGCATCCGCTACGCCATTTGCGGCCGTAAAGGTCTTAGATTAAGCTAAATACAGCCATTTATGGCTGCATTTAGCTTAATCTAAGACCTTTACAGCCGCAAATGGCATAGCGGATGCCATTTGCATCTGGAGTCATTCAGCCTCAGCCAGCAGTACAGCAATGGCGGCGGTATCACTGGTGCTATGGAGCCGGCAGTGAGGAGGATACGGCCAGGGAGGATTTCTCAGGGAGGCAGATGTAAGTGCTCCATTCCTCCACAGACAAAAGAGGCTGGAAGAGATAAGAATTTTGGAGACTTTGGGGAAAGGGACAGGGTTTCCACATACCTTTTTTAAATGTACGCAGTTCTTGAGGGGGGTCTTCTTTCTTTCTTTTTTTTAATACCCCCAGCGCTTGCAGGAGCCCAGGACTCTTCTCCAGCCTGGCAGCTCTTTTTGAACACCCAGGAGACCATGTGAACCTCCCCTCTCCAATAAGTATTCAGTATTCAATAAGTACTATGTTTTTTTTAATAAATAAAATAAAGTAGAAGACCCCTCAAGACTCACATGCACTGAAAAAGATATGTGGAAATGCTGACCCCCTCCCCAAGGAGAAAACTCTCTGAAATTCTCCCCATCCCTGTGAAAGAGGCAGAAAAAACAATTCCTCTTTTGCAGGGAGAGAAAAAAAAAAGAAGTTCCTAAAATTGGGGGCAGGATTCAGTGCAGCACTACTTTAAAGAGAGTTTTGGCTATTGGGTGTTATAGAAATGGAATAAATACAATAAAACATAATAAAAATGGATGATATTTATCCTATCTATATTCTAACATGTTCAACTTGTGAAATCTTCCCTAAAATTACTCAGAATTATATAATCATTGCAACTGTGTGGCAGGAAAGGGGGGGAGCATAATTGGAAATGCATAATTATGTGAGATAACAGCAAAATTAAGTGTAATAAAGTCATGCAAGGAAGTAATTATGATGGCAATGTTCTTGCGACAGGCAGCAAAGAGGTTCACCTTCGCTTAATTGAAAACAAAATATATTTGTACACATGATTAAAACGACCAGGCAGGTGCTAAATTTTGTTTTGGCACCCTGATTTTAAATATTTGTATCAAGATATCAGGCTGTTATGTTGTTACAATACCCCACACATTTCTCAGAGAGCATAATGAATTTAATCACTTCCTAGAGAAAGGGGGTCCCATTCACAGACTTACAATACCTGCACTTCATAAAACCACAGCAGCTATGTTCTGCCGCTGAAGTCAAGGAGCGCATCTGAGCTAGGATACTTTTTGACATACCAATAGTGTAGTAAATAATGTTTCAGAACTTCAGTAAGTTCTAAAATTGTAGCTTTCTTAATGTAGAGGGGGCAGGCCTGGCATCAGAAGTCAATTTGGTTGAGCAGCTGCCCAGGGCTTCAGAAAGTACCATCGATGACCTCCTGACCCCAGTGACATTAAGCTTGCTATGGCTGCCACAGCAGCCAGTCACCTTATCCCCCCTGACACAAACACATTTCCCTTGCAAGCCACAGAAACAGCACTTTTGAATGAGAGCTGAGCTGGGCCATCGCTCACATCCAGTCTGGCTGCCCATCATGTCAGATGATCCAAAATGCAATGCATGAACCATGCATTTGGGTCATCTAAAATCGCAGGAGGTTGGCATTGATCCAGGACGGGCCAGTCTTGGTCCCCAGCAGATGCGATGCCACCACCTGCTGGGGAAACATGTCAGGGAGAGGTAAGGATGGGCAGAATGCTTACCTGCCGTTCTGGGGGAGGGTCCACAGGTGGGAGAGGTGATCTGTTCCTCCCCCCCCCCGAATCCTCTTTCACTGGATCCGCTTCACGGCAATTCCATGGAGCCAACGGCTGGCTCCGAAGTGCCAGCAATACAGCTGCCATGCTGTATCACTGGCTGAAGGGAGAGAACTGACTCTGGACGCAAATGGCATCCAGGACGCCATTTGCAGCCATAAAGGCCTTAGTTTAAGGTAAATGCAGCCATTTACAGCTGCATTTACCTTAAACTAAGGCCTTTACGGATGCAAATGGCGTCCTGGATGCCATTTGCGTCCACAGTCACTTCCCTTCAACCAGCGATACGGCAACGGCATAGCTGCCGTATCATTGGCAATCTGGAGCCAGAGGATCCGGCCGAAGAGGATTCCTCCTGGAGGGGGTGGGGGTAAGTCTTCTGTTCTGCCATGGACTCGGGGGGGGGGATTCTTTAGAATCCAGCCTCATTGGATTCCATGGCGGAATTCTCCTCCATCCCTAGGGAGAGGTCAGATGGGGGACATCAAAGTCAGGCTAGAATTGAGAGTAGGGACTAGGGATGGCGGAGAATTTCTCCACGAATTTCGGGGAGGCTGAGTGCCAACGCATTTGGCCCCCCGAAATTGGCAGTGAAATTCTCCGCCCTCCCACCCCCCCCCCGGGATGGGACTTACCTCCCTCGAATGTCCCTCTCAGCGGCAGGTCCCGGAGGCGGTTCGGCGGCGGTTCGGCGGGGTCGGAGGCGGCGGCTGGTCTTCCGACCGGCTGCCACCACCGCCATTACAAAGTGAATGTTAAAAAACAACAACACACACACGTAATAGGCTACGTGACGATTTACGTAGCCTATCATGGCTAGATTTCCAAAGTCAGCCATGATAGGCTACGTAAATCGTTACGTAGCCTATCACGGGTGACTTTGGGGAAAAAAAAAGTGCGTACGCAAATGGCGGCGCCCATGGGCGCCGCCATTTGCGTACGCACTTTTTTTTTTTTTCAAAGTCACCTGTGATAGGCTACATTACATGACGATTAATGTAGCCTATCACGGCTGACTTTGGAAATCTAGCCATGATAGGCTACGTAAATCATTACGTAGCCTATCATGTGTGTGTGTGTGTGTTTTTTTAACATTCACTTTTGTATTTCGCGGCCAGGGAGATGGGGCGCTTCTCCCCGGCCTGAATTTCGGCCGGGCGAGGCGGGGCACCTCCCCGGCCTGAACTTCGGGGGGAGAACTGAAGCGCCTCTCCCCCACCGCAAAGCAAGCTGTGGGACCAGGTAAGTGACTTTCCAACATCCCTAGTAGGGACGTACATATTATTCCGTTTGCATTTTGCAGATTGTCAGGTGACTTTCTTTCCATCGTCCACTCATGGGCGGAATCGGATTCCCCCCCCCAGTTTTCTGGATTTGTGCAAATTCACACTTGAGAAAATGCACAAATCCCTCCCCAAAATGTGCTGATCCCCCCCCCCATGCAAACTCTCATGCTTTAGTATATGGGGAAAATGTACATTTTCAACCAGTGTGTGTGTGTGTGTTTATTGTATTTTTCTAAGACTAAATTTGCATAAAAATCCAGAAAGATTAAAAAAAAAAACTGGTCCACAAGTCCACAGAATCTGTGCAACTTAGAAAAAGTTGGTCCACTGCGGAATCCATGGGTCGGATTTATAAAAATCCAAACTCATTTGATTCTGTTGTAGATTTGTCCAACATCCCTAACTGAGAGGAGCATTAAAGCCTGGTGCATGGGCAGGGGGCGATCAACAGCACTATAGCAAAGGCCCACTCATGCCTGTCACTGGCCCTGGGAGGAATAAGAAACCTGCCCACACAAGGAACAAACAGAATGCTGGAGATTCATAATCAACCTGAAATTAGAGCGCCAACATGTTGTGGTGGTTACTGTTGGAAAACCATGGAACAGGGGTGTCCTGGGTCCCAGTTTTTCATTCAGTCATAAAGCTCAGTGGATGATATCTAGGGATGCTGAAGAAATTGGAGACAGACTAAAATGAGCTTGGATTTCTAAGAATCTGACCTGAGGAATCTGCTGCGGAGTGACCCCCTCAGACTGTGGACTTTTGGATGATGTTTTTACTTTCCTGAAATTTATGCATATAGATTGGTAGGAAAATATGCAAGTTTCTGCTGAGGAAATGTTGAATGGAACAGGGGACAATACCCTACATTTTACGTAGTGTGGTAAATTATGTAAATAGTTACATAATTCTTTGTGGATCTTTCTGCATGATGATGGGGAAAAAAATGCATCCGTCCGTGGGCAGACGACAGAACAGAAGGCACCTGACAATCCGCGAAACACAGATGGAGCAGATTTTACACTGTCCATACATCCCTAGTGATATGGGGCTGGCCATTATATCTCAGCTTAACATCCTCACAGAGTTATTGTGGGGTAAAATTATGAGATGGAGGAACCATGCCTGGTGTTTTGAATGAAGCCAGAACAGTTTTGATAACACTAGCAAAAAATCATGGAGGGTTCCACATATTTCTAGCCTGTGACTGGATTTTGCCTCAAGCTATCTGAGGGGAGTTCATCCATCAGTGGGGTACTGCAGGGCTCAGTCCTGGGCCCAGTGCTCTTCAACATTTTTATTAATAACTTGGAGGATGAGGTGCAGGGAATGCTGATCAAATCTGCAGATGACACAAAACTGGGCGGGATAGCTAATACTTTGGAAGACAGAAACGAACTTCAAAGTGATCTGGATAGACTGGAGCGCTGGGCAGAAAACAACAGAATGGCATTTAATAGGGATAAATGCCAAGTTCTGCACCTAGGAAAAAGAAACCAAATGCACAGTTACAAGATGGGGGATACGTGGCTCAACAACACTACAAGCGAGAAAGATCTTGGAATCGTTGTCTATCACAAGCTGAATATGAGCCAACAATGTGATGTAGCTGCAAAAAAGGCAAATGCTCTTTTGGGCTGCATTAATAGAAGCATAGCTTCCAAATCATGTGAAGTACTAGTTCCCCTCTACTCAGCACTGGTTAGGCCTCATGTGGAGTACTATGTCCAGTTCTGGGCACCATACTTTAAGAAGGATGCAGACAAACTGGAAAAGGTTCAGAGGAGGGCAATGACGATGATCAGGGGACTGGAAACAAAGTCCTACGAGGAGAGACTGAAAGAACTGGGCATATTTAGCCTTGAGAAGAGAAGACTGAGGGTAGATACGATAGCACTCTTCAAGTACTTGAAAGGTTGTCACAGAGAAGAAGGCCAGGATCTCTTCTTGATCATCCCAGAGTGCAGGACACGGAATAATGGGCTCAAGTTACAGGAAGCCATATTCTGGCTGAACATCAGGAAAAACTTCCTGACTGTTCGAGCAATATGACAATGGAACCAATTACCTATGGAGGTGGTGGACTGTCCCACACTGGAGGCATTCAAGACGAGGCTGGACAGCCATCTGTCAGGGATGCTCTGACTTGGATTCCTGCATTGAGCAGGGGGTTGGACTCGATGGCCTTGTAGGCCCCTTCCAGCCCTACTATTCTATGATTCTATGATTCTGTGATTCTGTGTCACTGCATTTGCCACAAACTGGAGTGTGGGGTGTGGTAGGAGTCACCACAAGCATAAACCAGCCTCCTTTGTTTTCACATTTTAGTATCTGGTGATGAAAGGTGATCAAACCAAACCAAACCAAACCAAAAATAAAACAGAACATTTATTCTGACTCTAGGGCAGATTTCTGTGAATGTTTTGACAGGTCGACATAAAATGGCAACATTCTAACACGGCAGAAGACTATATACTCCAAGCCAACCAAATATACTTTTGGAATAGTTTTAGGCTTCCTATGTGCCCACTTTCAATGCATTCCAGGCAAAGACAGGTGGGTAAAACAACAGTACATTTGGGTCACCACCAACAAAACAACAGAAAGAAGCCCATCTGTGAGCACATTATATCCCTGATGATCTAAGGGCTTGGCTTACATTACTTCATTATACTCAGATGGTCCAGAACTCTCTGTAAGGATATATGGAGACACTTTAGACTCAGTTCAATTGCCCATGTGTCTACAGTTCTGACGCTAGCTATCTTGAGATTCTCCCCACCCAGCCCTGCTATCTGCTACTTATTAACTGAAGAGGGATTGATCCTGGAAACGTCTTCATACCAAGCAAGTGTCCTAAAATTTCTGGATGCTCATCAAAAGCAGCCCCATGCAGAGCATACTGCGGTAGTCTTAACATGATTTAATCAAGGCATGAATCATTATTTCCAAGGCAGACTGATTTAGGAAGGGTCACAGCTGGATCGTAAAGTGTAATTGTGCAAACACACTCTTTGCCACTGCTGCTCCCTGCTAATCCAGGGACAGCATACAAGGAGCACGCCTGAGCTTTGGACCTGATCCTTCAGGGGGAGTGCAACCTTTTCCAGAAGAGGTTGAATCCCAATTCCCAAGTCAGGTTTTCTCCTGATCAACAACTCCTCTATCTTGTCTGGTTTTAACTCCAGTTTGTTGCCCCCTCGTGCAACCCATTATCAAACCAAGGCAATGTTAAAATATCCTATCAAATTACCTTAATGGTCTTGACATTGTTATATCCCTCTCACTCTTTGCCCTATGGCCAGTACCGCCAATAGCCAGCAGGGGGAGATGTTATCCTTTGTGCCACTCAAAAGCTACTGCTACACCCAGCAATAGCCAAGGAATTATGATAGAGCTTTATGGCAGAATCCTGGATGGCCAACATGTAGGAGCTTAATTTAATGAATACGTGGGACATTATATGCTGATCTTTCAAAGAGGGAAACTTCAGGACTGTCATTCTTGTGGTCCTGGTATGCTTGTTCGTCATGTGCAGGCAGCCTAAGATAAGCTGTCACAGTGTAATGCTCTGACAGTAATGGAATTCATCTTTAAAGAAGAATTAATGTAAATTGGAAAGACCTAGCTTTACCGTTTATAATTATTTTTAAGGGAGTTAAAAGGCCTACGAATGCAACACTCCTTGTAGAAATCAGTATGTTCTATGTCAATAAGTTTGGTAGAAAAAGATGAGAATAATAATATCAGCAACAACATCCGAGTTCACAGGACAATTTGCTTTGCTTTATGTGACAAGTGTTGTCATTATCATACAAAACAGGTGAGATATTCCTTCGCTTACACAGAAAAATGTAGATAGGTTACACTTCACATTGCAAAGGAAGAAAAGAACAAAACATTTCCACCTCCATGAGCCTCTTGTGATCACTTGGATCTAGACTTCACATTGCTCTAAGTCTTGGAGGAGTTTACCTCTCCAAACATGTGGCTACATATCTGTGACTGGCTACATGGTTGATTGATAGTGTTGATGTTTATGAGCTCCAGTTCAGGTAAAGATTGCCCCTAATGGTAGTACAACAGGAATGTACAGGGCCACCACCGCTAGGGTTGCAGCCTGGTAGACTCCACACAGATGCACCATTTGCAAACTGGTGTTTCCATATGGGAGGTGTCTACATGACTGACATGATTGGCACCAGTTCTTTCTTCCCCAAGCCATTACAGTCAGGCAAAGCTGAAGGGCTACATGAACCTCCTCCATGTTGAGGTATCAGTCAGTCCTCATAAATAGAACCATTGAGTGTGTACATGACCATGTGTCCCTCCAGATGTTTTGGCCTACAATGCCCATCAGCCCTAGCCAGCATAGCCAATGGTGGTGAATCACAGGAATTGTAGGCCAAAACAGCTGGAGGGCCGCAGGTCGCCCACTCAGTCCTAGAACATATGCTTAATAGCTGTGTCATTTAACCATCACATCAGGCCTTGATGCTGGGAAAGACTGAAGGCAAAAGGAGAAGGGGACGACATAGGATGAGATGGCTAGATAGCATCACCGATGCAATGAATATGGACTTGAGCACACTCCGGGAGAGAGCGCAGGACAGGAAGGCCTGGCGTGCTATGGTCCATGGGGTCACGAAGAGTCGGACACGACTGAACGACTGAACGACAAATTATTAATATTTAGTCACCTTTATCAACAACACATACACTACAAATATACTTAATCCTCCCATGTGTATCTAGCTCTTTATCATTTATACCAATTTTGTTGTGTTCTTTTGGTTTCCAGTTGTTACATGCACTGGCTCATTTTGTTTATTATGAGACACTGTATTGTTGTGTACAACTGTCGTATAAAAGGAAAAAAGAAAGAGTGTTTTAAAAAGGACAAGTAGTAACCACAATTATTCTTTCTCCTACTATATATGGCTATGAAAGGTCAACACCCTTGAACATTGGGGACTGGGAGATGCCTTTAAAGCTAAAGTCATACATTAAGTTAAATGCCATTATCCTAACAATAGCAACCTGCATGTTCCTGAGATAATAATTCAGAAGGTCACCAATGGTCTATATCAGGCATGCTTTGTTTTTTATATATGCCTCCACTCGGAAAGGGAAATTGCTTGTTTAACTCCACCCACCCCTTTTCCAGTTGGTGTTCTAATACTGGATAATATTTAGGGATGGATTTATCTGACAGTTTTCCTTTCTCCCCCATTCAATTTTATGTTCAAATCTCAAGTGCTTTCCATCCCATTTATGAAGAAATTCAGAAAATTTGCTAATATAGCACACGCAACCCAAGTGAAATGATCACCCTCTTCACTAGTAATACTTTTGCTGACTCAACAGGTGTAATGTCAGCACCTCATTTGGTGTTATTTCTTGGAAGAAGAAGAAGAAGAAGAAGAAGAAGAAGAAGAAGAAGAAGAAGAAGTGATGGGCGAACCTAGCCCATCTCCCCAGTTCAATTTGGAATTGGGCTCTACAATCCAAGCTTTATTTACATTTGTTTCTTCTTTTAATTATCAGATAACAGCTCCGTTTATTCTGAGTCATGATCTTGCTGACATCATCAGGAGTGCATAATATAACATACTCCATCTGGGATGTCTACCTTCTTTAGAAATATGTGTGTGTGTGTGGTCTCTGTAAATCAGCAGTGGGCAACAGAATAGCAACTATGAGGCTGCGGCTAAAGTAGCAGCCATGGATGACAAATTTAGCTTGTTTTCAAGCTAAATTGTACACTGTAAGCCACCGTAGGTGGCAAACTGTGATTCCTGCCCCTTCTCTGATATTTCAGCAGTGAAGTAGTGAGAGTAGGGATGGCACGGGTGTACAACTGGGTCCAGGAATCCAGTGGACTCCCCCTCCCATGCTCGCACCCCTGCCCTGAGCCATGCCCGCTGAGCCCCTGCTTGGCACTCCCCCTGCCCTGTGCTCGCTGAGCTGCCCACACTCACCTGGAACCCATCCTCCAGCACCACAATTACTATTTTGCCCCCAAAATTGTGATCATGAATATGTGCACACCTAGCTGTATGCAAAATGGTGCCATGAATTGCCTATATATGCGAGATTACAGGTGTAAATGGGACATTTACTATGCCATTTACTGTGCCATGATTGAATACATTCACACCCACACATGAAATATGTATGGTGGTGGGGAAGTTAGTTTGAACAGTTTTGCCATTGACTACCACTACATAAAGCTTAATCCACCCACAAGTCATTAAACCAAGTGTGTTTTCATGTAATGACACAGGATTATTTGGGTTGATTGTAGCCATCTGAACTCAACTGCCACTTGACAGCAAAATAGAACCTGCTCAGCTATTATTATCACAATTCTTAGCATTCATTTGGAGAGCACTTTTACTGTGCCAATTGCTTTTTTTTAAAAAACAAATCCTTATTTTATTCATGCTCAAAACAACCTGGTGAAGCAGCTTGTTATTGCAGTAGTACAAACGGGTAGCAGACTGAGAGCTAATCTTGACTTGCATGCATTGCTGGCCTACAGTTAGCAGTAGGAGACAATATCTCTAACATGAAGTCCTAAAATACATAAATTTAAGAACTGCTTTGCTGGATCTCCTAAAGATTCATCTGGAGCAGAATTGGGCAATCAATCAGCTGCTCCCATGAAGCTCACATGCAGGCCACCAGCCAACCCCTGCAGTTCAACCCCAGCATCTTGTAATCAGAGGCAGACAACCTTTGAATACGGAGGCTCTATTCAGACTAGGGATGCTGGAGAAATTCAAGACAGGCTAAGATCAGCTTGGATTTCTAATAATCTGACCTGCAGAATCCACTATGGACTGACCCCCTCAGGCTGCATGGAGTCCATCAACTTCCAGATCTTTTTTTTCCCCCACTATCCTGAAATGTATACATATTTATTCATAGGAATGGGGGACAATACACTAAATGTTGCATACTAAGGTAAATCATGTACATTATTGTGAACCCTCTTACGAAATTACTTGTGCATTTTTCTGCATGACAAAAAAAAAAATCAAATCCATCTGTGAGCAGATGACAGAACAAAAGGCGCCTCACAATCCATGAAACACAGATGGAGTAGATTTTACACAATCCATACGTCCCTAATTATGATTACATCATTATCAGACTTTGGTTGACGGGGCCTCCCCAAATTTGTACATCCTGTGTCTAATTCCAGGCAGTGACCACTATCATATCTTGGGAGGAGGAAACTCTATAAAGTAATTAAACATTGTTTGAAGATGTGCTTTCTGTCATTTGACATAAATAAACCGGTTTTGTTTAGGGCTGGGTAAACAGGTGATGTTCGTGTTCGCCCAGACTCTCTGAGCATCAGCTTGATCCTCGTTTCTTCTCCTGTTTCCACTATTATGTGCAAACTCTATTCAGTTTGTGCAAAGAGGGAAATAAATTGCACAAATTGATTGAAACAGAATGCAGAAATTGTGCAAAGAACTGACTGTTTTTCAGAGTTGCACAACTTCCCCCATTGAGTAAAGCGTGATTATTTTTTTTGAAAGAATACACAAGTTCAAACCACTTTTTCTCTGTAATGTGCATAATTTTTGAACATGAGCACATGTGTGAGAATTTGCAAACATTTTCAGAGAACGCATTCTCCTGCTCGCGCTTGCATTCAAGGTTGCGTACAGGGCACGTTCGACTGTTCTGTGAGTGCAATTGACATTCTTGTACATCCCTACTTTCTGGGATGAGCTGAGTTCTGGCATTTTTATGAAAAAGGTGTGTGCATATGTATATTTTCTTATCCTCACTCACTCTGCATTATTCATAATCCATACTCATTGGGTATCCTTTCAATCGGGATCCCAGGAATAGATTCCAGCACATTGTGCCTTTTTAGTGGCTTGTCAGGGTTCCCCCTATGGCCTGGACCCCCTGAACAACTCCTTAAGGATCTCTTGGATCCTTAAGAGTCCCAGCTTCCTTCTTTTAAACTTCCCATTTCCAATAACATGGGGTTTAGACTGTGGATGTGGGGTGATTGGCATTCAGACACTTGGGTGTTAACCACAATGGTTCACTGGTAAATTAAAGCAAGCAAATTACAATTAAAGGTATTTACACAATAGAGCTGAGAGATACAAAAGGCCTGAAATGAAAATAAAAGTTGCAAAATGCAAGTTCTTTACCCTAGCTGTATTTTAGACTTCTCTGGACTGCTTCTTACTGCTCCCATTTCAGGCCCAGGTCTCCCCAACTCTACTCTTACTGCTCTAGTCTTTCTGACTCTGGCTTTTTATATCCTCCTCCCTCCAAACTGAAAGTACTGCATCAAATGGGAAGAAATGAAACTTAACTGTGGAAATGAAACAACTCTCCTCAGGGATACCCCCTCCCAACCAAAACTCCAGGCCTCTAAGCCTGACCTTGTTCCCCCTTTGCCTTTGTAGGCCTCAAACCTTCACAGAGCTTAATAACCTACTGCAGGGGTGTTGAATCTCTTTCAGCCCAAGGGCTGAATTCTACTTTGGAGAAGCTCAGGGGATGGAGGGGATTCCAGTGGGGGTTGGTTGGGGCTGAAGGCAAAAGGAGCATCACCAAAATTACACATCCCAGCATATTTTAGGTTAAGGTTCTTACTGCCCGTAACTAAGCCTTAGAAGAGGCAATTCAAACTTTGTAAAGGGGGGGGGGGAACTGCACAGAAGCTAGGAAACCACCAAATGATAACTGGTCAGAGGAAATGGGTGGGGCCAGGTGAAGGGGATGGGGCCATCTAGAGAACCCTTGGAATGGATTGGGACCTGAGGAGGGCCAGGTTTGGCCCCAGGCTTGAGGCTCCACACCCCTGACTTACAGCATAACCTAATATTTACTCAAAAGCAAGACCCATTGAGTTCAACAGAGCTTACTCCCAGAAAACGGCATATAGGACTGGAGCCCTGTCAGGAATTCTAGGCATTTTTAAGGCATCTTGGCTTTCCATTTTAGCTTTTAAAATTCAATGCACCTTTCTTGCATCTCCCACTAGATCCAAAGATGCATGATTCAAATAAATATTGTCATGCCAGCTCCATGCTGCAAGGTTAGGATAAAGGCCATGTCTATGCTGCTACTAAAATAGCTAGCCTTCCACAGCAATGGCTGTTTGACTGCCAGCAAACACCAAGATATTATTGACAATGAGAGCAATTTCCTCTTGGTGGTAGGGTCACCTTCATCTCAAAGTTTGTTGTTATTTATTTTCTGGTAGGAAGACAAATAATTCCCCCCTCTTTCCTGATTCAGAGTTTTGTTGCTTTGCTTGCTTATCTGTCCTTCCTACCAATACTTTCTAGCAAGCTAGCTAGCTATACACACACACACACACACACACACACACACACACACACATATATATATATATATATATATATATATTGGTTGGGGGGGGGTTCTTTTCAATATTGTCTGCTCCAAGTCTCCCCCCCCCCCCGAAGTTATTTTCAAAATAAAAGAGAGACTTGATACCCAGTGGCCCTGTATGTCTTACCCTGTTTTTCACATTGTAGGATGATCTTTAGATTTAAACAGAACCTACACACACACGTGTGTGTTTGTGTGTGAGTGTATTCCTTATAGTCCAATAGCCCCTATTTACCAGGGTGCAAGATGAGTGTGAGTTTAAGCTGCATTAGTAGTGCCATAGTTTCAAGATCTGTAATCATTCAACTTTATTCTGCACAGGTACACCTTATCTGGAGTAGTGTGACTAGTTTTAGGTGCCACACTTTAAGAAAGGTTTTGATGGAGAGGCCTATCTCAATGGCCAAAGCATAGTGGAGGCTCAGCTAATGGGCCGAGTATGGATGTCACAGGCATCGCACAACACAACAAGCTGTGCTACTGAGGGTAATTATTCTAATTCCCCTGGTACTTGACTGGCACACACAGGGTGGTTAATAAGCCACTGTGGCTAGGGATGCTAGAGAAATTCATGATGGATTAAAATGAGCTCGGATTTCTAAGAATCTGATCTGCGGAATCTGCTGCAGAGCAACCCCCTCAGGCTGTGCAGAGTCTGTGGACTTTCGGATGATTTTTTTACTTTCCCAAAATGCACGCATATAAATCCATAGAAAAATATGTAAGTTTATGCTGAGGAAACGTTGAATGGAATGGGGGACAATGCACTAAACATTATGTACTGAGGTAAATTATGTAAACACTTACGTAAATATTTCCATATTTTTCCGCATGTGTATTGGCCCCAGGAGCATAGCCAAGTCATTTGTAGTGTTAGAGGGGCCTAGAGATCCATAATGCTTGCTTAAGTTCATTATTGGTGCAATTCCCAGGCTAGTAAGCCTCTGAGCATGTGCAGATGAGCCAAAAGGCCGATAACAGCCTTCTCAGAACATTCCTCGCTAATTAGCAGAATGTCTTATCACTGATGAGCCTGGAAAGCTGAGGTTGTTTACCTTAAAGCTGCAGGTGGCTATGCTTGAGAACCAAGTGCTGTTAGTTTATGCTGAGAATGAATGCTAGGGGCGTGTGCTGCTGAAACGCTGCTTATTGCTAACCTGTAGAGCATAAGACCCATTGTACCCAGTGGCTTGGGGTCGGGGTTGAGAGAAGCTGTCTGATCCAACCATTGGGTACGCCTGTGTGCTGAAAGTTACCCAGTAGAGAACTCCTTGTAAGTAAACCTTTGAGTCTGATGTATCACTATCTTGGCACCTCTAACCTAAGAGTTCAATGCCCACGGCCGGGACAACACAGCATGATGAAAAAAAAAAAATTGCATCCATGTGTGGGAGGATGACGGAACGAAAGGCGCCAGACAATTGGCAAAACACAGATGGAGAAGATTGTACACAGTCCATACATCTCTAGAAAGGAAAGGGAAAGGTTCCTCCTGTGCAAACACCGGGTCATTTCTGACCCCTAGAGGGATGCCACTTGTGCTGGCGTTTTCATGGCAGACTATAGCAGGGTGGTTTGCCATTGCCTTCCCCAGTCATAACTACCTTTCCCCCAGCAAGCTGGGTCCTCATTTTACCGACCTCGGAAGGATGGAGGGCTGAGTCGACCTGAGCCAGCTACCTGGGACCCAGCTTCCACTGGGATTAAACTCAGGTCGTGGGGAGAGTTTTGGTTGCAATACTGCCACCTACCACTCTGTGCCAGACGAAGCTCTTATACATTCCTAACTGTGGCTTATTAACCACTTTTCAACCATGTGAACCAGGTCAGAGAGAGAGAGAGAGAGAGAGAGAGAGAGGGCTCAGACTCCACCAACTACCACCTCTGGTCCTGTCCACCAATTCCCTCTGATGGAATGCATCATGTGACAGGAAAAACATTGCCCTCTACCGTTATACATGTTTACTCAGAATTAAATTCCACAGTGTTATGTTTGGTTTAATGTGCATAGGACTACAGCCTTAAAATAAAAATTCTACAACTCCAGCAAATGGCAACAGTGTGAAGACACCAGTCATGATACTGTCAGCCTGCAACCAAGGAGTTGCAATGTAGCATGCCCAACTCTGCTCATCCTCCCGAGCCAGACCCCACACACCCCATCACCCCATGCAAACATAATTTATGTTGTTTAAAGACATCTTTTTGCTGCTAAACTTGAGTCTAGGGATGTACGAAAGTGACTTACCTTTCGCGGATTATGTTGATCGTGGGGGGGGGGGAGGCATTCCATCCCTCCCCCCGGAATCCTGGCCAGGGGGGAGGTGCTCTGTTCCTCCCCCTGGAATCCTCGAATGGCCGGCTGTGCTCTGCGGCAGCTCTGCGGAGCAGCCGGCCAGGCCCAGCCCAGCCAGGCCAGAGCCGTCCGCAGCTGGATTTCCAGCCGTGGAGGGCTCTGGGTAAAAAACAAAACAAAAAAACACAACGAACTGCGTATGCAAATGGCGGAGCTATGGCCGCCGCCATTTGTGTTCCTTCTTTTTGGCCGTCTTAATCTACGTAAATATTTACGTAGACTATGACGGCGAAAATCAAGGGGAACGCAAATAGCGTAGCGGGCGCTATTTGCGTCCCTTTCTGATTCACCGTTTTAGCCTACATAAATCTTTACGTTGGCTAAAACAGCAAATCAAAAGGGGACGCAAATAGTGCCTGCTACGCTATTTGCGTTCGCCTTGATTTTCGCCGTCATAGTCTACGTAAATATTTACATAGATTAAGACGGTAAAAAGAAGGAATGCAAATGGCGGCGGCCGTAGCCGCCACTATTTGCATACACGGTTGTTGTTGTTTTTAAACTCACCCAACCATGATAGGCTACGTGAAGATTTACGTAGCCTATCACGTATTTTTTTGTTTTTGTTTTTACACACAAGCCTGGAAATGGCGGTTGCGGCAGCCAGTCAGAAGACTGGCCGCCGCCGCCAGAGCCGCCGCTGGTGCAGCCGCCGCCGCCCCCGCCGCCCGGAAGATCCGCCCCAGGTGAGTCTCGTCCCGGGGGGGGATCCACGGGGGGGCGGGGGGGCAGGCCGTTCCGCCACAGAGTTCAGGGGGCCGAATGCACTGGCATTCAGCCTCACCGAGATCCGTGGCGGAATTCTCTGACATCCCTACTTGAGTCATGGAAGCTCTGTCAGTGCTGTAAACAGCAACATATCTCAAGTGTTCCAATTGTTGGCCTCTATTTCATTCCTCTACATCCCACACAGAAAAGTGGCTTCTTTTTTTAGTTTTTCTTTGTTCACAGTTTTCTTTGTTAACTTTGTGGTGCTACTTCGAAGGTAGAATATAGAGATTAAATACAGCACAAATATGGAAAATACTCAAAGTATATTGCTCTTAGTAGTGCTACAGTTTACCCGAACTCCTCCCCTCCCTGCACCAAATGAAAACAGAGCAATAAGCTTCCATTTGCTTCAGCTCTATCACCCTGTGGAACCACTCGATTCTCTTTCTTGCTTTCATATTTCATCAAGCGGCATCAAATGTCGCCTCAAATAAGAAAGGATGCTGCATTAAAGTACCATTATCCTTAATATTTTCTTAACAGACAATGGGACATAGACAATTGGTTTGAGCTGAAAAGCACTGAAGATTTTTTAAAGTCTCAAATGTCAGTGATGGATCATCAGCTTAGAATTTCTTTCAGGAGATCTCTGTTGACTAGTGGCTTTCTGATGAGAAATCTGTTTTTGTTGCTTTTTTAACAACCCCCTTGCCCTCCAAATAGCCAGAGTGCTGTACACTAGGATTCATCATTTTATATGTCATCACAGCAAGAAACTTAAGTGCATACTGAAAGCATCGAATCTACGTCTCTCATGAACATACCAGTAGAAGGCATGTCTTCAAATACTTGATTGCTGCATCCACATGCCACATTTTCATATTTGTATGACACCTTAAACACGGTCATGAACATGACATGATTAAATAAGGGATAAAGCACACAATTAGCAAGCAGTTAACTGGGCCCATCCAGATCAGTGCCCTAGTATGAGATAGTGGGGCTTTAACCCTTTCCCTCCCACTGTGGTCTTGATGCAGATCCAGACCCTCACACCTGTAATTTATAAATAGCGATCCATTGAAGCAAATCAAGTACCACTGAAGTACAGCCTTCAACACCCAACCCACAGAATTGGTCCAGGAGGATACCATGGTTGATAGTATCAAGAGCTGTTGAGAGTTCAAGTAGAATCAACAGAGTCACACTCCCCTGTCTCTCTCTTGATCAAGTTCATTCATCAGGGTAATCAAAGTTCAATTCAGTCCCATAACTAGACCTGAAAACGGATTGAAATGAGTCTAGATAATTGGTATCCTCCAAAAGTGGAGGATACTGCAACCAGCCCACCACACCCTCTCAAGACCCTTAGCTAAAAAGGGGGTATTAGCAAGTGGGGAGTAGTCATTGCAAACCATAGGGTCTACTGGGGGGTTCTTAAGGAGTGGTTGATTTACTGCTTCCTTACGAGCAGCAGACACCCCCCCCCATGTAAAGACACCCATGGTGAACCCACCCAGTCATATTCACCCCCATCCCTGGCTAGCTCTATTCAGCTACAAAGGACAAGGATCAAAGAGGGTACATTGCAGCAGTAACTGAAATTGCTCCCACACGATCAAGGAGGTGAAAGCATCTTACACCTCAACTGGATCTGCTACAACAACAGCAGCAAATTTGCTGAGATGACAAGTGATTTTCTTCAATGTGCTTTGCAAAAAGATAATAAAAGGTTCTTGAGGGGTCAAGGGAACCATTTCCAGGACAGTGTGCTAATAACCTTTACCACTCAGAAAAGCTATCATTTCTAATGATAGTCAATGAAGAGGTGAAAAACCTTGGCTTTCCAAAAGTGGGATTCTGATTCATTGCTAAATTGAATCAGGTGGCCTCTGAAGTGGTCCAAGCCAAATTGGGCTGTTAGTGTGTATGTATGTTTGTGAGCCTGCTATTGTGGGCATTGTTGTGTATGCGTGCATGAAAGAGACAGCGATAAAATGAGAACAAACTCACAAATGATATGACTGGCTGCTCTGGGAGACCTGCTAAAAAACAAACAAACATAGGATAGAAATTTGTAGCACCGCTAGTATAACTGTCTGGCAGTCTTCAATGTGGATGCACTTCTGGAATTAAAGACTCCACCAGGGAGTCTCCAATGAAAATAATATCATTCTCTGCCAGCAAAACTAGAAAGAACAATAATGGAGGGCTGCAGCATAGTTCAGTGCACAATAAATATATGTCTTGAACAGCTCTGTTGGGCCCTGTGTATGAAAGTTCCAGGCACCATGCAGTGTATTTCTGAGACACACAGCGCTTGCATTCAACAAGGACATCTATCAAAAGGGCTTAGCGACAACCATTTCACAATCTAGCTGGCCTCCCTCTTCCCTTTCCTAGAACCAGACTTGAATACGGACAGTATGGACGATATCATGTTTAGGCCCCTGAACTAAGAGAGGAAACAATCCCGGACAGGATCCTTGTAGGATTTCCACATACAGTGCTATTAACCCTTTGAATAGCAGGTGTTGGGGACAAACAGATATAGTAGTGACTATCATCAGCATCAGTATCATTCCAGCTGTTAGAAACATAATGCTGGTCTGGACAGATATTTGTCTGACCTGGCAAGGAAATTCTAGAATTGCCAGCTACAAGTAAATTGAATATATGTCTGTAACATTAAAACCAAATAAAAGGAGGAGCAAATGCAGTCCACCCCACCCCATATTGCCCAAAGATTTCAATGACCTTGTTTTAAATGCAACACTCTTATATGCTGCATTTGACCATTCTGAACAAGCAGAGAACATGACCATCTACATTCTCAGGTGGTGATTTTCATTCCTATTCAGGAGACAGAGGAACGTTATTCCCACTTGGGTTGTGCCTGCAATGTCAGGATTCAAATATTTGATTGAGTTGTCATACACACCCACAAACACAGACCTGTTTCTCTTGCCTTCCTCACTCAGTTAAAATCACTGGTGCAGTCTTCTTCCTGCTGCACTGTTCCCCCCCCCCCCCGGAGCAACATTATAAGGTCTAAGAACTTTTCTACATGAGGCTGTTAATTGCTTTCGATTTTGTTGCAGAATTGAGATCTGAGCTTTTTGTTTCCTGCTTTTCTGCTACATAACCTCTAGGTGGAGCTGTGTTGTAGCAGAATAGCACAAATACACAAGTACTTCTTTCACTTTCAGAAATAATACCCAATTTTCCCCACTCAAAAAAACAAAAACAAAAATGGGGAAGTGCCCTTAAAAAACTGAAGTGAAACTGGAGGATCACGACATCATCTAAAGACCCCATAAACAACCATGAGTAAGGAATCATGAGCGCACAATAAATACCTCACATTAAAAAGTTCTAAAACAGGGGTGGGGAAACTGTGGCCCTCCAGGTGTTGTTGGACTATAAACCCATCATCCCTGATTATCTGCCTTATCAGCTGGGGCTGATAGGAGTTGGAATCCAACAACATTTGGAGATCCAAAGTTTCCGCACCTCTGGCCTAAGACATCTTCTACTTTGTTTCTTTCCCCCCATTACACTAACTTCATCCCTCCCACCCCCACCCCACCTTAAAAGAGCTATTTACTGGGCTGAGAACACTTTAGGTGAAAAAAGAACAACCTGCCCCTGCCCCCCCATGATCCAGAAGGAATGGCAGCATTTAACTCTATGTTGCTTTTCCCTGCTTCCAAGCATACAGAGTGCTGCAGAGATATGGGGCTATATTCATCAACACAAACACATCCCTGGGGAATGCTTCAGAAATACAGGTCCTGGTTCACATACAGTCATATTCTTATTTTCTTAAGTTAATAGCTACAGTGTCTGTTGATGAGTTGTATGAGTGAATGAGCCATAGCAGATATAACACCACAGACTTAACTTTTATGTCACTTCAACCTATGGAAGCATGAACAGTGTGTGTTTTGGTAAGCGCTCTCTTTGAGTGCTTGCAAAACCCCTCAAGGGCTTTTGTGAGTCGTTTAATAGATCAGTTGAACAACAGAAACATGATTTGTTTCCCCTCCCCCTACAAGCATTTTGAAGGGTTGTTAGTAGGACAACTTCCTCACACAGAGGACCCACTTGCCCTACCCCATGGGTCCCTGCAAAGTGGAGAGGATATAAAATTGAGGAGCTAAAAGTGGAGAGGGAGGGGACACATGCAAGCCCAACAACCAACATCCTCGACTTCTCTGTCTTCAACCTTCCTGTGTTAAGAGAAGATCATCTGAAGGGGGCTTCTACTCACATTCACCTGAAGAAGTACCCTACAGACTTCCCACACACACACAGCAGGGCTCGGGACATTGGGGGCAGAGCTTGCATACATACACATGTTCCCTCCCTGCTCTTCGCCGAACACCTGCACAGAGCTAATGTCTCCATCATTTTGCTTAGAGAAGGTGTGGGTTACATCTGGGGAAAGGGGGCTGCATTGCCACTCTATATCCCACTGGTGATTGCTGCCTGCCCACTGCCACCCTGCTGCCAAATTTGCTGCTGAGATTGAGCATGGTGGCAGCACACACACCCCATTTTGTTTGAAAATAAGGTGCACCTTGCTTGAAACAAAATCACTGCTCTTTTGCCACTGCCCCCACCAACATTTGGGTGGCCACATTCTGCACCAGCTGAAGCTTTTGAATCAACTTCAAAGGCAGCCCCATGTATAGCACATTACAGTAGTCCAGCCTGGACAGCACTAGTGAACGGATAGCTGAGCCAAGGTCCGTCCTCTCCAGATAAGGCTGCCGCTGGTGTACCAGCCTGAGCTGGTAAAACACACTCCTGGACACTGCAGCTACCTGAGCTTCTGATTCCAAGACTAAGCACCTGGTAATTTAGGGGGATTGCAACCCCATCTAATACCAGTTGTAAACCTCCATCCAGAGTATGTGTGAACAAGGGGTGGACGAAAGTCCCTTACCTGTCGTCGAAGGCCGTTCGCGGTGGGGGGGAGGCGCTTCGCTGCTCCCCCCTCAAAGTTCAGGCCAAGGGGGGAGGCTTCCCGCCTCGCCCTGGCCAAAATTCAGGCCGGGGGGGAGGCTTCCCGCCTCGCCCGGCCGCGAACACGAAAGTTTTAAAAAAACCAAACCAACGCCCCCTGATAGGCTACATGACGATTCACGTAGCCTATCACGGCTAGATCTGCAAAGTCAGCCGTGATAGGCTATGTCAATCGTCACGTAGCCTATCACGGGTGACTTAAAAAAAAAAAAAAAGTGCGTACGCTAATGGCGGCCCCCATAGGGAGCCGCCATTCGCGTTCCTTATTTGGTCGCTGTAGTCTACGTAAATGTTTACGTAGACTACGGCAAAAATAAGGGCAACGCAAATAGTGTTGCCCTTATTTTCGCCGTAGTCTACGTAAATCTTTACGTAGACTACAGCGACCAAATAAGGAACGGGAATGGCGGTTCCCTATGGGGGCCGCCATTATCTGTACGCGCTTTTTTTTTTAAGTCACCCGTGATAGGCTACGTGACGATTGACGTAGCCTATCACGGCTGACTTTGCAAATCTAGCCGTGATAGGCTATGTGAATCGTCACGTAGCCTATCAGGGGGCATTTTTTTTTTCTTTCATTGGAATGGCGGCGGCGGCAGCCGGTCGAAAGACCGGCTGCCGCTCCCGCCCTGCTCGAACACCCGCCGAACCGCCGGCCAGACCCGCCGCCGGGAGGGACATTTGGCGAAGGTAAGTCCCGTCCCGGGGGGGGTGCGGGGGCCGGGGGGGGGTCGGAGGATTTCTCCCCGAAACTTGTTCGGGGGGCCGAACACGTTGGCGCTCGGCCCCCCGAAGTTTCGGGGAGAAATTCTCCGCCATCCCTAGTGTGAACAGAATGCTGGACTAGATGAACCTTTGGTCTGATCCAGCATGGCTCTTCTTATGTCCTTATGCCTATTCCTGATGCCGGCCCTGGCCCAGACATTGATGTTGGGATTCCAAGATGTTTCAGGAACGACTGCATTGAATGCTTGGGGGTTGGGGTGGATTCACAGGCTATTATTTCTTGACCATGACGTTTCAAAATTCACCTACAGAGATAACAGTCTTCCCACTGTTTCTATCATCCCTTAATCCCAGCATCAAAGAGGTGTCAAGAGCCCTTGAGATTTCCAGGACTTGGATAGCCCCTTTGGTACAACTCAACATGTGATTCACCCTTTGAAAGGTTGAAGTGAGCTGAGAGATTGTTAACTCAAGATAACTCATTGTGTAATTCTGATTCATTACGATGCAGCTTATGCCGAAAGTGTTGCTCGTGGATGGATGACAATTTAGGTTGTGACTCATTATCAATCCAAGGGCATGTACCTTTGCAATCCTCTTTGACTTCCAGGGTTTTGTTTGTCCATTTTATTTATTTATTTGGCAAAACACTTTGGTTGATTGTGCCAATAATGTTTGGACATGGCTTCTAGAATGATGCAGTGTGGATATCTCCCTGCAGTAATAGGCAGGTCATCAGTGATGTAAGCAGAACACAAACCAGAAATAGAATGTGCGGGGTGGGGTTGGGGGCAGCATTTATTTATTTATTTATTTTTAACTGTATTTCCCACTGTTCTCCTGTCTTGCAAGGGTCCTCCGTTATTCCTCACAACTACCCCACAAGGCAAGTTAGGCTGAGGGTCAGTGACTGGGCCAAAGTTACCCAGTGAGCTTCATGGCTGAGATGAGACTAGAACCTGGATCTCCCCAATCCTAGTTCAACACTCTAGCCACTATACCACACTGGCTTTGGACTAAAACAGATCAAAATCAAACATGGTAGTTCTCCAAATATAGGATTTTGCATGTTTCTACTGAACTTGTGTCATATAGCCACAATACTGATATTGTGTCATATAACCATGGGGGAAATATAGACATCTTGTGGTTTATAGTGAGATCTCAGTGCAAGCTCCAGGATTTGGGGAATCCACACTCAAGTCAAGATATTCTCAGTGGTCTCTCCTAATTTGCAAGAGATGGACGAACAAATTAATCTAATATATAGCTGTTGTTTTAATGCAAGTAACATCAGCCAAGTAGTGGAGGGGGGGTTAATGGGTTCAGAACATGCATGGAGAGGGAATTTTACCCTTTTCTTCCATGCTGTATTCTTGAAGAAAATTGCCTTCCTGAACTGGACATTTGCTGGCTGGGTGGGGGGAGAATCTCTCATTGGAGCCAAGCATTTGCAACGCCTTTGTGTGACATAGCATCAGTCCAGGGGCATTGGTGGAGGGGGAAAAAAAGATGGTTGCACCATAGTTCATAAATAATAAATTTATCTGTAATTATGTTGTCATTAATTAACTATTAGTTAATGAGAGAAACCCTTAAAAAAGCCAACCCTTGTCAAAGTAAGCCCTTCCTGGGGCAATTATTATTTTAGGTGGTGGTGGTGGTGGTGGTGAATTTATTTATTTTACCACCTCCAAAAATGTATTTTTTTTACCCTACTTGTGTTTTGTTTTTGTACTGTTGTTATTTTCCAGAGAGGGGAAAGATTAAAAAAATAAAATCAGCTCGGCTTCAATTGTCATGCTAACAACTACCTCATCTTACAGCAGAAATAGGCATTTTGATTGGTGCAAGCTTATTCATGGATTTAAGATATCACTCCTTGTAGGCATAGCAACAAGAAAGCTGGTCAAAATGACCAAAGAGAAACATGGAGCTTTTTTTCCCCCAGTGTACTGATAAGATGAAATCGGCAGTTCAGCCTAATGGGTTAAAAAAGAAAGAAAAGAAAAAAAAGGAACAGTGTGACACTTGGAGGCACACTGGAAGGTGTGTAGCCTAACATATGTTCTCTCAAATGCTTGCACAGCCTGCACACCTTCATGTTTGACACAAGCACACCAACTGCACTAGTGACAGCTGTTTTGAAGAAGAATGGCCAGAGGCAGGTGGAGACTTTTACATTAACAGCTACGAAAACTCCTATTTCAGTTACCTCCTTGCCTAAGCTTGATAGAAGCCACTTCTTAAATTCACCTCAGGCAAATATGGTGAAATAAGAATAGGCACTCTTTGGAGAAATCCCACTCGGTTCAGCTCCTGCCACCTTGAGTTTAGTACTTTGGTGAACACTCTCTTTTACAAGACTGGCCATTTGTTCTAAGCCTGAGGGCAATTTCAATTTCAGACATTAGTGAGGGGTAGGAAGAAAGAAGGTGAGGGAGAGAGAGAGAGAGAGAGAGACTTACTGAGTAGAAATGTGTCAAGATGGGGTTCGATCAGCCAGACTTAACGTGGAAGTCTTGGAGCAAGAAGAAAACTGAGCAGGGAAACCATTTTATCTTTCAGTGTAAGCATGGCTGGAGCATGAGAAATTTCAAGGGGGGGGAATCATCTCAAATTTCAAATACATTAATTTATTTTAAATGGTGACATACAGTATTTTAAAAGCACTGTTCATTTGTTGGTTTGTTTTTCACCCTGCCTTTTCACAAAGCAAATGGCACTCACGCTGAATAACCATCATAGGAACTAAAAATAAAATTAAAATTGGTTAAAACAATAATAAAACAAGGTCATGAAAGCACTTAAAAAAAAAAAAGCAACAGTAGCATAAAAAAGATCACCCAGCCCAACAGACCAACTTACATGCCAAATACCTGCTTAAATAAAAACACCTTTGCCTGCCCTCTGGATAGCAGAGACGGAGCTAGCCTAGCCTCCCCGGCATGGAGTTCCACAGTATGGAAGCAGCCACCAAGAAGGCCCTCTCTCACAACACCACTAAATGCATATCTGATGCTGGTGGTATTGAGAGAAGGACCTCCTTGAAAGATCTTAAAACTTGGGCAGGCTCATATGGGAGAAGGCAGTCTTTCTACCTTCTAACCACTTATTTTGGGTTACTTTTTATAACTCATAATAATTACAGCAAGGTCATTCACAGAAGAGTGCATTTCCTTTTCTCTTTTCTTCCTCAAACTAATAGTTTTGTGCCATCTGGCATGCTTATGTAGCACACCCACCCATTTACTTGCTTACCTCAGGGGTGTACAACCTTTTCTGTCTGGAGAGCTGTGTGAGGTTCTGGGATGCCAGGGGCCACACATACATGCACACACATGTGCACACACACCAAACATTCTCACACTCACACAACATCCTTCTCAAAGTCACCCCTGCAGCAATACATCTTGGTCTTGCAGAAACAATGTCAGGTTACTAATGCCCTCTCATCACCCCAGATCATGAAAAAAAAGAGAGGAAAAAACACTCTAGGAAAAAGCTCTATGGTTCTGTCATATTGCTGTAAGCTGCCTTGGGAGGGCTTCTGCCCTGAAAGGAGGACAAGAAATATTTTAAATAAATACAATAGATCAGGAACCTTCTTAGACCATCCCAGAACGTAGGCAGGAACCTTCAACCACTGCTTCTTGGGATGCTCTAAGAATGAGGACCCTGCTCTATTGTAGAATCTATAGAGCCTTTTCCTACAGCCTTTTCCTAAAGCCTTCCCGCTCCTCACTATTTTATTGGTAGCTACAGATGCTGGGGGTCTGGGCTTTACCAGACTGGGCTTGGGGAGTCACCTACAGCCCATGGTCTGCACTTTTTGCACCCTTGGTGTAGAGGAAATACCCTGGAAGACCTTTGTATATCAAGGAGATAGTGTGACATGCTACAACTGCTTCTTTTATGTCTGAAACTCCCGTGAGACCTTAAAAAAACAGGTACCCTAGGCCTCTTTAACAGCATTCTAGCTTCTTGGCATGACTCCTTGTTCTTCAAACAAGTTAGGGTGGTATGGCCTGGGAAGGCAGGGAGGATCTCTTTGGCTACTGTCCCCCCACTAATATAGCTTATATTTTGGGTAAGATGAACAAAATGCCTAGACATCATGAGACCATCACCACTAGGGATGGACGGAACACTTACCTTCCATTCTGTTCTGTTTCCTTGGGGGGGGAGGCGCTCCATCCCTCCCCCCGGAATCCTCGACGGGGGGGGGGCGATCCAGTCCTCCCCTCTGGAATCCTGCCCAGCCAGCTCCGCTCCGCGGCCAAGCCGCGGAGCCGCCGGCCAGCTCCACCTGCCTGCAGCCAGACATCTTGCCACTGGGCAGCCCTTCGTAGCCTATTTACGTAGCCTATCATGGCAGGGGGAAAAAAACCCAGCGTACGCAAATGGCGGTAGCCGCTGCCATTTGCGTATGTTGGGTTTTTCCCCCCCTGCCGTGATAGGCTATGTAAATACTTATGTAGCCTATCACGGCGGGGGGGGGGGGAAATCCAGTGTACGCAAATGGCGGTAGCCACCGCCATTTGCGTATGCTGGGTTCCCCCCCCCACCGTGATAGGCTATGTAAATACTTACGTAGCCTATCACGGCCTCTGCAGGGATGCAAATGGCATCCTTGCGTTAGCCATAATAGGCTACATAAGTATTTACGTAGCCTATCACGGCTACGAAGTAGAAGCGAATGGCGGCTGCAGGACGGCCGCCATTTGCAAAGCATTTCTCACACCTTTTGTGTGTTGGGGGTGGTGGGGACTTCATCCCACATGCCTTTCGTGGGTTGGGGGGTGGGGGCTTCGTTCCGTGATGGATTTCGGGGGGCCGAATGCACTGGCATTCACCACAGGAGTGATTGATTAGGGAGCTGTGAAAGACAGCACATAGACATGGGGGATTTTGAGTATCTAAGTCCCTCCAGAGTGCCACTCAGTGGATCTTCAGCGTAGACCAGGACTGCGGAGGTGCTGAGAGTGGGGCCAATTGGAGTTTCTCCACTGTCATTACCTGGGGTCCTGACAGCAGAACGGGGGAGTAAGATATTCTGCTTAGTTTTGCTTTATACTTTATAGTTTATACAGTTAAGTTTCATATGCTTAACTGTAATACTCTGTCTGCTATAATTAATACAGCGTTTTGACACTTACTCCCTTGTGTAGTCATTGCTCTGAATCCAGAAAAGAACCTATCTGCCTTTGGCAAAACACTTGGCTTACGTTGATAAAACAAGAACAAACAACTTTCCCCCATCATTGGCTGTGTGGTGCTGATGCTGAAGGGGAGTATCATTCCAGGATCTGGGAATAGAGCAAAGTTGAATTCAGGATGGGAAGGAGTTTCCACTTCCAGGACACAATACTCACCTTTTTCATGGCCATCACCATCTGTTTGTGTCATCTTAGTGGCAGTGGTGTAACACTCCCCATTGCTGCCTGTTAGCTGCCATTTTTTCCATTTTTCCTACCCAGAAGACTCCAGAGCAGGGTTTCCCAAGCTTCGGTCCTCCTATGTTGTTGGTCTGTTTAGCGCTTTAAAGACTGAAAACAACACTTTATATTGTGCCTGGAAAAAGACAGGCAGTCAGGCCAAGGAGAAAATGTAGCTGGTAAAGAATTGGTGTAATTATGTCCTGACCATCCTTCCCCCAGTAGGGATGGGTGTGAAATTTACTCTATCAAGGTTTGTTTTTGAGATTGTTTTCATGGATTTACCTGACCCATACTGTCCAGAACTGCATGCATAAACACATCTTGAAGTCAGAAATCTATATATTTCCAGGCTTATGATAGGTTCTGTGAAAGAAAAAAAGTGCATCGAACAACATGCACTCATTTGAAAAAAAAAGTGCGAAAATCATGTGTACAATTCTAAAATGCACACAAATATATTTGAAAAATGCACATGAAAACATGTAGATTTTTTTTTCCCTTAAAAAAACCCCAATTGCATGGAAGTAGCACAGAATGGACATAGAGGTGCGAAGAGGAAGAAGTCCACAGAAATGGACATGGCAGATCTGCCCACCCCTAGCCCACACAAGCATTCTTGCTGCCCCACTTTGTACCAATGGAAGTTTCTGAACCGTCTTTAAAGGCAGCTCCACCCAGAGTGCATTGCAGTAATCTGGACTGGATGTAACCAGGGTGTGTATCACTTAGGCAAGATTGCTTCCTCTAGATTTATGAACATGTGGATTAGAGGCAAGCTCCATCCACTCTGAGATTTAACGTCTAGCCCCTGGGATTAGAGCTGAACCCTGAAGAATGCCATCTCCAGCAGTTCACTCCAAAACAGCCTTACCCAAACATGGATTCTCAATTTCTCAGATGCTGCTGGATAAAACTCCCAAGTTTATGTATTTATGTGTAAAGATAGAACTCAAAATATCCGCTGTAAAGCATGTGCTCTACCACAGAGCTATGGTCCCTCCCCTAACTCCAGAGCAGAAGCTTTGTTTGGGCCGAGACTAGGAAAATATGGATTGTGTAAAATCCATTACGTCTGTGTTTTGTCAGGTGCCTTTCATTCCATCGTCCACCCATCAATGGAATCAGATTTTTTTTCCTTCTGAATTTGTGCAGGTGTGCATTTGTGCAAATTTGCACTTGCAAAAATGTGTGAATTCCCCCAAATGTGCAATTTCCCCCATTTTCATGCTTTAGCCTATAAGGGGAAAATGTGCCATTTTTTTATTGCATATTTTTCTTCTACCAAAATTCAGGAAAATTAGAAAACCAGTCGGCAAGTCCACAGGATCCACCTGACAGGGAGGAATCTGGTCCTCTGTGGAATCCAAGGGTCAGATTCATGAAAATCCTAACTCATTTAGTTTCATTGTGGATTTCTCCAACATCCCTAGATGAGATCCTACACTGTATAAATAATACTTATCAAGCATGCTCACTGGAGTGAGAGCATCCACGGCCCTAACTTTCTTCATCCTTGTCTATGGGGTGCCATAGACTTGATGAGATTGAAATGCTGCCCCTTTGCCTAGATTCCTATCCACCAATCTGAGCTAGCTACTTCCAGTTTTCCTCCGAGAGCCCCAGCTCCACTCTGTATGCTCTCTTTTAATAGAAATATTGGATACTGCATCCCCAGAGAAGCTTGGAAAGCTTGCAGTTAAATGGAAAGTATAATAAACTTGAACCTGTGTCTTGCTGAGCCTGAAAAGCATATCATGTGAGTGTTATAAATAAAATATAAATGGTACGGGTAATGGAATAGGGCTGCCTTAACTTTGCTTTCCTGTCCTCATAAAATCCGGCATCCTTAGAAGAAGAGAAAGCAAGTAAGGAGTTATTTTTTGTGTGTATGTGCATTTTAATGTCACCTATTAAAGTATATTTAAGTGAATAAAAAACAAAACAAAAAACAAAACAACAACAAAACCCAGCCTGAACTATAATTATTTAAACCAAACTACTTGGATATAAGCCACATCTTTGTCTCGCTGTCATTAAATGCAAGCACTTTGGCTTCTCACTGGGATGTGGTTCAGGCTCCGTTAAATGTGTTTGGGAAAAACAAAACAAAACATGATATGTAGAATCATAGATAGATATGCAACCCAAACCTCTGAAACTCACCATCGTTGTTCCTTGTCGATCCCCATCATTCATGATGGATTCAAATGTGTTTTTTAACTTTGTAGAAGATTGTGTCCATTTTGAGCTCTGTAGGGAAAGCTTAAGCACTATGTATGTCCAAAATACATCCCCTTGCCATTAGTTTGGGTTTCTCTCCATTTCTCAGTTTTCCAATCTTAAATTGGGTTTGTCTCAAACACTGAAAATTTTTTGAGTCTTAAGTGCAGTTAGTTCATCCTGAACCGTTGAGAATCTTTTTAAAGGTCTGCATGAAAATGCACAGGCATTTTTTGTGCACGTATCTCCTAATACATTCATTTTGTATGTACTTTTCCTAAGATACACATTTTTGCAAACAAGTTTTCTAATGCAATGCATTTCTGAACATTATTTTCCCTAATATATACATTTTATATGCATTATTTTGATTTTATATGCATTATTTTGCAACTCCATTGCAAAATCCAGAGAAGTGTGGCTTCCAAAGGATAACTGATTTTCAATTTGCACAATGGTTCGGGAGTGAGAAATTAGGTAAGTTCACATTATGTTGTGAACTGATTGAATTTCTCCCCATCCCTACTTGCCCTGAGAGCGGGTATGTGCTATGTTAGTCAGGCTCAGGGCAAATGCTGAACACTATAAACTGCTCTGGGATAGTACATTATCATCTGTAGCCACATTTGAAAAAAAGCCCTGAACAGTGACTTAGGCCTAATTCACACATCCAGACACATAACTTGACTTCTCTACAGTTGATTACTGTACATTTGGGGCTGGGGCATGTTCATCACTCAATGGCACAGTATACCAATGACTAGCATGCACACATTGGCTATTGCACAACTAAAAGTGCAAAGAGAAAGCTTCTGTATCTCCATGCCTTCCCTCAAACACAAATTATTATCAATGGGATCAGCTCACAGAGTAATCAAATATTCAGTAATCAATCAAGGGCTTGACATGCAGGTGTTAACCTGACCCTGCTCAGTGTGTCAACACTGATTGGAAGGCATTGTTCATGAGGGATATGAAGAGGGGTATGAAAAAGGGATATGAAAGTTCTGTCTGTGACTCTAATTAGTTATCACAGAGGAATTCAATCTTTATGAATTCCCATATGAATGGATCTGATCCCAATTTCCTAGACTACTGTGCAAATTGGAATTTAGTCATCCAATGGCTTTTGCATTTCCCAATGCTCTGATGCATGCGCTCTCTCTTTCTCTCTCTCTCTCTCTCCGTGTGTGTGTGTGTGTACATTTGTTTAAAATTGTGTGTATTCAGAGAGAATAAATTTAAAAATGTATGTAAAAAGTGTATTTAAATTTTAAAAAATGCAAATATGACGACTAACACAGAAACAGGATGGAAGAGACTTATGGATCAACACACGCAAAAGTGACATGGCCCAGAAATAAGACTGATTCATCTTCCTCTAGGTCTTATATCTGACTGGCCATTCACATAAAAATAATTTCATGTTGAGTTTATCAAGTGATAAAAATGCATGTGTGAACCATCCTTTATCACCTCATCAAAAAGAAGCATGAAATGTGCCCTGGGTTAAACAATCTGTAAAATGGCAGATGTTTCCAAAATGTAAAAAAAATTGACATTTGACAAAAAACATTTGAAATTTGACAAAACAAATGTAAAAAAAAGACCAAAAATCAATGCTTTTTGATTGCTTTATCACAAAGGTATTCTAAAGACTGTGTGTGTGTGTGTGTATGCGCGTGCGCGTGCATACACATCCAAAGCAACACAACAGCGAAGCAAAAAGGAGGCTTTGGTTCCATTATGGGTGTAGTCAGTCTTAAGGTAATATATATAAGAAAGATAGAAAGACTAACAACAGAGAATTAAAAAAAAAAAACTATTTTGAGCTAAACTTTTTGGCTTCCGCCTAGGGATGTCAGAGAATTCCGCCACGGATCTCAGTGAGGCTGAATGCCAGTGCATTCGGCCCCCCAAAATCTGTGGCGGAACGGCCTGCCACCCCCCCTCCGCCCCCCTGAGGATCCCCCCGGGACAAGACTTACCTGGGGCGGATGTTCTGGGCGGCAGCGGCTCCGGCAGCGGTGGCTGCGGCGGCTGGTCTTCTGACCAGCTGCTGCTGCCGCCATTTGCAATATTGTTGTGTTTTGTTTTCTTTTTACAAGACGTGATAGGCTACGTAAAGATTTATGTAGCCTATCATGGCTGGGTAAAAACAAACAAACCGTGTACGCAAATGGCGGCGGCTATGGCCGCCGCCATTTGCGTTCCTTATTTTTGGCCGTCTTAGTCTACGTAAATATTTATGTAGACAATGATGGCGAAAATCAAGGGGAATGCAAATAGCGTAGCGGGCGCTATTTGCGTCCCTTTTTGATTCACCGTTTTAGCGAATCAAACGGTGAATCAAAAAGGGACGCAAATAGCGCCCGCTACGCTATTTGCGTTCCCCTTGATTTTCACCGTCATAGTCTACGTAAATATTTACATAGACTAAGACGGCCAAAAATAAGGAATGCAAATGGCGGCGGCCGTAGCCGCCGCCATTTGCATACGCAGTATTTTTTTGTTTTACCCAGAGCCCTCTGCGGCCGGAAATCCAGCTGCGGATGGCTCTGGCCTGGGCCTGGCCGGCTGCTCCGCGGAGCTGCCACGGAGCACAGCCGACCGTGGAGGATTCCGGGGGAGAGGAACGGATCACCTCCCCCCCCGTCGAGGATTCCGGGGGGAGGGACGGAATGCCTCCCCCCCACCATTAACATAATCCGCGGAAAGGTAAGTGACTTTCGTACATCCCTACTTCCGCCCTCATTCAGTAGCTGTGCTCTGTGTGGGTGTGGGTGTGTATAATTTCCACCCAAAGTTTATATGTGCCTTTTGGGATGACTTGCAGAAACTTGGATGCACTTTTCCAACTTTTATTTTTGTTTGTTTGTTTGTTTTTAAAAAATGCTTGTCTATTGTGCAAAAACGACATAGTGCTGAGGGTATCATTTTGGAATTTTCTCCTGTAATGGTTATGTTATGATAAATTTCAGCAATAAAAAAGGGCCATTTGGGTGTCAATTTTCCATTTAGCCATGCCAGCAAAACTTTAGTAAATGGCAGCTGGAAAGAGATGAGGCAAGGCCACAGGAAGTCTTACAGCGATGGCTTTGCAGTGAAATGTCTTGCACTTGGTTTTCTGAAATCCATCTTCTCTAAAGTGATTGTCCATTGACACATTGTGCCTCTCACCTTTGTACTGATTTTCTTCACAAACTCTTCAATAGATTCAATTACATGCAGAAAGTCCCAGCTTCAATCCCTGACACCTCCAATTAAGAGGATTAAAAAGAGCAGGTAGGGAAAGACCTTTGTACCCTTTCAGGGTAAGGGTCTTTGTACTTTCAAGGGACTTCAAAGCTTTACTAACACATTACAGTTTACCTGCAACTATGGATGTATGTGAATTTCAATTCTGGTCATAAATCATGCAAAAATGTCCAATTTGCCATCCTGAATGCAAATGCAAGCAAGGTAGGGATGTACGAAACACTTACCTGGTTCCATTCCGGGGCATCTACAGTGGGGGGGAGGCATTCCGTTTCTCCCCCCAGAATGCTCCCCAGCTGGCTCCAAGTCATGGCGACTCCGCGCAGCTGCCGGCCGGGGCCAGCCGCAGCCAGAATTCTGGCCGCTGCCGGGCTGCTGCAGCTGCAAATGGCGGCCACTACACCGGCCACCATTTGCGTGGCTACCAAGCCGTGATAGGCTATTTAAATACTTTACATAGCGGCTGCCATTTGCACCCCTACTCTTTGCCATGACAGGCTACATAAGTATTTACATAGCCTATAATGAAGAAGGGCAGCCACGCAAATGGCGGCCTCTACAATGGCCGCCATTTGCGGCCGCAGCAGCCCGGCAGTGGCCGGGAGACCAGCCGGAGCTGCCGCTGCATCCGCCGCTGCCTGAGCCGCCAGAGCCGCCGCATCCCCTGCCAGGTACTCTCCGTCCCGGGGGGATTCTGTGGGGTGGCGGGGGGGGGGCGTTCTGCCATGGATTCTGGGGGGCTGGAGTCCATGGCAGAATTCTCTGACATCCTTAAAGCAAGGGCATTTCATTTCAAGAAACAATTGCAAAGTCTTTTTGTTATTTTGATGGTTTCTTTGGCAGAAACTCATACAAAACCAGTACATCCAGGTGACTGCACCAAAAGGCTGTCAGAGGTATATAGCATGCATTTTGCATGCAAAAAGTCCCAGGTTCAGTCCCTGGCATCTCTATGTAGTACCAGAAAAGATGGAGTGGCCATATCTCAGTGGTGGAACCATGCTTTGCATGCAGAAGGTCCCAGGTTTGATCCCCAGCATTTCCAGGTAGGGCTGGAAAAATTCCTGCCTGAAACCCTGGTGAGCCACTGCCAGTCAATGGCAACTAGGGATGATGTAAAATCCGCTCCGTCTGGGTTTCATGGATTGTCAGGTGCCTTTTTGTTCTCTCATCTGCTCACAGATAGGGATGGGCGGAACGCTTACCTCTGGGTCTGGGTGGGTGTCCGCGGGGGGGAGGAGGCGATCTGTCCCTCCCCCTGGAATCCTAGCCAGCCGGCTCTGCTCCACAGCAATTCTGCGGAGCCGCTGGCTGGCTCTGGAGCACCAGCAATACGGCTGCCATTGATTGCCATATTGCTGGCTGGGCGGATTGACTGTGGATGCAAATGGCATCCACGATGCCATTTGCGGCCCTAAAGGTCTTAGTTTAAGCTAAATGCAGCCATTTACGGCTGCATTTAGCTTAAACTGAGACCTTTACGGCCGCAAATGGTATCGTGGATGCCATTTGCGTCTGCAGTCAATCTGCCCAGCCAGTGATATGGCAATGACAGCCGTATCACTAGCGCTCTGGAGCTGGCCGGCGGGGTGGATCCGGCTGGTGAGGATTCCTCCAGGAGGCGGAGGTAAGTCTTCCAATCCTCCACGGACTCCAGGGGGGCAGATTCTTTTGAATCCAGCCTCACTGGGGTCTGTGGAGGATTTCTCCCCCATCCCTACTCACAGACGGATATGAATATTTTTTTTCAGCATGCAGAAAAATACGCAAATAATTATGTAAGTATTTACATAATTTACCTTAGTACATAGCATGTAGCTTATTGTCCCCCATTCCATTCAATGTTTCCTCAATAGAAACCTATGTATTTTCCTGCGAATTTATATGCGTAAATTATTGGAAAGTAAAAGAATCATCGGAAAGTCCACAGACTCTGCGCGGCCTGAAGGGGGCGCTCCACAGCAGATTCTGCAGGTCGGAGTCTTAGAAATCCGAGCTCATTTTAGTCCATCTCGAATTTCTCCAGCATCCCTAGTGTCAACAATACTAGGCTTACATGGACCAATGGTCTGGCTGTAAAGCAACTTTCTATGTTCCTATGCTTGTCTGAGACCCAGGGGGACTACTGCCAGTTGGGAAGGGAATACTGATCTATATTGATGAATATGTGAGCTGATATAAGCATACCTCAAATGACCAGCCACGGTTTTTATTGGCATTCTGTTTTTAATAATTTTAATATGCTGTTCTAATCTTTTCTCTCTTTTTTTTTTTACCAGTGTACATCTTGTGTTCACCGCTCCAGAATCTGTTTGGATGGGAAGCAGTATATAAATGTTGTAAATAAATAAGTAAATAAATATAAGGCTGCTTCCTATTTTCCAACATGCCATGTGCCTGGGATAGCTAGGCAGACAGTTGTGTCACCAGATTACCAGCCAGCCAGCAGCCAGCGCGCATGCACATGCACGCACACACACACACACACACACACAGATAAAGAGAGAACTTCCCTTAGTGACAAATTGCCCAGACTAAGGGAATGCACCTGATCTGGGCACCTCATAGAAAACAATGGCATAGATTTCTTTTCTGGTATCACATGATTTGTGGAACCATCGGGTTCCACAGGGCTCTACTTTATCCCTCATGCTGTTTAACATATCCATGAAACTGCTGGGGGAGGTTATCCAGAGGTGTGGGCTGAGGTGCCATCAATATGCAGATGACACCCAGCTCTACCTCTCTTTCTCATCAAACCCAGGTGAGGCAGTGGCTGTTCTAAATCAGTGTCTGAGCATGGCAATGGACTGGATGAGGGCCAATAAACTGAAACTCAGTTTAGACAAAATGGAGATACTGTTAGTGGTTGGTTCATCTGCCGGATAGGTGATATTCAACCTGTTCTGGAGGGGGTTGCGCTCCCCCTAAAGGATCAGGTTCGTAGTTTGGGGGTGCTCTTGGACCCAGAACTGTCACTTGAGGCACAGGTGAACTCAGTGGCATGGAGCACTTTTTTATCAGCTTAGGCTGTTATACCAACTATGCCCATATCTGGACAGAGATGGCCTAGCTACAGTTATCCATACTCTGATAACTTCTTGTCTGGATTTAGGGATGGCGGAGAATTTCTCCACAAATCTCTGGGAGGCCGAATGCCAACGCATTTGGCCCCCTGAAATTGGTGGAGAAATGGTCCGCCCCCCCGTCCCGCCCCGGAATGGGACTTACCTTTGTCGAATGTCCCTGGCGCTGGCGGCTCCTGGCAGCGGGGTGGCGGCGGGGCGGTAGCGGCGGTGGCGGCGGCCGGTCTTCTGACTGGCTGCCGCCGCTGCCATTTCCCAGTAAAAAAACAACAACAACAACAAACGTGATAGGCTACGTAAAGATTTATGTAGCCTATCACGGCTAGATTAAAAAAAAACACTGTGATAGGCTACGTAAATCCTTACATAGCCTATCACGGCTGACTTTGGGGGGGAAAAAAGCGCGTACGCAAATGGCAGTGCCCATGGGTGCCGCCATTTGTGTTCCTTATTTGGGCACGTGTAGTCTACGTAAACATTTACGTAGACTACGGCGAAAATAAGGGCAACGCAAATAGCGTTGCCCTTATTTTCGCCGTAGTCTACGTAAATGTTTATGTAGACTACACATGCCCAAATAAGGAACACAAATGGCGGCACCCATGGGCGCCGCCATTTGCATACATGCTTTTTTTTTTTTTTCCAAAGTCATCCGTGATAGGCTAGGTAAGGATTTACTTAGCCTATCATGGCTGACTGCAGGGACGCAAACGGCGGCGGCTATGGCCGCCACCATTTGCATCCCGGCAGGAGACGAGATTTGCGGCTGGAGGGATGGGGTGCCTCCCCCCCAGCCAGAATTTCGGCAGGGAGGGATGGGGCTCCTCCCACCCCACCCAGAATTTTGGGGGGAGGGACGGAGCGCCTCCCCCCCACCACGAAGCAAGCTGCGGGATAAGGTAATGGACTTTCATCCATCCCTAGATTTTTCTGCTGTGGCACCCCAACTATGGAATGAATGAGCTCCCTAGTGAGGTTCACCTGGCACCTACATTGTATTTCTTCCGGCGCCAGGTGAAGACCTTTTTATTTCCCCAAGCATTTTAGCATTTTAGCTTTCTAGACTTTTAGCTTTGCTGTTTTAAATCTGTATTTTAAATCTCTGCATTGCTACTAGGTTTTATTCTGGTTTTATTCTGGTTGTATTGTTATACTGTGGTTTTAATGTTTTTATATTTTATATTGTTTTACTGTGTGCTTTTTGGTTTTAATTTTTGTGAACTGCCCAGAGAGCTTCGGCTATTGGGCAGTATAGACATAGAAATATATAAATACATACATACATACATACATACATACATACATAATTTCCATGAACAGGAGGATTCTGGAATATGGTCCTGGCTTGTAATCCCTGCAATTCCCTCATCTGACCAGCAGCTCTGGTGGTGCAAGGAAATAGTGCCTGTCTGGTGAGACTTCCAGTTCAGGCAATTGCCATTACCAAAGTTGCCATACCAAAATTATTAAAGTGCAATCACCTTGCAGATTAATCTCAACAGCTGCCACAGTCAGCATCAAAACTCCATGTTTTTGTACAGTAGTGTGGGCATTAGAAAGGTGAATGAGACGAATGCATTGGAAGGGTGAGGAGGATATACATTTTCTAAAATAAATAAATCCATGTACATTCAAAATCCATACTGAAATGTAAACAGCACTGTTGGCTGTTAGCATTTTCAATATATTATTTGCTGCTTTTATTGAATTATGGGCTACTACAGATTTAGCAATACGAAATATGAAACAGCATCTTTGCTTCCTGATCCTTTGTTTTTCTCCCTGTGTGTGTTTCTCCATTTCCTGAAAGCCAGTCTAGTTATAAGCTCTAGTTTTAGGCATATTTCCTTTTCTTTTGTCACCACAAGTAATTTTGACCTTCCTCTTTCAGAAGTTCTGTCTCCATAAAATAAAGTGTGTTTCTTCTAAAAAAAAGCTGCATTCCCCTTAAAGAGCTAACCTCCGTGTCCAGCTGTCTAGAAGTCTGCAATCTTGCACAGTTGTCCGTGGAAGCCACACAAAGCAAAATGTCAGTCTGACATGCACCAGAGGCACAGTGCCTAGGGTCTGAGCTGCTTCCGCTGTAGGAATGGCGGAGAATTCTGCTACAGACTCCAGTGAGGCCGGATTCTTTAGAATCCGCCACCCCCCCTCCCGGAGTCTGTGGTGGAACGGACCACTCCCCTCCGCCACCACACAAAATTCTCCCTGGATGGACCCTACCTGCCGCTGGCCAGGCCGGTCCGTCTGCTGCCGTCTGCTGCCCCAGTCTGTGGCCGCAAATGGCGTCTGGCGTAGCAGACGCCATTTGCACCCCTGCTTTAGCTGTGATAGGCTATGTAAATATTTACGTAGCCTATCACGGCAAAGAGCAGGGGCGCAAATGCCGTCTGCTAGGCCATTTGCATCGCTGCTCTTTTCATGATAGGCTATGTAAATATTTACGTAGCCTATCACCACTAAAGCAGGGACACAAATGGCATAGCAGATGCCATTTGCGTCCCTGCTCTTTGCCGTGATAGGCTACGTAAATATTTACATAGCCTATCACGGCTAAAGCAGGGACACAAATGGCGTCCGCAACGCCGGATGCCATTTGCAGCCGCAGACAATGCAGCGAACGGAAGTCCGGCTGTATAAGGGCCTGGCCGGCAGCTCTGCAGACCTGCCATGGAGCAGAGCCGGCCAGGGATGAATCCGGGGGGAGGGACAGATTGCCTCCCCCCCACCACGGACGCCCCCAACCAGAAGGGTGAGTGGGGTTTGTACACCGCTATTTGGCTGAACCTTCTCTCAAGGTATGCTGGGTTGCCTGTGGTCTGTCTGTGACCTTGAGCAAAGCTGCATCCCTTGCTTGTACCATTCTCCACATAAGGATGCCTAGACAAATGATGAGATTTCTACCTTTGATTCATGGATATCTTTGACATGCAAGCAAGAACATGCTTATAGGTATGCTTCCAAAATCCCCTAATCCAGATTTCTTGTTTTGGAATTCTGAATTAACTAGCCTTAGTTAATGGGTATTCCCATATGTGTGTGTATATATGAAGTTTGGACAGAGCACCACATATATGTAGGATTTTTTTTAAAGCAGCGTTCAGTTTCTTCATATCTTTCCCCCACTGTTGTATTATCAGTGTGTGTGTGTGAGTGTGTGTGTGTGTGTGTGTGTGTGTGAGAGAGAGAGAGAGAGAGAGAGAGAGAATGCACTGGTAAAAACACTGCACCATAAAGCACATTTGATGTGACGCGTGCATGAATCCATTAAGGTCATTTTTGTGTAGAGCTTTGCTGATATGCAGGTTCATTTCTATATGTTAGGGGCAATGTCAGTTGATCAGCAACTGTGCATACTAATCTCCCATTGTGCACATTCAGCAAGCCTCATGGGGAAAATATGTACATAATCTGTCCATGGAGAAAAAAATGATGCACAATATACATGCACTCTAATGGGATTCGGGTAATGTGCAAAACTGCATTTTGTACATTCTCTGGTCATTATGCATAAACTTGCAACAGGCCTTGGGGAATGTGCACATTTCAAGAGGACAGTGTACTTTCTCTGAGCATTATGCACAGTATCCAGTCAATGTGCACAGTATCCAAGAGACATGTCCTTGCTTTTATGTGTAGTTCAAAGGTGGGCAATCTACTGCCTACTGCCTACAGGCTGCATGCAGTCTGCTGTCTAATTTTATGCAACCAATGGTGTCACCTCCTGCCAATCAGCTGAGCAGCAGAGAAAAGCAGTCATGGCTGTTGCTTAGCTATTCTCTGGTTACCATCTAAGCAGCATGGGTACGGAGATTGCTGTGGGAGGGCATGCCTCCCCTTCTGCCACAATCCTCATAAATACTGACCTCTGCATGATTATTAAGCTTAGGAAAAAGCTTAATAGCAGCACAGAGGTGACAAACTTAATTGGGATGCTGGGGTCCCTGGGTCAGAAGCTGAATAGTGTCCAATGATGTCCATCATGGCCTTCCTTTAGTGAATGGCTACCATTCATTCCTGTGGGAAAATACCAAGTGCTGCCTGGGGGTAGGGGGGAAGGATAATTTTATGGCACTTCCCTAAGAATGTGTGTCCCAGTCAGCTAGGTTATGTGTGTGTAGTTCACTACTGGTGCAGGATCTTACACATTTTTGTTTTTTGAGGGTGCAAAATGGTGGCCAGGCTGCCTAACTTGAGTATCTTACTAGTGATGGAGGATCTTACTTTTTTTTTTTTACTTGAATATGAAATGTACATGGAACTAGAAACTAAAATATATGTTAGCATTTTTGTCAAACTTCAAAAGGAAGTCCAACCATGAAAATTAATGAATTTAGAGTTCAATCACAGCAGTTATGTCACTTTCAGAACAGCAAAATCCATTCTTAGCAGCTTTGAGACAGCATTCAAACTTCACTGGGTCCAGGTAAGTGTGTAGTTGTGAAATTTCTCGTTAGGGATTTTCCTTTTCTGCTGTATAGCCTTTTAAAGAAGAAGAAAAAGTCTGCATTCTCAACAGTTGAGTTACATTTGTTTATATTCTGAGCTGTTAATTGTTTTTATTATTATTTATTTTCTTGTCCTAGAAGGAACAGTTTTATGCTGCAATTTATTATGTGTGGGGTTTTTTAACAGTATTTTATTCTTTGTTTCTGCAAGCTGCTCAGAGAGCATATGCTAATGGGCTGTCATATAAATTCAGAAATAAATGAATAAATAAATTTAAAAAGTGGACACCATGCAAGCCTCCCAGGGGAGATAATCCCAAGAATGAAGTGTCACCACTAAAAATGGTTATTTCTTCAGTCTACAAAGTGCCATGGGAATAGGTGTCTACATTAAGGGGAAAACTGCATTCCAGAATGGACTTCTGCCACATTTTGCTCTAACCATAATAGTCAGTGGGGGGTGAGGTGAATAGCCATATGAAAGCAGAGGGCACAGTTTGAGAGATTAGAATGGACACTTGTTGTTGTTCAGTCGTTCAGTCGTGTCCGACTCTTCGTGACCCCATGGGCCATAGCACGCCAGGCCTTCCTGTCCTCCGCTCTCTCCCGGAGTGTGCTCAAGTCCATATTCATTGCATCGGTGATGCTATCCAGCCATCTCATCCTCTGCCATCCCCTTCTCCTTTTGCCTTCAATCTTTCCCAGCATCAGGGTCTTTTCTGTATCAGTTTTCCTTTCTCCTGAATGCAGTGTTCTTAACTCTCAATTTATTTCAGTCTTTAATATGAACAACTTGCAAAATGTTTTCAAATGTTCTTATCAAAAAGGAACTGGAATGAAATCCGCACCCATCTGCACCAGCCAAATTCAAGAGATACAGCTGAGAGGACCATGATCTACCTGCCTGCTATGTTTTCGTAAAATATGATGATTCTGTCAGACAAAAAGAGGTGGGAACTCTAATTCAGCACTAACATGGTTGAATACACAGGGATTTGAACAAGACATTTAAAAGCAAAGCACTCAAAGCTCTAGGTATGGTTGGATGATTCTGTCAGTTTTTGGTTTCTCTCACATTCAGTTTTATTTTATTTTTTTAATCTCAAATTCTTTTTGTCCTGAATATGGGAACAAATGAAAATTTTGGTAAATTCTAATCAAAACTGAACTGAAACTGAATGCTCACCCATCCCTAATAAGCAGGAGTATTGTTAGGTCCATCACACACAAACATGTCCCCACTTCTCTCTTTCCACAAAGTTAACTCCACAAGTCTTAACTTATTCTGAACTGATATTAATAAAATCAAACAACTCAAAAGCATCCAAAGATTACCAGATGGCAAACACAGCAGAAACTGTGTGTATTTTTGTCTCCCCCCAACCCCAATTGCTTATGTTTATCAGTATTACTTGTTTAATATAGAAAACTGCTCTGGAAATAGAAGATCAGTGCTCTTCTTCAGATTTTTTTTTTAATGTCCTGAATAACTCAGGTTACAACATTTCATTGATTTTTCATTCAACTTAATCCAATAAATGAACAAACGAACAAATAAAAAACCTTTGGGTCAACTAAAAAGAAAGCCAACTGCAGCATAGCCCAGAAATTCCTGATTTATGGTATCCCACTCTATCTGTGGCCCAATCAGTCAAGGGTGGAACAATGATATTCTGGAATATCCCAGGAGGTATTTCCATGTGTGGTTTGTCACGGAAATCTGGCCCACCCGTGCTCGCTCCCCAAGATAATGTTGCTGCCCTCATTATGGTGGAAGGCCATCAGAGCTTTGTGAAGACTTCTGTCATGCCTGACTCAGACCCAGGCCAGGATGACTCTTTGGACAAAGACCCTGACATTGCAGAACCTAGAGATCCTGTAGGATACCCCTGACTCTAGTGATATCCCAGAGATGCCCATAAATTGTAGAGAAGCTATATTGGGCCCTTTAGCAATGATGGACCCTGAGGAACCCCCAGATGTCCCCCTGGAGGAGTATACCTCACCTGTGGAGTCAGAATAGGAGGCCAAGAAGCTGCCTAGCTTAGAGTGCACCAACACCAGAAGGTGGAGGCACAGGCCACCACTCAGAGGCGAAGTGCATGTCTCAAGACCCATAGCAACTAGGATCCTCAAAAGTAAAGGTCTACTCAGGAACAAGGGGCTCCTTGGAAGTAGGAAGTTTCTGAAACCAGGACTAATGGCTTGCAGTTATACCTAGGTGTGCACTAGGAGACATGACTGCATAACGTCTCAGTTGAGACCTGCATGCTGCTGGAACGATGCCTTCATTTCATATCCCAGTGTGTTTGAACCAAATTTTCCTGCCCTGGCTTCTTTTCTAGATGGATCCCTCATGTTGCCTGGATTCATGATGAAACCCTGTTCCCTTGGATTGTGCTTGATTCATACTGCTTGCCTGTGTTTGACTTTGGCTGCACCTCAGGCCCTGCTCTTGGTTAGTCCTCCTTCTTGACCAGCAATATTGTCCTTCTGATCTCTGCCTGCCTTCTGATTTTGCTGAATGGATTTGCCCCATAGTTATCTCCAAGACTGAGCTTGAACAGGCCATGATGGGACAACTGCTACCTTTCTGGTGGGCATAGATGCAACTAGGGATGTACAGATTCCCCATCATCCATTCTGGTGGGGAATCCGCCGGGGAGGGGAATCTCCCCCCCCCAAATCCTCCGGAGCAGCTCTGCTCCATGAGGATTCTGCAGAGTCACCTAGCTTGAGGGCCGCTTACCTGGACCCATTTGCCTCCATGCCGATCGCCATATTACTTTTAAAAATGGCGATCGGCAGGATGTGCCCATGGACTTATACGCAAAATAGAGCCGTGAATCTTGCGTATAAGTCTATGGACACTTATACACAAAATACAGCTGTGAACCTTGTGTATAAGTCTATGTGTCCATAGACTATACGCAAGATTCATGGCTCTATTTTGCGCACTCTATTTTGTGCCTATGGGCACTTCCTGCTGATCGCCATTTTTTTTTTTTTAATGGTGATCAGTGTGGAGGGGAATGGCTCTAGTTAAGGAAGCAGCCGAGAGCTGTTCCGCGCAGAATCCTGGAGCGGACGTAAGTGGGGCCATCCCGCTGTGGATTCCGGAGGCTGGATTTCAAAGAATCCAGCCTCACTTGAATCCGCAGCAGATTTCTCTAACATTCCTAGATGCAACATATCCACCTGAATAGTTCAACATACACATTAGCCTCTCTTGGAGTAAGCAGTTAGGGCATTACTGCACTAGCCCTTTTATTTTTAAATGTTGACAATGCAGGTTTTTTTGCAACTGGTCTCAATATAATGGAATGTAATTAGATAGCCTTTCTCAGTAAAATGTATTGGTCATTGGGGTGAATTGAAGCAAAACAAATTTGGTCATGATGATGTTTTAATATTTAATAACGTTCAAATAAAATAGCAAATCAATAACAAATAACTAAAACACTGGGTCATGTTCACTCTCCTTTATCCCTTGTTTTCTTTGGGGGGATGGGGGTCCATTTGTTATTCAGTCACTGAATTCAGCCACCAGTATTTACACTTCCATACTGAAAGTTATGGATATTTCTTTCCTTCTAGCTCTTGGCATTAATTTTATGATTTGTCCTGTCTTTCCATGTAATTAATCATTAAGAGCACATATATCTGTGGGCAGTTAACTAGTTCAACACATGAATTGGCTACTGTACATTTGTTCATTTGGAAGGTTTATATCCAGCTGTGACCAGTTTACAATGATTTTCATGGTATGTACTTATTAAATATATATCCCACCTTTCCACTTTCCACAGTGCTCAAGGCAGTTAACAATAAAGTGCAGATAATGTAGGATAATAATTAAGAGAGGAATCCTGTGCCCCCTAGTCAAAGTCTGGGGGGCAATAGGATAGTTCAGATTACTGGATCCGAGGTTGGAGACAGCTCTCTGACCTCGGAGCCAGGAATCCAAGCTCCCTACCCTCTCCACCACCCGGATGGTGTGTAGAGAACTGCACCAACTGCCTCGCCAAGGTCACAAAGTGACCTCAGAGAGGAGGGAAAGAGGGCATGCCACTGGGTGGGGACTGGGGAAGCCATCTTACCATGTATTCCCAGGCTTCCTCAGCCTCCTTCCTTCCTGCTCTACAGAGCCCCAGCTAGATAGGCAAAACAGTCTATCTAGCCAAAGTGCAGAGTGGGAGGAACACAGAGGAGAAGATTGTGTCCACTTTTCCTCCTGCTCTGCACTGGATGGCAGTAAGCCTCTGAGTTTGGAGCCTTATAGCCATCCCAATATGACTGTGTGCTAAAACATAAAAACACATAAATTAATGTCAGTTAAAACACATCCATTTAAACATATCAATGGAAAAGAAATGAACAGCACCTACCAAATTAAAACCTACTTCAGCAACTAGCTTAAAAACTAAACGCTGCTCTGAATAAAAATGTATGTGACTGCTGGTAGAAGGACAGCACAGATAGAGCTATGGTATCCTCCCTTGGCAGAGAATTCTGGAGCTTGGGAGCATCCACTGAGAAGAAGATCCCCTCTCACCTCCTCATCAAAGATGCCTCCAATGGTGGTGGCATTTCTTGAGCATCTTATCCCAGCCAAGCTTGTATGGGAGAATGTGGTCTTTCAGATAGACTGTTCCCAAGTTGTCTTTTCCAAAAAGGATCACAAGGATTTCATCCCCAGGATGTACTTCAAGGTTTTGTGAATTAAAAATAACATTCTATAGATACAAGAAGACATTTTATAGACAGGAGACTTAACCCTTCACAGGAGACTTTGCACATTGCAGTCTGGGAATGGGGAGGGGGAATCAAAGCTAAACTCCTGGGTGACTTGGAGTATGTTATGAATCTGAGCGCTATATTCCTTTCACCTGGTGGTGGTGACAACTTTTTAACTGCCCCCTATAGATGGCGTGTTAATGGCAGCTTGATCAGTAGCAATTAGCAGATAGGAACACAGGAAGCTGCTTTGTACTGAGTCAGACTGGCAGTGGGTCTCTAGGGTTTCCAGAGATGAGTCTTTCCCAGCCTTGGAGATGCCAGGAATTGAACCTGGGACCATCTGCATGCAAAGCAGGTACTCTACCACTGAACTACAATCCTTCAAAAGATTCCTTCACTGAGCTACAATCCTTCACCCTCCTGCCAGAACTTGAACATACAGCTTTGGGCCTAATAGAAAAATCCCCTTACGACTGGGATATCAGGTCCCCCAGGTAGTAATGTGCTTTGAAAAACTTCACCTGCTCATTTGTGCATACCAAATCCCTACAGAATGGGAATTGGGGGGTCATTTATTTATTTATTTATTGCATTTATACCCCGCCTTTTTTCCTCTTGCAAGGAACCCAAGGCGGCTTACATTATCCTCCTCCTCTCCATTTTATCCTCACAACCACAACCCTGTGAGGTGGGTTGGACTGAGAGTCTGTGACTGGCCCAAAGTCACCCAGTGAGCTTCCATGGCCGAGTGGGGACTAGAACCCAGATCTCCCAGCTCCTAGTCCAACACTCTTGCCACTACACCACACTGGTTCTCTTTTTGTTTGTTTGCTTGTTTGCCTGCAATGGAATACAGGCTACCTCAAGGCCTGCCTCCTTCCAATTAATCCTGTTCCCCTGCATCCAGCATTCAATGATGGAAGCTCTGCTATGCATCTCACCACTTTCAGAAGTTTGTTTGTTTGTTTATTAAATTTATTAATCGCCCATCTGGCCAGTCACCCGGCCACTCTGGGCGATGTACATCAATACAAACAGTTTAAAGCAATAAAATTTTACAGTAAAACATCATATTTCTAAAAATACCCTAACCCACCCCAAATGCCTGCCTGAACAACCACGTTTTTAATGCATAGCGGAAGCTCATTAAAGAGGGGGCATGGCAGAGTTCCCTAGGGAGGGAGTTCCACAGAGTGGGGGCCACCACAGAAAAGGCCCTCTTCCTCTCCCTCTCTCTCATCCTCACCAGCCTACCTGTCCTGGCTGATGGGACAGAGAGAAGGCCATCCGAGGCTGATCTTGTTGAGCGGCCCATCTGGTGTTGCTGGAGGCACTCCTTGAGATAGGCTGGGCTGGAACCATATAGGGTTTTAAAGGTCAAAACCAACACTTTGAAAACAACTGGTAACCAGTGCAACTCCTTCAGCACCGGAGTGATGTGATCACACTGGAGGCTGCCTTTTATTAGACAAGCCACCACGTTCTGCATCAGCTGCAGCTTCTGAACCGTCTTCAAGGGTAACCCGTGTAGAGCGCATTACAGTAGTCTAGATGAGAGGAGACGAGGGCATGTACTGGGATGCAAGACAGGGAGCTTTCTTTCGCAGCCCCAAGTTGTGAAATTCCCTCCCTAATGATGTGCAGTTGTTCCTTAAGGAGAATCCCCCTGCCCTGCAAAAAGTCCAGAAATTCTGCTCAGCCCTACTCCCAATTTTTGAAGCTTTGTGGTGGTGGTGGTGGTGATACAAAGATTCCACTGAACTTCTAACGTGCTTCAGGCTGCAATTCCATGGCCCCTGGGAAGGCATCCTAAGGACCATATGATTTATGAGATCTCTCCTTCTGAGGGTGGAATAGAGCCTTGCCCTTGGAGGCGGGGAATCTAACCCTGGATGCACCCTCTGAGTCCCCATGGAAACTACTGCAGTGACCTCTCAGATGTTAAAAAGGGGGGAATGGAGGCATGCCAGGGACTGGCCAGTGGTCATGCCAGAAGAGGATCCACAACTCTCCTGGAACCCAAATGAGCTTCTCATCTATGCCAGGCCTGGAGCTTCCATAGATCAATTCCCTCTCTCTGATTTAATGGAAGGAAATTTGTACAAAGAACCAAAACCAGGTGGGAGATGGAAGACAACAGTGGAAACCTTCCTTCTGCCTTCCTCACCTGCTGGCATGATGAGCCTAACAGGCCTTTCAATATTTTGGAGGCTCCAAGGTCTAGGGATGTCAGAGAAATGACTTCAGATTTCTATGAATTTGACCTGTGGATTCTGCAGCAGACCAGAATCTTCCAAGTCTCATGAATTCACTCAATTTGTAGATCATTTTTAAAAAAACTTCCTGAAAGTGTACCCAAATTTAGTTGTACAAAGGTCAATGGAAAATACATGAATATGTACACTATTAAAATGCACACTGTGTTTTATACATCCTCCAATCTCTCTTTCGTCTCCACTGTGTAGCACTGAGAAAAATGCACAACATATTGTGTACCAGCAAAAAGTTACATCAATTGTGGTGGATGGTTTTGCATACTTTTCTGAAGGGGGAGGGGAATCCAATTCCGTCAATGAGCAGACAACAGAACAAGATGCCTGACAATCCATGAAACACACATGGAGTGGATCGAACAACATCTGTACATCCCTACCAAGGTCAGAGCTCTCTACAGGTAACCGTAAAATTGCTTTCAATGTTTTTTTCACCCAGCTTTCAAACTTGATTTAGCCAGCTCTACATTTACAGTTGTTTCTATTATTGTATTATTTGTATTGATGTGTTTTCCTATAAGCAGCTTTGAAATTCTAGAAAAGGAAAAGTGGGGGGAAATGTACATATAACTAAGAGAGCAATCCTATGGCCTCTAGATGCTGCCTAGACGGCCACAGGATTTTTCAGTTTCTGGGAAATGGGGTCATCCAACCATAGTTCCCAGAAACCACACTCCCCCCTCCTCCTCCCACTTGTAGCTGGTGCAGTTCTTTCCACACCACCACCATCTCTGCCCTCATAAACAGAGTGTGGAGAGGATGAAAACGGGGCATTCCCAGGGGCAGGGAGGGGAGGAGACTGTGGCAGCTGTTTTAAACAGCTTTCTATCCAGTGTCCAGGCCCCTTCCCTCCCCAAAGCTGCAACCAGATGCACAAAAATGTATGTCTAGCCAAGAATGCAGGTCAACAAGCATGCAGAGTGGATCGTCTCCTCTGTGCTGTGGGCGGCTGCCTTGCATAGGATAGCCAGTACCTTCCAAGTTCGGGGGCTACCGACTATCTCAATAGGATTGCACCCTAAAAGTTCTTACTGAATGTGGACAGTTAACAGAGCCCTGAAATCTAGCTTCACAGAATCCTTATTCTTTTAATGAGGTTTGCTTAACAATTCTAAATACAGACTTGGGTGTACTAAGACACAATTGCATTTTTACCGGCTTCTGGAACTTTATATAAGTGAATACCACACATCCATGAGGTAGAGTATGACTATGTGTGTGTAGAATACACACACACACATAATTTGTGTGGGCAGGAAATCTATATTTCATTTGATGTGTTTTAAAGCTCTCATTACATCATATTTTATGAATGCATTTAGTTAATATTTAATACATCAGAACGTTATATGTATTTCTAAGTTTGAACATATGGTAAAAAGTGTAATTCTGATAGGGACTCATCCAAGTCTACTTAGTCAAATGGTGCTTGACATAAAGAGAGTGAGTTGGATCCAGATTAGTCATACTTAGAGTAGACTTATTGAAAGCAATGGGTCTGCTCTAAGTACAACTATATCTGGATCCAACTCATTTATTGGAAACCAAACCCAAAATGTTTAAAATTCAGGAGATCTGCAAGACCATTCTTTAGTGGAGGGATGTGCAAGACTGTATCCCTTTATTTCTGCATAGTATTCTGTTTTGCTTTCCCATTATCTTGAATCAGCAAAATGAATAAGAACCATGCAAAGCCTTAGCCCCAAGTTTTGGACTGAAATAATGCCTCTGTATAAACTGCAGGCATCATGCACATTCAGATGACTGTTGCAGGATAGGTACAAATAGGAACAATGCCGCCGATTCAGGAACTGAATCTTGATTAAGATAAGGCAGATTGCAGAATTTGCAAGATCAAAATCAGATCTTGTGATTTTGATACTGATTCATCTGGAGGAAGGAGGTTCAAAATGAAAAACTGAGGTAGTTTTTTATTTGTTAATGGCTGCAAGAAAATTACTAGCCCAGTATATGACAGTGCAGAAATGCCACCAGTAAAGCACCACAAGGAACATCGTTGGTCAATTATACATTATTTGAAACGGACATGCATCTACTGTGTTATAGGGAAGGCGAGAAGCACCCCACAGCCAAGGAGGGGACTCTGTATAACTCTGTCCCATGGCTTGCTAATCTCCTCTGTCTTCAAACTGGATGGACTGCAAGGCTATGTGCTGGTTAGGGATGTCTGCCTCTAGTGGTTGAAAATGTTACTGTAGGCTTTAACCACATTAAAATTAATTAAAAATTAATGATTTTTAAAAAACAAATCCCTGAGATGCACACTACTATGGTCTCCATATTATGCATGCCAAGTTTCACATGTCTAGCTTTCTTGGCATGATGGTGCTGATGGATGGACAGACACAGCCTATTTTATTATTATCATCATCTAAGTTTACTTGTGTGAACAGTAGGGAGCAAAATGTAGTGAATACCCCCCACCCCCAAATGAGCCCTCTGAACTATAGACCCCTTACACAATCTATCATGTGCCTATTAGTCAATGTTGTTTCCCAGTGTCACAAAGGAATACAAATACTCAACCTGAATGACACCATAACAATCCCTTCTCCTTTTATTACTCCTATGGTCTGAACTGAGCAGAAGGAAAAATACTTTTTTCTCTCTCTTTGGCACAGATTATCAAACAGACCTCTTGCTTTCTAACTCATTATACTGCATGTGTAAAATCTGTACATCTATGTTGTCTCATCTCATTTGGCCAACAGCCTGGGGAAGAAAACGTCTGGAATTTCTTGATGCCTCAAAATGCTACAAAGGATGCATAACTCATCAGTGTGAAAGCTGTCCTACTTGGAGGCTCAAATATACAAAAGCAAAATCCTGCCTTCCATATGCATCTGACGAAGCCCACCACCAGAAAGAAAGAAGTGAAAAGAAGGGCAAAACAAAACCAAATTAAAAAAAAAAACCCAAGAGAAATTGATTTGCTAATGGGATATGGCAGTTCATGAGGTCACAACAGAAGCTCAGTAATTCAGCATGTGATAGGCATGCAGAATGCCACAGGTTCAAAAACCTAGATCTCCATAGAGGACTCAGAAACAGGGAGGGGCGTGTCTGCCAGTTTCACTTTCTCCTGCATTTGGATTTAAAAAAATAAAAATAAAAAATCCAAATTCTTTCTCTCCCAAATATGAAGAATTGTGTCATAAATTTTTATCAAGTGCAAACTGAAATGAAATTATTCCCTACATGGGGATAAGTATCCCATCCCTACTTGGAAAGGCTTTTGTATAAAATTCTGGAGAGCGGCTGCCAGACAACATAGACTTGATGGAACAATGGTCTGGCTCCCTATAAAGCAGCTTCTAGTGTCCCATATGGCAACTTCAGATATCATCCAATAGTGAATGGACCTATAGGACATATACAGTACACAAAGTTTCCCAAGGGAGACCTGCAATACAAATCAACTCATTTTAAGCCAGTGATTCCTAGGAATAATTCCTAGGTTGGTTGGTTGGTTGGTTGTGAAATCTTGCTGGCTTCCCAGCCTATCGATCAAACTGAGTCCACCCTCTGTTGCCTCCTATGGGTATATATAAGGCATGGCATTCAGAGGCAGCACCTCTGCACACACCTCAATGTCACGTGAAGTGCGTCACTAAGTAGCGATGTATTTGGAGATGCACGCAAGAGTGCACAGCAGAATCCCCCCTCCACCTCAGAAGACACAGGTACAACAGCAAAAACGGAGGCAGGAACATCTGCTCCTGGGGGGAGGTACCACCACCTAACCTCCTCCAATGTGTCAATGTGTAATACGGGAGAGCGCCATCAGTTAACCATAACTTGGAATGTGGTATTAATGGGCCTGAAATGTGTGTTCTGGTGGAGGAAGTTGGGGCCGCTATAGATGTTGTGCTGGGCAGAGGGTGTTATGGATGGTGGTGGGAGAGGGGAGAGATGACATCAGGAGTGGGGAAGGCGATTGAGACAGCTGTGTGCTCTGTCCCCTTCCAGTCTGCCTTCCAACTTCAGTAATTCTGATGACTTGCCTGCAGTCCCCTCTAGCCTGAAGGTGCTGGTGGTGAATGCCAAGTCAGCTACTCAAAAAGGTAACATCCTTTCTGAGCTTATAGCTGAAGAACATGCCAGCTTGACCTGTGTTACCAAAACCTGGTTGGATGAACAGGGAGGAGTCAGTGACTCCTAAATGTGTCTGCCAGGATTTCTTGTGCAGCACCAAGCTCGACTAGAGGGGCGGGGAGGGGGGGTAGCCTTGGTCTATAGGGATTCCACCCCCCTGGTCAGATGCCCTATCCAACAGTCAGCCAGTTTTGAGTGTCTGTACCTGGTGCTGGGCACCTGAGACAGGATAGGGATTCTGATAGGGACCACCCATCCCACTTCCCAACAGTCTCCCTGCCTGAGCTGACTGAGGTGGTCTTGAGCGTGATGTTGAGGACCCCAAAGCTTATGGTCTTGGGGGACTTTAATATTCATGCCAAAGCTACTTTGTCAGGAGCAGCTCAAGATTTCATGGCCACCATGTCAATCATGGTCCTGTCTCAATAGTATCTTACCCAACACATGTGGCAGGACACACTTTATACCTGGTTACCTGTGCTAGATTTGGAGAAAATGATGATCTGTGGATGGGGGAGTCAGTAGTGACTCCTTGGGCATGGACAGATCATTATCTGATCAGTTTTGACCTTCAGGCCACCTTTAACTTCTGCAGGGGTGGGGGACCAAATCTGGCCCCCGAGCATTGGTGGGGGCAAGGCAATTCAATCATATAATGCCTACACTGCGCCAGCTGCACTGCTTACCAGTGCGTTTCTGAGCCCAATTCAAAGTGCTGGTTTTGACCTTTAAAGCCTTGAGCGGTTTGGGACCAAGTTATTTGAAGGACCGCCTTCACCCATATCAGCCTGCGACACTTTAAGATCGGAAAGAGAGACCCTTCTCATTTGCTGACCCATGAGAGCCGTCAGGTGGTTGACCTGAGATGCCTTCTCTGCAGTGGTCCCACATCTTTGGAACAAGCTGCCATCGGAGGTCTGCCATGATCCATCATTGCAAACTTTTAAGAAGGCCTTGAAAACATATTATTTTACCTTGGCCTTCTGTTGATATGACTGCTATTGTTTCTGTTACTGCTGTTAACATCATTGCTGGTTTTATTGTTGTCTTTTATTGTTGTTTTTATTGTTTTTATGTTTTTATCACTTTTAATATTTTAACTGTCTGTATGTATTTTATTGCTGTGAGCTGCCTTGGGAGGGTTTCCGCCCTGAAAGGCAGCCAAGAAATATTTTAAATAAATAAATATTAAATAAATAATCTTGAGTGAAGTAGCTGAAGTCTCTCCAGTTACTTCTGATAAGTTTGGTTCTCAGGATCCCTTGAGGAAAGCCATAACACATATACTGATTTAAGCTTGCAGTGTAGACATGAGATATCAAGAGATAAGTGATTTAATATCCACAGTAATTAATTAACCTTGGTGTAAAAGTCAGATAGCCCTCTAAGATAGTCAGTGTAAACTTTTCTACATTGATGGTGGTGCCACACTTCTGTATCAGCTTTGGCCAATGAACTATACATCTGGACATTCATATGTTTAAGAGCCACAATTACGGATACTGGAGAAATTCAAGATGGACTAAAATAAGCTCAGATTTCTAAGACTATGATCTGCGGAATCTGCTGTGGAGCGACCCCCTCAGGCTGTGTGGAGTCCACGGACTTTCGGGTGATTCTTTTCTTTTCACTTTTACTTTCCCAATATTTATTTGCAGGAAAATATGCAAGTTTCTGCTGAGGAAAAGTTGAATGGAAAAGGGGACAATATGCTAGATGTTACATACTAAGGTAAATTATGTAAACTCTTACGAAACCTCTTATGTAATCATTTGCGTATTTTTCTGCATGATGAAAAAAATATTCGCATCCGTCTGTGAGTGGACAATGGAACAAAAGGCCACTGACAATCCGTGAAACACAGATAATCCATGAAATACAGATGTTACACAGTCTGTACATCCCTAACCACAATACACATGTACACCTCTGAATTAAGTCCCTCCCGCACCCAATAATGCCACATGTGAAGCCTCAGCCAGAACTTCTTCATCCCTCCTGCTCTCAGTCCCCAATGCCACAATTGACAATTTCCTTTTTCCTTCCCATGAGCTGCCACACACACTCCTTCTCTTCTCCTTCACTGGGGATGTGTCCAAGTCTCCAGAGATTGTGCTAGTCTTAATGAAACTCATGTTTCAGTAAAGTGTGACTAAAAGTGAAACCTGGTGGTAGTGGAAGGATTTAGGAACACCATCCAGCCCCCACCAGTTAGTCTTAATGGCACTTTTTTCTACTTCTTCTTCCCACAACCTTCCTCAGAGATTTTCCCGGAGCCAGGAAAATTGAATTTCCCTTGAAAATTTTGCTTTACATAAAAGATGATGCCAAATAAGACCTACAACTAGGAAGGTGGCAGAGGACTTTGGGAATATTTAAAGTACAGCAAATGCCCCATTGTTGAACTTATGGTTCTGCTTTTATGGCACCAGAGGCCACAAATTGTCTTGGGTCATGTCTGATCTTGAGGAAACATCTCTACCCATCAGCATGGTCTATTATTTTTGCCATTTTTCTTATATTAAAGCTCTGCCTGTATTTCCGCTGCCAGAATCTACTATTTTCCACTTCTTCTGATACCCAATTGTACATTTTGTTCTCAAGAGGTTTTTTAAAAATATAATTTTACCACTTGGCATCTGATCATCTGAGTTGAAAAAAATCAATGTATTTTAATGTAGAACAGATTCATCACTCTTTCCACTTGTGCAAAATTCTATTTCAGTGCTATGTTATATGCTTTGATAGTTTTTTCTCCCCTTCCGGTTCACTTGCAGCTTTGGAAGGAGGGTGGAGGATGACAATTTAAAGCCATTTATAAGGGCATTCACGAGATGTTCAGAAAAACACACACAGAGTTAAAGCACAAACTAAAAGGAAAGGAAAGGTAAAAGATTGCTAGGCTTCCTCTTTTCCCACCATAGAAATTATGCACCTAATTGTTTAAACGGCAACTGAAAAACTACCAGCAAGAAATTGCACAGACCAGCAAGTACTTGTCTGGCACAGGATTAGCAATAAAATCAAATTTACAGCCACTGATGTTCCCAAGTCTTGACAAAAGAATTGCTTTTATTGAAATCTTTGTATTCTTACCCAGCTAGTTTGAAGCTGAGTCGTTCTAGGGACGGCACCCTGAGATAATGAAAAACAAACTCTGGGGAGAAGAAGTCACAATATCAACACTAATGTGAAGTGTAAAGAAAGAAACAATGAAATATGGGATATCTGTTGTAACTTATGGGGGAGAAAACACACACACATGCACACCATTACAGCTACAGCACCAGGAAAAAAAGCATGCAGGAGGAGGAGGGTCCAGTTCATACTTGCAAGATGTGGAGCAGGTATGCCCTGTCATTCCACCAAATTACATTACATTGCAGGATTACATGCAACTTTAACATGAATGTTGCGGATGCCCAGTGTGTTCCGTCTCTCCTCTTTTTGAAGGGAATAAATCATGCAACTCAAATTGCATCACACGTGATGTTATCTCTTGTGGAAGATGGACAGTGGGCTTGCGTCCAACATGCAAATGGCATGTGTGTGCTATGTGAGCCTGAGCCAGGGCGTGTTCTCAATATAGCACTGATGGGTGGAATCAAAGAACACCTCCACTATCTGAAACGTAGCCAAGCCCAGTGAGTGAGATGTAGATTTAGAATCAGGATGGAGTGGATTAGGGCACACCAACAGCAAAACCTTGCAAAAAGCACAACCAATCAGCAATCCAGGCAAGGTGACCAGGTGAAGGACTATTCAAAAGAGCAGTCAAGAGTTACACCATGGCTGGTCAGTGAAACTGTCAAAGAGTAGGGATGCATGAAATGTACTTACCTTTCCGCAGATTATGTTTATGGTGGGGGGGAGGCGTTCTGTCCCTCCCCCCGGAATCCTTGACAGGGGGGAAGTGCTCCATTCCTCCCTCCTGGAATCCTCGATGGCCGGCTGTGCTCCACAGCGGCTCCATGGAGCAGCCGGCCAGGCCCAGGCCAGAGCCGTCCACAGCCAGATTTCTGGCCGCGGAGGGCTCTGGGTAAAAAAAACAAAAACAAACCGCGTACACAAATGGCAGCGGCTACAGCCGCCGCCATTTGCATTCCTGATTTTTGGCCATCTTAGTCTACGTAAATATTTACGTAGACTGTGACAGCGAAAATCAAGGGGAACGCAAATAGCGTAGCGGGCGCTATTTGCGTCCCTTTTTAATTCACCGTTTTAGCCTATGTAAATATTTACGTAGGCTAAAACGGCAAATCAAAAAGGGACGCAAATAGCGCCCGCTACGCTATTTGCATTCCCCTTTATTTTCGCCATCATAGTCAATGTAAATATTTACGTAGACTAAGACGGCCAAAAATAAGGAACACAAATGGCGGCGGCCGTAGCTGCCACCATTTGCGTATGCGGTTTTTTTTTTTACCCAGCCATGATAGGCTACATAAATCTTTACGTAGCCTATCACGTCTTGGAAAAAAACAAACAAAAAAAAACAAACCACAAGTCTGCAAATGGCGGCGGTGGCAGCTGGTCAGAAGACCAGCCGCCGCTGCTGCCGCCACTGGAGCCGCCGCCACCTGGAAGATCCGCTTCAGGTAAGTCTCATCCCGGGGGGGAAGCGTGCGGGGCGGGGGTGGCAGGCCGTTCCGCCACAGATTTTGGGGGGCCAAATGCACTGGCATTCAGCCTCACTGAGATCCATGGAGGAATTCTCTGCCATCCCTATAAAGAGCAAGCTGGGAAGGAATGGCAGGCACTAGGTACACCAAGGAACAGGAAATAGTGTCCCATCCAGATCAAGGCATGGACATGACAGGGGTAACTTTCTGCTCAGTAAAGCCCTGGGATGGATGGATGGATGGATGGATGGATGGATGGATGGATGGATTTATTTATTTATTGCATTTATATCCCACCTTTTTTCCTCTGGAAGGAACCCAAGGCAGCTTACATTATCTTCCTCCTCTCCATTTTATCCTCACAACAACAACCCTGTGAGGTGGGCTGGGCTGAGAGTCTGTGACTGGCCCAAAGTCACCCAATTACCTTCCATGGCTGAGTGGGGACTAGAACCTGGATCTCCTGGCTCCCAGTCCAACACTCTAGCCACTACACCACACTGGTTCTCAGAGCAGTTTCTTATTATATGGTTTGTGCTTAGGTATGAAAGTGGCTGAAATATTCATGGGATCTGGGGTAGGGCTGAGGATGGGAAGGTGGAAATGTTTTGTAAATGCACCCGGATTAATTCGTCCCAACTCCAACAGCCATCATTAAGTGGCTGCTATGATGTTGTTTCAATGATACTGAACTCTAGTAAATGCCTCACACGAGGTTAATATGAATAACAGGAGACATATGTTCCACCAACAGCTTCTATTGTAAGTGGAGCAGAACAGGTGTCTTGTTTGTTTTTGTAGCTATTTCTCCAGAATAACTAAAGGACCATTTGTGTTCTATTTTTTCATACTTCAGCCTCACCTCGTTTTCACAATGCCATATATGACTGATCTATTTATTTACTACTGAGTGCTAAGTAACTGGGGATGGGGGAATGGGGGGTATTTTCTTCCATTTTCAGAGATTGTAAGAGATTGTCTTAAAAAAAAAAAAAAGCAGTGAGGGTGCTAAGTAAAAATGGATGGTGCTAAGTAAAGTTGGGCAGCATTTTCTGCCATTTTCGGAGAGGGTAAGAGAACAGCTATGATTTTTAAGAGGGTAGAGAAAATTGGCAGCAGGACTCCCTTTACCTGAAAATTGGCAGCAGGACTCCCCTGCCCCCCCCAACTTTTAAAATAATGTTTTTTGACCCAGCAGCATCTGTCCTTTAAACAGCCCAGCAACCATGTTTCTCTGAATAGCTGTCATCTCCTCTCCCTTCCAATCAACACACTCCAGGAAACAAGGCTTCAGGCTAACTCTATTAGTTAATGACTAGCTTCTTTACAAATGCAGATTCTAGGAAACTCTCAGACTGCATAGAGACAGCTAATCCACACATCTACAAATATAAATAGAGGAGATGAAGTGGAAGTTAGAGAAGTTGCCCACAGTCTGGGCATGAACTTCTCATCCAGGATTGTTTCGCAGGGATGCCCCTCATTTATTTATTTATTTATTTATTTATTTATTAAATTTATTAATCGCCCATCAGGCTGGTCACCCAGCCACTCTGGGCAATGTACAGCATATAATGAAACAGTTTAAAACAATAAAATTCTACAATAAAAACATTTTCTAAAATACCCTAACCCACCCCAAATGCCTGCCTGAACAACCACGTTTTTAATGCACGGCAGAAGCTCATTAAAGAGGGGGCATGGCGGAGTTCCCTAGGGAGGGAGTTCCACAGAGTGGGGGCCACCACTTTAGGGTGGCTCCCTCCTATGATGGCTTCCATGAGTAGCCAAACTGGTGGAGCATCTGAGCCCTGCCCCTAGCTTTTCCCACTTTTCTCTGAGACGGGCCCCAGCATTCCTCAGGTCACACCCTTTGCCCTTCTCCTCTGAAACTTGAGTTCTTATGGTGGAAGAATGGGGGAGCAGTTCAGCCTGGGCCATCTGTGTGTCAAGGTCTTGGGAAGAAAGCCTCGTCATATCTGGGCTCACTACAGAGGGTGCCTCCCTCTGTTCTTGGTGTTCCCATTCTGATTCCGAATCGGAGCTATCTCCACACACTCAGATTCATTCCTGACATCATCACTACACTGTGTCTCAGCATCACTCCAGGTGCACTGTTCAAAAAGGAACATGGTGGGCTCTTTGGAAACACCCAAATAGGGATACACAGAATGCTGAGTAACTCAGGGAGGAGCCTTCTAGGATATTGTAATGATTGGACAAGTGGAACCCCCACCAAATAGGTGGTGCTATACCTTTTTCTTAATGATTAGATACTAGGGATGTTAGAGAATTCAGCCCCCCAAAATCCATGGCGGAATGGAGCAACCCACCCCACCACCCCACGAAAGCCCCATGAAATGGAGCCTACCTGGCTGCGGCTGCGGCTTCGGCTCCGGCTCCGGCTCCAGCTCCGGCTGCTGCCGGGCTGCTGCGGACGCAAATGGCGTCCTGAGTAGGGGATGCCATTTGTGTTCCCATTTTAGCCATCATAGGCTACGTAAATATTTACGTAGCTTATCACAGAGAAAACAGGAAAGCAAATGGCATAGGGGATGCCATTTGTGTCCCTGCTTTAGCTGTGATAGGCTACGTAAATATTTACGTAGCGTATCACGGGCTACCATAGGGACACAAATGGTGTCCCCTACTCAGGAAACCATTTGCATCCACAGCAGCCCAGCAGTGGCTGGAGGCCCAGCTGCGGGTTGGCCCGGCCGGCGGCTCTGCGGCCTGGCTGCAGAGCACAGTCGGCCGGGCAGGATTCCCGGGGGGAGGAACGGAGCACCTCCCCCCGCACCGAGGATGTCCCTGGTAAGTGTTTCGTACATCCCTATTAGATACTGTCCTCTTCTACAACACATGCTATTGTTTTGTCTTTGTATTGCCCCAGCCGTGGGCTTCGACCTCTTAATTTAGAGGTGCCGAGATAGTGATAAATCAGACCCAGGTTTACATACAAGGAGTACTTTATTGAGTAACTTACAGAACACAGGCATACCCAATGGTTGGATCAGACAGCTTCTCTGAACCCAGAGCCATGGGTACAGTGGGTTTTATGCCATACATGTTAGCAATGAGGCAGCATGACAGGAGCAAGTGCCCCCCAGTGTTCATTCCCACCACAGACTAGCCGGGCTTGGTTCCCAGCACAGCCACCTGCAGCTTTAAGACAAACAAACTTTGCTTCCCAGGCATATCTTGATTCACTCATTAGTATGGAATGTGCTAGGCCGTGCTATCGGCTCTTTGACTCATCTTCACATGCTCAGAGGCTTACTAGCAAGGGAATTGCACTAATAATGAACTTAAGCAAGGCATTATGGATCTCTAGGCCCCTCTAACACTACAGGTGACTTGGTTACACTCCTGGGGCCAAAACAGTCTTTGGAAAGAGTATGGACATTCAGCCACATCTAAGAGATATTTACTGCTTACATGACTTGTGGAGAAACTAGCATAATGGCAGAGGAAACAGTGAAAACCTATTGCTGTGGGCTGTAAAATTATTTTGATAGAATTACCCCTGCTCTGTCAAATGGGCCATTACCTTGCACACGCCCAAATGCAATTTTGGACAAATAGCAACATGGGTAATAATGAAAATTCACCCTTTTTACTTAATATTGTGCAACACTCCCAATAAAGTATAATGAACTCTGATCTAAACACATTTTTTGTTTGTTTTTTAAGATACAGTTGAAAAAGAGTAATCAAAATTCTAAACCATTCAAGGGTTATCCACATCAGGTAGCATATCAAAACCCTCAGGATGATAACATGAGACTTGCAAGTCAAGAGACTTGAGTGGTATTGTTGTTTAATTTATAGATTTAATGTTTGTTTTTTTATTTATTTTAAAAGAATAATTGATGGATATACAAATGATTACTGCAACCCTCTGCAAAATTTATTTATTCCTTTATTAGTAATACTTACAGTATATATACCACTTAATATAATCTGCAAAGTATGTCATTACTGACCTTCTAGGCATCTTGTACAGATCAGCTCTCAATGCCTGTCACACACTGAGCTGGGAAGGACCCCTATGACACCATTACTGAACGTCCATGTGTTTGGCTGTTTAGCTGTTACTGGGAAAAGAGGAAGCTGTTATACATGGGATATATGTATAGCAAACATGTAGCAGGAGGATGACTTGTGTTTCCCTTGGTAGGCCAGAAATTGTGTGTCAGGGTGGAAACTGAGCCAATGGAGCCCCAGAGCAGTTCTGATTCTGAGGAGGAACAGCGATCTGTGGGAAAGGAGCTCGCTCATCTCTCACATGCACAGCAGCTGGGAGAGAATGACAGATTCCTCCTGCCAGCATTCCTGGGATAGATAGCGACCCTGGCAGTGAGAGAGCGCTGGAGGGGGGCTTGCTGGACACTCTGCACAGATGCAGGGACCGACAACAGATGGAGGGCGCGGAAAGGAGGCATAGCGCTCGTTTGGCATGCAAACAATGGTCGTGTCCTGAGGACCCAAGGGAAAGAGGGAGGATCTCTCCCTAGCACATAAGCTCAGGGTCTTCCCGTGATTCTCCTTCAAATGAAGACCAACTGCCTTACCTGGAGCTTAGGCTACTCTGCTATCTTTCCCCAGTGCTGTTCCTTGCTTTGGCACTAGCGATTAGTATTCTGAAAGAGTCATAAAGTAATAAAGGAATAAAGTCTCGGAAAGAATTCCTCGTCGTCTGTGTCCTGAGTTGGCTATTGGTGGGGACTGCAAGAGGTAGCTAGGGTGCTCCTGACATTGTGCAGGCTTGCTTTAGTCATATGCATTCTTATTCCTTGCAAGACGAATCCCAGCATCCTTCTTAGCCTTTCTACAAACTTTCCCCAAAGACTCCCCTAAAGATATAGCTTTATCTATTGATAAATAGATAAATTTATTGATTTATAAATCAAACCGTATTGATTATGCAAACCTAAACTGTATTTGTATGAGAATACTCTAAGTAATGTGTTTGAACGTATGAAGCAGCAGGTTCATATAATTCTTAGGATTATAAAACAAAGGATTAGACAATTCATGGAGGATTGGTCTATCAATGGCCAGTAGCCATCATAGCTAAAAAGAGCCTCATGTTCAGAGGCCTTATAACTTTACAATGAATGAATGAATGAATGAATAAATAAATAAATACTACATAGCAGATACCGGTAACAACTGGGGTGTATGGGGGCAATATTCCAGGGTGGAACCCCTCTATCAGTGGATTATGAGGGATTACCTGGTGGCCCGCACACCAGATAATCAGCAGAGGACCCCAGGGGTTGAGTCTTGAAACCATCATTTTAATTTCCAACAATTACCTTGATGGTAATTGCCAGTGGAGATTAAAATTAACCATTGCTCCAGGTTGTTGTGGGAATTGATAGATCTTCTGGCACTGATCAGAGTGCTGGAAAAAAAAAAGTAAAAACAAAATAAAGAGGGGACCACCTCTGAACAGAATGCCCTACAGGAATGACAAAAGGCATCTTTGTTCCAGTGGGGTGTTGTGTTCTGAGGAACATTCTGGGCTGCTACCTGGGGAGGTGACATCCTGTTTGAAGTCATAGCAAGGGTTGTTTGTTTGTCTGTTTGTTAAAGAAAGACAGGGGTGGAAGTTCTCTCAGCATTCCATATTTAAAAGGTGACACACACAGTGAAAAGCTTTAGCATTTCATATCCTTCCATTCCCCAAGACTGAATCTTCAGGTGCATTTTTGCCCCACGCCCACAACTGCTGGGGGGGGGGGAAGGCCAAATGCTTCAGCCCACCACTAGATCCATCCAGAATGCTAGACTAGAAGGACCTTTCGCCCAATCCAGCAATGCTCTTCTTGTGCTATTAATTTGTCTATAATCAGTGGCTGTTTCATTGGTAAAATATGTGTTTGACCATTACATACATAAGAATTAAAACACAAAGATTTAAAACAATGTTGATTCCTTTCTGATCCAGAGAACAAATGTCCCTTTATACAGAAGATTGGCCTGCTGCTACTGATTTCAGACAGCGGGTTGAGTTGGGTTTATTAAAGGCTTCAAACATTTATAAACCTCCAGAGACACAGGGATTTAATGGATGACATTTAATGTTAAATCAGTAGTGTAAAGAGAGAGGTTCCTTCTTCGGGTCTTGTGGGACCAGTGCTGTGTCTCCTTTATCACACAGCCTCTTAATTGTAGTGCATCTCAGAATGATTAGATCTATTGTTAGCAACAGGCCTTTGTCAGGGCTTGCGACCCTGTGATGAATAGGAATTTCTCCTTAATTCTTTTGGATGCAAAAGCCTGAAGTCACAACTGAGCCACAGACCCCAATTATTAAGTGATTAATGAAATTGTAATTGCCACCCTTTTGTCTGCATTCATCACCTGGCTCAGTATTAATCATCACAGGCGCAGCAAAAAGGAAAATATTTTCCCTCTGAAGGACTCTAGATGGATGGAGAGGGGTGGAGGGTGGGAGATGCTACACAACAGACCAGAGTAGACACCAGTTATTAAAAGCATAGTTCTGTAAAGAAGGTTATGTTTAGTCAAAGGACAAAACTTGCAACAGGCTTAGCTTCTGGGTGTTGAAAACTACAGGCTCTGCCATCTTGTTGCTACCGGAAAATGGGAAGTACTTCTCCGTGAACCATACGTGGTTCCAGATGGTCATAAGTTCTAAATGCCTCCTGAAAACTCACCTATTCACACAGGCTTTCCTTGACCTGTGAGGGACTCTGTTACTACCCTGTTATTACTATTCTAGTATTGTCATGTTTTTAAATTGTTTAGCTTGGAAGAAAGGAGGGTAAGGGGAGACATGATATAGGTCTACAAAATTATGTATGGTGTGGAGAATGTGGATAGGGAGACTTTTTTTTCTCCCTCTCTCATAATACTAGAACCCAAAGGGGTCATCCCATGAAGCTGATTGATGGGAGATTCAATAGAGATAAAAGGAAGTCCTTCTTCACACAGCGCATAGTCAAACACATAGTCCATTCATAGGAATTCACAATCACAAGGTGTAGCGATTGCCACCAATTTGGATGGCTTTAAAAGGGAGTTAGACAAATTTCTGGAGGAGAAGGCTATCAATGACTACCTCTGATGGCTATGTGCTACCTCCAGTACCAGCATTGGTATGCCTATGTACACCAGTTGCTGGGGAACATGGTTGGGAGGGTGCTGTTGCACTCCTGTCCGGCTTGTGGTTTCCTGGTTGACAGCTGGTTGGCCACTGTATGAACACAATGCTGGACTAGATGGACTCTTGGTCTGGTCCAGCATGACTCTTCTTATGTTCATACATTCTTAAATGTTTTAATTATTTATTTTTTTATCTGCGCTGTTAGATTGTTAGGTTGTATTTTAATGTGAACTGCTTAGGGATTTTAAATGATTAGATGGTATAGAAGTATTTAGAATAAAAACAAACAGTTTTTTTTCCAATCCAGTGTCCCATTGTGGTGGGTTGCTTAGGAGTACTTTCCCCCCATCATGCAATGGGCTCCACCTCTTTTCTGAACTGTACAGTCATTGGGCCATTTGATTATGGAAACTGCTTACTGAGTGTGGGTCAAGCCAGCTCTATAATCACCATGCACAAGATAAAACACTTACTTTGTGCACTGAATATAGAAGAGCAGTAGGGACAGAAACTACCTTCCTTACTGTGGAATAATGGTTTGCCAATTATGTTCCTGAAAACCATGGAGCTCCTGTTAAGCTTATTAAGGTTTCCTCTGTAATGGCGAACAACTTTCCCTAAAAAATAGATTGCACATCACGAACAGTCTTCACCAGCACTGTGCAGCCACAGAGCAAACTGTGTGTGTTCTAGGGTGCATTTTGAGTTCCTGTGAATGATTATGAGCCAATCCAGTTGAATTTACTGGCTCTAGACAATGCTCCAGAATTAGGGGGAGTAATAAGACTTGTAATGGGTGGTGTTGGTTCATAATGGTGATCTTAGGAGTTTGGCAGCCAATCACAGACTCCCACCATTTCATCAAGCTCGTCACAAGCTTGACTCAGTATCATTCACAAGTACCTTTGCGATGGCACGGTGAAGCCCAATTGGGTCAGGAGTAATTGAAAATTTCCATTTCAGAGTGGCAATAGATGCCTTGAGCATGCTCAGAAACATCTATTGCTGCCAGGAAGGTGGAGACTGAAGAATGAGGAGTCACTATTTCCAGTCCTCTTCATAACCAGTTTCTTTCTACCCTCACAAATTAAGTTTGGAAAGCAGGGGACAGAGTATGGATGGAGGATGGTGACACCAGAGGGCTTATGGGGGGTGCCAGTCCAGTAAACCCTGAACTTTCTTCAAGAGGTTTTTTTGGGGGGAGGGGGCATGGAAAGTCTGAGCCAATTACATAAAGTAGAAAGTGAGCTCAGCCATCGCTACACAGATTCTTCTTCCTCAATTCACATGGGTCACTTGTCAGACCAGTCAATGTGGAGAAAGTACCCTGTAGGCCGAAAGGTGAAACACACTTCTGCAGAGGAACATCATCATCATCATCATCATCATCTGTAAATGGATCTACTATTGTTATTATGGAAGGAAGGCCTAATGTTCACTATCACAATCCAATGTTGCAGTCTCACGGGGAAAATGAAAGATCTTACCTAGCACATGGTGATGTAACTCACCATGCAAGAAGTGCTGGAATGGGCTAAATTGGGTTACCAGAGTAAATAAATAACCACAATGAATGATGAAAGCGGAATAATAAAGTGCTATAGGGATCCATTACACTGTTCAGACAGACATCTTGTCATTTACTGTATGAGATAAGGCAAGTATTATCTATCTGTCTGTCTGGAAATTCAGTAATACACTAAGCAACAAAGTGATACAGAATTGAGTTATAATGGTTAAAAATAGGTTGCTACAAATATTTGAAACAGAGAGCCTTCATTCTGTCAGAAAGAGCCACATGCACTGCCAACTCCCAGATTTGGGGGCTGTCAGACTAGGATCCCTTATTCTCCCAGAGGACTTTCTCTCCTCTGAACATTTTAGTTCTCTATGCAAAATCAGATAAACAATAGTATTAGAGGAGGGTTGGAGGTCAGGACCCAGGGCCATTCACACATGTTTGGCTAACCTATCTCATAGGTTGATTGTGAGGATAAAAGGGTGTAACCCCACATACGCTATCCAAGGGTGACACCAGCTCAATCCGGACAAGACAGTTGTATTGTTAGTAGGCTGTTCCTCTATTCAGATGTGTGATGCTCCATCTGTTCTGGATGGTGTTGCTTTCCCCTAAACACTGAAATTCATAACTAGGGTTGCTCTTGGATTCATCACTGCCATTAGAAACACAAGGGGCTTCTGTGGTGGAATACTTTTTACCAGGTCCATCTGGTATCTCAGCTACAACCCTATCGGGATGTGGATAACTTAGCTTAACCTGCTTTCAGTGGTACATGATCTGGCGACCTCCATTTTGGATTACTGCAATACATTGTGTATATGGCGCTGCCTTTGAAGATAGTCTGAAACCTTCAGTTGGTGGAAAATATTGCAGTCAGGGTCCTAACTGGGATCAGACACTGAGCTTTTCTACACAAGGCTATTAATCCGCTATATCTACTTTGGGGTTTGTCGCAGAATTGAGATCCAAGCACTACACAAACAGTGTTTTCTTTCCTGGTTTTACACTATATAACCTCTAGATGGCACTGTGGTATAGTGGAATAGCATAAATACACAAGAGGGGAAATCATTTTCTTTCACCTTCACAAATAATACCACATTTCTTCTGGTTTGTTGTTGTTGTTTTAAACTCACTGAAAGTGCTGTTTAAAAACAGAAGTGAAACTGGAGGTTCATGATGCCATCTAAAGAATCTATAAATAACTGTGTTGGGAATGATGAGCACACAATAATTGCCTCATGTAGAAAAGTTCATTATGAACATACCGCCCTGGTTCTTCCTTTCCTTGATTGACTCATGATCCATTTAAGAGCTTAATTCAGAGTGCTGATGTTGGCCTAGAAAGCTCTACACGGCTTTGGATCTCATATCTAAAAGATCTCCTCTTTCTATATGCACTTATCCATGTCCTATGACCAGTGATGGAGGGCCTTCTATGAATGTCCCCTCAATCTGAAATATGGAAAGTGGCTACAAGAGAGAGGTTCTTTTAATCCGTGGCACCACAGCTGTGCAATACTCTGCCTAGAGAGGCTCACCTGGCACCTATGTTGATATCTTTGCAGTGTCAGGCTTTTTTTTATTTTCCCAGGCTTTTAAACATCATATTAATATCATTTTAGGATGATTTAAAACATTTCTATTAATATTTTAGCAGCTGCTTCTATGAAAGCAGATTCGAGTGTGGTTTTGGACATATGATGGTGGGGGATATTGAGCTTACTTTCAGTGTTGTGTCATTTCTGATTGGATCCAATGGCATATTATGTTGCTAAATGATTTTTAATTGCTTATCTGTATGTCACCCACAAAACCAAGGCAACGGGGTGACTAACAAATACAATAAGTGCATACATGAATAAATAAAATAATGGACATATAATGTACACTCTTTTAGATGTACAGTTGAAATGAAGCTCAACAAGAAAACAGAATAGCACCTTCAAACAGAAGAACTCAAGGGAAACACTGATTTCCTGAATATCCAAACTGCATGTTATTAAAGTGTCATGCACTGCATTGATACTATTCTTACTCATTGGGGGAAGTCAGAAGTTGCTGGCATTCATCAAGTGGCCTACATATTTAATGCAACTATTACTTCATGGAGGGAAATGACCTACTTCAATCCTCAAAGAGAAGTCCTCAGAACTAACAAATGGAAAGTATGTTACCTTGTGGCAAACATTTTGAAATGATAGAAGACTCATGGGAAGCTCAACATCCTTCATGACAGCTGCAATCATGGAGTTATCTTCCCCTGAGATAATAATGACTTGAAGCAGCATAGCTAACTCAGGGATGGGCAACATATGGCCCATGGGTTGTATGTGCCCCCTGCCACCCCCAGAGGGACCCGTGCCCCCATTGCCCTCTGACACCCCTGTGTTTTTCCTTTAAAAAAAGAAGAGAAAAGGTGATGGTTTGCTGGTGAAATTCAATGGGAAATCCCTACACAAGCTTAGAATCGACAAATTTAGCTTGCTTTGCCACCTTTAAAGCAGTTTTGTGGCACGGGAGCAGTGGTGGGAGGAGGTCAGACCATGGTAGGGGCAGGGACCCCCCTGTCCCTGCCCTTACCATGGTCTGACCTCCTCCCACCGCTGATTGTCCCCAGACTACTCAAAGTTGCCCATCCCTGCTCCAAGTGCACAAAGTCAACTCAGCCATAATGCAGCATTGACATTGGGGGGTTGGGGTGGGGTGGGGGGCTGTTTACAGACAGGGTCTTAAGATGCTACCACATTCGAGCTCACCCCCCCCTCATGGAAAGGGAACCACAGGTCACCTTAATAGAATGGACTCATTTGGCAGCAGCCTCACAGGGAGGGATCATAGCTCAGTGGAGGAGCACATGCTTGGCATGGAGAAGGGTTTAGTCCCTGGTGTCTCCTGGGTTCAGTCCTTGGTGCCTCCATTTAAAAGGATCAGGTAGCAGATGATGTGGAAGACCTTTGCCTGAGATCCTGGTTATCCGTTGCCAGTCAAAGTAGACGGTGTTAGGCTAGATGGTGTAAGGCAGCTTCCTGTGTGCTTCAGAGGGACCATTCTTATGGCTGCTAGTCAGCAGCTAGACGGCCATAGGATATGTTGTTTTCTGGGAACCGACCTCGGAGCCCACGCTCCGAGGTCAATTCCCAGAGAACCGACCTCCCCCTCCCCCATGCTGCCTCACAGGCAGCTCAGAATGGCCCTGTGGTCCGTGCCTGGAAGAGGAGTGCGGAGTGGCGAAAACGTGGCATTGTGGGGGGTGTTCCAGGGTGGGGAATGTGGAAATGCCGGTACAACACATCCCATTTGTTGTCCGGCAACTACTTCCCCTGCTCTGTCTTCCCACAGCTAGACAACCAAAATCAGCTGTCTAGCCACAAATGCAGGGTGACTAGAGCACAGAGGGGACAATCCCCTCCACACTTCTCCTGCCCTGCATTGGATAGACGGTTGCCTCCAAGTTCGGAGGCGGCTGCCTATTCCCATAGGATTGCACATTCCTATGCGCAGTCAGTACATTTTGAGCACAATTAAAGGCATCAGAGTGCAGACAGTGAACTGACACCCATCTGGTAAACCCACCCAACATTCTTGAACATAGCCCATTCACTGACCTTCCCAATGGAATGTGTTCAATCTTAATCAGTGGAAGAGGGTGTCATTGTGCTTTTTGGATGTCTTGAGCCAGCACAGAAAAAAACTAAGACATGTGTGTATGTATGTATGTATGTATTGTTTAATCATCCAAACCAAGCTGTGAAATGGTCCACAAAGGGTGGCCCAGGGTTCCTGGTTCACATATGAGAAGAGGTGGCAGGGCAACACAAACTTCCCAGTATAGCCCAGTGGTATTCACAAACAGACTTCTTGAGTATTGTTATTTTGGGAAGCCTTCCTTGAGTGACCAGCCACCGTTTATTAAATTCAGCCTTATCGGAACTTGTTCCTTTTAAAATGTTTTAATTGTTTTAATAAGGTATTTTATTCTTTTATCTTTGCTGTTCACTCACCACTCTGAAATCTTCTGATGTGGAGTTGTATATAAACATTGTAAATACAGATATTCAAAAATATAATTTGAGCCAGGCTGCCATTTCCCTGTCAGCAGCACGTCAAAAAGGAAACCTCAGCTCCTGGTTTCTCATACTTGAGCCTTCCCTTCCCTTTGCATCAGAAATATACAGCAGTGGGAACCAAGGATGGACAATGAACTAGATGAAACTCATTCCCCTTGGGTATACACGTGCCCACAGAGAGAGAGAGAGAGTGCTAAAAGCTGTGCTGAATGAAGGCTTATGTTGCCATAGGAGAGACTGTCATCTGCTCCTAATCAGAAGAATTTAATTCAATCTCTGCATGGCCAACTTTCCTTATGCCATCACATTATTTCTGTGAATGGAAAGTGAATGTTTTTGTCCCTGGTCAGACGCCGACGTGGCAAGAGAACAGGTCCCCTCTGATTATGAGAAGCATGCGTGTTAGCAGAGGACAGAATTTTAAGCAGGGCCCCTCCACAGCACAGCTATTGCCAGTGTTTTATGCTAGTTGTTGTAGTTATTATGAACAACCTTTCAGAAATTGACCTCGGGGTGGGGGCTTTGGCTGGCACAGGGGACCCTGTAACTAGTCTGCAGAGACTTGTAATTGTCAGCCATTACAGCTTAAGGATTTATGTGTCCTGTTTTGTCTTTTTGCCAGAAAACATAAGAGATGGGACGCATGCATGCATGCACGCGCGCGCACACACACACACACACACACAAATATCCCTTTCATGCTAATCTCAGGAAGGCCCAACCTCTATGAATTAAACATTCATTTAGACATCATATGGTTTTTCTAATAGGAATGCCTTGGAACAAAACAAAGACTGTGTTTTTCCTTCAGGGAATTTACTAATCTCTGCAGATGTAGGAAGGGAACTATTGCAGGATTGGCAGGTCTACTGTGAAAGACTATGGTTTTTCTTCTTTTTCTTCCAGTAAAGAACTACTTTAGACAATCGACTAATGCTCACAGTTACACAGCTAATTGCACGTCAAGTTGCATAGGCAATCTCTAAAAGCGGGCAGGCAATGCAAGAGCACATTGCTGTAATAGCTTACTGCTGAAATGGCTGACGGGGATGGGACTGTTGCCACTGCAGGATTTGCCCCTAACCAGCCATGGTTTAGTCAGTGTTACATTTCTCCTGGATAATCCAGCAGTTATTTATTATGACTGCTCCTTCTGAGATGGCCTTGAAGTACATGGTACTAGCACAGTCCTACTAGGCAGAAACTTTTCAAAAGGTAAAGTCTTCCACACTCCCATACTCAACACGGGGGGGGGGGGAAATACTATAACTGATGGGTCTCCTTCTCTGCATGTGTCTGTGTGTCTGTGTGTGTTTCCAGTAGTGGGATAATAAAGCAAAGAGAAAACAGCCGTAGTTCAAACCTCTTTGAAATGGCTGTTCAGTCTATACAGAAGGAAACAACTTTGCTGTTCAAAGCAGTCTTGTTTGAAAAGGTCAGTAGTATGAGCGTATGCTTTTATATATATAAAAAAAGTGCTCTACCCCAGGCTGGGATATACAAAGCATAGGAACATAGCATTCTGATGGTCCCAGAATGTCACTTTACAGTTTCTGCTGGGCTATTTCTATTCCATCCGCTTCTGATTTGCATAATCTTGGATTCCACTTGAATAAAGGCCAAGTTTCCAGTCCTCATTAATACAGAGAAGTCCCCACACAGAGCCTCAGTGATACATTTTCTATCTCCAGCTTTCAAGCTACCTCCTTTTATTCCAATCCTTCTTTGCATTTCCTGGGAAGCTGATTAATGATAGCAGAAATATGGAAAGCAATAAAGAACCAAAATCTGCAAAATTTATTCTAACTGCAGAAAGTATATTTCTTTGGCACATCATTGGAGAGCTGGAAAAATGTACAATTAGAATACGATGTTTGGGGAGAATACCATTTGTATTCAGAGTGGTGACTGTCTGATTAATTCTAGAAATAATAACTGATGTGAAGTACCCCTCAGATGCGTGCATAACTGCCCATAAATACCACTTATTTGCATGTCTGTTCAAATGAACAACAGAGCAATATGCATTTTCAAAAGCAGAGGGTTCCATTTCCAGAAGGTGATGTGTGAGGAAGATAGCTGCAAAATGAGCAGACATTGCTTCAAGCAGTATGCAATGAAATTGAGGCCCTTGGAAGGTGTATGTGTGGGATGGGGGGAGAGTATGTTATGTTGTGCAAAAACCAAATGAGCACCAACCCCCTTGAGCTGCCTATGGATATGTACAAAGGAGACTGGAACTTGATGAAACATGCTGCAAGGTAGATTGCAAAGTCGGGACTGTTTGAGCAGCAATCACTTGTTCTGTAGTTGGCAGCTATTTAATGCTTGTAGTTTGAATGCGCTCAGTATGAGTTCGGGTTCACTCTGTACATGTTGCAGAATTGCTTCTTGGAACAGTCAACCTTTTGCCCCTTTGCTTTCCCTCTGAGGAAGAGGGAAATTCTAAAGGCAACATCTAATGGTCCAGCAACTGCTCTGCGGGTGCTGACAAAAACTTACTGCATAGAAATCAGTGGCACAACTTTGCTCTCTTAATGATAAAATCAAAGGACACACAGAAGAAATAAAAGGAAGGAAGCGGGAAATGGACTGAGGAAGGAGAAGAGTACAAGGAAGAATGTCTCACCACTCTAGACATTAACCAGGAAGCAAGAAATGGACGTTCAATACTTTGCTCCAGCTCATAATTCCTACATTTTAGTTTTGCATTTAACTGTGTGTGCTAATTTACTGAAATTTTGCCCTATCTTTTTCACAGGAGGGTCCAATTCGTTTAACCAAAAAAGATCAGAATGATACAAAAGTGAAAACAACAGGACAAAATACAATGCACATTGTTCAAAACAGCATTATTAAAAAAAGGAAAACAAGTTCAAAGTAGTAGTCTCTGAAAACATCTCTATTTAAAATTAGAGCTGTACACAAATGGCTTCTCAAAGTTCTCCAGTCTATTTGTGGGCAGAGAAATTGGGGGAACAATTTTACTGAGTTTCTCTTAGGATACATTCTCCAAAGTTTCTCACAGGCAGGGCTCACTATTGGCAGGGGGTGTAGCACAGGTTCTTTCTTTTTTCCTAAGGGTTTTGGGTTTTTTGCACTGCTCTTGTAGGTAGCAACAACATCAACTGTGGTGAGGCTTCTACTTTTTTGAGGCAGAATTTTGAATTTTGATGTCTTCCTCATGCTGGCTTTAACTGAAGTGTGGGAAGCCTAGGGATGTATGAAAGGTACTTACCTTTCGTGACTTATGTTTATGGTTGGGGGGGAGGCGTTCCGTCCCTCCCCCCAGAATCCTCACCGAGGGGGAGGCGCTCTGTTCCTCCCCCCCCCGGAATCCTGGCCGGCCGGCTGTGCTCCGCAGCGATTCTGCGGAGCCGCCGGCCAGCTCCGCCAGCAGCCAGACATCCGGCCGCTGGCTAGCAGGGACGCAAATGGCGGCGGCTGTAGCCGCCGCCGTTTGCGTCCCTGCAGTCAGCCGTGATAGGCTACATAAATGTTTACGTAGCCTATCACGGCTGACTTAAAAAAAAAATGTGCATACGCAAATGGTGGCGGCCATGGCCGCCGCCATTTGCGTTCTTTATTTTGGCACGTCTTAGTCTACGTAAACATTTACGTAGACTAAGACAGCAAAAATAAGGGGAACGCAAATAGCGTAGACGCTACGCTATTTGCATTCCCCTTATTTTCGCCGTCTTAGTCTATGTGAATGTTTACGTAGACTAAGACGTGCCAAAATAAAGAACGCAAATGGTGGCGGCCTTGGCTGCCGCCATTTGCATACGTGTGTTTTTTGTTTGTTTTTTTAAAAAAGTCAGCCGTGATAGGCTACGTAAACATTTACGTAGCCTATGACGGTTTTTTTAAAAAAACCTAGCCGTGATAGGCTATGTAAATCTTTACGTAGCCTATCACTTTTTTTTTTTTTTTAACTGGAAATGGCAGCGGCAGCAGCCGGTCGGAAGACAGGCTGCCGCAGCCGCCGTCGCCGCACCGCCACTGGAGCCGCCGCCGGAGCCGCAGCCGCCAGGAAGATCCGCCCAAGGTAAGTCTCGCCCTGGGGGGGGGCGGCCGTTCCACCACCGATTTCGCGGGGCCAAATGCGCTGGCATTCGGCCTCCCCGAGATCCGTGGCAGAACTTTCGTACATCCCTAGCCAAGGAAGCTACAGGCTGCCACGGAGATTACTGTATAATGACAGACAGGACACTCACGCACACTCCAGGGCCACCTCATAAGTAAAGCAAGCACAAGAACCCCAAACCCAACCCATGAGAATTTCTCCAAACATTTCTTCTCATTTGAATTTTTTGAAAGCAATTTCTTTTCTATCAAGCTGAATGAGAATGGTCAAAAAATGTGGGAGAAATTTTTGGCACATCACTATTTAAAATGTCTTGCAGGTTTGTTTGTTTGTTTGTTTGTTTTTTCCTTTAAAAATCCCTTTAGAAAAGACCTTCCTCAGGTAGAAATCATATAAACATGGCAATCACAATGTAGCTACTGGCCAAGCAATGTTGTTCAGCACAGAACTGAGAATTTCACATTCACACCATTAATTAGGGATGGAATAAATTCCATGGGCAGCCCTTAGTATATATCTCAGAGGGCTGCTGGGAATTTAAATGAGAAAACTATTATTAAATAGCATATATCTATCTATCTCCAATCTTTATATAGCATTGCTAATGAGCAAGATATTACCTTCTGGAACATGGTAGACCTAGGAGACTCTACTCTCCTAAGTCTACCATGAAAAAATGCTAATTCTTTCCATGTAAGGGCAAATTCAGCCACATTTCCCTCCTAATCAAATGACCATGCAGTTTAGACTTTAGTATTCACCATTGGCCTTATGGCCAAGCGTATGGAAAGAAAATACGAGGGAGTGTGCATGATCCACCTGTGCTCACATTAGGCCTTAGGGATCTTGAAATTAAATTGCTTCCCAAATTATCCTCAGAACCAGCAAACTAAATGCACCCTGGCATGTTTGATTCCTGCCCCAAAGGTGCCATTTTGAGAAGGTGTCAGGGCTGAAACCCAAGCCTACTTTGATGTCAGTGTGCTGTGTTTGGCCACATGTCCTACTTTACAGAATCCTCTATCCCAAGAACTGTCAGAGGATAGCTCTCTGTTTGAAGGGATCCTCCATTTCAAGGGCTGTCCAGTCCAAGTCCAGTTTAAAGGTATATATGGAGGGAGATCAAAGGCCTCAAAGTTGCCCATCAGCTGTTAGCACCTGGACAGCAAACTAAACAGGCACACAGGTCACCCAGCCACAGTCTTTCTTAGCATGGTTTGATGTATTGTATTTCTATTTAAATTATAGTTATTATTTCCAAATTTGCATTTATATGTATACGTTAGCATCTGCATACCTTCAGTAAATTGGTGTCCCCATTTGTCCTCTTTCTTCATGATGCATTGCCTCTTTTTTGGGTGACGTGTAAGTGGCCAGTCTATCTCTCAATCCGGCATTCTTAGGTGATCAAGATGAGCTTATTGTCCTAGCTACATTGGCCAGCAATCCTTTGCAACTATTTCTATGTATAGCATCTCCTTTCTGCTTCTGGCATGTTATGGTATGGGCTGATGTAAAAACAAAACAAAACACGCACACATATAACTAGGGGTGGGGGAAATTAAATGGTCAGCTTCACAGCAAAGGGTTGGACTTGATGGCTTTTGCATCCTGTTATTGCAGGTGCATAGGGGGGAGAAATGACGAGACAAAACAAACAGAGTTGGGATAAAACTGGGCCACATTTATTGACATATTACAATCTGCGAAGGAAGCACCGGTGGGCACATAGAAAACTAGTAATCATGACAGGTACAGAGTGAGGCATTCGTCATCTGAGTAGGGATGCACGAAAGCCACTTACCTGGTCTTGCAGCTTGCTTCGCGGTGGGGGGGAGGCGCTTCGCTGCTCCCCCCGAAGTTCAGGCTGGGGGGGGAGGCTTCCCTCCTCGCCCGGCCAAAATTCAGGCTGGGGGGAAGGCTTCCCGCCTCGCCCGGCCGAAATTCAGGCCGGGGAGGAGGCGCCTCACCTCGCCCAGCTGCAAAATAAAAAGTTTAAAAAAAAAACACGCCCCCGTGATACGCTACGTGACGATTAACGTAGCCTATCACAGCTAGATTTGCAAAGTCAGCCGTGATAGGCTACGTAAATCGTCACGTAGCCTATCACGGGTGACTTAAAAAAAAAAAAGCGCGTACGCAAATGGTGGCCCCCATAGGGAGCCGCCATTCGCGTTCCTTATTTGGTCGCTGTAGTCAACGTAAATCTTTACGTAGACTACGGCGAAAATAAGGGCAACGCAAATAGTGTTGCCCTTATTTTTGCCGTAGTCTACGTAATCTTTACGTAGACTACAGCGACCAAATAAGGAACACGAATGGCGGCTCCCTATGGGGGCCGCCATTAGTCGTACGCGCTTTTTTTTTTTTTTAAGTCACCCGTGATAGGCTACGTGACGATTTATGTAGCCTATCATGGCTGACTTTGCAAATCTAGCCATGATAGGCTACGTTAATTGTCACGTAGCCTATCACGGGGGCGTTTTTTTTTTTTTTTAATTTTATTGGAATGGCGGTGGCTGCAGCCGGTCGAAAGACCGGCTGCTGCCTCTGCCCCTGTCGAAGACCTGCCAAACCGCCGCCGGGACCCGCCACCGGGAGGGACATTTGGGAAAGGTAAGTCCCATCCCGGGGGGGCGGGGGGCGGGGGGGGGTGCAGAGAATTTCTCCCCAAAACTACTTTGGGGGACCGAATACGTTGGCGCTCGGCCCCCCGAAGTTTCGGGGAAAAATTCTCCTACTGTAGCCACCCTGCAGATCGATCCACCCAATTCTGGGCTGGGAGACCTTCCCCTGTTACCACCCCTCGAGCCACGGAACCCGAGTGGGTGAGGAGGGTCAGCCTCAAAGGTAAGCCTTATCTCCCAACTCGGGGCCACAAAACCCGGAGCCGAGAGCCTCGGGCCTTACCAGTCACTTGAAACGGTGCCCACGAATGCTCACCTGTCCTCTCCCCCAGTGGAGTGCCCACCCAGAACTGCCAGTACAGTTATGTGACTGGATAAAAATAGCAATCGGATGATACCAATTAGCCTACATTACTCCCTATCCCACCAGCAGTATGAAGTAGGCAAAAAACCCATAGCCCGGCCAATCTGGCTAAGAGCAAAATTCCTACTTGGCCCCCAATAGGGCAACCAGTACAACCCACACTGCATGTTGGGTGGGAGGGAGGGAGCCAGAAAAGCCAGAATGAATGAGGAAAGGGGGCGGGGAGGCCTAAATATCGGCCGGCTCAGCCCCCACCCCACCTGGACGTCGGGAGCGAGGGCAAATGGCCTTCGATCTTGTCCTGCCCTTCCCCCCCACCCGCAACATCCCCCCCCCATGGCCAGGCAAGCCGGACGCAGAGTGAGGGGACTTCTAGGAAAAATATCAAGACCTGTCTTAGAGGAGAACAAATCTGTCAATTTTGGTTTCTCTCTCTCTCTCTCTCTCTCTCTCTCTATATATATATATGTATACACACATACATACATATTTGAACGTAAATTCAGTTCATTAAAAAATTTCAATCTTACATCATTTGCCCCAAACTTTCAGATTTTTGTTGAAGTTCGCATGAAAGTGTGCATATCTTTGTGCACATTTCTCCTAATACATGCATTTTTTCTATGTGATTGTTTCGCCCTCTAGTCTATACACATTTTTGAAAGCAATTTTTTTTAATGTTCCACCAATAGATGTCAATTATTCATGTCCACACAGAACTGAAAGAAGGTTGGTTTGCCTCAAGCTGGGAACACAATTCGATAAACTTTTAAGCTGTAAGGCGCAAACAAAGCACTATCCTCTCCATTGGCTTTTGCACATGCAAACATACTCTGCCAATAGCTAGACCTGGACACAACACACTCAAAGACACAAGCACATCTACATAGAAATGCATGGCATTATAAAAACAATTATTGTCCCTTGATTGTTTTGATGTAAGTATCAAAGTGCAGCAAAGGTTCCTTAAACTGAAGTAACTGTGCTAACATAGCCACCAAAGCCAACTACTGGAATGAGCAAAGGTTTACTTAAATGTGCAAGTAACAATGGAGATACCGCTCCATATTTAAGCCATTACTGCTTTGGTTGATCTTGTTTCATTTACTTTCTCCCCCTCCTTCCCGCCAGACCCAATTATTTTTAACATACAGATTTTTTTTTCTCTTAGCCGAAAGCAGGCTGACAATTCATCTATCACTTTTAAATAACCATTCCCACAGACGTTTGTTTGCCATAGCCCCATTCATTTGGCCTTTTGCTTTATATGTTGGTACGTAATGAATCCATCAGTTGCAGTTTTATTTTATTTTATTATCCCAATATAGATAGCATCCCATTAGCCTTTGCCATTTGTTTTAACTCCAATGGATTCATGACTACGCCACACTCTTTTAACATGTATGAAGAGTCATATTATAGGGCATGCATGTGTGTGTGTATGTGTGTGTATGTCCAAATGACTGTATTATTATGTGGGGAGTTGTTTGTCAAGCATGTGAGAGACTGGAAAGGGTGATAACAAAACCTGTAACAACTTCAGAGCATAGCAAAAATGACAATTATGTTGCAGCTACTACTAGGGATGTGGGAAACAGCAATACTCGAGTTCCTAGAGGTTCTCTGGGTTCCACCTCAAAGCTTGGTCTGACTCTCAACCATATCAGATTGCAGGCTTCGTTATTCCACATGAAAATCATGACGCACTTGGGGACATAATTGGGTGCATATTATGGTCACATTCAAAAGTACAGTTTCTCCCATTGCTTGTGTGTTTATGTGTACTTGTGTAAAAGTACTCATTTTTCATGCATACTTTTTTTTCTGATTATGAATTTTACAAATGTTGTTCCCCCACTCCCTAGGACAGCATCACAAGCTTCGGAGTGCATGAGGTTTGACCTCAGATTGTGATCGCATTCGGGAGGTGCAATAGGGGTAAATTGTAGGGATGGCGGAGAATTTCTCCACGAATCTTCAGGAGGCCGAATGCCAATGCATTCGGCCCCCCGAAATAGGTGAGGAAATTCTCCGCTGGCCCCCCGCCCCCCCCGGGATGGGACTTACTGTGGCTGAATGTCCCTCTTGGCGGCAGATCCCGGCGGCGTTTCAGCGGCGTTTCGGCGGGGGCGGGGGCGGCAGCCGGTCTCTTGACCAGCTGCCACCGCCACCATTGCAAAAAAAAAAAGTAAAGTAAAAAAAGAAAAAACACCCATGATAGGCTACGTAATGATTTACGTAGCCTATCATGGCTAGATTCCCAAAGTCAGCCGTGATAGGCTACGTAAATCGTCACGCAGCCTGTCACGGGTGACTTTGAAAAAAAAAAAAACACGTACGCAAATGTTGCCGGCCCATGGGCACCGCCATTTGCGTTCCTTATTTTGGCACGTCTAGTCTACGTAAACATTTACGTAGACTACGGCAAAAATAAGGGCACGCTATTTGTGTTGCCCTTATTTTCGCCGTAGTCTATGTAAATCTTTACATAGACTAGACGTGTCAAAATAAGGAACGCAAATGGCGGTCCCCATGGGAGCCGCTATTTCGGTACGTGCTTTTTTTTCTCCAAAGTCACACGTGATAGGCTACGTGACGATTTACATAGCCTATCACGGCTGACTTTGGAAATCTAGCCGTGATAGGCTACGTAAATCATTACAGAGCCTATCACGGGTGTGTGTGTGTGTGTGTGTTTACTTTTTTTTTGCAGCCGGGTAGACGGGGCACTTCTACCCGGCCTGAATTTCGGTGGTGAGGGATGGTGCGCCTCCCCCCCAGCCTGAATTTCGGCCGGGTGAGGCACGGCGCCTCCCCCCCCTCGCCTGAACTTCGGGGGGAGAACTGAAGCACCTCCCCCCCACCGCAAAGCAAGCTTCGAGAACAGGTAAGGGACTTTCGTCCATCCCTAAATTCTAGGGATGGACGAAAGGCACTTACCTTCTCACGAAATTGAGAGAATTTCTCAATGGCGCCGCCATTTGCGTTCCTTATTTTGGCATGTGTAGTCTACGTAAACATTTACGTAGACTAAGACGGCGAATATAAGGGGAACGCAAATAGCATAGCCGCTACGCTATTTGCATTCCCCTTATTTTCGCCGTAGTCTCCGTAAATGTTTACGTAGACTACACATGCCAAAATAGGGAACACAAATGGCGGCGCCCATGGGCACTGCCATTTGCGTACACGCAAGTTTTTTGTTTTTGTTTTTACTCAGCCGTGATAGGCTACGTAAACATTTACGTAGCCTATCACGGTATTTTTTAAAAAATCTAGCCATGATAGGCTACGTAAATCGTTACGCAAAAATTTTTTTTTACTTTAGGGGTTTTTTTTGCATTGGCTGCGGCAGCAGCCAGTCGGGAGACCGGCCGCCGCCCCCGCCCGCGACGAACCGCTGCCGAACTGCCGCCGGGACCTGCTGCCGAGAGGGACTTTCGCCGAAGGTAAGTTCCGTCCCGGGGGGGCGGGGAGCCGGCGGAGAATTTCCCAACCAACTTCGGGGGGCCGAATGCGTCGGCACTCGGCCTCCCAAAGATTCGGGGAGAAATTCTCCGCCATCCCTACTTTTTGTGTGTGTGTGTGTGTGTTTTTACTGGAAATGCTGGCGGCGGCAGCCAGTCGGAAGACCAGCCACCGCAGCCTCTGCCGCCGAACCGCCGCCAAACTGCCGCCGGAGCCGCCGCCGCCGCCACCAGGAGGATTCACCCAAGGTAAGTCCCGTCCCGGGGGGGTTGGGGGGCAGACCATTTTGCCACCGATTTCGGGGGGCCGAATGCACTGGCATTCGGCCTCCCCGAGATTCGTGGCGAAATTCTCTGACATCCCTAGTAAATTCTGATCATAAATGAAATGAAAGTAATTTCTTGTAAATCTGTACCGCTGGCCAACTGGGACAGAACTGTTATTGGACTTCTCCATCTTTTGGCCAGATCCATTGTGATGAGATGAATGCAGGGGAAATTACAATCCTCACCAAACCATGAGTTGCAGAAACTAAGTTCTTATTCTTATTAAAAAGGGGTTGCTGGGGAACATGGGCAGGAGGGTGCTGTTGTGCTCATGCCCTGCTTATGGGTTCTCGGGCGACACTTGGTTGGCCAGTGTGTGAACAGAATGCTGGACTAGATGGACCCTTGGTCTGATCCAGCAAGGCTCTTCTTATGTAAGCACTTTGCTGTGAATCCAGCTATAATGCACTACAAGTTACCTGCACAGTCAAAGGCCAATTTGAGATCCAATTAAGTGAATCACCCTTTGCAGAGTCTGTTTACTTACTGTGGTTAACTGTGTTTGGAGGCAATTACCATCAGATTTATAATCCTTTCCTACATTTTCAGTATATTTCATAATTATATATATTATATATATAATTTTTAATCCACCCAATAACAGAACACTCTTGTTTATTCATTCAATATATTTCTTAGCCACATTTTCAAGATTGTTGTCTTCCCAAGGAGGCTTACGCTATAAAAAAAGGAAAAGTCAGTATCAAATATTCCAAACACCTTAAGGGAGCAATCCTATGACCACTAGACACTGTCTAGAGCAGCGTTCCCCAACCTTTTTTGGGACCAGGGACCGGTCCGTGGAAAACAATTTTTCCACGGACCGGGGGGGGGGATGGGATCAGGCTGCAGTAGGGGTGTGGGAACCCCCCTTACCTTGGGTCCACAGGGGGGCAATCCATCCCCCCTCCCCCGGAATCCTCGCTGGCCCTGGACTTGCCGTGGAGCTGCCGGCCGGCTCCAGCTGGGGGAGGACTTCCGGCCGCTGGGACGCAAATGGCGTCCGCATAGCGGATGCCATTTGCGTCCATGTTCTTTGCAGTAATAGGCTATTACTGCAAAGAACAGGGCCGGAGCCGCCCGGCAGCTCTGCGGACTCACTGCAGAGTGGAGCCGGCCAGGGCCGGTGAGGATTCCGGGGTGGGGGGAGGGACAGATCGCCTCCCCCCCTGGCGGACCCAAGGTAAGGGGGGGTTCCCACACCCCTACTGCGGCCTGGTCCCTAACAGGCCATGGACTGGTACCGGTCCGCGGCCCGGGGGTTAGGGACCCCTGGTCTAGAGGATATGTTCTTTTCTGGGAACCGACCCTGAATCCCGCACTCTGAGGTCAGTTCCTGGAAAACCGTCCTCCCCCACGTCCGCACTGCCTCGGAGGCAGCGTGGAGAAGCTCAGTCCTCCACACTCAGAAGAGGAGCCTGGAGCGACTGAAAAGGGGTGGGGCTGGGGATGTTCTGGGGTGGGGAGAGCAGAGCTGCATGTACAACACATCCTATGTGTCATACACGCAGCCTCCTCTCCCAGTCCTCTCCTGGCTTGCTTTGGATAGGTGGTCACCTCTGAGTTTGGAGGCGGCTGCCTATTTAGTTAGGATTGTGCCCTAAATTTAAATGATTTTAAAATAAGTCAGTCAAAATTGAATTATTGTTGTTACCATCTAGATAGCCATTTCATTAGTGCTGTATACATTGCACATGCTCTCATCAACCCTAAACCCACTGCAAGGCAGGCCACCACTGCTATCTTTATTGTGCAAGGGAGGGAAGAGAGCAAAACCCAAAACCGAACAAAAACCAAACCCCAACTAGCAAGTTTATGGCTGAACTTTGAACTCAGGTCTTCCCCAAAGCTCAAGCTCTTACCCAATAATGCTACAATATATACCCATTTTTAAAGATACTAATTACATCAAGTTTATTTTTAAGTTTTATCATGTATTTCCAGGGAGAAGGGAAATAAAGAGGTGAGACACAAGGTATGGGGTTGGATGTTGGGCCACGTTTATTAACTTCAAGAAACTGAGATCTGTAGAGGGGAATGGCTATGTGAGAGTCTCAGTCCACCTATTCAGGATAAGCAAGTGAATTAACCCACACAGGCACTTGGTGAATTCCACCCTGCTTGAGTGAGGGATTGGAGGATTATCTCCCACCTCTTACCCACCTCTCCCACCTCCCACCTCCTGGATGTGAAGGGTGACCCTTCCTGCCTCACCCACTCCTGCTACCATACACCCACAGTTGGATGATCCAGGATAGCTACAAAGGCCATCTATATCCTGCCCATTACTGTGATATAATAACTAGGCCCCTAGATGTCACTGAGTCCAGACTTTTCCCAGGACTCCCCAAAGCACCGCCCCCTGCTGATTTAGAGAGAGCAGTCGAACTCTCCTCTTTATATCCTTAGCACATGAAGTGAGATATGCCAATCTTCAAATCCATCCAGACCAGAACGTAGGTATTTTAAAGTATAAACATATATTTATTTAACAGGTCAACATTCAGGACAAACAATAACTGAACAACAACAACAACAACCATAATGGTTCTAAAAAACTAATACCACATCTCTGCTTCCAATAGCTATCCTCCCTCTCTTCTCATTCACAACCTGCCTCTGATTCTACTTACTGACTAACTGAAATAACTTACTCTGGCCCCTAATTCCTCACACAGTCTTCCCATCCTATATCTGTTCCTTTCTTCCCTACCGTCTCTCCAACTGTACTTGTCCTCCTTCTAACTGACTTTATCCAACTGCCACTATCTCCCTCCTATATTCCATTCTGGTCTCAGCTTTCCATCATTCTTTCCACTCGCTCGTCTGCTACAGTCACACATCCCTGAGCAGCAAGTCTCAGGAATGACCAGTCACCATAAAGGTGCCTCCAGGAACCCACCAAATGGGACCCCTACCTTTCACAGGTATTTAAGCCTATACTTAGCCCTCTTCCCCACTTCTGCAGAAGATAAATTATCACAGGACCCTCTGCAGATCACTGAGAAAAACTATTATTGCCTACTTGGATAAATGGACTCCATTGGCTTAATACAGTTCCAACCAGGAATGAACTATGTCTGGGTGAGGCAAAATGGTGCCACCATGACACCTATAAGAGCTAAACACAACTCCCTGTTTACCTTCTAAGTTCTGCCTTGCTCTGTTTAGCAACCTAGGATCCCCAACACACACACACACACACCCCAAACCCTATGGGGCAACATGTTGGGCCTCATCACCTGGACCCCAGGCTATCAGAACCAGATTCTCTCCAGATCTGCCCAAGCCTGCAGGATCAATGCTTTTCAGCAGGGCCAAATTGTTGCCCCCAAGATGCAGCACCAAGAGTAGACAGGACACGGGTGTGGAAAAGATGTTTCTATCTCATGCCACAAATGCCCAACCACTGAATGGTGGCATATTGGCTTTGGCTGAGCTGTGATCTGAAGGCTGCTCTCATTGCCCCATGGCCAGCTCAAAAGACTATATTATGGTGGCACACCAAACACTTTCAAACAATCTGGTCCCAACAAGCAAACTGCATCAAGGAAAGCTAATTAACCAACAGAATGCACAAATAGTTCCCAAGATAGTACAAGAGAGGACAGACATACAATCAGAAGGCCCACAAATGCCAATGGCCAGTGGCTTTAATTCCCCACTTATCCAAACCAGACACAGACCCTTTGGATGTGGCATAGGGAAGTACAAAACTCCTACCTGGTTCCACCCTGGGGCATCTGTGGGGGGGGGGAAGTGCTCCATCCCTCCCCCCAGAATCCTCCCTGGCCGGCTCCGCTCCACGGCAGGTCCGCAGAGCCACCGGCCGGGGCCAGCCGCAGCTGGAGTTCTGGCCGCAGCTGGGCTGCTGTGGCCGCAAATGGCGGCCATCGTAGCGGCTGCCATTTGCATTCTTCCAAGCTGCCGTGATAGGCTACATAAGTATTTACGTAGCCTATCACGGTAAAGGTAGCCATGCAAATGGTGTAGCAGCCGCCGTTTGCGCCCCTGCTCTTTGCCATGATAGGCTGCATAAATACTTATGTAGCCTATCACGGCAGCCTGGAAGGACGCAAATGGCGGTTGCTATGATGGCCGCCATTTGCGGCTGCAGAAGCCGGCTGAGACACCAGCTGCCACCGCTGGAGCTGCCGCTACCTCCTCATCCGCCCCAGGTAAGCTTCATCCTGGGAGGATTCTGTGGGGTGGCGGGGGGTGGGAGGCCGTTCCGCCACAGGTTTTGTGGCGTGAAACCCACAGTTTCGGGGGGGAATTCTCCGCCATCCCTAATGTGGCACCTATATGAAACAAATGAGTACAAAACTTGAAATCTTGGAGGCCCAAGCCCAGCAATGCTTTCTTTGACAGAGCTCCAAATTGATACCTGGTGAGTGGGTGGCCAGGTTGATGAGAAAGAAGGGTGCCAGGCTTCATCCCTCAAGGATGGATATAATCCTGCAATGCCACCACTGAACATAAGTCCCATATTGGGGAAATAGACAGAGATATTATCAGACATCTTATGTCTCTGATCCGCCCTAGAGTATCTAAGATTACAACAGGCCCTGGTATCCTCCAGGAGCAATTCCCAAGTTCTTAACAATAATGCTACACTACACCCATTTTTACAGATGCCCGTTACCTCAAGCTTATGTTTAAGATTTATCATGTATTTGTCACAAAAATTTGGGGCCTGTTGTCCAATATTAACTCTTCCAATGCAATATCTGTGGTCTGTTTCTATTTTCTTTTCTTTTTTGCAGTTGTTCAGCCCTCTCAAACTGAGGCAGAACATATTTTGTATAGGGCTGATAAGCTCCTTCTGGGGGAAAAAGGGGGGTGCTGTAATTATCCAGTTCCCCTTTCCTCATCTGCGTGAGGATGAGTGTGGGGGTGGACTCTAAAACCTCCTGTGCTCCTTGAGGAATTAAAACAGCTGAGGAATTTCTAAAAATGGATCCAGCTTGATCACAGGTTAGAAACCCAACGTGTTCAAGTAATGATATAACAAATCCCATTTGAAATTGTCTCTGCTTTAATTATTCTAAAGAGCAAAATGGATTACATTACCGTAAGCTATTTCATCTTATACAAATGACCTCTGGCAATGGCACAGGTATTCAAAACCCCAGAGGTGACCTCAGGATTTCTTGCAGCTACTGTCAAAGTTTACATGACCGGGGTGGGGGGTTGCTGCCAGCTCACTAATGCATCTTGAACATTAATTAATAGCTTTGTTATGGAAACTCAAGGCACCAAAGGGCGGAGGGAAGCCAAGAGTGCAGTTTGCTAAGCTCTGGCATTTTCTAATTTCAGCATGAAATAACGAGCAAGAAATGTCAGGTGAGCAGGAGATTCCATGGGATGGATGAACCAGTCTGTTTCTGGTCCCCAGTATTGGGGGACTGTGGTCTCAAATGCCAGAGGACAACAGTTTCCTCCTGCAACCAGGAGGGTGACACCGACACGCCAGCTGATTTCTGCCTCATATTGGCCAGGCCTTGAGAAACCACTACAGCTTCAAATCCTGAGATTGCCTATCCCTGGGATACTTCCTGCCTGCATGCTACACAGGGCTGGTCCAAGACATTTTGCTGCCTGCAGCCTGAGGTAGAGCAGCAAATGGCAACCCTACTCCCCCAGTCAAGCTGCATAGTAGCCAAGGCCCATCAAGTTATTTCGGCATCTGAGAGACAGAAAATTCCAGAAGTGCCTTTCCCCATCCTTAGTGATAAAAATACAAAAACAATTGAGTAAATGACAACTTGTTACCCTTTCATGCCGCTCAAAATTAACTACCTAAGGTAGCCGCCTCATTTTGCCTAATGGTAGGGCTGGCCTGACTCTACTACAGCTCATATATATGTACCCAAACATACTGCTGTCTGGGCTCTCCTAAGGAAAGGGCTGTAGATAAGGATATGGCAAGCTGTAAAATATGAGCTCATTGAGGTTCTCTAATTTCTTCCTTGAAGCCCATCCCACTCATGTCTTTGAGTTTTTCCCCTTTCTCTCACACAAAAATCAATGCATATTTAGGTGCAGATTTTCCCAAAGGTTTGAATGTTTGTGCACATTTTCCAAAAGTACACACTTTTCTCCCATTGATGAAAGCATGTTAGTATGCATTTTTCAAAAGTACACACTCGTTCATGCACACTTAACAAGCATATGCATTATTGGAACCCTTTTCTTTCCTCCACAAATTGCATTGCAAATGTGTGTTCAAGTTAGGGGTGGACGAAAGTCCCTTACCTGTCGTCGAAAGACGTTCGCGGTGGGGGGGAGGCGCTTTGCTGCTCCCCCCGCGAAGTTCAGGCTGAAATTCAGGCCGGGGGGGAGGCTTCCCACCTCGCCCCAGCCGAAATTCAGGCCGGGGGGGAGGCTTCCCGCCTCGCCCGGCCGCGAACGCGAAAGTTAAAAAAAAAAAAAAAAGCCCCCTGATAGGCTACGTGATGATTCACGTAGCCTATCACGGGTGACTTAAAAAAAAAAAAAAAGCACGTATGCTAATGGCGGCCCCCATAGGGAGCCACCATTCTCGTTCCTTATTTAGTCGCTGTAGTCTGCGTAAAGATTTACTTAGACTACGGCGAAAATAAGGGCAACGCAAATAGCCTATCAGGGGGCGTTTTTTTTTTCTTTTATTGCAATGGCGGCGGCGGCGGCAGCCGGTCGAAAGACTGGCTGCCGCTCCCGCCCCGCTCGAACACCTGCCGAACCGCCGGCCGGACCCGCCGCCGGGAGGGACATTCGCCAAAGGTAAGTCCTGTCCCGGGGGGGGCGCGGGGGGCAGGGGGGTTCGGAGGATTTCTCCCCGAAACTTGTTCAGGGGGCCGAACACGTTGGCGCTCGGCCCCCCGAAGTTTCGGGGAGAAATTCTCCGCCATCCCTAGCAAGTTCGTGTTCAAGTTTAGGACGTGCAAACTGGGTAAATTCCAGTCTGAAATGAATTGAAACAAATCTCATACATTCCTAGCTGCAGTGAATTGATATACAGTATCATATTCTTGGTACACAGGAGGTCCCGGGTTCACTTCCTGGTATCTCTAGGTAGGACTGTCTGAAACCATGACTGGAGAGTCCTTGCCAATTAGTTAGGGATGTCAGAGAATTCCGCCACGGATCTCGGTGAAATCCGTGGCGGAACTAAGCCCCCCTGCCACCCCACCCTGCGAAATGTGCCCGGAATGGAGCACCTACCTGCTGCCATCCATGCTGACTTGCGAATGGCAGCCGCGTCTGTGGCCGCCATTCACTTTTTATTATTTATTTATTTATTTATTTATTTCTATACCGCCCAATAGCCGAAGCTCTCTGGGCGGTTCACAAAAACTAAAACCAAACAACACACAATAAAACAATTTAAAATATATAGAACATTAAAACCACAATATAACAATACAACCACAATAAAACCTAGCAGCAGTACAGGAGTTTAAAATACAGATTTAAAACAGCAAAGATAAAAATTTAGAAAGCTAAAATGCCTGGGAAAATAAAAAGGTCTTCACCTGGCGCCGAAAGGAGTACAATGTAGGCGCCAGGCGAACCTCACTAGGGAGCTCATTCCAGAGCCGGGGTGCCACAACAGAAAAAGCCCTCCTCCTAGTAGCCACCCGCCTCACTTCCTTTGGCAGGGGCTCACGGAGAAAGGCTGCTGCTGATGATCTTAAGGTCCGGGCAGGCACATATGGGAGGAGGCGATCCTTCAGGTAACCTGGCCCCAAGCCGTTAAGGGCTTTGAATGTTAACACCAGCACTTTGAATCGGGCCCGGAAATGGACCGGCAGCCAGTGCAGCTGGAAAAGTACTGGCGTAATATGAGCTCGCAGGCCAGTCCCTGTTAACAATCTTGCTGCCCTATTTTGGACCAGCTGAAGTTTCCGGACCGTTTTCAAAGGCAGCCCCACGTATAACGCATTGCAGTAATCCAGACGAGAAGTTATCAGAGCATGGATAACTGTAGCTAGGCTATCTCTGTCCAGATAAGGGCGTAGTTGGTATACCAGCCTAAGCTGATAAAAAGTGCTCCGTGCCACTGAGTTCACCTGTGCCTCAAGTGACAGTTCTGGATCCAAGAGCACCCCCAAACTACGAACCTGATCCTTTAGGGGGAGTGCAACCCCCTCCAGAACAGGTTGATTATCACCTAGCCGGGCAGACGAAGCACCCACTAACAGTACCTCCATCTTGTCTGGATTGAGTTTCAGTTTATTGGCCCTCATCCAGTCCATTACCGTGCCCAGGCACTGATTCAGAACAGCCACTGCCTCACCTGGTTTTGATGAGAAAGAGAGGTAGAGCTGGGTGTCATCCGCATATTGATGGCACCTCAGCCCACACCTCCGGATAACCTCCCCCAGCGGTTTCATGTAGATGTTAAACAGCATGGGGGATAGAATAGAGCCCTGTGGAACCCCATGGCACAATTGCCATGGCACAGAGCAATAATCCCCCAGCACCACCTTCTGGAATCGGCCATCCAAGTAGGAGCGGAACCACTGTAGTGCAGTGCCTCCAACTCCCAACCCAGACAACCTATCCAGAAGGATACCATGGTCGATGGTATCGAAAGCCGCTGAGAGGTCCAGGAGAATCAACAGGGTCGCACTCCCCCTGTCCCTCTCCCGGCAGAGGTCATCCCACAGGGCGACCAAGGCAGTTTCCGTTCCAAAACCAGGCCTGAAGCCCGATTGAAATGGATCTAGATAATCCGTTTCATTCAAGAGTGCCTGGAGCTGTCCTACAACCACCCGCTCAAGCACCTTGCCCAGGAAGGGGATGTTGGCCACTGGCCTATAATTGTTAACATCCTCTGGGTCCAGGTTAGGCTTTTTCAGGAGTGGTCTAATTACTGCCTCTTTTAAAGCGGCAGGCACCACTCCCTCTCTCAAGGAGGAATTTACAACCTCCTGGACCCAGCTGGACAACCCCTCCTTGTTTGATTTAATAAGCCATGAAGGGCAAGGGTCAAGCACACAAGTGGTCGATCGGACTTGGCCAAGCACCTTGTCCGCATCCTCAGGCCTCAGTAACTGAAACTCATCCAATAAAACTGGACCAGATAGTGCTCTGAACGCCTCTACCAATGGAACTGCATTAATCGTGGTGTCCAATTCATGACGAATCTGAGCGACTTTATCCTCAAAGTGCCGCGAAAACCCGTCACAGCGTGCTACCGAGGGTTCCACCGTCTCTCTCTCTGGCCCAGAATGTAACAGGCCGCGAACCACTTGGAAAAGCTCTGCCGGGCGACACTGAGAAGATGCAATGCTGGTGGAAAAGAACTGCCTCTTTGCCACCCTCACCGCCACAGAGTAGGCTCGATAGTGGGCTCTTACCTGTGTTCGGTCAGACTCAGCACAAGTTTTCCTCCACCTGCGTTCTAGCCGTCTCCCCTCTTGCTTCATTGCCCTCAGCTCAGGTGTATACCAAGGAGCTGGCCGGGCTCTGCTCAGAGGGAGAGGGCGCTTGGGTGCGATCGTGTCAACCGCCCGAGTCATCTCTGCATTCCACAGAGCGACCTGGGCTTCAACAGGAGCACCAGCCATACCAGCAGAAAAATCCCCCAGAGCCCTCTGGAATCCAACGGAATCCATTAATCTCCGGGGGCGGACCATTTTAATAGGTCCCCCACCCTTGCAGAGGGGAAAGGCCGCCAGAAGTCTAAACCTCAGCAGGAAGTGATCTGACCATGACAAAGGGACAGATGTTAATTCCTCTACTTTCAGATCACCATCCTCCTGCCCAGTCGAGAAAACCAGATCAAGCGTGTGTCCTTTTATATGCGTTGGGCCAATGACATGTTGGGACAGCCCCATGGTTGTCATGGCGGCCATGAAGTCCTGAGCCGCCCCGGATACAGCGGCCTCGGCATGGAAGTTGAGATCCCCCAGGACCATCATCCTGGGGGTCCTCAACACCAAGTCCGAGACCACCTCCGTCAGCTCAGGCAGGGAGTCTGATGGGCAGCGGGGTGGGCGGTACACCAACAGAATCCCTAATCTGTCCCGGGTACCCAACACAAGGTACAGACACTCAAGATCTGCACTCGAATGAGCAGGAAGCCTGGAGAGGGAGATTGAATTCCTATAGACCACGGCAACCGCCCCTCCCCGACCCTCAAGTTGGTGCTGCACTGAGTACCCAGGAGGGCACAGCTGGGAGAGAGTGACCCCTCCCAGTTCCCCCACCCAGGTCTCAGTAATACATGCCAGGTCAGCCCCCTCATCCACAATCAAATCATGGATGAGGGAGGTCTTATTTTGGGCCGACCTGGCATTCAGCAGCAGCACCACCAGACCCGAGGGCAGACTGGTAAGGCTGCCAGGAACCATCAGGTTGGGGGAAGAACCAGAAGAGGGGACAGCTGTAAGGTGTCTAGCCCCTCTTCTCCTCAGCTGGCCTGTTAATCCCCCAACGCCATACCTCCCCCTGCCCGTGACCACAGTTATGGTGGCACCTCCCCCACCCCCTGAGTTGTCCAATAGTCCTCCCAGGCACATATTAAAATATTAAGATATAAAATATACAACAGTTTAAAAGCATATAAAAGAGATAAAAGAGAACAGCACCTAAGAAGGAGCAGATAGTCCACGTTTGCCCCTTCCCCTGGTCTTTAAAGCTGCTGCCCTCTACTGCTGCTGCTATTTGCTGCTGGTGTTGTGGCTGCTGGTGTCTCTGGAGAGGCAGGTGGGTAGATCTTGCGACTCCAAGTGCGACGCTAAGTGCGCACTTAGCATCGCACTTGGTGCGACGCCGAGGCACTGCCTCTGGCAGCCCCGCCTTAGTACCTGTTGGTGGGGGCAGAAGCAGGCTCAGGATCCACCTGGTGCAGCTGCTGGCTGGTCCTCCTTCCCCAGGCTCCTTCCCGAGCAGCCTCTGGCAGCCCCGCCTTAAGTACCTGTGGGCGGGGGCAGAAGCAGGCTCAGGCTCAGGATCCACCTGGTGCAGCTGCTGGCTGGTCCTCCTTCCCCAGGCTCCTTCCCTGTAGCCGTGATAGGCTACATAAATACTTACATAGCCTATCACGGCTAATGCAGGGATGCCATTAGCTTCCCTGCGGAAGCCGTGATAGGCTACGTAAATACTATTTACGTAGCCTATCATGGCAAAACTAAGGGAACGCAAATGGCAGTGGCTATGGTGGCCGCCATTTGTGTTTCCTTTTTTTTTTTTTTTGCCGTTTTAGCCTATGTAAATATTTACATAGGCTATTACGGGGTGGGGGGGGAAGGAACACAAATGGCATAGTGGCCGCCATTTGCGTTCCTTTTTTTTTGCCGTAATAGCCCACGTAAATATTTACATAGGCTAAAACGGCCAAAAAAAGGGAACACAAATGGCGGCTGCCGTAGCTGCCACCTTTTGCGTTCACTGTTTTTTGTGGGGGGGGTTTGCTGTGTTAGGGTATGTAAATATTTACGTAGCCTATCACGGCAAAATACAGGGACACAAATGGCAGCAACTATGCAGCCACCATTTGCATCCCTGCAGGCTGCCCAGTGGCCGGATGTCCAGCTGCGGGCAGCCCCAGCTGGTGGCTCCGTGGAACCTCCGCAGAGTGGAGCTGGCCGGAGAGAATTTCGGGGGGAGGGATGGAGCGCCTCCCCCCCACCGCGAATGTCACCCTTCGAAAGGTAAGTGACTTTCGTACATCCCTACAATTAGTGTGGAGGATATTAAGCTAGATGGAGTTCCTATGTTCCTAAGAAAGTGCGGGTAATTGCTATGGGAGGTAAGTTCTTCCAGCAGATATATTTAGAAGAGGTAAAGCTAATATGGATCTCATCCCCATTTGAAACTGTGTGTTCTCTTTTCGCCCCATATTTCATTTATATAATTCATTTATAGCCAATCTTTGGAAATACAATCTTTCAAAGGTAGCTTACAACAGAAGTAGTAATGCCAACAATGAAACAGGAAGGTTGTAATGCAGAGCAGCAAAAAAATGTTTTAAAACCATACGTCAGAACATAGAGACAATAGGACAATTTGTACACTGTCATTCAATGGCATGTAGCACTCCTTAAGCCTAACATGCTGAAGTTACATTTCCATGTTTGCTTCTCCACCCATCCCACGCCTGGCTCTTCTGGAAAAAAGACAACAAAAACAAAACAAAACACAATTTTCATCTCCTTTGAAAGAACTCCAATCTGTATGCCTAGCTCTCTCCAGCTGCAGGCTGTTTTGAATGTAGACAAATTGCCAGAGCTGATTTTGTCTAGAAAAAACTGATTAGTGAAACCCCTGTGGATTCTTTAACTGTACCGTTGGCAGCCTAAGAGATTAGTGAAGCAATTGCCATCATCAAATTATTTACCGTTAAAATATTGGATTAGGGATGTTGTTATCCACTGCTGAGATTACAACATGATTCTGTAAAGATGAGAAAGGAGGAAAATAAAGTTACCCTCAATCATTGGTGATTAGGATTTGACTTTTGAGCTACTTTTCCCTCTCATTTTTTTTTAAAAAAGAGTGTCAAGTTCCTAAAGATTTACTTGTGTTCTTTACAAAATCTCCTCCAAGACAGGAGAACCCAGAGATGGGCGAAATCCCCCTGAGAAATTCCACTAATCTTATTAAAATGAAATTAGCAAAATGTAGCAAAATTTCTACAGCTGTTTAAACTGAGCAGGATATTCCAAACTAGCCTCCATGATCACTTTGGGCAACAAATCCAATGGCACTTCACACACCCTACGTGCCCTGGGAAATGTCAGTAGTCTTTGCAAAATCCTCTTCACTTGTACTTAAATGGCTACGTATGTCTTGCCTACTCAGGATCCAGCAATTTTGCCATCAATTTCTAAAATTACGAGTAATCACATTTAGGGATGTATGTATGAGAATTTCATTTCAGTTGGCAAATCACTTGAAAATGCCCCCTTCACAATCCCGAATGATGTTTGGCCTATAACTCCTATCAGGCCTAGCCAGCATAGCCAATGATGAGGGACCATGGGAGCTGTAGGCCAAAACATCTGGAGGGCCAGAAGTTCCCCACCTTTCCCCCCCATGTCCTGCTTGTGGGTTTCCCAAAGGCAGCTGGTTGGCCACTGAGTGAAAAGAATACTGGACTAGATGGACCCTTGGTCTGATCCAGCATGGCTTTTAGGTTCTTACATTCTTGTTTGCTTTCTTAAAGGGTGGGGTGGGGGTTGTGGGGAGGGGTGTGTGTGTGTGTGTGTGTGTACTTCTGCAAATCTTGGGTGTTCTCCACACGTGCTTATACCTCTCTCTTCTGTGAGGGCAGTGCCATTTTGACTACATAAGGATCCACACTCTGAGAATGAGTTGCAATTAGGGATGTATGAAAGTCACTTACCTTTCCGCGGATTATGTTCATGGTGCGGGCGTTCCATCCCTCCCCACGGAATCCTCAATGGGGGGGGAGGTGATCCGGTCCTCCCCCCCGGAATGCTTGATGGCCGGCTGTGCTCCGTGGCAGCTCCGCAGAGCAGCCAGCCAGGCCCAGGCCTGGGTAAAAAAAACCACACGCATACGCAAATGGCGGTGGCTACAGCCGCCGCCATTTGCGTTCCTTATTTTTGGCCGTCTTAGTCTATGTAAATATTTACGTAGACTATGACGGCGAAAATAAAGGTGAACGCAAATAGCGTAGTGGGCACTATTTGCATCCCTTTTTGATTCGCCGTTTTAGCCTACGTAAATATTTACGTAGACTAAGACGGCCAAAAATAAGGAACGCAAATGGTGGCGGCCGTAGCCGCTGCCATTTGCGTATGCGTTTTTTTTTAATTTATCCGGGATGTGATTGGCTACGTAAGTCTTTACGTAGCCTATCACATCTTTGTAAAAAAAAAAAAAACAAGACTGCAAATGGCGGCGGTGGCAGCCAGTCGGAAGACCAGCCGCCACAGCCGAAGCTGCCGCCAGAGCTACCGCCGCCCGGAACATCCGCCCCAGGTAAGTCTTGTCCCGGGGGGTATCCGTGGAGGGGGTGGGGGGGTGGCAGGCCATTCCGCCACAGATTTCGGGGGGCCGAATGCACTGGCATTCGGCCTCACCGAGATCCGTGGCAGAATTCTCTGACATCCCTAGTTGCAATTACTATATAGAAGACTTCTCACACCTTAGTACACTCTAGATGTTTTGGACTACAACTCCCAGCATTCCTGAGCATTGGGCATGCTGTCTGGGACTGATGGGAGTTGAAGTCCAAAAGATCTGGAAGACACAAGGTTGGGGAAGGCCGGTATATAGTATGTTCCATGTCTTAGCCCTGGCACACACACACAAACTGAATCTACAACTTAGCCTTCATACAAATTTGGCCCCAATCACACAATCTAATTCCATTTTTCTCCTCAAACCTTTTACACTTGGGTTCCCTTTTAAACTTACTCTACCATCTGAGACATCCAACCCATCAGCTGCCATCTCTTCAGCAGACAAGCATGCAGGACAGGATCCTCTCACACAGCAGCATCCATGCAGTCAACCGCTGTGTGCATAAGGGGCTGTAAACTGAAGCACTCACACAGGCATTACAGCAGGGATGGGGAGTGTGTTGCCCTCCAGATGTTGTTCAACAACAACACCATTGCCTTGTTGGCTAAGTCCAATGGGAGTTGCGGTCCAACAACATCTGGAGTTGCAATACAACAACATCTGGACTTGCAGTCCAACACATCCCCCACTCTTGCATTAGAAGAACATAGCTGAGCATTTTAGGGAAGAACTGCATCTTATCTCAGCAAATCCATGTTCCCCCAAATTTGTCTGCCCAAATAACATTGGTGCTCTCTCATGTGTGTATACGGAAGGCCTCGCAGATCAGAATGAGTAGAAGACCTGGTTACTCAACATTCCCTGCACCTACTATTCTCTCCTTCAAATGCCTTCATGGATTTTTTTAATTTATTTCCCTCTCCCTAGCTAGGAATAAATCCATTTGTAGGAAGTGAGCATCCAGGATCTGAAAGGGAGAATCAGCTATCATGGAAGAGGTTTAGCACACCTACCCTCCCACCTTTTTATCTGCAAATTCCCTCACTCTATATTAGCCTTCAGAAGAAAATGTGAGTTTGGGAATCCTGTGTTTTATGCATTATGTGAAGTTCCATCCACCTCTGAATGGCATGTAAACACACCAGTCCGAGAAAGATGCAGGAGCTGGCAGATGCATCGGAATATGGCTTGCCTACTGTGACGGACCACTCTGATCACATTGTGCTTGTATTGAAAGAGGATCACAGGTTCCCAGTAGATTTCTGGGCATTTCAGCAATTCAAGATGCTGGTCCTGACTTTCAAGCCTGGAGAACTTTGGGGCAAGGGTATCTGAAGGACAACTTTCTTCCATATGAAGGTGCCCCCAAATGAAGATGTGCTTCAGAGATCTACGTTTGGTTTCAGAGGTTAGGTGGGTGATCTGAGAAAGGAGGGGCTTTTCAGTAGTGCCCCCCTAATTATGAACCATGTTCCCCAGACAGGTTCAACAGGGACCAACACTTTTATCACTGTAGATGAAGATATCTATCCAAGGTTTTTAAGGATCATGGGAGGCTGTTCCTTTTATTGATCTGTTTCTTGATTTAAACATACATACACTATTATTTTAGGTTCCCTCTTATACTTTAGTTTATTTGAGTTTATTTCTGTGCTGCTTTTTCACAGAGGACTGTGCCCAAAGCAGCTCACAATATACATCAACTTATCAAAATTCTGGACATGGTAGTGTTTGTGTGTGTGTGTGTGTGGGGGGGGGGGGGGAGGGAGGGAGGGAGGGATTTTTCAAAACTTAGCAATACATTTGAATAACACAAAAACAATAAACATTCGATAAATTTGATATTACAATAAAATAATCTAGACTTAGGGCAGAATCTAACAAGGCATGTATGCCCCTGCTGATTCTTTTCCACCCTGCTGATTCCCCTCTGCAAGTGGTGGGCTGCTCCAATTTCATCGTGTAAGTGGTACTCTCTGCTTCTCCAAGGAAGATTTAGCAGAGGATTTTGCAAAGACTACCTGCTAGGGGAAGTTCCAAAATAAGTGGAAGTACTCATTTCTGCAAGGAGGCAAGTCAGTGAAGCTCCCTTATATGAGCTCTACCGGCGACCTGCCTCCTTCCAGAAATGAGCATTTCTCCTTGTTCTGGTTCACCCCAGAAGTGTTACATTGCCATTGCACAAGTGCTGAGTGTGCTTACACAATGGAATTGGGCTAGACAGCATCACCGATGCAATGACTATGAGCTTGAGCACATTCCGGGAGAGAGCAGAGGACAGGAAGGCCTGGCGTGCTATGGTCCATGGGGTCACGAAGAGTCGGACACTACTTCACGACTGAACAACAACAACAAGAGAATTGGAAGGGGTGCAAGCACTCCATTGGATTCTGCCTATAATGCCTAAGAAGGACAAAACAAAAACAAAATTAACCAGCCAAATAAACCTAACTTTAATGAGCCGATAGAAGCAGCCACAAGCAGCCTGGCTTAAATACAGTTCAGAATGGGTGAGGTCTTCGTACCAGGCTACATAGCTCACAGCTCCCCTCATCTCTCCTCCAATGGAGGCTGACAGCAGCAAGAGGGAAATGCTATGGAATGACAATGGTGGTAAGTCCTCTTGCCCAGCCTCCCAGATGTTTGAGTCACTAGTGCTGGTCTTACTACACTAGCCTTAAGAACATAAGAGGAACCCTACTGGATCAGACCAAGGTCCATCTCATCCAGCATTCTGTTCACACAGCAGCCAACCAGCTGCCCATGGGAAACTCACAAGCAGGACATGAGTACAACTGCACCCTCTTGCCCATGTTCCCCACCAACTGGCATACATAGGCATATTGCCTCTCATACTGGAGGTAGTACATAGCCATCAGGACCAGTAGCCATCAATAGCCTTCTCCTCCAGGAATTAGTGATAGCCTTCTCCCCCTTATGGTGAAACTGCTCTTACAGTATTTCCCCCCTTTTATGTTATTTGGAGTTTATATTGTAAACTGCCTTGGATATTTTTAATAGAAAAGGACAAGTGTTAATTTAAATAAAGTGTAAAGCAAATATGCCCCCTGCTTGTGTGCAACTTCCACGGTGAAGATATTGGAAAGCTGAAATGCTAAATTTTCTTCTGCTGGAAACAAAATACCTCCAGCTATACCTGATGCATGGTCATCTCCCTCCCTGGAATTTTCTACCCCCTGTAACCCAGGCCTAGCACCCTCCCTGGAGGCAGCCACCTGAATGTTTGCAAGACTGACTGTTCTAAACATTCCTCCCTGCATCTTCCTGTGTTACTAGTCAATCACTTAAGCAGTGACAACTGGTAATAAAGGAACCAACATCCTGTATTTAGCAGTTAGGTTCAACCTATAAAGCATCCACAGATGTCCACCAGCTGGAAATGATTACAAATGAGGTTTTAATCACTGGATGTTGAAGACTGCTAAGAAAGGGCTGTATTGAAAATGCTTTATGAGTGAGCAGGGTGACCTTCAGGGTCACTGGTGTCTTGGCTTTAGCTCAAGGGGAGGGTCAGTGGATATGTGGCTGACAAGAGTGCCCATATGTTATTAAATCTATTGAACTGGGTTTCCCAAATGGAGAAGCCAATTCTGTCTGACGTATACTTACTCCTGGGCTCTCTGTCTATTGGCAATGTGTTCAAGCAGCTTGAAAGGCAAGGACACAGGCACCATAAATTACACTGAAGTCCCTGATCTCTGTACCCTTTCCTGTCCTCCTGTAATACATCCAGCCATTTTTGAAACTAAGCTGCCCCCTTTTAATGCAAATATATTGAAAGATGTCAAGACTGTGCAGGAGGAGGGAGTGTGTTGCAACTGATGCCATGATAGATTGGCTCTCATAGGCATACAGGTAACCTGGCAGATGGTAATTGTGCCAAAAAAAAGCACCCCTCCCCTACCACCACTTCCAACGAACTAGGTTTTCTGTAGGGGTAGGGATGCAGTAAAATCCCAAGCTTGTGTTAGTCAACCCTGTACTCCAGTGCTGTCCTGTCAGTGCTCCAAACTGGCCCTATACTCTCTTCTGAACTGCTTTTCATTTGCAGTCTATGACCTAGTTTGCACAATCACCAGTTGCATACTGCCCACCACTGTGAACATTGAAGCCACTTGGCAGGCAGGTGCTACAGCTTATTGTTATGTGTGAACCCAGGCAGGGTAGCTTGTTCCCATGAGTAACAAGCACCCAGAACCCATGGGCTGCACTAGGATTCTGGGGTGGCTTGCTAACCATGGCAACAAGCCACCCTACATGGGTTCACTTTTGCGCCATACTTATAAAATCTTTGAAAGACTGATACAAAATCGCCTTACTGTAGCTGTAGAACCCCTGCTTATACCGCAGCAGGCTAGATTTCACCCCAAAAGATGCTGTACCGCACAAATCCTTAATCTAACTCAATACATCAAAGACGGATTCCAAAAGGGTAGCATAACAGGAACTGTATTTATAGATCTAACGGCTGCATACGACACCATCAACCTTAGGAGACTGAAGCAGAAAGTATATGATATAACTACATACTTTAAACTTACAAACATTATTAGGAATCTGCTTCAGAACCGTAGGTTTTTCATGGAATTCCAGGGAAGACGAAGTAGGTGGAGGAATCAGAGGAATGGCCTACCACAGGGAAGTGTATTAGCTCCAACCCCCTTCAATATCTATACTAACGATCAACCACTTCCTGCAGGCACTAATAATTATATATATGCTGACAATCGGGCAATGGCCACACAAGGAAAAACATTCAAGGAGGTAGAACAACGATTAACCGAAGCTCTGGAAGAGCTGGATCGACATTACTGCGAAAACCAGCTAAGGCCAAATCCAGCAAAAACTCAGGCATGTGCCTTCCATCTACGCAATAAGCAGGCTGCTAGGAAGCTGCAAATTACATGGAAAGGAGTGTTATTGGAGCGTTGCACTGACCCTAAATATTTGGGGGTTACTCTGGATAGGGCCTTAACATATAAACAGCGTTGCATCAACACTAAACTGAAGGTCAGGAGAAGAATAACATCATTAGGAAATTAACGAGCGCCACTTGGGGAGCTAAACCAAGGGTTCTTAAGACTACAGCATCTTAAGACGACTCTGCCACTCGGCCGGCGAATATGCCTGCCCAGTTTGCTACAAATCAGCACATGCTGGGCAAGTTGATGTTGCTTTGAATGAAACAAGCAGAATCGTTACCGGATGTCTAAAACCTACTTCTCTAGAGAAGATCTACCATATAGCTGGCATTGCCCCGCCTGCTGTTCGTAGAGAAGCAGCAGCATACAAAGAGAGGCTTAAATCCTAGGGTTGGCGGAGAATTTCTCCCCAAAACTTCGGGGGGCCGAGCGCCAATGTGTTCGGCGCCCCGAACAAGTTTCGGGGAGAAATTCTCCGCCCCCCCGCCCCCCGCACCCCCCCCAGGATGGGACTTACCTTGGCGAATGTCCCTCCTGGCGGCGGGTCCAGCCGGCGGTTCGGCGGGTGTTTGCCCGGGGTGGGAGCAGCAGCCGGTCTTTTGACCGGCTGCCGCTGCCGCCATTCCAATCAAAGAAAAAAAAAACGCCCCCGTGATAGGCTACGTGACGATTAACGTAGCCTATCACGGCTAGATTTGCAAAGTCAGCCGTGATAGGCTATGTAAATCGTCACGTAGCCTATCACGGGTGACTTAAAAAAAAAAAAAAAGCGCGTACGCTAATGGCGGCCCCCATAGGGAGCCGCCATTCCCGTTCCTTATTTGGTCGCAGTAGTCTACGTAAAGATTACGTAAACTACGGCGAAAATAAGGGCAACGCTATTTGCATTGCCCTTATTTTCGCTGTAGTCTACATAAAGATTTACGTAGACTACAGCGACCAAATAAGGAACACGAATGGCGGCTCCCTATGGGGGCCGCCATTAGCGTATGCGCTTTTTTTTTTTTTTTTAAGTCACCCGTGATAGGCTACGTGACGATTTACGTAGCCTATCACGGCTGACTTTGCAAATCTAGCCGTGATAGGCTACGTTAATCGTCACGTAGCCTATCACGGGGGCGTTTTTTTTTTTTTACTTTTTAGTTCGCGGCCGGGCGAGGCGAGGCGCCTCCTCCCCAGCCTGAATTTCGGCCGGGCGAGGCGGGAAGCCTCCCCCCCAGCCTGAATTTCGGCCGGGCGAGGTGGCAAGCCTCACCCCCCCAGCCTGAACTTCGCGGGGGGAGCAGTGAAGCACCTCCCCCCCACCGCGAACAAGCTTCGAGGACAGGTAAGTGACTTTCGTCCATCCCTATTAAATCCTCAATATCCAAACAGCACCCTCTTTACAGCCTACAACCAGCTCCTCAGAGATTAAACTCCAGGAAAAGCTTCCTCAGATCGACTGAAGACTTTGATGAATTCAGAAGTAGAATGGACTTATGGAAAGCTACAAAGAATCAGCACTGGAGGAAACCAGCAGAGGAGCGGACACCCGGTTCTGATGAAAGCTGGGAAGTTTGGAAATCATTGAATAGACTGCATACGGGTGTAACAAGATCTAGAGACACCCTGAATACATGGGGTTATCTGGTAATCTCTGCCCTATGCGACTGTGGAGACAACAACACATATGTATGCTTGCCCTTTGTGCCCTGACCAATGTACACATGAGGTCCTTATGACAGCGCAACAGAAGAACGCAATTAATGTTGCTAGTTCTTGGGCAAGATTTGTCTAATTTTTATATATTTTAACTTTTACATTTTATATTTTAAATGTTATGTGTATGTTTTTTAATTGTGATGCTTCTGACATGAATAAATATAAATAAATGGGTTCACATGTCATGATAAGCCCCAGCAACCACCCACCACATTTCAAATATTCACAATGGCAGCCAGCACATGCCACAACCCACCATGGCTTATTTAAGGCATGGCGGGCACCAGAGATCATGCAAACTGGCCCTACATGTATCCTCATTCATTTTTCAAAGCTCTTTGGTTCCTCCCATGCCACCAACTTGGATGGCTTTAAAAGGGAAGATTCATGGAAGATAAGGCTATCAGTGGCTACTAGTCATGATGGCAATGAATATATTGCCTCCAGTTTCTGGGGAACACAAGCAGGATGATGCTATTTCACTCATGTCCTACTCTAAGCTTTCCAGAGGCAGCTAGTTGGCAACTGTATAAACAAAATGCTGGCCTACATAGGCCTTAGCCTGATGCAGCATGACTCTCTTTGTGTTCTCATATCATCAATAGTAACATTTACAAATTCAACTTGTGATAAGCACATTGGTAGTGTCATTTAACTGCTAGCAACTCCATTGGTGTACCTGACATTTTACTAAGTAATGTAAGAAAAAAGAGAGAGGTTCATGCCTCAAGGCATTTACACTCTGAATGGCATACCAGTGCAGCCACTTCCATGCCACAAAATGATGTGACTTGTTACATACTTCCAACATGGTACCCAGTGCTCAAATTGGTTTGTTCTGTCTTTCACTCTTTCAGAAACAAAGGTCTGATCTGACATCCTTTGATCTCTGCATCCAAGACACCACTGTGGAAAATTGAATTTAAAAGAGATTGCTCCCCAAGCTGAAATAACCATAGACAGACTCAAACTATGTCAAGCTAACTGACCTCTATAAAATTGAAACTGCTTATTGGTCTCCCTAACAGGAAAGCAGAAGCAGTTTTGCCAAATGCTGACATAACTTACCTGCCATGTGCTTAATCAGGGCAGTGGGGAAAATAACAGAAACAATACATGTTGTTTAATATTTTAATATGCCTTGACCACAGATCATAAAATGTAAGACACAACTTGGCTTTATTTTCCATGCTTGGGTTTTTCATCCTTTGCAAATACTTTGCCTAGATCTTTACCCTGAATGCTTGTGGGATGCCAGGGTGGTGCCAAGACAATGCTCCCATTACACCCAGAAGAGAATGGATGCTCTGACTTGGATTCCTGCATTGAGCAGGGGGTTGGACTTGATGGCCTTGTAGGCCCCTTCCAGCCCTACTATTCTAAGATAAGAGAAGGTTATCAGTGTGAATGGAAAGAGGTGGACAACGTTTACAATGACTTGTTTAATCATGCAGGGCTTCTCTCTCTCGCTCTCCCCCCCCGCCCCCCATCATTCCCCTTCTTAATTGAAATTGAAAATTAATGCAAGAGTACAAATCCAATCCATTACAATCAGAATTAGCAATCATGTGTTTGGAAATAAAACTGCAAACAATGGTCATTAGAGAGTTTACTTATCTTTTAGAATAGGCATATATTATCTTCCAGAATGAGCAGGTACTTACCTAGGTACCTAGGTACCCTAGAACCAATTACCTAAGGAGGTGGTGGGCTCTCCCATATTGGAGGCATTCAAGACAAGGCTGGACAGCCATCTGTCAGGGATGCTTTGACCTGGATTCCTGCATTGAGCAGGGGGTTGGATGCGATGGTCTATAGGCCCCTTCTAACCCTACTATTCTATGAGTCTATGGGTGGAAGACTGTGTGTGTGTGTGTATTGTGTGCAAGAGGTGCCAATATCATAATACTGGGGTGCAGAACATCAGTCTTGAGGGCCAAATCCAGCCTGCTCCAAGCCCCAATCCAGTCCTCTGGGGTTCCCCAGAAGGCCACGCCATTTCCATAATGGCAGTCAGGTTGGTCTCTGGGATATCCCTTGTCCCAGAGACCAACCAGTTTTAAAAACTTACACTGTTTTTAAATTTTTTACACTGGCTTCCATTTTGTTTCCAAGCAAAATATAAAAGTGCTGGTTCTTACCTTTAAAGCCTTACATGGTCTAGGTCCAAGTTACCTTAGGGAGCGTCTTTTCTCCTATGTCCCAGTCTGCCACCTAAGGTCTTCTGAGGGCTCTCTGCTGCAGCTGCCTAATGTGAGATTAGCAGCCACACACAAGAGGACCTTTTCCTTTGCTACCCCTCAGTTGTGGAACGACCTGCCAGGTGAAATGTGCCTGCTGACCTCTTTGAAGGTTTTTAAGGAGGCATTAAAGACTCTATTATTCCAGCAGGCCTTCACTTTTTAGAACTCTTGTTCCTTCTGCTGACTCTTGTATACTGTTTTTAAGCTGTGTTGTTTTAAGCTGTTTTATTCTTTGATTTTTATTTTTTCATTTTTGTTACATTAGCTCAATTTAATTTTTTTAGCTCAAAGTTGTTTAGTTATATGTTGACTTGTTTGTATATATTGTCCATATGCTTTTAGGTAAATGGCTTTTAAACTTTGTATATTGTGTTTTAACATTTTAACTTTTGTAAACCACCCAGAGAGCTTTGGCTATGGGGCAGTATAGAAATGCAATGAATAATTAAATAAAATAGATTTCCCTGATCCCACCCCTTTTCCCCCACCACTGATCAAGCTTTTGTGCAGTTTTTTCGCCATTCTAAAAGGCTGAAATGCCTCTCCCAAGGTTGAGTTGCTGACACTAGGATCTTTAAGCTTTAAACTTTGCTGGTACTTTTGGTCATTTGGCCCCATCTGTTTTGACTTTGGCCCCACCCACCACTGGAAAGAGCTTCCCGAGAGCTTCTCTGGAATTTGGCCCAGAGGTCGGGGAGAACTTCTGTACTATTGTCATAATTAATGCCACATATCCCAATATAGCTCCATGAAGATGTCAGCAAAGCCAATTGAAAGGGAAGACAGTGCTTCCAGGATAAGTGTCATGATTTCCTTGTCCCCCTCTTTCCTTAAGCTCTCACAAACACACAGAGGGAGAGGCTTCAGTCTCGCACCTTTAATTCATTATTCACAGGTTCATTACAGATGCAAATCCTTGAAGACTCTCTGGCTACAAAGGAATACCTCCAGGGGATTCAAATGGGATCACCGAAAGTTGCCCACAGTTTGAAAGGGCGGTGATCTAGCTAGTCTAAGTTAGGGAGGGAGGTCCTGCCCCTCACGTGCTGCTTCCCTGCATAGCCTCTCATGCATCGCTAACCAGTTCAACCGTCTGAGCTCCACCCCTGACATTTACCTCTTAGCTCTGCATCTCCGCCTTGCTTCTCTTAGGTCACAGTCCTCAAGCCGCTCCTCCCTCTCACTGTTTCTCACAGAGGGGGGTAAGGAGGAAGCTTCGTGCCTGGCCATCTGGGAGTTGGTAACCTGAGAAGCACTCCTACCCATATCTGAACTGGCTTGTGAAAAAGCCTCCCCCAGGTCTGGCTGCTCCTCTTAGCTGCTATCTTCCTGTGCTCAGAATCAATCCCGACAATAAGTTACATGAGTGATCTTGGACAATTATGAATGGTGTAATCAGACTTGGCTACATGCTGATGGTACCAGTGGCAAACACAGCCAAGCTGAGTAAAATTGCCCTCGCTCTGAATAAACATAGAGCTTTATTCCCTTTTGATGTATTGTTTATATTTGCATTTGATTTAGTGGTTGCTTGCAGTGTTTGAAAAATCAAGGTTCCACACCCCCATTGTTAATAGTGATGTTGCTGCAATAAGGGTGCGACATAGATGCCAACAATCATTGGGGGGTGGGGGGAGAAGGGATGGTCACCCTGTGGTTGTATGTAAGTAGAGACACCCAGGATAAGTGGTGAACAGAGCAAATGAGAGACTGGGGCCATGTTCACACGAAGAGCTAGTTCAGTGTAAACATTCTTTAACCCGATTAAACTCCTGAATTCTTTTGACTGAGAAAAATAGAGCAAGAGAACTTCCTTACTGTATTCCTGTATTGTACTATGAAAGTTGGAACAGTGCCAAAGCAAGATATGTGCTCCTGATTAACTACTGCAGAAGATGCTATTTGCCTTTGTTCATGTGAGCACAGCACAGTGAGATGGAGGAGGAGGCGAAGAAGGAAAAAAAGCATTGGTAAAGCAACCAAGTGGTGTAGTGCTTCCTGTTCTGATTGAGTTCTTCCTCTACCTTGCTTATCATCAAAATGTAAGCTCCTTGGGGCAGTGAGCAGAGCAATTAGACCATCACACAGATTCCCCTTTGAGGACAGATAAATCCACAACTCTGCATTGTTGCGACAGGCAAGCACCATTCTCCACTTCAGTGATCTCAAGATACAAAGGCCCTAACTGGCTTTAGTCATCTGGCACAAATTGCTATATGGTTTATTTCCCCACAAAGATCAATTTATAATTCAATGGTTTCAACAAAGTATTTGGACACATCCCATACCATGGTAGATGCAAAGGGGTTTTTTCCTGCAAAATAATGTCCAAATCGATGCTACAATATTGCATCCTTAGAGGTGGTAGGAAGTTACAGAGGGAAAATATGAGAGAGAGAGAGAGAGAGAGAGAGAGAGAGAGAACATGTTGTACTCTAGCTTTTCTGAAAGACAATTCAATTTCAAACTTACCGGCTCATTGGCCTCCTTATAGCACTGGCATTTGTAAAAAGGATGGACCAGGGAAAACACAAACTATGATTGAAGCTGAAACAACTAAAACCACTAACAAGAGCAATAACTCTTAGTAAACCTACACCTGATGCCCAAGGTTGCCAGTAATGGCTATATTCCCCCCCTCCAAATGTCAAATTCAGCTCTAGTGTTCTTCCATGTACAAATATGGGTAACATACCAGACTCATTGCTCAACTAAAATTGTGAAACAACTACATGTAGACTGGGAAGTCTGCCTGAACTGTTCTGCTAGCCAGGCTTACATAATGCAGCCTGACAATATAGAGCATACATTGGAATATGAGGGTTTACACACAATTTAAGACATCAGCATGCCCAGAAAACCCATCAACCAGTGGAATAAAGCCAGACTAGTTGTGTCACAATGTGGCTAGAAATCAATGTGGACCACCTAACCACTCACCTAACCCATTTATTATATCCAGGTTCATTTCTAAAAATCAGCTTGTCTTAATTTTAACCCAGGGGGCTTTATCTGTCCGCGTTTTGAAGCCTGTTAAACCACATGTCAGATATGCCCTACCCCGTGTCTGGCATGACTGGCCACGCAGCGGGGGGGAGGCATGGGAAGCTGCCATTGGCGGGATCTGGTGGTGCCACTCTCGAAGCACAGTAAAAAATGCTATATGTAACTAACTATCTAGATGTGAGCTATGGGGAATATTCCTGGTGGAAGGATGAAGTGTGACCCCACCACTAGTCTTTGAAACTTAACTAAGATCATTCAAAATGAATAGAAGAACAGCAAGAGAGAAAAAACCAGCTGTGCAAATTATCAAGTAGAAATCTAGACTAAATCTAGACACTAGAGTGAGAAAAAAAAACAAGTACAAAGCCTGTCAAAACAGAAAAAGTATTATAATTAAAATCCTCCCATGTTTGACAATGTGAATATAATAATATGCAAAGAAGGTGCAGATTTTATGTGAAGACACTAACCAGTACTAAGCACTGTAGCCAATCATGAAAGCATCCTCTTATAGCACATTATATGATCTTCAAGTTAAATGTTGTGCATCAATGTCCTCATTCATCAGTTTTCCCATCCCTTGAATTGAACGAACATAACTTCTTTTCTGGTGGGTCAAAACCGGTGGACCTTAAGATTTTAAAATGTTGAGCCGATAAGCCTTCGCCCTTTAAGCTGTCATTCTGCAGACTTAAATAGAATTCCATCACCAGAGTTAATGAGCTGCTCATAATTTCCACAGGCACTAACTTAATTTGTACATTTCCGTTTGTCACTGGGCTTGTTAGAGGCTCTGCACCATTGCAGTTTGCCTTGAGTACAGACTATGGGCCAACCCCTATGGCCATACTCCATGTGACTCCCCACTACACACACATATATAGTGTGCAGGCCCATACATTATGTAAACTGTTCATAGTGTTCAGGCATTAAAAAACCATGTTTTATCCTTGCAATAAATAAATGAGCTCATCAATGAACCACAAGCACTGTAACATCCAGGGTGTAGCAAACAAAATTCTTCTTGGCTACAAGTAAAACTGACATGTTAGATGAACTAGTGACATGAAAACCCAATTCTCACATTCATTTTTGATGCCATGAAGCCACGTAGACATGACCAGAGGGTGAATGTAAATATATAATATAATATTGTGTATAATACAGCTATAATGGATATTGCTGTATGAACCACCATCCATCCCAAACTCATCTCTCAATGGCATAGATGGTTTTGAGAATTCCTTCTGAATTCACAAACATGAACACAAACATACACTCACAAACATGCACAAAACACCCTCAATGGGTGTTGTAAGCATTCAAGAATCAGGCTGTCAGCAAGCCAAATATTTTTCATGTCTCCTGCTCTTTAGCAGTTCTCACTGTCCACCATGAAAAAAAGAAAAGGGGGGGGAGCTGCTTGCCTTCGCAAAGGGGAAGGTGGTAACCAACAGCATGAAAGTCTCATGAGACAGACTTCCCAGAAGACAGGGCTGTCCCTGTTATTAGGCAGAGGGAGAGCCTCTATATGAGGCTGTTAATGCACTGTATCTACTTTGGGTTTCTTTGCAGAACTGAGATCCCAACACTCCACAAACAGCATTTTCTTTCCTTCTTTTCCACTACATAATCTCTAGGTGGCACTGTGGTATATCAGAATAGCATAATTATGCAAGTGGAAAAACTCTCACACACACTTTTTGGTTCACAAATAATACCACACTTTTCCTGCTCTAAAAAAACCTCACCAAAAGTACCGTTTAAAAACAGAAGCTAAATTGGAGGGTCATAATGTTGTCTAAGAACCTGTAAACACCTGTGAGTAGGGAATGATGAGCCCACAATAAATGCCTCATGTAGGAAAGCTCTGAGGCAGCTGCCTCAGGTGACAGATTATTGGGGAGGCGGCAGCAGCAGCAGCTCCCCTCCCACTGTTCCTTCCCTAACCACTATTCCCTGTTCTGGGTCCACTAAGCTAGCCAGCTGCTGCCTTCAGATGGGGGCACCATCTTGTCCTTTGCCCCAGGCAGCAAAATATATTGGGCTGGCCTTCCCAGCACACCTTCTAGGCTTGAAATACTGCTTTTCATCATTTCCTGTCAGAGAAAGCTAGAAATTCCATGATCCTGGCAGGAAAGTATGGCATGTCACTTCAAGCTTAGCAGTTGGGCAGGCAAGGCCCATCTAGTGATCCTCCCCACACTGCCAATGAACCCTTTCTGCTTCACTAAGCTAAAGGTGGGTTGTTTGTGAAAGGGAAGGAGTGGTAGGCTGGTCCCAGCAGAACAGGTGGGTAGCCAACCCCATTTTGAGCCAGAGCCAGTTTTGAATGAATCTGCACCCATGTGGAAAGGGAATGCCCCTTTTCGAGTGGTCAGAGCTTGCATTTTGACCCCTATCCCCCAGGTGCCGAGTTTTTGCAAGCATCACTAAGTGGCGCAGTGCTCTTTTTGAATCCTAGTCCTTCTGTGCCTGATAAATACTGCTTCGCTTGACACAATTAAACAGCCTTCACCAACCTGGTGTGCTCCAGATGTGTTTGACTCCAACCCCCAGCATCCCCCCACCAGCATGAAGGATAAATACGGTTGGCTGGGTTTTTCAGGGAGTTGTAGTCCAACAGGTCTGGAAGGCTCCAAGTTGGGAATTGCTGTAATCAGACTTCCTTATTTCTTTGTTGGAAAATAAACCAATGCTTGATTCTGCAGTTTTTGTCCTTTTGTCACCACACCAAATGTTAAGGTGAAAGCACATTCAGCAGAAAAAGTCCACCGTATGGCAAAGTTTGGATGCTCTCCCATGAGAAAACCAGTGAACCAACCAATCACATACACACACACAATTAGCATATTTGGAGGAACTTCCAGAGTGGCTTGCACAGAGCTTTCCTTTCTATTGGAATATTTGATGATGTGCATGCTGAAGAGGTACAACCCCAGTAATGGTTTTGCCACAGGTTCAGCATCAGCATGCAGCACCTTCAGGCAACTGTTTCGGGCCCCAGCACCCTAAAAGGGCCCATCAGCACCAATGCTTTCCCTGGGCTCCCTCACCAGAAGGCTGGGCTTACAAGCTGTCATTTCTTATTTCACAAGTTCCAACACTCCCAACATATTATCATTCTGGGGCATGTGTAAATTCAACATGGCAGCTTGTATCTGTTTGCCACTGCTGCCAGGTAAGCCTGGATCTGGGAGACCACTAGTATTGGAAGGGGGGCACCACAGAGCATTTTGCCAGGTCCCCACTAAATCTAGAGTCATCCCTGATGACATGACCTGCAGTTTGTAGAGAACAGGCACAAGTTCAGGTATCAACTAAGGATACAAGATAATCTAATTCACCCTTCTCAATCTGGGTCCTTCCAGATGTTTTGGAACCTGGGTGCCTCCAGATGTTTTGGACCACAACTTCCATCAGCCCCAGCCAGCATGGTCAGTGTTCACGGATGGTGGGAGCTGTAGTACAAAACATCTGATGGGGCACCCAGGTTAGGGAAGGCTGCCCTCTCTCCTAGAAAAATACAAAGGGACAGGAACATTCTTATAGGAGTAACACTGCCATTTTTGGATCAGGATCAAAGGGTGTGTGTGTGTGTATGCGCGTGCGTGTGTGCATGCATGCGGGGGGATCCTAATGCAAATATCCTTGAAGTATGGCATTCATCAGATCTCCTTATCAGAGTGTTATATGATTCTCTCAAACCAAAGCATTTGAAATACATGTCATCCTCTAGGAGAACATAAGCAAAGGAGAGAGACTTATCTTAAATACGCTTGCTTACCTGTGGCTGAGTCCACGACTCTAGACTTGTCTCTTTTAATGGTGTCTGTGGTCTTCCCACTTCTTTTGAATGCTTTTGAAAAGAAAGAGAAATACTAATAGTCAATTGTTTGACTATTTGGGATACCATTGTGAAAACAAACTAACAAACAAACAAATATGAATGAGAGGACTGACACAGTGAAACAGAAAATTATTAAATACAAGCATGTATTGTTTATTTTAACAATCCAGGCCTGCTGAATTATTTTGATGGATGTCTGGAAATAACCGGGCATGTCCAAATGTTTCTTGACTGGATGACCCCCTTGAGAGGTCTAAGGCATGTCCTGGCCTATAGATATACTGTCACCAGCAACAGTGCCAAAAGGGACCAGGAAAGGTATCCACATTGTGTCTTTGTTATCATTCATGTGATCCTAATTTAAAAAGGAATTTGATGCTCTTGATCCTACACGGGAACAGAAGACAGAGGGAGAGGGAAAGCTTTTCCAGGTGAAAGAATTTGAGTTCCTTGGTGCAAAAGGATGCTGCAAAAGTCTTTGACAACAGCTCACCTGCTCCAAGCCCCTCATTCCTGAATCTGAAGGAAAATAGTTGACAATTAAAAAAGAAAAGAAAAAAGAAAGAAAGAAAGAAAGAAAGAAAGAAACTGAAGGGTGGCTATGCGTCCAGCTTTACAAAGGGTAGCCCTCTGTTTGAGAGGCTGTTCAATATAAGTCCAGTTTAAAGGTAAAGAAGGGAGTGTGGGGGGCAGGAGGTGAGGGGTGCTTGAATTTGCTCATCAGAAGTTACAGTAGCACATGGACAAAAGTCTGAGCAAGCACAGGTCACCTGGTCACAGCCTTGACCATGGTGGTGAGATGGATGGATGTTATTTATATAAATGGCAGTGTAGTTCTAAATTTTCATCTAAATTGGCACATGCAATATATGCAAGTTGGTGTCCTCTTTTGTTTTCTTCTGTGGTGATATATCTCCACTTGGGAGGGGGGGATTGTGGAAGTGAGCACCCTAGAAAACTCCATGTGTCCTCCTTTAAAGAGGACAGTCCTCTATTTGATGGGCTGTCCAGTCCAACTCCAGTTTAAAGATAAAGAACCATGACGTGCTTGGCCTTGAAGTTGCCTGTCAACAGCATCTGGACAGCAGACTGAGCAGGAGCACAGATCACCACAGGTTGCAGTCTTCCACACTATGGTGAGATGTGCTGTATTTCTAGTTAAGTTATAATAATTTGTTCTAAATTTGCATCTATGTGTATGAATTGGCATGTGAAAATTTTATGCAAGTCAGTGTCCTCTTTTATCTTCTTTCTGGATGGCGCATTTCTTCCTTCTTGGTGATTCATAAGTGGCCACCCTAAAGTACAACAAGCACTTCTCAACATATCAAAATTTATACCTAATAGTGATGTGTTTCCTCTTTTGAGGGGAAATTCTTGTAAATTCAGGAGCAGCTAATATCAACACTTGTCACCCTTCCCCAGTATTTCAGGCCCCAGAACATTATTTCTCAGGAGCATTGCATTTCTAACCAACTCACTGGTTGTGTTGTAAAACTGACCTCTATGCAAAGCATGCATACCAAAAGTCCTTTGTTTAAAAGGAAGGGTGATAATCTGACCTAGTTATCATGTTGTATGAAAAAAGCAAATCAGAACATTTATAGTAAGACACTGCTTTGAGGCAATGGAAACTAGTTATGTGAAGAAGAAAAAATCCCACTTTTTAAAAAACCATTCTCATTCAAATTCATAGAAAAAAAATTGCTTTCAGAAAGAAATTCAAAGGAGAAGAAAACTTTGGAGAAATCCTCATGGATTGGGGTCCAGTTTCTTGTGTTTACTATTACCTCACTTAGTACTGGCCGAGGAGTGTGCATGAGCATCTTGTCTTTCATTGTACAATCATCTTTCAGACAGCCTGTAGCCTCCTTGGCTTCCTCCATTTCATTTAAAGCCCTGGGGATGGAAGCATGAGGTAATGTATCCCATACTGTAGGGCTTTTTCAGATCAGGAAGTGCAGGCCGCCTGGGAGGCTGCAGAGCAGTAGAGCGGTACGTAACAATGGCGAGATGTGTAATAGAGAGTAAACACAAACACAGCTCCCTTGGCTGCCTTACCTTGATTAGGTAAGCTCAAAAAACCACTAAAAATTATAAAGCACCATGAAAATGAGGCAGAACAGTGGAAGCCTCTTGAATGAGGGAAGAAAACTTTCAGGAAATTGGAGGACAGATTTTGGTTCAGCACTAGCTCCACTTCTTCCCTGGACTGAGATACAACACTGCCCCCCTCATGCTTGTATTGTGCTGGATGCAAGATGGGGGCCAGCCTGCCAACACAGTTGATACTGTTGCAGGTAGGGATGGTGGAGAATTCCACCACAGACTCCAATGAGGCTGGATTCTAAAGAATATGGCCCCCTGGAGTCCATGGCGGGACGGAACACTTACCTCCACCTCCCCGCGGAATTCTCTTTGGCCGGATCCTCCAGCTCTGGATTGCCAGCGATACGGCTGCCATGCCGTATCGCTGGCTGAAGGGGACTGACTGTGGATGCAAATGGCATCCAGGACGCCATTTGTGGCTGTGAAAGCCTTAGTTTAAGGTAAATGCAGCCACATTTAGCTTAAACTAAAACCTTTACGGCTGCAAATGGCATCCTGGACGCCATTTGCATCTGTGCTTTTCATTCACGTGATAGGCTAGGCAAATATTTGCCTAGCCTATCATATAAAACAGGGTCGTAAAACAATATTTGCATCCAAAGTCAGTCAAGTCCCCTTCAGCCAGTGATACGGCATGGTGGCCATATCGCTGGCACTTTGGAGCCAGCTGGCTGCTCCGCAGAATCACCACGGAGCAGAGCCGGATGAAGAGGATTTGGGAGGGGGGGGAGGAATGTATTGCCCCCCCATGGGCGGATTCCCCATGGACTGGCAGGTAGGGAATCCACCCATCCCTATTTGCAGGACAAAAAAACAAAAAACCCTCAGGGAAAAAAGAAAGAAAATGTGCTTTAACCCCTGCCAATGGTGAGCAATGATGTGGGAACCTGTTGGAGAATGTCTCCTCCTGCTGAATAAATTTGGTGAAATTGTCCATCCAATTTCTCTACCCACAAATAGGGTAGAGAATTTCAAGAGCCTGTTTGTGCACATCTCTAATGTAAGCTGCACAGAGACAGAGAACCCTCTGTGGCTAATAGTAGCAGATGGGGGGGGGGATTAATCCACCCTTCCACACTGACACCCCAATCCGAATTTAGCAACAAACAATGACAGCAAGAAAATGATGCAGATGCATTGATACATCTCTAACATCATGTCTTTTTTGGCTGTAAAATGGTTACCCCTATGCGTACTCCAGTCTGGATAATCTTTATAAACTTAAGTATTGTAACAGGTTTCACACACACATGGCTATTGCATTCTAGGCACTGAAACAGGAACAGCTTTCTTCAAAGTTTCTTTAAAGGCACCAACATCTTCTTGGCAAACATGTGGAACTTAATCACATACTGGCCTTTCACATTAACGGATTCTTAAACTGTAGCTGACCTCCAAATCAGAGATAAATAAGTGAACGAATAGGAACAAAATATGAAAAGACTTTTGATTTAAATGAACCAAAGTCATCATGAAAGAATGCCTTTTGCTGAGACAGCCCATTCTCCCCTCTCCCCTCCCTGGTGAAATCACAGCTCATTTTCCAGCCACCTTGCAAAACCTGCTAATGTGCATAATGATTGCTCAACTCTGCCCATAAATGTTCCGGGTTTTATGAGCACAGAGATGGAGGTGCCGTTGCAGCCTCTAGAGTATCTTCACCGAACTCTTGTGTGTGTATATTGCACCTACTCACCTAGAAACTGAGCCTGAGATGAATGGCAATCGCCTCCCCCACCCCCCAGTACAGGGAAATAGCCTCTGCCTTTCTTTTTTTCTTTTTCTTTCTTCAAATGGCTTCATATGTTAGGATAATAGATTTGGTAAACAGCAAATACATCCTCTGAGTTCCTGAAGGGCATTGACTGGGCTTTTTCAATAATGGTAAAGGAGCTGAGCATATTTTAGCTGGAAGCATTAGGTAAAGCTAGAGATAAATAGGTAAATAAATATAGCTATCCTCATGTAGTGACTGATACACCAATAATAATTGATAAAAAGTCTCCCAGAGGTACAGTCTTCATAACATTACAGGTAATGCACACTTCATTAAGGGCAGTGCTGTTGAGAGGGGGCAAGTATCTTGCTCTTTATATATTTCCCTGGACAGGTTTCTTAGTGTAGGGACATGGTTCTGCACTTACTGGAAAACAATGCACATTGCTCTGTGGAGATGGAGTAGAAGGTAGAGGTCAGAAAGCAAGAGGAAAGCAGTGTTTATTCAGGGATGGGGAATGTGTGATCCTCCAGATTTATCAGATTGAGACTCCTGCCCTAGCCAGTGTACAGTAGCAGGTGATGATGGGAGGTACTGTCCAGTGACTTCTGGAAGGCCATCCTTGGTTTAAATGGACAGAACCACTTTCTTCATCTATACACATCTCAGAAAACCACTTCATTTCATTTCATGTATTGCATAACTATACCGGCCAATTGCCAAAGCTCTCTGGGCAGTTTAAACATATTATAAACCTTAATATATTTGTCTCCCATCCTCCCACCCTAAAAGCCTAGTCTACACAAATATCAGAACACGTGGGTCCTGTACTATACTACTTCATATTAAGGTAGGGGTTTATGTGATTGAACATAACACATAATTGGGGGGGGGGGAATCAAAGATTCTCCTCCATGCACTTGAAGTTAATAATAATGAGGGAGGAAAGCCTAGCCTTTTCCATGACTTGCTATTTTTCTATGTGTAGGGATATTATTATTATTATTATTATTATTATTATTATTATTGGAGGGTATTCAAAATTATGGATGTGTGAATCAGCAGAACTCAAGCTCACCAAAGTTCTCTGAATTCCATCTCAAAGCTCATTCCAACTCAAGTCTGTATCAGATTGCAAGCTTCTTTTTTCTTTTTGCATGAAAACCCACGTGCATTTTTGTTTGTATTTTTCAAAATGCATGTGTCAATTGTATGCATCTTTGAAATGTATGCATTCTTCTCCCATCGGTAAAGGGCATTTGTGCACATTTTTCAAAAGTACACATTTTTTCATGCACTTTTTTTTTTCAAATGTATGCATGATGTTGAATGCAGGGGGCGGGGGATCACATTGCAAAATCAGAAATATATGGAATTCGGCTGTGGATTGCATCCGAATCTGTGCATCCATGTGGAAGGCATGAACTGGGTAAATCCTGATCCAAAATTAACTGAAACAAATTTATCATACATCCCTATTCAAAATGCAATCCTCTTTCACCTGCAGTCTGAAGTGGTCCATTCCAAGAACGCCTTTACCAAAAAATGCAGTCCCCACCATTGTCAGCTGAAAGGATATCATGTAGGAATGTCAGAGCAGACCTCTGCTTAAGACACTGAAGAACTGCTGGAAAGTCACAGTAGATCAGGGATGTCAGGGGCCTAATTCAGTTTTTTTGCCCAAGGGTCTAATTCAGTTTTGGAGAGTCGGGAATATTGCAAGCTTGTCTGCAAGTTACAGGAAGGAGGCAGGGTTGCAGTTAGCTAGTTAATGTATGGGAATTTTGAGCACAGCTAGCCCTAGAATCTCTATAGCCTACACTGTGTGGTTTCCTCCTTCCTGCTCTTCCCTTCCTCTCTCTCCAACCTTCCTCCATTGCTGGGAGCACATGGCTTGCTCTCTTGCTCTTGCCTGTGTAAAGGAACACAAACCAGAGTAAACAAACTCTGTTTGAAACCGTACACTGTTCTGTACCTTCATCTATATGCAAGAATATTTCTGAGCAGAGTTGTTTTTCTTTGCTTCTTCACTAAGGAAAGGTGTGGGGTCTCTCTCTCTCTCTCTCTCTCTCTGGCCCATGTGTGCACATGGGACTGGTATATGCTCATTCTGTTTTCCCTCTTTGTTTTTTCCTCTGCTAACTGCCTTTCTAACCAGAGGCAGCAATACCAAATAATTTCCATCCTGGAGAAGCTCTCAGGGGCCACATCCCAGGGGTGGATAGATGGATCAAAGGCAAAATGGGTGCGGCGAAAACCAGAAATGACAATATATTTTTTAGTTTAAGGTCTTACTGCCAGTAACTGAGGAGAGGCATGTCAGTCTTTGAGAATGGGGGAGAAACATGCAAATTATTGGAAACCACCAAACAGTTGGTGGTCAGGAGGAAGGGGGGGGGCAAAGGGAGGAGGAACTCCAACGAGCCAGATTTGGCCCACAGGCCTGAGGTTTGACACCCATGCTGAAGGTAATACTGGGCTAGATGGACAACAGTGGCCTGATCGAGACCAGTGTTCTGACTCAGTATACAGAGGCTTCATATGTTCACATGATCTGCTGTTTTTGCAGACCAGCCAATAAAAGTCTGTCATGCCTCAGGAGGACTAGCTTAGTGGGTTCTGCAGAGGAACACTGACAGGTGCGTAGGCTGCAATGGATGTCTCTATCTATGGCCTCCAATGCTAGGGATGGGTGAACTAGTGATGTTCGAGCCACCAAGGTTCTCCAGACATCAGCTTGCAGCTCATCTCTCCTCGATTTGAGCTCGTGTTTGCGATCGCTGTTGGTTTGGCGCAAATGGGAAAACTGTGCGAAACAAACAGCTATCAAATGTGAAAGTTGTGTGCGCATGCACACACGCACACATGCACACACACACACACACACACACAATAGTGCACGTTTTCCCCATGGACTAAAGCCTGGGTGATTTAAAAACTGTGTGGTGAATGTACCCAGATACTAACTTTATTTCCATCCTCTGTATAGAACAGGCAAAATATTATTTCTTCTAAAAAATATGTCTGAAGCATTAGATCTTCAGCAGAAGACACACTTCTTGTGTACCCATAATCCACTGAAAGTCAATAAGAATGGGGTACCCGTGTCTCTTTGCCATTTACCCTTGTCACTGTTATTTTACTTCAAAGTGATCAAGCTTCTAGCTAAATGAATATTTCTCTCTCACTCACTCATTTACACTCAAACACACTCTTAGACCACACCAAACCTTCTGCATGAAACCTTCCAGAATCCTTTGTTTATGTTCCCATTACTCTCATATATCTGACATTTAAACTTAATACACAGAAGAAAATTAAATCCATGATGAGACGAAGATGCTATGATTGATTTCAGCCTGAATGTTACATTATGGCTTTGGCGGCACAGTTACGGCTCCCAAAGCCCCAATCCCGGCACCAATAAAAATTTCCCTGGCAGCGAGGCAGGGTTGTTAGCAGAAATCAGGCTCACATAATGGCATGCTTAACTAAACCTCAAGTAACTTTTAAAACTATAGTCCTTTGAAATAACCTACAAGTGTAACCAGCAAGTAGATTCAACAAGGATGTTTGCAGAACATAAGGGACAGAGCTAACTCCGACAGCTCAAAGACTAGAACGACATTCACACAATTCTTTTTCTTAGTGGGGGGGGGGGATGTTTTCCTTACCTCTTCTATATTCACAAAGTGAAATGGTCATTATATTTCATATATGCAATAAAATGGAGTTCTACCTCCTTTAAACCATTTTATTTAATTATTATTATTATTATTTTCAGATTAGAGATGGGGAAGATCAGAACTGAGTTGGATCCTACAGATTTGAGGATGTCTGTGTTTTTCTGCCCTGTTTCAGAAACAGTTTAAAGGCCTCAGACAGATTCCGAATGGGCCTCTGAAATGTGGAAACAATATGAAATATGAAACAAGCATGACTTTTTTCCCCCCAAACAGGCATGGGACAGCTCAAGGCTTGCAGTTTCCAACCCTACTCCATGTCCTTTGGATTAAGGTGTACCACAGGGTTCCATTCCCCCCACACCCTAATGCTATCCGGACTGCACCACTGTAATGCATTCCACATAGGGCTGCCTTTGACAACTGGGAAATTTCAGTTAGTGCAGAATGTGGGTGTTTGAGTCTTTGTTGGGACTAGACAGCCAGACATATTACATTAATCCTATAGCAGATGCAATGCTTAACAGTGCATTTCTGGGTCCAATTCAAAGTACTCATATTTTCATAGAATAGTAGGGTTGGAAGGGGCCTACAAGACCATTGAGTCCAACCCCCTTCACATGTTTTGACCTTCATAGCCTTAAATGGTTTGGGACCAACAGTGCCAGCTATAGGTTGAGGGCCCTTGTTCAAGACAGCCTCCATGAACTTCCTCCCTCACTGAATCTACCTTTTCACCACAATTGTCACCAGCTGCTATTGCTTCATATCCTATTTCTCATCATTGTTACCACTTGTTTGCTTGACAGGCAGAGAGCCAATGAGCAAGCAGGAAGTAGCATTTACTGCTCCTCCTTCTCACCCCCCACCATTGTCTAGGGATGCGTGATGCAGGGAAATCCATTCTATTTAAGCCTGATAGATTTCCTCAGCATTTCTGGTCTGGTAAGTGGGGGAAGACTGCATCGGGGTAGGCTTTTTTCCTGATTCCAGGGGAATTTTACACATTTTTCCTGCTGGGTTCTGCTATTTGTGCAAATTGTAATTTGTGGGAATTTAAAAAAGGGGGAGTGTCTTGAAATGTGTGCAAATGTTGTCATAATATTTTTTAATTGCTGCTTTTGCACAATTACACATGATTGCAGGTCCGCTTGTCCACTATGTAGTTCTGCAGAACCATATTCCCCGCTTGTCAATATCTTTGTCAGTTTCATCTTCTCCATACGTTACTTTCTTCAGTATGGCAAAGCCATATCGTGTACTTAACAAACAACTTCTCAACTCCACCCCCCATCCCTTCTGTCGGGAAGTGCTGCCACAGGGAGCCAGGAAAAGGGCTGTCAGTGTCAAAGCATGCACAAATTACCCACTGACGGGTTGGGGAAAGGGGACCAGATTGCCTACATAGCAACCTTATCCTCAGGGTTTGAAGTGTTGAACTGACACTTGGGAGCACCCCATTTTCATTGCACAGTTGCCCAAGTCTCAAACAAGTGATTTTAACACAGATGTAACCTCCACCCCCTTTTCTTGGCTCCCATTTGTTGTAACCTCAGAGGACCCATTAACCAGCCACTAAGATCAGTAAGTTCGGAGGTCACTAGAGAAAGGACCTTCATAGTGGGACCCCCTGCATTACAGAATTCCCTCCTGACCTGAGATATGTGGCTGGCCACATCTGTGGCTGCTTTTAGGAGGATTTTTAAAACAAATCTTTTCACCCTCACTTGAAAGCTTTTATGGAAATTGGTCCTGATAGATGTCTTATCATTGTATTTTGTTGAAACTGGCTTATTTAAAATAGTTCTTTATATTTCATAAGATTTTACAAATATGTTGGATAATGAATTGAATGGTTTTTATGACATAATGTGAAGACTATGGTGGATAAGAAATATATTAATAAAATAAAATAAATATGGTCACTTCAAGACTCCATTGTGTGCTTTGGATTAGAGGCATATGTTTCCACGTGGAAACAATTCATTTTAAATATGGATGCATACTGAACAACTTTCAAATGTTCTCTTAATTAATCCACATATAATGGATAAATTTTGGATGATGATGTATGTGCATATACATTCTTATCTGTACTCTGAAACTAGAACCACTCAGGATTATGGATCAGAGAAGAATTCATTCAGTTTGCATTTTAATGTTAATGTACCATATTTCTCAAGTTCAAACCACTATGTGGATTGAAACTCAATTATCCTTTGAAATCTGCACTTCTCCAAATTTTGCAATGTCATTCTCCATTTTTTTAATGCATACACAAATGCATATATTAGGAAGATGGCTTGCAAATATGTGTATATAAATCAAAATGCATACAACATGAATATATGAGGAAAAATGTGCACAAAAATGATCACAAATGTTCATGCAAACGTTTTTAAAAAAATCTCAAATTTTGGTACGAACCAAATTTAAGACTAGAGAGAAACACTAATTGACAGGGGTGCTGTTGCTGTTGTTGTTGTTCCTGCTCAGGATGTGGCACCTTGAGACCATCATATGGGGCCCTTCGCAAGAGTACTTTAACATGAGAACAGTGGGAGAACTGAAGTTATGTTGTGTCAATCTTCCCACCCCAATAATAGCTGAACAAGTCCACCTGGCATCTGTCTTGAAGCTAGCAATTCTCCTGACAATCCAAATACCATTTATTTAGCCTGTTAAGGAGGTACAAAACCCATCACTGCAGGCAGGAGATGACTCAGAACCATTCAGCCAAGGCAGCCTAGTTTCACCAGCTCATTCACCATCCAGAACTGCTCTGCCAAGCATCATCTATCATGTCTTTTCTTTTGTTTGTTTGTTTAAAAATGTGCTTATTGTTCCCTCCTGATCGGCCAATTAAATGATATCATAAAATACATAAATTCAGGCTCCTGTCTGCCTGGAGTCAGTACTTGTGAGGGTGTTGTATTCTTTATGAAGAACAAATGTTTTAGAAGATGAAATGGTAATCAATTTATTTACATGGAAAAGCTTTAGAGGCTTAAACATCATGCCTTACGGATGCTTTTAGCTGAAGGAATTGCTTAGAGTACTCATGTGCCACACATTTTAACAAAAGTATCCTCCGCTCTCATTCATCTTCCTCTTCAGCTCCTGCACATTATTTTAGAGAAGTGCACTGCATTATATAAAGTCACCCTTAGCTATCCTTGGCACTTTAAGAGTGTATTATAGGAATTAAACAGTGCTCTCTTTGTGCACTGGGTTGATATGTATTGCCATTGGGCTATATAGTTTTTGAAATAGTTCTACCCCACTTTTTGATCAGATAGAGTACCCCACCATGACAAAAATGGCTAATAATAAAAGAATCCCCCCCAACAACAACAACAACAGATAAAAACAGGAAGTCAAAAATAAGTATAAGTGCTGCATGCCAAACAGCCAAAAAGTTCACATGAACAGTCACACTTAAGCTCGAAACCTGGTGAAAAAAGCCACTTCTTCACTGCTACCAGAAAGTGAATACTGAAGCTGTGAAAAGGGACTCTGCAAAGGAGGGTATCTCAATGTTTTGGTGCCATGACCAAAAAGGCCCTGTCACATGTGTCTGACACCTCTGAGAGTAGAGGGAGACAAAGCAGGGCCCCTAATGTTGATCTGAATGTATGAGAGGAGGTAGTTGTTATGATGGCCAAAGTCAAAATGCATGGCCATGCTTTGTGGTAGCACCCTTTGCTAGGAAGAGCTAGGTATCATGCCCCTGCTTGAGTAATCTTCCTCAGAGGAGGAGGTAGAGCTGCCTCATGCCGGAAGACCAGGAGGAGCCTCTCTTCAAACGGTGGGCTAGCTGTCACGATTCCCTTAGCCCCCACTTCACTTCAGTGCCCAAACATACACAGACGAGAGGCTTCAGTCTACAGCTTTTAATCCATTACTTCACAGGGTCATTACAGATGCAAATTCTCAGATAAACTCTCCATTTACAAAGAATGTCTTCAGGGGATCCCAATGGAATTTACAGAGGTGCCCACCATTTGAAGAGGGAGGCAGTCTCATTAGCCTAACTTAAGTGGGAGAGGTCCCTCTCTTCTCGTGAGGCCTCTAAGCACAGCTTCTCACACAAGGCCAATTGGGTAGACTGTCTACATTACACCCCTGCCTTCTGTCTCTTTGCTATGCACCTGCACCTAGCATCTATTAGGTCAACCTCCTGTTTGCTGCCTCTCACAGGGGAGGGTGAAGAGGGACCCTCAAGCTCAGCCATCTGTATAGTTGTAACCTGAGAAGCAGGCCTACTCATATCTGGACTAGCCTGGGAAAACACCTCCCTCATGTCTGATCTAGGGAAGTCAGAGAATTTCGCCAAGAATCTCGGGGAGGCCGAATGCCAGCGCATTCGGCCCCCCGAAATCGGTGGTGGAATGGTCTGCCCCCCCACCCCACCCCAGGATGGGACTTACCTTGGGCAAATCTTCCTGGCAGTGGCAGCTCCGGCGGCAGTGCGGCGGCAGTGGCCGGTCTTCCGACCGGCTGCTGCCACCGCCATTTCCAGTTAAAAAAAAAAAAAAAAGTGATAGGCTACGTAAAGATTTACGTAGCCTATCACGGCTAGATTTTTAAAAAATACCGTGATAGGCTACGTAAATGTTTACTAGGGTTGGTGGAGAATTTCTCCCCAAAACTTCGGGGGGCCGAGCGCCAACGTGTTCGGCCCCCCGAACAAGTTTCGGGGAGAAATTCTCTGCCCCCCCTGCCCCCCGCACCCCCCCCGGGACGGGACTTACCTTTGGCGAATGTCCGGCCGGCGGTTCGGCCGGCGGTTCGGCGGGTGTTCGCCCGGGGCGGGAGCAGCAGCCGGTCTTTCGACCGGCTGCCGCCGCCGCCATTCCAATCAAAGAAAAAAAAAAACGCCCCCGTGATAGGCTACGTGACGATTAACGTAGCCTATCATGGCTAGATCTGCAAAGTCAGCCGTGATAGGCTACGTTAATCGTCACGTAGCCTATCACGGGTGACTTTAAAAAAAAAAAAAGTGCGTACGCTAATGGCGGCCCCCATAGGGAGCCGCCATTCGCGTTCCTTATGTGGTCGCTGTAGTCTACGTAAATCTTTACGCAGACTACAGCAACCAAATAAGGAACACGAATGGCGGCTCCCTATGGGGGCCGCCATTAGTGTACGCACTTTTTTTTTTTTAAAGTCACCCGTGATAGGCTACGTGACGATTAACGTAGCCTATCACGGCTGACTTTGCAGATCTAGCCGTGATAGGCTACGTTAATCGTCACGTAGCCTATCACGGGGGCGTTTTTTTTTTTTAAAAAAAAAACTTCTTAGTTTGCGGCCGGGCGAGGCGAGGCTCGTCCTCCCCGGCCTGAATTTCGGCCGGGCGGGGCGGGAAGCCTCCCCCCCAGCCTGAATTTCGGCTGGGCGAGGCAGGAAGCCTCCCCCCCTGGCCTGAACTTCGCGGGGGGGAGCAGTGAAGCGCCTCCCCCCCACCACGAACAAGCTTCAAGGACAGGTAAGTGACTTTCGTCCATCCCTAATGTTTACGTAGCCTATCACAGCTGATGTAAAAGAAAAAAAACCACGCGCGTATGCAAATGGCGGCGCCCATGGGTACCGCCATTTGCGTACACGCATTTTTTTCTTCTTCTTTTAAATCAGCCATGATAGGCTACATAAACATTTACGTAGCCTATCACGGCTGACTGCAGGGATGCAAACGGCAGCGGCTACGGCCACCGCCATTTGCGGAACTGGTTGGCCAGGATTCGGGGGGGGGAGGGACGGAGCCCCTCCCCCCCAGCCAGAATTTCGGATGGGAGGGAAGGAGCGCCTCCCCACCAACGCAAATGTCACCCTTCGAAAAGGTAAGTGACTTTTGTACATCCCTAGATGGTTCTCCTTCAGAATCTGAACTGCTATACCACTCCCTGTGTTCAGAAACACCCCTGACATCTGCTGGCTACTGGAACAACACCTTTATTTCATCTCCTAGTACATTACAACCTAGTTTTCCTCACATTGTTTCTTTCTTGGACTGATCTCTCATGCTGCTGACCCCTGGAGTCCTACAAAGACCCTTATTCTTGAACTGTGCTTGTTTTGGACTGCTCACCTGTTATATATGAGATTAAAACAACAACAACAACAACAACTTGTGGTGTTTTTTTGGTTATTTTTAAACAATATTAGAGAAAGCAAAACTAACTGAGTCCTTGCGGGGGGGGGGGGGAGTCATTTGCCAAAAGCAAAAATGGTCAAGCCACCCAAAGCCACTTTGGTGTGGGGAAGGAATAGCATTACAGTTGCTGTCATATTCTGCTTGAAACAAAGTTTTAGGATGAATTTTGGGTTCATATTTGGGCAAAATATCTGAGGAGTTCCAAGGGAAACAGTGTTTGTTGTTGTTGTTTAAAAGATGCAGGACATTTCTCAGGGAAAAATCTTCACATCTGAATGTTGATTAAAACTGAAATTTCAGGATGGATTAGCGGCTCCTGTCCAGAGAAGATGCAAGTAATATTGAGGAAAGTGAATCTTCTGCTGCTGCTTCCTTTTCTCTGGGTTGTGTTTCATAACTTTTAATTTTAATTTTCTTTAACATGGTGTTTTATTCTTTTATCTTTGTTGTTCACCGCTCCAAAATCTTTTGATGTGGAGCAATTTATAAATATTGTAAAAAAATAAATAAAAAGTAACACCATATTCAAGATGCTCTGAGGACCATATATATATATATAGAGAGAGAGAGAGAGAGAGAGAGAGACAGAGAGAGAGAGAGAGATGGAATCCTTTGAGAATTCCTGGGGGAAGGGGGATCATGTATTTTTGCACTTTAATATATTCAGTCACCTGCAAATATTGTATGGATTTGGGATTTGAGGAGGAATGGCTAGCAGTGGGAAGAGAGACAGGAGGAGGAATGACTCTACCATGATAAGGAAAGCTCTGGAGGTTTAACGAAACCTGCCATGAGATTTGGCAGATGGTTCTGTGGCGGATTGTCAAACTTTAAACTAATCTTCATTTAAGAGTTTTAAGGGTTGTATCCCTCCACTAAAGCCTCTTGCTCTTTTGCCGAGTTGATTCCAGTAAATTATAGATCAGACTTTCTGCAAACTACTTCCATGAACAGAGGCTTCTTAAATCGCAGCTAAACTGAGCAAGAAGATTACATGTTATTATGATGGGGGCCCAGCGGGTCTCCCCCCTCCTCCTTTCTCTCCCTTTTCTCTTTCCACAGCAAACATAATGATGTCGAGAAGGATAAAGTGATCACACTGTGCAAGGAGGTCATCCAGACAAGAACAATGCCTTTCAACTCAGAGCTCTGGCAATCCCTTCATTGGTGAATATTCATGCGGCAAATTCTGATTCTTAATGGCTTCATAAAACCCAGCCACTCCTAAGCAGAGAGACCCAACCCACGTTCCATGACTAGATGATTAAAATTGCTCATTGGTAGAAGGAGAAGTCACTGGGGGAAAGCAATGCCAAAGTCATTCTGTTTCATGGGCAGTTTTTACCTTAATTGCATCCTACCATTATTTTATTTTAAGTTGGGAGAAGAATTTTCTTTCTTAAGTCCCAACCTAAAAGGTAAGTGGCATTACAAATTAAAATCATCACTAAACTTGAAAGGGGCATTTATTCTTTTAAACACACACACACATCAAAATGACAGAAGCGGCGGGGGGGGGGGAAGTCTCAGTGACATTTATCAACTCAGCTTGATCCTATGATGAGCTGGGCAAGGGAAAATGTGAGTAGAATTAAATGCAAACGTTCTTGCATGGGTGAATTCAGGTTATAGATATTTCAGGAATTTGACCACTCTGAATTCTGATACAAAACAACCTGGTCCTGCACATCTCGGACAAATGGGAAGATTAGAACTTGGCTATCTTTACTGTATCTACACATTTTCTAGGCGATGAGCCAAATCAGTCCAAAAATTTACCAGCCTTCTTCAAGGTGGGGAGTAGGGCACTCATTCCAGCTTTTGTCAATTTGTATTTGGGGTGGGTGGGGTAATTTGTGAAGCTGATGCATATCATTGTGTTGGAGTCTTGGAGATAACAATTCAGGGATATTTCAGATGTGAATTTGTACCCCGTAAACCTCAGGATCACCCCAAATGTTCTACTGGGTGATACTGAGCCTCAGCCTTACATTGTTCTTCTCTCATTTTCTCTCTGTCCATCTTGATCTTCTCTTTCTCTCCAAGAGATGGCCAGATTACATAAGCTGTGTCACACCAGTGGGAAAGTCATAACCAGGGCTGATGTCATGGGTAGGCATGGTTGGGCACTGGCCTAGGGCCCACATCCCAGCAGAGGCCCACTGACAAGAGCCCCCTGGAGTTGATCCTCCTCATCACCATCACAACCTGATTGTTCACCTGCCTCTCATTCTTGCCCATACAACAACGGTGGTGCTGCATAGGAGGAGCAGTAGCTGCCACTGCCGACTTGCTCCCCGGCTCTCTGCCTGTCAAGCAAGCAAGTGGTAGCCATGATAAAAAGAGGAAAAGGAGCAAGAGCAGGAGGTGACAATCACAGTGAGAAGGTTCACTCACTGAGCGAGGGGGGCACTGAGGGTATCTTGCTGAAGGGCCCTCAAGAATCTGGAGCTAGCATTGGTTCTAACCCAACAGTTGGACATTAGTGATCCAATGCTGATGGGCTAAGGCATAAAACCTACGTTAGCAGTGGTACTTTTCCAGTACGGATCTGAGTAAAAAAAAAAATGACTATATGATCAATCAGTGATACAAACCACTTGTTCTTATGGATATCACAGTAAAAACAAAAAGAAAGCAATTTTGTGCAGTAACTCACTGATAAGAACAAACAGCATCCTCCTACTCCTCAGCACAAATTCTCCTGTGGAAGCATTTATATTTTAAAGTCCTTTAACGTGGCACTACATGGTAAAGTATTGTTTACCTTGGGTAAAAGAAAATACAAAAGGAAAACAAAAGCATAATATTTATTCATTTCCTACCAGAATGTGAAGGGGATAAATGATGTAAATGTATATGATTCAATCTTACTCCTGTCACAGGAAATTGCTTTGTTCAGACATTGAAAGAACTGGATTACAATCAGAGGAATAGCCTCACAAATGTGTGCTGAGTATTAGAGTTTTCAATCCATTGTGTATCAAGTGGGTGTTAAGTCATCTGCAGGAGTCCAAAGCATCATAGATTTGATACCTGGTGCTTATTAAACTAGCTAGATTAGGAAGTTTGGCCGATTGATATTAGCTGCGGAGCCCATTGTGCATTCAAGTACATTTTGAAAAATCAATTATATTCTGAAACATGGGTGATCTACAAGTCAAGAATGGGAACATTTCCTTTTCTGAATACATTTTAATTTAGAATATTTTTGGATCACCATTCTACTGACTGGGTGCTCAAGGCAATGTAGAACAACAACAACAAAGTATAAAATACATACATGTATTTTCAACTTGAAATTCGAACTATTTCTTTATTTTAAGAAGATTGACATGTACATTGTCAAAATATGCAATGTCTCTGTTTGCTTTGCTATACCTTCATATACAGCAGGGGTGGTGAATACATCTGGCCTCAGGAGTGAACCAGAAGGGACTGGATTGCCTTCTGGTTCACTCCACTGGGAATTGATGATGTCAGGGTGTGAATGTGATGTCCTGAAGCCCCAACCCTGATTCTCTAGAGGCCCCTTTCTCTATGAAGAGAGAGGAAGTGAGTGATTATTCCTGCCTGTCTCTCTATCATTCCCTCTATCATTAGAGAAAAGGCAAGTAAGGGCAGGCATGATAGAGGTATACAAAATTATGCATGGCATGGAGAAAGTGGATAGGGGACATTTTTCTTCCTCTTTAGGAAGAAAATGCTAGAAAAAAACTAGAACCAAATGGGGTCATCCCATGAAGCTGATTGCTGGGAGATTCAGGACAGATAAAAGGAAGTCCTTTTTCACACAGTGCATTGTTAAACTATGGAATTTGCTACCACAAGATGTAGCGATGGTCATCAATAGGGATGTACGAAAGTTCTGCCACGGATCTCGGGGAGGCCGAATGCCAGCGCATTTGGCCCCCCGAAATTGGTGGCGGAATGGCCTGCCACCCCCACGCCACTCCTCCCCGGGACGGGACTTACCTTGGGTGGATCTTCCTGGTGGCGGTGGCTCCGGTGGCGGTTCGGCGGTGGTGGCGGCAGCGGCGGCCGGTCTTCCGACCGGCTGCCGCCGCCATTTCCAGGTTTAAAAAAAAAAAATGTGATAGGCTATGTAAAGATTTACGTAGCCTATCACGGCTAGATTTAAAAAAAACACAGTGATAGGTTACGTAAATGTTTACGTAGCCTATCACGGCTGACTTTAAAACAACAACAACAACAATGCACGTACACAAATGGCGGCGGCCATGGCCGCCACCATTTGCGTTCCTTATTTTGGCACGTCTTAGTCTACGTAAACATTTATGTAGACTAAGACGGCAAAAATAAGGGGAATGCAAATAGCGTAGACGCTACGCTATTTGCGTTCCCCTTATTTTCGCCGTCTTAGTCTACGTAAATGTTTACTTAGACTAAGACGTGCCAAAATAAGGAACGCAAATGGCGGTGGCCATGGCCGCCGCCATTTGCGTAGACGTGTTTTTGTTTTTGTTTTTGTTAATCAGCCGTGATAGGCTACGTAAACATTTATGTAGCCTATCACGGCTGACTGCAGGGACGCAAACGGCAGCGGCTACGGCCGCCGCCATTTGCGTCCCTGCTAGCCAGTGGCCGGATTTCCAGCTGCTGGCGGAGCCCGCCGGTGGCTCCGCAGAATCACTGCGGAGCAAAGCTGGCCATCCAGGATTCCGGGAGGGGGGAGGAACGGAGCACCTCCCCCGCCAGCAAGGATTCCGGAGGGAAGGACGGAACACCTCCCCCCCCACCATCAGCATAATCCCCGAAAGGTAAGTGATTTTCGTACATCCCTAGTCATCAATTTGGATGGCTTTAAAAAGGGGTTAGATACATTCCTGGGGGAGAAGGCTATTGTTGCTTACTAATCCTGATGGCTATATGCTACCTCCAGTATCAGAGGCAGTGTGCCAAAATACACCAGTTGCTGCTGGGGAACATGGGTGGGAAGGTTCTGTTGCCCTCATGTAAGGATGTTAGAGAAATCTGGCATGGATTTTTTTTTAAAAAATGGCCATTGGCAGGATGTCCCCTAGACCTATATGCAAAATAGAGCCATGAATCTTGCATATAAGTCTATGTGTCCATAGGTTTATATGCAAGGTTTACAGCTCTATTTTGTGTATAAGTCTATGGGCACATCCTGCTGATCACCATTTAAAGAAAAAATGGCGATCCGCGCGGACGCGAAGGGCTCCGGTTGATTCAGGTAAGTGGCCCTCAGCTCTGTGGAATCCTCACAGAGCGGAGCCGCTCCGCGATGATTCTGGGGGGGAGGAACGGATTGCCTCCCCCCCCCGCAGCTTTCCCCCCCCGGAACGGATGGTGGGGAATCTGTACATCCCTACACTCATGTCCTGCTTGTGAGTTTCTGCTGTGTAGCTAGCTGACCACTGTGTGAATGGAATGCTGGACTAGATGGACCCTTGGTCTGATATTCTTATGTTCTTAAATTCTCTAGCATGGGGAGAGGAAACCCTCACTGTTACCTCTGATCAGTGGTTGGAGATAAGAGCAGTATTTCATCTCTTGGCAGTAGAGAAAGGTTGACTTTCTCCAGCACTGTGGGGTGGGGCCTGGGAGAGTGGATGGTCCCAGGAGCAAACTCCCAGATGCCAGCCTCCTTGGGCCATAGTTTCTCCATCCCTGATGTTCAGCAAATATTTCTTGAAAATATTTGAGATGAACTACTTGGAATAGTTGACATGGCTCCCCATCTCATTTTATCTTCCAAATGCACCCTTTATTATAGTCCTGCTGGGCTATGAGGTAAATCATGCTGACAGATATAGATGGACCCCGAACCATCCAAAACATTTGACAGCTGGGCAGTGATTTGCACATGGGTCATCCCAGTTCTGAATAACCTACTCCCTACTACAGAGAACCCTAAGTGTCTCAGAATTCAATACTGAAATACCTATTAAAATGGTATCCTAGCCTTCCCCTAGGTGGCATAATTGTTTTTGCCCATTTTATTCTCAGATGGCCGCCATCTACCATAAGACTCAGGCCACTAATTTCTGAAATCTCATGCACCTCACCGACTGCAGCAGGGAATCCTTTCTGCAACTGGCCAATCCTGGGGATGGGTGAATCTGTCCATTTTGCTTTCTCCCCCATTCATTTTTTTTTTCACATCTTAAGTTCTTTGTGTCATGAATCTGAGGGACTTTAAAAAAAAAAGTCAAAATTGAACAAAAAGAAAATTCTCACCCATTTGCATTGGCCCAATTCAAAGATACACCCATTCCTAGCATGGAGAGGACCCATGGTTTACCTGCCTGCCATGTAGCAGTTAAAGATGAGGAGCCTGTCAGAAAAAAAAATGAAAAAGAGAGAGAGAGGTGGCAACCCCACTTCGGCATCATAACCATGGTTAAATACACAGGGATTCAACCCCAGACTTTTAAGAGCTAACCACTTAAAACCCTGGGGCTGGATGGACATAAAAAGAGCCATACTGGATCAGACCAAGGATCCATCTAGTCCAGCATTCTGTTCACACAGTGGCCGACCAGCTGCTCATGGGAAACCCTCAAGCAAGACATGAGTGCAATAGCACCTTCCTGCCCATGTTCTCCAGCAACTGGTGTACATAGGTGTACTGCCTTTGATACAGGAGGTAGCATATAGCCTTCAGGACTAATAGCCATTGATAGCCTTCTCCTCCATGAATTTGTCCAACCCCTTAAAGCCATCCAAATTGGTGGCCATCACTACATCGTGTGGAAGTGAATTACATAGTTCAACTATGCACTTGTGAAGAAGCCCTTCCTTTCATCTGGTCTGAATTTTCCACCAATCAGCTTCATAATATGACTCTGTGCTCTAGTATTATGGGAGGGAGGAAAAAGTCTCCCTATCCACATTCTCCACACCATGCATAAATTTGTACTCCTCTATCATGTCTCCCTGCACTCACCATTTTTCTAAGCTAAACAATCCCAGATGTTGGTTTCTCCCACATTCATTATTTGTATTAGTATTAGTATTCTCTTTGTTCTATTGTGTCCTGAATACAGAGAACTCTGCAAATTCAAACTGACACAAAATCCTCACCCATCCCTACCCTCTCCTCACCCAGCCTCTAGCTTTATTATATGCATGCCCTATTCACTTAATTGTTGTATTCTCCATGTTGATTGTAAATCCTCTAGACTTGCTACTGTATTTCTGCCTTCTGTACAGAGCCTAAAAAAAAGGTAAAGGTGTCCCCAACCAGTCGTGTCCGACTCTAGGGTGCGGTGCTCATCCCCGTTTCCAAGCCAAAGATCCAGCACTGTCCGAAGATGCTTCCATGGTCATGTGGCCGGCATGACTGAACACCGAGGTGCACGGGATGCTGTTACCTTTCCCACCGAGGCGGTACCTATTTATCTACTTGCAATTTCTTGCTTTCGAACTGCTAGGTTGGCAGAAGCTGGGACTGAAGACGGGAGCTCACTCCGTCACGCAGCACTCGGGTCTCGAACTGCTGACCTGCCGACCTTCCAATCTGCAGTTCAGCGTCTTAACCACTAAGCCACCGTGGCCCCACGTACAGAGCCTAGCACGCTGCTAAACAGAGCTTAAAATGGAGGCTGTGGCCAGATTTTCAAATAAAGTGACTTCTGAAATTATCTTTTTCCAAGAGTGGAATAAAGACCCTCCTGTTCCCCCCAGTGGATTATGCACATTGAACATCACCCTTTTCTGGGTTTTGCCTAAAGGCACAATCTGCTCCTAATATGTTTGGAAATTATTGTTCCATTATAGCCACACCAATATGCAATCAAATGGAAATTATAGGGGAGGGAAAGTGATTTTTCTTCTTAATGAGAGTCACCTTGCTGATTCCCCCCAATGCCGTCGGCAATCATTAGCCGAGCTGGTGAAATAAACAAGAGCCAGTTGCTCCTTGGGTGGTATCAGCAATCCACGGTGAGACCAGATGGACTGCCCCCCAAATGAATAATCCTATTTAGAGCATAAAACATTTGTCTTTTTAAAATCTTGGCTTCCCTTAGCCAAGGTCTCCAATTCTGACAATGCATCCGAGTTTTATATCAAAGCTCACACACTACAGTGGAAGACACATCAAACCTTGAGTGTTGCAAATGAGGATGGGTCTCTGTCTGGCAGTGAAGATTGAGACCCCTGCTGCTTCTAAATGGGCTTGATATATTGTTACTGCCTACTGCAAAAAGATCCCATGAGATCCATCAGTGACTCTCTAGTTTGTAAACATTCAGCAAGCCTGATGTTATTTGGAAAACTGTGAGCTGGCCAGACAATTCACAGCAGCGAAGGAGACAGGATTCAGGAATTACCAGAAGTAACAGATTTTTTTCCCCAGGGTGGTGATGGGTAGTGGTTTGTCCTGTTGGCTGGGCTCGCTTTTTGCAGACTGGAGGTGGATTATGGGCAACAACCACTTGCCTTTTTCCAAAATGGGTCCATTGAAGTTGCAAGAGGGATGTTCAAACCTGCTCAAGGGAGTCATTGCAGAAAGCAAGATTTGGCCCACAGGAGGGCTAGCTTTGGCCCTTGGCCTCAGATTTCCCATCCCCACTCCACACATATGCAAATCTCTGCACTGTGAAACCCCAATTACAAATGGCTATTTTTTAAAACATCCATTTCATTTTCTGGAAATACTGTAAATCTTATTTTATGCTCATTTTGTTAAGGTGTGCTATGGTTACTCCATTCTATTTCAGTATTGTGTGACAACCGGTGGTTTAACACATTAATCGCAGATTTGATTGGATTGTAACAATCCCTGGAGAGGTCATATTATCATTGCAGCAATTTACATGTGAGTAATCGAAATTTTAGAAGGAGTACAAGATAGAAGAGATATATACTACACATTCTGTGCTGTACATTTGCAAACCTCCCAGACAATAGGGGCCCAATTTCACCGAGGGGGGGGGGATACTTTATTGTCCGTAGCATCATGATTAAGTCAGCCTTACCTTTGAGTGATTCTGCAGTTTGTTATCAGTTTGCTTGTACTGACTGACAAGGAGCTCTTTTTTGAGATGATGTACACTCTTCTTCCTTCAAAACTTTCCTTGGTTTTCATCAAAACTTAAAATACAACCTCAGTCTATCACTTACTCTGTGCAGTAGCAAATTCCCATGACATCTATTCTTTCTACCACCACACAAGATTTCTAATTCTCACTCTGTTCTGTTCTAGAGAGAAGATGAAATTCAGAAACAACAGAAATGATGGCTTGTTCTTACATTACACATGGGAAATCTAGGTATAAAGACTCTCCAAAGCCCAACTGTTCATGCAGAAATGTCCATCAACTTCTTAAAAAAAAATTAATTGCAAGAAGACTCAAGTCTCCATTATAATAATGAAACATACATTTTTAAAGTTTGCACACTATGAGTGGATTATATATCAACTCCATGGTCATTGTTTTTGAATAGTTAACATCTATGACTTAAAAGCATTTATAAGAGACATGAACATATGCATTACCATTTTGCAGATGAGGGTAGTGAGGACAGACAGAGGAACCTTTCCCAACCTGGTTCCTCCAGATCTTTGGACTTCAACTCCCACCAGCCCTGGCCAATAGTAAAGAGTGCTGTTGGGTCAGAGGGTTAGCCCTGTATATGCACCTGCATTTGGTTAAAATAACTGATTACATGAGATGACAGCATAGTGGAGATCAGGATAAATAAGCGTGCATTAACCACGTCTACTAATAATGACTGCATTTGGATCAATCATTGATTCTCATATGAATTTTGGGATTTCCTATGGAGGCATTAACTGGGGAGTGGGGAAGTTCAAATAACTTGTTTTCTATCCTTGCAGAGGTTTGCTTCTGTAATGGGCTATATTTGGATGACTTCCAACCAAGTGATCCAAGTCAAGGTATGACATGAAGCCAATTTGGTACCCTAGAATACTGGAAAATGTGCAAAGGGGCCCAACTCAGTTTGGGCTTCAGGTTTCAGCTGAATCCAATGCATATCCCTAATAGGAACGAAGGATGGATGAATCTGTCAATTTCTGTTTCTTTCTGTTTCTTATTTTTCTAATCCTCAATTCTTGCCATCCCATTTCCACACCTGTTTGAACTTTTAAAAACAAAATCAAAGCAAAACAAGAAAAACAACAATTGTGCACATCTTTGTGCTTGTCTCTCCAATATACACATTTGTGTACGTATGTTTACAGTTCTCGCTTACACACACACACACACAAACACACACACACACACACGTTCCCCTAATATACAGACAATTGTGTGCACTTTCCTCGAACGTATACTTTTTTAACGTCATCCCCCTCCCCAAAGAACTGCATTACATAATACCAATGAATTAGTGCATGCATTCCAATGTGCATCTTCTCAAAATGCAAACTGAACAAAATTCTCCACTATCCCTAATAGGAAATGCTTCTTCTGGTTTGTTGTACATTAGTTTTTAAATACATCACTCATTTGGGTACATCCAAAGGATAATTGCATCCCTTGTTTCCCTTTGCAAAAGCAAAACGCATATGGCAAAGTTATGCAAACATTTGGTTATTTTCCTTATGCTGTCATATGTCCATATATCAGTGTGTGGTTTCTCCCCCACCCCTAAATCATGCCATATTACAGCCTGAAATTAAATAACTGAAGGGGGAGGGGGAACCCAGTGATGATTCACCTGCAACCAGGCTCAACCTAGACGTGAGGTTAAAGGTCTTTTTGTATTTAATGTGCAAGTATTTTACAATGCAGATAGCATCAGCTGTGGGCGGGTTAATATTTACCAGGATCGAGGCAGGCCTGCAAGGAGAATTTAATCATTTCTGTTCCTGCTGCAGCCCTGAGGAAAATCTGGTATTAGTTCTGGAGTGAAATTGTCCATTGGTGTCAATGGGGGGATTTATTCCATGTGCAAATAGTGCCTTCAGAGGAGGGATATTCCTTGGGACCACAACACTGTAGGTAAGGGTTAACCCCCCCATACCTGCCACAGTCCCAGTACTTGTCAACCTACCAATCCTCAGTGACTCACATGATGCTATTTTGTATTTAGGGATGGTGTGGGTGCCCGATTCCATCCAGGAATCCGGTGTCATCTGCCCTGCCTGTACCCCTGAGGCCCGCTTGCTGAGCCCCTCTCCTCACCCTCACCCTGCCCGCACTTGGGGAGTTGCCTGCACTCACTCCAGCAGCCTCGTCAAGCTCCGTGTTTGCCATTTAAAAAAAAATAAAACAGTGATTGCAAAAATGTGCATATTATTTCCATATGCACAGAAATGTGCATCTTCGTGAATGTCCACATCTACATATGCGCGAAAATGCACATTTTCAGAAATGTGCATATTCACGCAGGTACAAATATGCGCATTTGTGAAAATGTGCATTTCACGCATATTTATTTATTTATTTATTTATTTCATTTCTATACCGCCCAATAGCCGAAGCTCTCTGGGCGGTTCACACAAGATGTGCATCCACAAGATATGCATCCACAAAAACGTGAATATGCACATTTTTGCAATTGTCATTTTATTTTTCAAAAAATGGTGACAACGGAGCTCAATGACATTGCCGGGGTGAGTGCAGGCCACTTGCCAAGTGTGGGAAGGGCTCGAATATGGTCCAGAGACCGGTAGGGGCTGGGCGAGTACCCGGAGAACCCAGATGGGGGTGGGTTCACACATTCCTATTTGTATTTAAACACACACATGGTCAGAGCAATGCTATGGTTCATGGGAAGGTGAGGTATTCCAGGGACAATAGGATGATGCAGTGATGCAGACCTCTGCCCCCCAGGCCACAGATACAGCTATGACTTCAGAGGGAAATCTAAAGGAATACCCCCATACCCACACCCTATGGTGACCTCAGAAGAGGGTCGGGGGGCATGATGGGAGAGGAGACATGGATCTGGTAGACTAACAAGACCCTCCATTGCCCATCCCACTCACAGCAAGGGATCTCAGCTAGACAGTGTGAGATTATTTTAAGATGGAACAGTAGAAAGCAATGCCTCATTGTTGCACCTACTTTGCCTAGCTCTTCTCAGGTAGGTTGCTCCCTCTAAAGACTGTCAAACTGGTAGGACTGTTCTCTTATCCTCACATCTACTTTGACCCTCATTCTACATTATCTAGACAGTACTACATTTGTACATCACTTTTCATGATTTACCTGAAAGCGATGGGGAGAGCAATCCTATGGCTGCCAGACAGTGTCTAAATGGCCATAGGATTTTTTGGTTTCTGGGAACCTCACTCCCCACCCTCTTCCCCACCACCTCATAGACTGCATGGCTTGTCCCCATCTCCACACTTGTAAGCACAGCATGGAGCAGGTGAAAAGGGGGTGGGGGCAGGGAAGGGAAGAGACTGCAGAAGCATTGTTACAACAATTCCTACACATCATGCAGCCTCCCACCCTCCCACTCCGAGGTCCCCCAGACAGCCAAAATCAGCTGTCTAGCCACAAATGCAGGGTGGCTGGAGCGTGGAGGATAGTATCCCCTCTATGCTCAGCCTGCCATGCATTGGATAGTCAGTTCAGAGGCAGCTGGCTATCCTGATAGGATTGCACCATCAATGGATTTCATTATGAAGAAGAACTATACACCAGAGATTATTGCATTCTGAGTTTTCTCTTATTTTCTTCATGTGAGCATAAAAACAATGTGTGGACAAAGTTGAACATATTATCAAAAATGCATATGTGTCATAGGAACGTTCTGAAGGCTGCAGCTCTTGTTGAATGTGTACTTGATGGCGAGTGCAGAGCTGCTGATGTGTAATGAGTAGAAAATCCCTTAGAGTCAAGAAATTGGAAGAACAAAATTATATTGCTCAAGTTGCTTACAAAGCAAGTCATCTACCAATCCCTCCCATCAATCTTCCTGGCCCTGCTCCATGGTAACTGTGTGATGACCCCTTCATGAGATTCACACAGAAGGGGGGTGGGGGTAATATCCAAATGACCCTTCCCCAGCCTGTGCCTTTCAAGGAGTTTGGACTGCAACTCCCATTATCTCTGACCACTGGTCATGCTGGCTGGGGCTGTTGGGAGTTGTAGTCCAAAGCTACTAGAGGTAGGGATGTCTGTCATTGGGAAATCTGGTTATTTTTTGGCTTGACAGAGTTCCACGGCACGTATGATGTGTGAGCTGTGAGCTGTTCTAGGAACTTTTTTTCCAGATTTTGTTTTAAATGTTCCATGATTGGCACAAATTTCTGAGCAATTTGTGCAAATTGCAGAACCCCGCTGCACGAAATTCCCAGAAAATCCATGAATGGGCCCGATTCACTGCAGATTGAGTTGGGCATGACAGCAGGAACCGAAACGAACTCCTTGTGGCCAAACCTAGGAAAACTCATTGAACTCCACTCCTCAAACATTCTCCGACATCCCAATCTGGAGGACATTAGGTTGGGGAAAACTGACTGAGCTAGAAAGTCTTTTATGTCAAAGACTTCTCCTAAACACAGGTGAGATGTGTGGTTACCAAGTGTTAAAAAGATCAAACATACAAACACACACAGAGACACAGAAGGAACATTTTTTAAGGATTTAATTAAATGTCTGAGGTCATCAAGGTCAGATCCCTGATGCACTGTTAAGTATTTACGGACATGGAAGTGTTATAGTTATCCAAGACTTGCTATGATATCATTTTCTCATAAAAATGAATAAATAACCCAAACAAAAATATTCCCAGGATTTCACATTTCAGCCGTTCTGCTCTAACGAGACTCTTGGTGTTTTCAAAGCTTCCAGTTCATTAGCAACCGTTGCGTGATTTACAGAAGTACGTTGTCTTGAGTTCGTAAATGAAGTGCGGTTTACAACTCAAAACTGACAGACAATTTTCTCTGCTTCCTTTGGAATCAGTGGCAGCATCTCTACTGCAATAAAACCTCATGCAGTGATGTGCATGGCTTGTTAGATGCTATCCATGCACAAGGGTCAGATGGCTGTCGAAAGGTCACAAACACATCTTTATTTCTCATTCTGAAGTGTCCAAACACCACTTGCCATTACTTTGTTCTTTAGTAGCCAAAGCAGACTACCTCAAATGAGATGCAGAAAGTTCCATTGCAAACCTGAGAGCCAAAAGCAAGGTTGATGCCCTCTTACCCTGGACAGGGAGGCCTCCACTGGATGCTTAGGGTACCTCCCAACGCTATACACAGAGCTAGACATCATATTGACAACCACTTTCACTATTTCATCCTGTCAGGTCCTGTCAGCCCTAGAATTCTGGAGGCAAGCTGGTACCAACCAGTCAGGTACTTGCCTGGCCAGAATTGCAGCTCCATATACTTTATTTTCAGGTGCCTCTCTCTAGTGAGCCTCTGTGCATGTTCTGTCCCATTCTTTAGGGGTGGGATGACATTTATTTGTATTGCATTTAAATGTGAACTGACCAAATTCACACTAATACATGAATGGGAATGCAATTATCCTTTAGTCCACACTTCTCCAAATTTTGTGATGCGGTTCTCTGACCAAAAAAGGCATACATAAATGCATACATTATAGAAAAGTCTATATACAAATATTTATTTAATTACAGCATTTGTATACCACTCCATGTCTAAAACATATTCCAGAGTGGTGAACAAAAGAGGTAAAATAGTAAAAAAAAAAGAAAAAAAAGAAAAGTCTTTAAAAGATTTAAAAACCATATTAATTTTTTTTTTTTAAAGAATGCTAATAAAAACCATGGCTTCCTGGAATAGAGCTGCTTTCAGGAGGTGCAGGAAGCAACAAGTGTTGATGTCTGCCTGACTTTCCGGGGCAGAGAGTTCCAAAGAAAGGGGGCCACCACACTGAAGGCTCTTCTCCAGGTGGATTCCAATCAGGCCATAGGCCCATGTGGAACTAGGGATGCTGGAGGAATTTGAGATGGATTAAAATGAGCTCGAATTTCTAAGAATCTGACCTGACAAATCTGCTGCGGAGCGACCCCCTCAGGCCATGCAGAGTCCATGGACTTTCAGATGATTTTTTTTTACTTTCCTGAAATGTACACATATAAATCTGTAGAAAAATATGTAAGTTTCTGCTGAGGAAACATTGAATAGAATGGGGGATAATACACTACATGCTACACACTGAGGTAAATTATGTAAATACTTATGTAAATACTTATGTAAATATTTATGTAATTATTTCCGCATTTTTCTGCATGACGAAAAAATATGTGCATCCATCTGTGGGTAGGGGTGTACGGAACCTGGCTCTGCTGGATTCCACTGGGGGGGGAGGCGCTCCATCCCTCCCCCTGGAATCCTTGCCAGGGGGGAGGTGCTCTGCGCCTCCCTCCAGAATCCTGGCCAGCCGGCTCCACTCCGTGGGGATTCCGCAGAGCTGCCGGCCGGCTCCGCCAGCAACCAGACATCTGGCCGCTGGCTAGCAGGGACGCAAATGGCGGCGGCCATAGCCGCCGCCGTTTGCGTCCCTGAATTCAGCCGTGATAGGCTATGTAAAGACTTACATAGCCTATCACGTCTGGGTTTAAAAACAAAAAAAAAGCGTATGCAAATGGCGTACCATTTGGCGTACTATGGCCGCTACCATTTGCGTTCCTTATTTTTGGCCGTCATAGTCTATGTAAATATTTACCTAGACTAAGACGAAGACAAGAAAGACAAACGCAAATAGCGTAGCGGACGCTATTTGTGTTCCCCCTTATTTTCACTGTCTTACTCTAAGTAAATATTTATGTAGACTAAGACAGCGAAAATAAGGGGGAATGCAAATAGCGTAGGGGACGCTATTCACGTTCCCCCTTATTTTCTCCATCTTAGTCTACGTAAATATTTACATAGACTAAGATGGCTAAAAATAAGGAACGCAAATGGTGGCGGCCGTAGCCACCGCCATTTACGTACGCGTTTTTTTTTTTTTTTTAACCCAGACGTGATAGATACGTAAGTCCTTACGTAGCCTATCATGATGGGAGGGACAGACTGCAAATGGTGTCGGTGGCGGCAGCTGGTCAGAAGATTAGCCGCCGCCGCCAAGGCCGCCGCTGGAGCTGCCGCCGCCATCCGGAACATCCGCCCCAGGTAAGTCTCATCCCGGGAGGGTTCCACGGGGGGTGGCAGGGGGGTGGCAGGCCGTTCCGCCATGGAGTTCGGGGGGCTGAATGCACTGGCATTCGGCCTCACCGAGATCCATGGCGGAATTCTCTGACATCCCTATCTGTGGACGGATGATGGAATGAAAGGTGCCTGACAATCCATGAAACACAGATGGAGTGCATTTTAAACAGTGTGTACATCCCTATGTGGAACCACCAGGAGCTTGCCCTCTGATTAGGGATTGGTGGATTCCCTACCTGTTATTCTGTGGGGGAATCCGCCCGCAGGGGGAGGCAATCCCTCCCTCCCCCGGAATCCATCCAGGCCGGCTCTGCTCTACATCGGTCCTGTGGAACCGGCCAACTGCTCCGCATCACTGCCGAATGTTGATACACCCATTGCCATTGCCATGCTCTATCGCTGTAACTAAGTCTCTGGATGCAAATGGCGTAGTGGGCACCATTTGGGCCCGTAAAGCTGGTAGATTAGCCTAAATGCAGTAGGGATGTCAGAGAATTCCACCACAGATCTCGGTGAGGCCGAATGCCAGTGCATTCGGCCCCCCGAAATCTGTGGCGGAACGAAGCCCCCCGCCCCCCACCCCGTGAAATGGGCCCAGAACGGAGCACCTACCTGCTGCTGTCCGTGCTGCATTGCGAATGGCGGCCGCGTCTGCGGCCGCCATTCGCTTCTTCCATATAGCCATGATAGGCTACGTAAATACTTATGTAGCCTATCACGGCTAACGCAGGGACACCATTTGTGTCCCTGCGGAAGCCGTGATAGGCTGCGTAAGTATTTACATAGCCTATCACGGCAAAAAGAAGGGAACGCAAATGGCGGCTTTTTGCCACCATTTGCATTCCCTTTTTTTTTTTACATGATAGCCTATGTAAATATTTATGTATGCTATTACGGCAAAAAAAAGAAAAAAGAACACAAATGGTGTAGTGGCCATTTGCGTTCCTTTTTTTTTTTTTTTGCCGTGATAGGCTACATAAATATTTACGTAGCCTATCATGGCAAAATACAGGGATGCAAATGGTGGCGGCTACGGCAGCTGCTATTTGCATCCCTGCAGGATGCCCAGCGGCTAGATGTCCAGCTGCAGGTGGCCCCGGCCAGTGGCTCCAAGGAATGTCTGCGGAGCAGAGCCGGCCGGAGAGAATTTCGGGGGGAGGGATGGAGCGCTTCCCCCCCACCGTGAATGTCACCCTTCGAAAAGGTAGGTGACATTCGTACATCCCTAAAATGTAGCCATTTAGCCATTTACAGCTGCATTTAGGTTAATATACCAGCTTTAGGGCCGCAAACGGCATCCACTACACAAATATTTGCGTAGCCTATCACATCAAAAAACAAGGATGCAAATGATGTAGTGGACACCATTTGCGGCTGTAAAGCTGGTAGATCAACCTAAATGCAGCCATAAATGGCTAAATGGCTGCATTTAGGCTAATCTACCAGCTTTACAGCCATAAATGGCACCCACTACGCCATTTGTATCCAGAGACTTACTTACAGCGATACGGCACGGCAATGGCTGCTGGCCGTATCGACATTCGGCAGTGATGCGGAGCAGGCAGCCGGCTCCACAAGATCGACGCCAAGCAGATCGATGGCGAGATGGATCCAACCTGGATGGATTCTGGGGGGGAGGCAGAGGTGAGTACTCCATTCCGCCATGGACTCGGGGGGGGGCAGATTCTTTAGAATCCAGCCTCATTGTAGTCCGTGGTGGAATTCTCCGCCATCCCTGCCTCTGATGACCTCAGTGACTGGGCAGGTTGGTAAGGGAGAAGGTGCTCTCTCAGGTATCCTGCTCCCAAGTTGTTCAGGGCTTTGTACACTAGTACCAAAACCTTAAACCTGGCCCAGTAGCGAATAGGCAGCCAGTGTCATTCCCTCAGCAAAGGAGTTGCATGCTGAAAAGCAGGGATGTTGCAAGTGCCTGGCCCCCTGGTGCCGATAGACCCAGACACAGATCACCCCAGAGCAGCCCGGAGTGGTTGTCGCTGCACATGCCCCAGCCACTCTAACTATCTCCTCCTGGGAAGGAGGAGATGGCAAGAGTGGCTGGGGCATGTGCAGCCCCAAGGACTTGTCCTTCCCCCGCCGGCTATCAAGCAAGCCCTTAACAGCCAGTGTGGGCAGGATGAGGCCTTGACACCCCAAGCACTCTAGCCATCTCCTCCCTGTGAGGAAGAGATGCCTAGAGTAGTTGGGGCATGTGTGGTGCTGAGGTCTTGTCCTGCCCCCACCCACCAGCTGTCAAGGAAGTCCTTATCAGCCAGTCGGGCAGGGTGAGGGCATGGCGCTGCATGTTTCCCAACTGCTCTAGCCATCCCCTCCTTGTGAGGAGGAGATGGCTAGAGTGCTGGGGGGGGGGAGGTCTCGTGCAGTCAAGCCCTTGTGCGCATAAAGCCCTTGATGCACAGAAGAGGGGTGGCTTGCGCAGCTCAGCAGATGGGTGGGGCGAGCAGGGAGGCTCGCTGAGTGGGGACGGTGATTCAGCGAGCTCCCCCATGTCCCAGATGGAGGTGAATCCATTCAACCCTACTGAAAAGGGGTAGCTTCCGAAAATAGTCAAGCTACTGCATTTTGCACTAGCTCTAGCTTCTGGAGCAGCCTTAAGGGCAGTCCCACTAGGGATGGACGAAAGTCCCTTACATGGTCCCGCAGCTTTTTTCGGGGGGGGGGAGGCACTCCGTTTCTCCCCCTGAAATTCTTGGCAGGTGGGGAGGCACCCCGTCCCTCCCTGCCGAAATTCTGGCCAGCGGGCAGCGCCCCGCCTCTCCGGCCGCAAAAGAAAAAAGTAAAAAAAAAGAAAGAAAGTGATAGGCTACATAAAGATTTACGTAGCCTATCACGGCTAGATTTTCAAAAAACACCATGATAGGCTACGTAAATCTTTACGTAGCCTATCACGGCTGACTTTGAAAAAAAAAAAAAGCACGTACGCAAATGGCAGACCCCATGGGCGCCACCATTTGCGTTCCTTATTTTGGCACGGGTAGTCTACGTAAATATTTACGTAGACTACGGTGAAAATAAGGGCAACGCTATAAGGCTATAAGGAAAATAAGGAAACGCTATAAGAAAATTATAACGCTATAAGGAAAATAAGGGCAACGTTTGCGTATGCACTTTTTTTCTTTTTCAAAATCAGCCGTGATAGGCTACGTAAAGATTTACATAGCCTATCACAGTGCTTTTTGAAAATCTAACCGTGATAGGCTATGTAAATCTTTACGTAGCCTATCACTTTTTTTTTTTTTTACTTTACTTGGAAATGGCAGCGGCGGCAGCCAGTCGGAAGACCAGCCTCCGCCGCCGCTGCCGCCATCGCCGCCGCACCGCTGCCGGGACCCGCTGCCACCAGGGACATTCGCGCAAGGTAAGTCCCATCCCAGGGGGTGGCGGACCGTTTCTCCACCAATTTCGGGGGGCCGAATGCGTTGGCATTCAGCCTCCCAGAGATTCGTGGAGAAATTCTCCAACATCCCTAAGTCCCACACAGAATGCACTGCAGTAATCCAGTCTTGAGGTTACTAACACCTGTACCTCTGTGGCCATTCTATCCCTGTCCAGGAGACGCCATAGTTGGTGAACCAGCTGAAGCTGGTAAAAGGCACTCCAAGCTGCCATGGCCACTTGAGTTTCCAGTGACAGTGATGGATCTTGAAGTACCCCCAAACTACGGACCTAATCTTTCAGAGGGAGAACAACTGCATCCAGAACAGGCAATGAGCCTATCCTCTGAACTCAAGAAACACTCACTCACAGGGCTTCCATCTTGCCAGGATTCAGTTTCAGTTCATTGGCCCTCATCTAGCCTATTACTGAAGTTAGGCATTGATCCAGGACTTGCACAGCCTCTCCTGATTCAGATAGCACAAGGATATAGCACTGTGTTTCATCAGCATACTGGTGGCATTTGGCCCCAGATCCCCTAATGACAACCCAGTCATACCCCCTCAGCTAGAGCTTATTAGCCAGAAGAGGCAGGAATGGAGAGGACACATGGTTCATCTCATTGCTGCAAGCACCTTGTCTATATCATCAGGCTGTTGATTACCATCATCCGTTACCAACATCAGCGACTGAAAATGATCTCACAGAATCGGGCAGATGGTGGCATCAAACACTTTGAGTGGAACTGTGATAACAGCAGAATCAAGGTCATTGCAGAGACAAGTGATTTTCTCCTCAATGTGTGATGCAAAGAGATCACAGCAGGCCCTTGAGGGGACCAGGGCCCCATTCTATAGGGAGAGTGTTAACAGAACCCAGACCACCCAAAAGAGTGGACACCTACTTGAGGATGCAATGGAGGCAGCAAATTAAGCCTTCTATGATGCCCACATTGTCACTCAATAGGCACAATTATGTGCTCTAGAGCGTGCTCAGTCAACCTCACTTCAAGACTTGTGCCATTTCCACTCTAGCTGATGTTCAGCCTGTTACATTGATCGTAGCTTCCCAGTACACCAGGGAGCAAAGCGGGCTCCACCACGCTGGAAAGGGCACTCAGGTGCAATCAAGTCGATGGTCCTCCGCCTCTCACTGTTCCACAATGAGGCTTCGGCTTCAGCTGGATAATCAGCCTTCTCCACTGGAAAATCCCCAAATACGTACCAAAAGGCGTAAGTTGGGGAAATGTGCTTGCAACAAAATGTGTACTGTATATTAGGGGAAATTGTGTACATAAAATGCATATCGATTTTCATGCAGAGAAAAAAATGCAAATGCAGAAATGGAAAAACAAAAACCTTGTGTTTGAAATGATGTGAACATTATAGAAAACAAAACAGATGGATTTGTGCATCCCTTCTGTACTTGACTCCTGAATATGCCCAGTTTGTTTTGTCCCCCACTAGTATGAGATGCTACAGTTGACATACTTCAGAGAACACTAGGGATGTATGAGAATCTTGTTTATTATGCAAACATGTTCTATTCATCATCCAAAATGTGAGCAGGAAAGCATGTTCTCTGAAAGCGTTTGCAAATTCCCCAACTTGTGTTCCCATTCAAAAAGTGCACTTAAAAAACAAAACAAACATGCACACTTCTAAAAGAGAGCTTCAGCTATTGGGAGGTTGTTGTTGTTGTTCAGTTGTTACGTCGTGTCCGACTCTTCGTGACCCCATGGACCATAGCACGCCAGGCCTTCCTGTTCTCCGCTCTCTCCCGGAGTGTGCTCAAGTTAGGGATGGCGGAGAATTTCTCCACGAATCTCCGGAAGGCTGAATGCCAACGCATTGGGCCCCCCGAAATTGGTGGTGAAATTCTCCGCCCCCCTGCCCCCCCCCCGGGATGGGACTTACCTCCTTCGAATGTCCCTCTTGGCGGCGGGTCCCAGCGGCATTTCGGCGGGGGCGGGGGCGGGGGCCGGTCTTCTGACCGGCTGCCGCCATCGCCATTACAAAGCAAAGTAAAGTAAAAAAAACCACACACACACACTTGATAGGCTACGTAACGATTTACGTAGCCTATCACGGCTAGATTTTCAAAGTCAGCCATGATAGGCTACATAAAGATTTACATAGCCTATCATGGCTGACTTTGAAAATCTAGCCTTGATAGGCTACATAAATCGTTACGTAGCCTATCACGTGTTTTTTTTTTTGTACTTTATTTTTTTTATTTTGTGGCCGGGGAGATGGGGAGCTCCCCCCCGGCCTGAATTTCGGCAGTGAGGGATGGGGTGCCTCCCCCTCCACCAAGAACCTCGGGGGGAGAACCGAAGCATCTCCCCCCCACTGCAAAGCAAGCTGCGAGACCAGGTAAGAGACTTTCGTCCATCCTTAGCTCAAGTTCATATTCATTGCATTGGTGATGCTATCTAGCCATTTCATCCCCTGCCGTCCCCTTCTCCTTTTGCCCTCAATCTTTCCCAGCATCAGGTTCTTTTCCAGTGACTTTTCTTTTCGCATTAGGTGGCCAAAATATTTGAGCTTCAGCTTCAGGATCTGTCCTTCCAATGAGCAGTCAGGGTTGACTTCCTTTAGGATGGACTGATTTGACCTCCTTGCAGTCCAGGGGACTCGTAAGAGTCTTCTCCAGCACCACAGTTCAAAAGCATCAATTCTTCTGCCCTCAGCCTTCCTTATAGTCCAGCTCTCACAGCCATATGTTACTACTGGGAAAATCATAGCTCTGATTGTGCGGACCTTTGTCGGCAAGGTGATGTCTCTGCTTCTGCTGTCTAGGTTTGCCCCAGCTTTCCTCCCAGGGAGCAAGCATCTTTTAATTTCATGGCTACAGTCACCGTCTGCGGTGATCTTGGAGCCCAAGAAAATAAAATCTGTCACTGCTTCCATTTCTTCCCTTTCTATATGCCAGGAAGTGATGGGGCCAGATGCCATGATCTTAGTTTTTTTAATGTTGAGTTTCAAACCAGCTTTTGCACTCTCCTCTTTCACCCTCAGCAAGAGGCTCTTTAGATCCTCTTTGCTTTCTGTCATTAGGGTGGTATCATCTGCTTATCTGAGGTTGTTGATAATTCTCCCAGCAATCTTAATTCTGACCTGTGATTCATCCAACCTGGCGTTTCTCATGATGTACTCTGCATATAAGTTAAATAAGCAGGGCGACAATATAGCCTTGTCATGCTCCTTTCCCAATTTTGAACCAATCAGTTGTTCCATGTCTGGTTCTTACTGTTGCTTCTTGACCCTCATACAGGTTTCTCAGGAGACAGGTAAGGTGGTCTGGTACTCCTATCTCTTTAAGCATTTGCCACAGTTTGTTATGATCCCCACAGTCAAAGGCTTTGGCGTAGTCAATGACGCAGAAATAGACGTTTTTCTGGAATTATCTTGCTTTCTCCATGATCCAGCGAATGTTTTTTTCGTGGCGAAAGCATAAAAATAATTTATGCTTATTTGCATTTGCAGCCGCAGCAGCCCGGCCGTGGCCAGAACTCTGGCTGCGGATGGCACCAGCCAGCAGCTCTGTGGAGCTGCCACGGAGCAGAGCTGGCCAGGGAGGATTCTGGGGGGAGGGATGGACCGCCTCCACCCCACTGTGGATGCCCCTGTGTGGAGCCAGGTAAGGGATTCATACATCCCTAGTTTCTGCTGAGGAAACATTGAATGGAATAGAAGACAATGCACTAAATGTTACGTACTGAGGTAAATTATGTAAATACTTATGTAAATCCTTTTGGTCTTATAGGCCCCTTCCAACCCTAGTATTCTATGATTCTACTTACATAAATACTTAGGTAATTATTTCCATATTTTTTCCGTATGACAAAAAAAAGTATATTCGCATCTGTCTGTGGGTGGATGACGGAATGAAAGGCGCCTGACAATCCACGAAACAAAGATGGAGCAGATTTTACAGTCTGTACATCCATACTTCTAACACCCCTATCAAATCAAGAATTGCTTTGTGAATCACCCCACTCAGTCCATTATTACATGTGGGTGCTTCGTTAAAAACACACATTTTGATTAAAGATAATTAAAAATGGCAACAATAATGAAACCATCAGAAGCAACAACCTACAATTTGCTATCAACCATTTCAATTCAAACTCAACTTCAGCAGCTGCCATGTGCGAAATATCAGGCTGTGCACTGTATGCTGCTTCAGTGTTCATGTGCAGGTAGGGATGGTGGAGAATTCTGCCACAAACCCCAGTGAGGCCAGATTCAATAGAATCCGGCCTCCGGAGTCTGTGGCGGAAAGGATCCCTTACCTCCGCCTCCTGCTGGAATCCTCTTCAGCTGGATCCTCCCTGCTGTCAGCTCCTTATGATAGGTGATAAAGCAGCCATTGGCATGCCGTATCACTGGCTGAGAGCTCTCTGGATGCAAATGGTGTCGTGGATGCCATTTGCAGCCATAAAGCCCTTCGTTGTTTTTTTTATTTTTTTTAAATTATTAAATAAATAAACGCAAATAAGTCTCAGGAAGAGACTTACCTGGGGCGGATGTTCCAGATGGCGGTAGCTCCAGCAGTGACTTCGGCGGCAGCGGCGGCTGGTCTTCCAACCAGCTGCCACCACCACCATTTGTAGTCTGGTCTTTTTCTTTTCTTTTTCCCATAGACGTGATAGGCTATGTAAAGACTTACGTAGCCTATCATGTCTGTTTAAAAAAAAAACAAAAACGCGTATGCAAATGGCAGCGGCTACGGCCGCCGCCATTTGCGTTCCTTATTTTTCGCCATCTTAGTCTACGTCAATATTTACGTAGATTAAGATGAAGAAAAGAAAGGGGAACACAAATAGCACCCACTATGGTATTTGCGTTCCCCTTTCTTTTCTTCGTCTTAGTCTACATAAATATTGACATAGACTAAGATGGCAAAAAATAAGGAACGCAAATGGTGGCGGCCATAGTCACCGCCATTTGTGTATGCTTTTTTTTTTTTTTACTCAGAGCCCTCCGCGTCCGGAAATCTGGCTGCGGACGGCCCTGGCCTGGGCCTGGCCGGCTGCTCTGCGGAACCACCATGGAGCACAGACAGCCATCGAGGATTCTGGGGGGGAGGACCTCCCCCCCAATGAGGATTCCAGGGGGAGGGACAGAACCCCTCCCCCCCATGAACAGAATCCGCAAAAAGGTAAGTGACTTTTCGTACCAGCTGCCGCTGCTGCCGTCTCATCCGCCCAGGTAAGTTCCATCGCGAGGGGATTTCGTGGGGGCGCGGGGGGCCGTTCCGCCATGGATTCCAGTTCTGCCTCACTGGAAACCATGGCGGAATTCTCTGACATCCCTAGCAGAAACTTACGTATTTTTCTATGGATTTATATGTGTACATTTCGGGAAAGTAAAAAAAATCATCCGAAAATCCACGGACTGCAGTAGATTCTTCAGGTTGGATTCTTAGAAATCCAAGCTCATTTTAATCCATCTCAAATTTCTCCAGCATCCCTGGTTAGAAGCTTGTTCCTCTTTTAACCTGTGCAATGGTGAAAGGTTTGCAGTTTTATATATCCCTGCTAGTAGGGATGTACGAATCCGCTCCTTCTGTGTTTTGTCGATTGTCAGGTGCCTTTTGTTCTTTCGTCCACTCAGAGATGGATGCTTTTTTTTCCCGTCATGCAGAAAACTATGCAAATAATTACATAAGAGGTTTCATAAGAATTTACATAATTTAAGTTAGTACATAACATTTAGGATATTGTCCCCTGTTCTATTCAATGTTTCCTCAGCAGAAACGTGCATCCCCCCACCATGAATAAATATGTATAAATTTCAGGACAGAAAAAAAAATCATCTGAAAATCCACGAGCTCTGTGCAGCCTGAGGGGGTCGCTCTGCAGCAGATTCTGCAGACTGGATTCTTAGAAATCTAATCTGAGCTCATTTTAGTCAGTCTCAAATTTCTCCAGCAGCATCTCTACCTGCTAGTGCTGGAAGAAAACACCCTCACTCCATTTAACATTCCCATTTCCAGGCTACAAAGTTCTGGGAGGGATTTCAGCTATTTTCAGGTAGGGAGGTCATGTTAGAGAAATCTGCAACGGACTAAATGAGTTCAGATTTTCATGAATGTGACCTGTGGATTCTGAGGTGGGCTGGCTTTTCCCCTGTTGGGCAGATTCCGTGGACTTGCAGACCAATTCTCTGACTTCCCCGAAAATTTGTGCAAAATTTGACGTGGAAAAACATGCAAAATAATTTTAAAAAACAGCCAAACATGTGCATTTTCTTCCATAGACTACAGTGTGGAAATACACATTTTGGGAGTATTTGTGCATTTTCACACATGGAAATTTGCACAGATGCGAGATTGCACAAATGTGAATTTGTGCAAACTTGGAAACAAAAACCCAACTCCCTCAATGGGTAGACAATGGAGCAAAAGACGCCTGACAATCTGTGCAGCACGGACGGAACGTATTTTCCACAACCTGTACATCCCGGTTTTCAGGTCAGGGGGCAAAAATTTTTGGTGGTCTTTCAGGCTGGCAGCCACATTTGACTTACACCAGAATACTCTGGGATGATGCTCCATCATGATGTCATGTCATTACAGGATATTCTGGTGGAAGCCAAATAGTAGCCAACAGTCAGACGAGTGGAGCACTGATGATCTTTTCCTCCCAGCCCATGAAATTCTCCCTGTATCTAAGAGACAAGGTAGTTTTGCCTCTCCTTTGCCCCTGATAACCCAACAACAACAACTTTTTGGTCCATCCTTTTTTGGCTTAAAGAGTAGCTGGAAAACCAGCCATCAGCAACTAGAGATGTACGAAAGTTACTTACATTTAACGAAATTGATTCGAGGTGGGGGGGAGGCACTCCGTCCCTCCCCCCGAAATTCTGGCCGGGGGGGAGGCACTCCATCCCTCCCCCAAAAAATTCTCGCCGGGGGGGGAGGAGCTCCGTCCCTCCCCCCCCCGAATCCTGGCCGGCCGGGTCCGCAAATGGTGGTGGCCGTACCCCCGCCGTTTGCATCCCTGCAGTCAGCCGTGATAGGCTACGTAAATGTTTACGTAGCCTATCATGGCTGATTTAAAAGAAAAAAAATGCACGTACGCAAATGGCGGTGCCCATGGGCACCGCCATTTGCGTTCCTTATTTTGACACGTCTTAGTCTACGTAAACATTTACATAGACTAAGACGGCAAAAATAAGGGGAATGCAAATAGCGTAGATGCTACGCTATTTGTGTTCCCCTTATTTTCGTCATCTTAGTCTACGTAAATGTTTACGTAAACTAAGACATGTCAAAATAAGGAACGCAAATGGCGGTGCCCATGGGCACCACCATTTGTGTACGCGCGTTTTTTTTTTCTTTTAAATCAGCCATGATAGGCTACGTAAACATTTACATAGCCTATCATGGTATTTTTTTTAAATCTAGCCGTGATAGGCTATGTAAATCTTTACGTAGCCTATCACATTTTTTTTTTAATTGGAAATGGCAGCGGCGGCAGCTGGTCAGAAGACCGGCCGCCGCCGCCGAACCGCCGCCGGAGCCGCCGCCGCCGCCAGGAAGATTCACCCAAGGTAAGTCCCATCCTGGGGGGGGGCGGGGGGCAGGCCGTTTCGCCACCGATTTCGGGGGGCCAAATGCGCCGGCATTTGGCCTCCCTGAGATTCGTGGCGAAATTCTCTGACATCCCTATCAGCAACAGGGATAAAGCAAACCTTTCTCTTGCAACCTGACACTCAGTAGCACGGAGAATAAGGTACCTAGATTCCACTCAAAAGTCCTCAATTCAAAACTACTCACAGCTTATACATCGTGCATCTCAACATGTTGCTGGCAGCTGGGGGAATATGAAATATTTTCTCTGCTAGAATCAAGCAGACATGGAGACCAGCAGCACTGGATAGATTTTTTTTTTTATTTAAGATAAATAGAACCAAGTTAACATCCCAGCATGCCCAGGTAGCAAAGAGAAATCTCAGAAAATAAAGGTGACTACATTCTGAATGTATTCAATAAAGAAGTAGAATGCATGCTACTTAGAAAGAGTTACAATTTGCAACATCACCATGCTGCCATTTTCCACCTCCCAGTATTTAAAAAAAAGCCAACACAGACGGTACGTGTAATGTGTGTGACTCCTTGATAAACTTTTGCATGTCAGCACTTTTGCTTCCTTGAACATCTAACTGAAATGTGTAAGCCTGGGTACATATTAGGTGTTTTCATGCTGGAACTAATATCGTGCAAGTAGACCTGCAGTGTGGCTAACCATGTTTAATAAGCATTTCAAAAAGCAACATTTTCAACCCTTGAAATAGAACCTGGTATGAAGCTCTAATACGGAGGAAGGGATAAAAAGAACTTACTGGAGGGACAATTGCAATCTCTCTCTCTCTCTCTCTCTCTCTCTCTCTCTCCTTACTAAAGTTCTCTAGGTCTGCATGAATCAAACATGCTAATATACACATGAATAACTAAGAAAAAGACACTCCACCCAAGAAGAAGAAGAAGAAGAAGAAGAAGAAGAAGAAGAAGAAGAAGAAGAAGAAGCTGTGTCTTTTTCTCCTGTATATGAATGTAGGCAGCCAGGCCCTGGGAAGCCAAGCACAGGGAGAATGCTAATCCAAAATGCTGTGTAACAAACTAGGGATTGATGAGCATTCTGATTCATAGAATCATAGGGTTGGAAGGGGCCTAAAGACCACCGAGTCCACCCCCCTGCTCAATGCAGGAAGCCTGATTCCCAGGCGGTCTCCCATCCAAGTCCTAACCAGGGCTGACTCTGCTTAGCTTCCAAGATCAGACGAGATCGGGCGCATCCAGCCCAGTTTGGTTTTGATAAGAATTTACCAAAATTCACAAAATTTGCCATATCCAAGACAAAAAGAAATAGAGAAATTTGTTGTTGTTCAGTCGTTCAGTCGTGTCCGACTCTTCGTGACCCCATGGACCATAGCACGCCAGGTCTCCCTGTCCTGCGCACTCTCCCGGAGCATGCTCAAGTTCATATTCATTGCATCACTGATGCTATCTAGCCATCTCATCCTCTGCCGTCCCCTTCTCCTTTTGCCTTCAGTCTTTCCCAGCATCAGGGTCTTTTCCAGGGAGTTTTCTCTTCGCATTAGGTGGCCAAAATATTGGAGCTTCAGCTTCATTATCTGTCCTTCCAATGAGCACTCAGGGTTGATTTCCTTTAGGATGGACTGATTTGACCTCCTTGCAGTCCAGGGGACTCGTAAGAGTCTTCTCCAGCACCACAGTTCGAAAGCATCAATTCTTCGGCGCTCAGCCTTCCTTATAGTCCAGCTCTCACAGCCATACGTTACTACTGGGAAAACCATAGCTTTGATTAGATGGACTTTTGTCGGCAAGGTGATGTCTCTGCTTCTTACTATGCTGTCTAGGTTTGCCATAGCTTTCCTCCCAAGGAGCAAGCGTCTTTTAATTTCATGGCTGCAGTCACCATCTGCAGTGATCTTGGAGCCCAAGAAAATAAAATCTGTCACAGCTTCCATTTCTTCCCCTTCTATATGCTAAGAAGTGATGGGGCCAGATGCCATGATCTTAGTTTTGTTAATGTTGAGTTTCAAACCAGCTTTTGCACTCTCCTCTTTCACCTTCAACAAGAGGCTCTTTAGATCCTCTTTGCTTTCTGCCATTAGGGTGGTATTGTTTTAAAAAAAGAAAGAGTTTGGGAGAAATCAAGACAGAAAAATTCATCATACAGGCCCAGGGCTTTCAGTGATTTGCTCCTATAACATTTGGGCTTGAATCCCTGTGCATTCAACCATGTTAGTGCTGAATTAGGGTTGCCACCTCTTTTTTTCTGACAGGCTCCTTATCTTTAACAGCTGTACCTGTATGTCAGCCAGGTACAACATTATACTCCTCCATGCTGGGAATACTAGTACCTATTGAATTTGGCTGATGCAGATGGGTGATCATCTTTTTCTGTTATTTTTTCATCAGAATTTTCCAAAACTGATGAAGTCCATATTCAGGAGAGAAAGAATTTAAGATTAAAAAAAGATAAAAATAAAATCTGAATGTGGTAGAAAGTGAAACTGATACATTCACCTTTTCCTAAGCATGATATTGTGACCAGTTGGAAGATCAGCAACAGCCTTTGCTTAGGGCAAAGGTATTGGTCCTTGGTTCCTCACTAGGACTATTGTTGGAAGGTGAGGAAGGGACTGTAGCAAGCGGCACATGAAATATGACAATTCTAAGTTACACAAAAATATCAGACATCTCTTCTGTCACAGAGACAGAAGAAGTTGCCTCACATTGAGTCAGATCATTGGCCAATCTAGTCTCTACCTTGGTATAAATTCTCCAAGGTTACTCCAAGGTCACAGGAAGGGGTCTTATCTAGCCCCTCCTTTTTGAGCTGGAATTACCAACAACTGAACTGGATAGTCTTTCCAACAAAGCATGTGTTCCACCACTGAAACAGGGCCTGCCCTACAACCTTAGGAACCATGTTTCCAAAGGATGCACCTTCCAAAAAGTTATATTCAGCCAACAGGGCCAGATTTGCAGCCCAGTAAGTAAGAATTAACTTTGAACTGGGGATGGGGATGGGCGAACCACCCTGCATTAACCCTGGGCGCTGCTCACTGGACCCCCATCACTTACCCGCCCTGGCCTATAATCTTGCATAAATGGCCACGTTACAGCCACCATTTATGTAAAACAATGAGCCACCATTTTTATGCAAAATGGTGGCTTGCTAAGGAGTCAGGCGGCTGCTCACCACCACCTTCTGGGCACCTGCTGACTGCCTGTCAGCTCAACCAGGGAGCTGAACATTGCAGATAAGTGGTGGTGGTCTGTGGATGGGAGGCTGGGAGGCTGAGCGGGGGTGGGGGGGGAGTCCGCTGGACTCCACCCCCATCTTGGACTCCTGCAACATCCCTACTGCAGGAAAACTAACCTCAATTGAAGGGCAGAGATGGATAATCTAAAGGAAAAAAAAAGAAACCTATATGTACAAGATTTATATGAAACTGCATAACTCCATATCCTTGCAACTTCATCGTCTCCAGAGAACTCTCAAGTTTTAATAGTGTTGCATTTTGTTTTCTTCCTGCTTTTCCATACATTATACAATATTGATAACTATTAATAAATCATGTGTGTTAACCTGCAAGGTATGGTACAAAGCACATCAATTTACTCATGCTTCTTTCCACCCCCACCCTCCTGCTTTGGGGCAGATATTTATACTCTAATATATATTTTTCTAGTTAACATTTAATAGCAATTTTGTATTGTCTGCTTTTGTACATACACCCAGAGGCAGCATTATTAAAATGAAATAAGCAAATATATATTCTACCAACAGGAAACAGGAAACCACTGTTTTCATTTCATTCCTCATTCCAAACTGTCAACGTTGGTGGGTTCTAATCTAAGGATTTGCCCACATCAGCTAATGTAGTGCACAGGCTACAAGACTGTGCTATAAATTGGGAAGCAGATTAATGTGGAAACCAGACAAAACAGGCTTATGCATAGGAATTGGGGTGGGGTGGGAGGGATTTGTTTGGTTTTCATTTTAATATGAACCAATCTAATACACATTTAGCAAACTTATATATAAAGCGGAATACAATTATCCTTCAGTTCTTTGCACTTCTCCAAATTGTACAATGTAGTCCTTCAATCAACAAATGAGTACAAAAAGATGTGGATGTTAGGGAGAATTCTACATGAATATGAACACAATAGGGAAAAGAGCATACAAAAAGGCTGACAATTATGGGAAATGGCTTGCAAAAATTTACAGACTTGAGGAAATTTGTAGAAAAAATGTTTGCCAATGTTTGTGCATATGTAAATGCATACAGAAATGTCTGAAAATTATCATGTGGATTGAAAGGGGGTGTGTATGTGGGGCGGGGAGGATTGCAAGCTTCTGTGGAAACTGGATGGAATGAAGTTGTGCTCTTTACTACTCATGCATGACAACCCATGGGTTGTTTAACCAATGGTTTGTCTTCACATGTGAACTAGGTCAATACAGATCCAGGGTGGTGTAGTGGTAAGAGTGCTGGACTGGGACTCAGGAGATCCAGGTTCTAGTCCCCACTTTGCCAAGAAGCTCACAGGGTGACTCTGGGCCAGTAACTGGCTCTCAGCCTAACTACATCACAGAAATGTTATAAAGATAAAATGGAGAGCAGGAGGAGGACCATGTAGTCTGCCTTGGGTTCCTTGGAGGAGAAAAAAATGGAGAGATAAATGTAATCATCATCATCATCATCACAAAAAATTAATACAGCATGCATTATGTAGTGCATGTAGCGATCCTTAGTTTAAAAATAGGGATCAGCCATTTCCTTTTTGTTCATCCCTAAAGGGGCTGAGGTATTCTGAGTGTTTCTAGTAGGGATGGCGGAGAATTTCTCCCCGAAACTTCGGGGGGCCGAGCGCCAACGTGTTCGGCCCCCTGAACAAGTTTCGGGGAGAAATCCTCCGAACCCCTCCCCGCACCCCGCCCCCGCCCCCCGGGACGGGACTTACCTTCACCGAATGTCCCTCCCAGTGGCGGGTCCGGCTGGCAGTTCGGCGGGTGTTCGAGCGGGGCGGGAGCGGCAGCCGGTCTTTCGACCAGCTGCCGCCACCGCCATTGCAATCAAAGAAAAAAAAAAACACGCCCCCTGATAGGCTACGTGATGATTCATGTAGCCTATCACGGCTAGATTTGCAAAGTCAGCCATGATAGGCTACGTCAATCGTCACGTAGCCTATCACGGGTGACTTAAAAAAAAAAAAAAAGGTGTACGGATAATGGTGGCCCCCATAGGGAGCCGCCATTCCCGTTCCTTATTTGGTCGCTGTAGTCTACGTAAACGTTTACGTAGACTACAGCGACTAAATAAGGAACGCGAATGGCAGCTCCCTATGGGGGCCGCCATTAGCATACGCACTTTTTTTTTTTTTTAAGTCACCCGTGATAGGCTACGTGACGATTGACGTAGCCTATCACGGCTGATTTTGCAGATCTAGCCGTGATAGGCTACGTGAATCATCACGTAGCCTATCAGGGGGCGTTTTTTTTTTTTAAAAAAAAACTTTCGCGTTCGCGGCCGGGCGAGGCGGGAAGCCTCCTCCCTGGCCTGAATTTCGGCCGGGACGAGGCGGGAAGCCTCCCCCCCCCGGCCTGAACTTCGCGGGGGGAGCAGCGAAGCGCCTCCCCCCCCACCGCGAACATCCTTCGACGACAGGTAAGGGACTTTCATCCACCCCTAGTTTCTAGTGAACCTTCAAAAAGCTTTGAGGTACTGTCTAAGTGCTTGACTGAGCACTACAAATAAAATAAAATAAGGGCTTTTGTAGTACTGACCACCGCCTTATTCTCTGTCTCTCCCAGCCCCCAAGGAAAGGTTTTGCACCCTTGCAGCCAATGGACATGGCAGAGGAGGGGTTCAGCTCATCTATGTGAAAGTCTCCATGCAAATTATCATGGCATCCCTATATAGGGGCATACAAAAGAATGTTGCTATTAATACCTATTAATGTTGTAGGGTATCATTTTGCAAGTTCTTAAGGAGGTGCCTTCCATTTTCACCCACACCTGTGTGTGTGTGTTTTCAGATTCCCACACCCCAGTAGCTGTAGACATGTAGAAATCGGCCAAATCAGACAATACCTATTGCTAAATTTCCCTCCCACCCCCACCCCCACCCACTTTGAAAGTTAAATATACTGTGGTATCCTCCAGCAAAACACTTTTTCACATTAGAAGTATCCCATCACAGGATGCATGGATAGAGAGAAGTTTTAAGGCTTGATAAGTCTTAAAACTTGCTCTCTGCATAAAAGACTGTGTTAGTAATAAGAGAGATAAGTCCTATGGGAAAGGATTTGATTCGCACATTCCTGTTTCATTCATACCCTTCTATGCTTTTTTTGGTTTGTTTTTGTTGAAAATAATAAATGACTCATTTTTGCTCCTCCACCCCCCACCCACGACCCACGAGAGCAGTATATTCTTGTCTAGCTTTTTGCTTGATGGATCCATTCTTGATTTTCAGCTATGAAATTTCCCAAAGGAGGCATTTTATACAATGATACAAGTTGCATGTCTGTGTGTCTTTGCTTGATATTAAAGTACAGCACTGTGCTTATAAAAGGGCAAAGGTCTGTGGGTAGTTTTGTTTGTTTAAGGAAAATGAGACTTTCCCCATTAACAAAAGGTCCCACTGGGTCCCTGGTTAGCTTTGTTCCTGCTGGGCAGCGGGGGCAGGGCTTGGATGAGATGGGTCTTGTTTCAGATGTGCCAGTGGCCCAATGATTCTGTGTGCCAGCCAACCATACAGTAGCCCAGGTCACACCCTGGAAGCCAACTGGCTGCACAGGGTGGCTTCAGAGGCCAGGGATTTGGAGTGCACCTGAATGGGGACCTTTTCATTCTGGTCTGCTCCTGGGTTATAAATATAGGGGGTCCTCACCAGCAGATCTGGCACTGCCATCACTGATCATCACAAGCTCACTTCTGGATATTAATTTATTTATTAACACTCATTATCTTGCTATAGAGAAAGCTTAACCAGTGGTTGCTGGGACTGGGAAGGAATTTAACCTGCATTTTCTATTGGCCTCAACAATGTGAGGGTTTTGCCTTCCTCATAGCCATATTTATGGTTTACCATTTACAAGCATTGTTTTATATTTCTGACACAACCTTTCACCACCCATTGTCAGAGGAATTGGGCCAGATCCAAGGGATCAATGAGGAGAAGAACAGAAGCTTTAGTTTCCATTTTAGATTAACTACAGTTTATCATTATGTTCCCATCCTAACTCATAGTTAATTTTAACTATGGTTAATGAAAACAAGCCAGCTTCATAAACCATGGTTTGCAGTTGACTTGTCTTCACTAGCCATAGTTAAGACTATCTGCACTTTGTCTGGGTCCAGACATCATCACAAAACAACATTAGCATAAAATGGAGGCTAAATGTTTGAAAGTCCTCTTCAAAAAACTGGGTAAGGTGGGTTAGACTGAGAGACAGTAACCCTACTCAGGCATTATTGAAGCTGGTAAAACTGGTAGCTCTCCCAAAAGGTGTCTATGTGAACAGCATGAATGTTTGCAGTGAGGAGTTCTTCACATGTTCCCTGATCATGCAGGATTGCAAATCACGTGGAAGGCTCTGCACATACAGCTGTTCATGCAAATGTCTCTCTGCTGTTGTCATTGATGCTGCACAAGTGGATGAGTTTGGGTGGGCACACATGGTGATGTTGGGATACAGGGCTATTAGCACAGAACTTTTCCCACTTGCATGGTGAGTGTTATCAGTTCCATTAATGCCTAAATAGGGCTGGTGAGTAAGGTCATCCAATGAGCTTCCTGGCCAAATTGGGGATTTGATCCTAACTCTTTCTTCCTCATCTTAGTCCAACACTTGAATCACTGTATGTCACTGGCTGAACTGACGAGAATGAGACCTAATTAGGGATGGGCAGATCTGTCAAGCTCCATCTTACTGAGGTTCTCAGTTTTCTACTGTGAAGATGGTTCCATCTTGGTTCTGTACACACACACACACACACACACACACACACACGTATATTTATTTCTGAACAGAAATATGTACATATGTTTGTGTATTTCCCCCTCAAAAGTATGGATTTTGTGTGCATTTTTCAAACGTACATGTTTTTGTCCACATGCACCCATTGACTAAAGCATGTTTCTGAATATTTTAAAACCATTTCGTTTGCGGGGTTTTTTTTGTTTTTGCAGTTTTTGCAGTTTTCAAATGCCTTCATGTTGACAAACACACTGCTTGCTTGCTTGCTTGCTTGCTTTCTTTCTTTCTTTCTTTCTTTCTTTCTTTCTTTCTTTCTTTCTTTTGCAGGACATGTTTGCAGCTCTGATATGTATGGATTTCCAAGCACAATTTGCATCCAGGTCCAGGGGACATGAATTGGGTAAATCCATAAAAAATAATTTGATAGAGCAAATGTTTCACCCATCACTAGACCTAGTACAATTCAAGGAAAGAGAAGAGCAGCAAGGGAAGAGCAAGGCTTTAAAAAATGTTTTTAAAATCTTTTTTAAGGGTTGCATAGGAAATATCTGAATATCAGCTGATTATAACATTATGTGTACATTCCAAAATGATGTGGTCAGAACAATTAACCTAAGAGATATGGGTGGGGGATGAGTGCACAAAGTGAACCCTCTTGGATTCTTCATCGTCCATACAGTATTTAGGTCACCTGGGTGAGGACCAGCTCTTGCTACAACAGCTAATGGAAACACACACCACAGAATACAGAATGTGTAGGAAATGCATGCCATTCCCTGGGGATTCATCTACAGAGACTCACCTGAGCAACTGTAGCTAAATCGGATCTAAGCAGAATGCACAAGCTCTCAGTTCCTTCCAGGTGCAAAGGTGTATATAGGATTTGCTAAAGATCATTAAATTTCAGTCAAATGCATTTTCATATTTATTTATAGCTCCCCCAAACACACGTTTTATTAAACACCCTATATGTGCAAAACTCAACTTTTTTTTTTTTTTTGGCAAGGTAACAATGCATAAGATTTGCACAATATCTTGCAGCAAATAGCATACCTAACAAGGCATGATCATATAGCATAGACAAATGTTACTGTTTGAATATATTTCCCCAAATACTACCTTTTCCTCTCCCAACTGATGCATGTGATGATGTCATGGAATGATCCCAAATGCTCTAACAGTTGGGGTGTGTGTGTGTGTGTCAGTCATGGAATTTTGAAACAAATCACTGTGAATACTGTAGGTAAGCAAAGGTTTTCTGGTGACTTGCAGACCAAGAAAATGCAATGTGACATTGGAAAGGAGGAGGACTAAGAAACAAGGGACAAGTAGAGCCATTGTGTCATGTGGCATGGAGAAGAGAATTGCTTCAAGAAGGCCCATCAGTGCAGGGGTGCAAGTAGGTGAAGACAAGGACTGGCATTGGTCCAAGCAGGTGTAGATATTTGGTCTCTCCTTAAGGAAACAAATTATCTTGGAGAAGCTCTGGGGTCAAGAGAAGTGGGCTGTCTGGTTGTGGTGTACTAACCCCCCTAGGCAAAGGAAAAAAAAATGAGCTGTCTGTAATTGGAGGAAAGAAAGGACACAGAGCCTGGACATGTGGAAAATCAAATTTCCAAAGGGGTCTTTGCGCTGATGATTAGGACAGCTGACCTCCCTCTTCCACCATCACAGAAACAAGGAACCGTTGGACCAAGAGCGTCAGTGACACAGGGGATGATATTTACCTAGATTCAAATACCTGGAGAAATCTTTCACCACAGTCCATATTTTCTCCCCATGACGTTTTTGTCCTTTCAATAAACTGCCTTTCAAATCTCAATAGGTACAGCAAAGGCAGAAACCCACAAAGCTAAAACACACATTAAGGCAGGTCTGCTACCCTTCATGAATGTTGTTGGGTCTTGATTGTAAAGGACAAGTAAAATCACCAATGCGTTAGCACAGAATTGTCAAAGGTTCACCCACGCCCAGCCCTTGTTCTCACAGTTTGTCATAACCTTTGGATCTTTTGACGGACAGCTTTCCTTTCTTCCACCCCCTCATCCCTTCTCCTCCATGCTAAACAAGCCAGACAACTTTCATACTGCATTGTAGTAGAGCAAGCAGGCCCTCTACTGAACACTGAACAGACAATGTTTAGTATTAATAATCTGCAGCACATTAAAAGAAGAAGAATTAGAGGTGTGTGTCTGTCTGTGTGTGCGTGCGTGCATGCGTGCGCGTGCGCATTAGGGAGCAGCTCTTCAGCAAAGAAGGATTTCTCTCCTCATAGAAATGTGTTTATCTTATTAATGACTGTAGAATGATAGCCACATCATTCCGAGAGGAACTACATCTTACCTCAGCAAAAATATTATTCCCAAATCCATGTTTGCTGAGTTAATGGAAATGAAGGAACAGGGGTTTATAGGAGATAACCAGTGAGACTCGAGATGGTGTGCTTAAAACTTCTTTCACCTAACAATTCGTGACTTAAAATGGCCTTTCCTCCTAGCTCAGCCTTCCCCAATCTTGTGCCTTCCAGATCTTTTATTTAGCGTACAACTCCCAGTATCACCCAGCCAATCATGCTGGCTGGAGAATGCTGGGAGTTGTAATGCAATACCTCTGGAGGGCACCAGATCGGGGATGGCTGCCATAGCCCATTTCCAGTCTTGGAGCCCAGCTGCAGGAAAACTAGGTTTAAACAGCTGCAGTAGGAGGTAGGGATGTGCAAAACAGCAAAATCAAGCTTATGAAAGATCTCCAAATTCCATCTCAAAGCTTATTCTGACTCGAGTCTGTATCAAATTCAAAGCTTCGGGAGGGGGTTTCATGAGAAGTTGTGCATATTTCTCCAAACGTATGCATCACTTTGTGCACATCTTTGAAATGTACCCATTCTTCTCCCATTGATTAAAGCATATGCATGCACTTTTCAAAAGTTTGCATTTTTGAGTCCTAGGGATGTACGAAAGTCACTTACCTTTTTGAAGGGTGACATTTGTGGTGGGGGGAGGTGCTCCATCCCCCCCCCCTGAAATTCTGGCTGGTGGGGAGGCGCTCCGTCCCTCCCCCCCCCCCAAATCCTGGCTGGCCGGCTCCGCAAATGGTGGCGGCCGTAGCCGCTGCCGTTTGCGTCCCTGCAGTCAGCCGTGATAGGCTACGTAAATGTTTACATAGCCTATCACGGCTGCTTTAAAAGAAAAAAAAAACCGCACGTACGCAAATGGCGGCGCCCATGGGCGTAGCATCTACGCTATTTGCGTTCCCCTTATTTTTGCCGTCTTAGTCTATGTAAATGTTTACGTAGACTAAGATGTGCCAAAATAAGGAACGCAAATGGCGGCGCCCATAGGCGCCACCATTTGCATATGCACGTTGTGATTTTTGTTTTTTTAAAGCAGCCGTGATAGGCTATGTAAACATTTACGTAGCCTATCCCTTTTTTTTTTTAACAACTGGAAATGGCGGTGGCGGCCGGTCACAAGACCTGCCACCGCAGCCGCCACTACACCGCCGCCGCACTGCTGTCAGAGCTGCCGCCGCCAGGAAGATTCGCTGAAGGTAAGTCCCGTCCCGGGGGGGCGGGGGGGCAGACCATTTCGCGACCGATTTTGGGGGGCCGAATGCGCTGGCATTCGGCCTCCCCGAGATTCGTGGCGAAATTCTCTGACATCCCTATTTTTCATGTGCATTTTTCTTTGGCCCAAGAATCACATTGCAAGCTCAGAAATGTACAGACTCAAAATTTATTCGTAGGAAAATATGCACATTTCTGCAGAGACTAGTAAATATACACAGGGGAAAGTTGAATGAAGAGGGGACAGTTTGCTAAATGTTATGTACTAAGGTAAATTATGTAAATTGTTGCAAACCCTCTTACAGAATTATTTGCATATTTTTCCACAGAACAACAAATTTGTATCTGTCTGTGAACGGACAATGGAACAAAAGGTGCCTGACAATCTGCGAAAGACAGATGGAGCAGATTTAACACAGTCTGTACATCCCTACTTCAACTACAGATTGGATCCAAGTCCATGTTTGGTCCAGAACGTGCAAACTGGAGAAATCCTAATAAAAAATGAATGGAAATGAATTTTTCATACATCCCTAGGGGCAGGTTTTAGGGGAGAATCAGTGGGTGGATAAAAGGTAAAGCAATTGCCATCCCTGGTCAGGGTGATTATCTAAATAATAGTTAATTTTAACTATGGCTAGTGAAAACAAGCCAGCTTCATAAACCATGGTTTGCAGGTGACTTGTTTTCATTAGCCATAGTTAAGACTATCTGCACTTTGTTTGGGTCCAGACTAGGGATGGGGGAGAATTTCTCCCTGAAACTTCGGGGGGCCGAGTGCCAACGTGTTCGGCCCCCCGAAGTAGTTTCGGGGAGAAATTCTCCGCACCCCCCCACCCCCCGCCCCCCCCCGGGATGGGACTTACCTTTCCTGAATGTCCCTCCCGGCGGCGGGTCCCGACTGCGGTTTGTCAGGTCTTCGACAGGGGCAGAGGCGGCAGCCGGTCTTTTGACCGGCTGCCGCCGCCACCATTCCAATAAAAGAAAAAAAAAACGCCCCCATGATAGGCTACGTGATGATTCACGTAGCCTATCATGGCTAGATTTGCAAAGTCAGCCGTGATAGGCTACGTAAATCGTCACGTAGCCTATCACGGGTGACTTAAAAAAAAAAAAAGCGCATACGGATAATGGCGGCCCCCATAGGGAGCCACCATTCACGTTCCTTATTTGGTCGCTGTAGTCTACGTAAAGATTACGTAGACTATGGCAAAAATAAGGGCAACGCTATTTGTGTTGCCCTCATTTTCGCCGTAGTCTACGTAAAGGTTTAGTCCAGACATCATCATAAAATGACGCATCTGAATTTCAAATGTTCTGCATTATGCAGAAAATACAAGATTGACAACAAAAATTCATTTTGTAATGTGTTGTTACTAATACCTTAAGAGAAAGTTAAGTTATGAACTGCTTAGCCATCTCTGTGCAAAGCACACCAAAGGTCAAATGAATGAAAAGGCCTCCTCTCCCACCCCTTTTGGACTTCCAGTTTCAAAAAGCTGGTTATACTTCTCAGGAGTGGCATGAAGATTTCTTGGTACTTACAGGGAACAGCCCATCAATCCTTCTCAGTCATGTATAAGGCTCCAGATCCATTATCTGGCCCCTCCTGCTAAATGGGTCTCAAATAGCAAAGGAGCAGAGTAATCAACAATGGACTCGATGGTGGAATAAGGCACCTTTCTTGTCGAGTGCAAGAAGAAGAAAATCTATATACTGATTTGTAGGGATGTATGGAATACGGATCCCCTTACCTGGGGTCCATGGGGGGGGGGTTCGCAGGTGGGGGGAGGCGATCTGGTCCTCCCCCCATAATCCTCCCTGGCTGTCTCCGCTCTACGGGGAGTCCATGGAGCTGCCGGCCGGCTCCGGCCGCTGCTGGACTTCTGGCCACGGCCGGTCTGCGGACGCAAATATATTTACATAGCCTATCATGGCAAAGAGCAGGGACACAAATGGTGTCCCCTACACCGGAAGCCATTTGCATCCGCAGACCAGCAGCGGATGGCTGCAAAATGAAGACGGTGACCCGGACCAGCCACCACCAGGTATGTTCCATCCTGGGGGGATTTCAGAGGGTGGTGATGGGTAGTCTGTTCCTCCATGGACTCCAGGGGGGGCAGATTCCAAAGAATCCGGCCTCATTGGAGTCAGTGGTGGATTTCTCCACCATCCCTACTGATTTGTCATGTCTATAGTAGCGTTGTGCCAAAACTTTCTCCCACAATTTCATTCGATAGAAAAGAAATTGCTTTTGAAAAGAAATTAAAGGAGAAGAAATTTCAGAGAAATTATCATGGGATGAGTTTGGGGTTTTTGTCCTTACTTTACTTATGAGGTGGCCATGGGGTGTGTGTGATTGTCCCGTCTTTCATTGTACAATCATATCTCCAGAAGCCTGTAGCCTCCTCATCTTACCACACTTCAATTAATGCTATCATGAGGAAGACATCATGAGAGAATTCTTCCCATGGGTCTTCTTCAGTTCAGAAATGGCAGGTGGCCTGGGAGGCTGCAGAGCAATGGAAAGATGTGTAACACAGAGAGAAAACATACACACCAATCTCAGCCACATCACAGTGATTCGGTAAGCTCCCAAACCAAAAGAAATTCAAAATTCTGCCTCAGAAAAATGGAAGCCTCAACATAATGGATGCTATTGCCACTTGCAGGAGCACTGCAATAAACCCTTAGGAAAAAAAGAAAGATCCTGTGCTACACCCCCTGCCCTTTCTGTGAGAAATGGTTTGAGAATTTCTCCTCCCCTAGAAGGTATTCTGTGAAATCCCTCCCCCATTTCTCCCACAAATTGGTTTGAGAATTTTGAGAGGCCATCTATGCATAGCTCTAGTCTATAGGCTCCAGCAACATGTGCCACAGAACAAAAGAGGTACCATCAATGCCAGAAAAATGACAGGGGAGGGTCTTAGAAAGGTAGTATAAAGGCAAGCATCTGGCAGGTCACACATGCATGTAGCCTTGGGTGAAATGGCCAAACCCAATCCACCTCCCCATTTCTAGGTTTTCAGATGGGGAGTGGCTATTTTCATTCCCTTTGAGGGTTGCTATTCACCCCCTGAAATGGTTTAGGGCAGGGGTGCAGAACCTCAAGCTCAGAGGACACATCTAGCTCTCCTGGGATCCCAATTTGGACCTCTGGGGTTCTACAGGAGACCATACCCCCTTCCCTGGTCCTCACCCCCTTTGCACTGAGCACTGGGGTCTGTGCAGTTTTCCCTCCATTCTGGTAATAAGAGATTTATGTGAAATTATGCTGGTACCTTGGCATTGCCCCCTTTGCTGTCAGCATCCACACCTTTCGCCTTCAGCCCTGTCAAGCACAAGAATGTGGCCCCTAAGAACTTCTCCAAAGTGTAATTTGGTCCTCATGTTGAGAGAGGTTCAACACCCCTGGTTTTGGGGAAGGGGAGAGCTTAACATTCCAGCAAGGTGTGTGTGTATTTCTTCCTTCCTTTCTCATAAACCTTTTCTTTTCTTTTCTTTTCTTTTTTTAAACTGTTGTTGTTGTTGAAAGCTGGTGGTGCAGTAGCCTCAGAGAAGGCCTGACCACCACCATTCTTCCTTCCCAAATTAGCCCTGGGAAGGACATTCACATTTTCACATGGTGGTGCTGAATTTTAGCCCTTTACTGCTGCATTGGTTGGCTCATAGTCTGATTGGCCGGGACTGTGGGGTTTTTTGCACACTTCGCAGTGTAAGTGGGGTCCATTAGGTGAATTTGGATTTATCTGATGCTTAGGTCTGTTGGAAGTTGCTGTTGTACTCATGTCCTGCTTAGGGATGGCGGAGAATTTCTCCCCGAAACTTCAGGGGGCCAAGCGCCAACGTGTTCGGCCCCTCGAACAAGTTTCGGAGAGAAATCCTCCGCCCCCCCACCCCCCGCACCCCCCCCCGGGATGGGACTTACCTTCGCCGAATGTCCCTCCCGGCGGCAGGTCCGGCCGGCGGTTCGGTGGGTGTTCGAGCGGGGCGGGAGCGGCAGCCGGTCTTTCGACCGGCTGCCACCACCGCCATTGCAATAAAAGGGGAAAAAAAAAAACCCGCCCCCTGATAGGCTATGTGACGATTCACGTAGCCTATCATGGCTAGATTTGCAAAGTCAGCCATGATAGGCTACGTCAATCGTCACGTAGCCTATCACGGGTGACTTTAAAAAAAAAAAAGTGTGTACGGATAATGGTGGCCCCCATAGGGAGTCGCCATTCCCGTTCCTTATTTGGTCGCTGTAGTCTACGTAAATGTTTATGTAGACTACGGCGAAAATAAGGGCAATGCTATTTGCGTTGCCCTTATTTTCGCCGTAGTCTACGTAAACATTTACGTAGACTACAGCAACTAAATAAGGAACGCGAATGGCGGCTCCCTATGGGGGCCGCCATTCGCGTACGCGCTTTTTTTTTTTAAGTCACCCGTGATAGGCTACGTGACGATTGACGTAGCCTATCACGGCTGATGTTGCAGATCTAGCCATGATAGGCTACGTGAATAGTCACGTAGCCTATCAGGGGGCGTTTTTTTTTTTTTTTTAACTTTTGAGTTCGCCGCCGGGCGAGGCGGGAAGCCTCCTCCCCGGCCTGAATTTCGGCCAGGCGAGGCGGGAAGCCTCCCCACCGGCCTGAACTTCGCGGGGGGAGCAGCGAAGCGCCTCCCCCCCACCGCGAACAAGCTGCGAGAAAAAGTAAGTGACTTTCGTCCACCCCTAGTGCTTGTGGGTTCTTGGTCAACAGCTGGTTGGCCACTGCTGCTGGACTAGATGGAGTTTTGGTCTGATCCAGCATGTCTCTTCTTACGTTCATTGCCAGGTTAAAAAACAAACAAACAAACAACACTGAAGAAAACTACTACTACTACTACTACTACTAATGGTTTACAAGAAAAGAATAAAGAAGAGGAAACAAGTAAAAAGCCACCCCGCCCCCACCCCGCCGGAATTATAACCTCCCTCCCCAATCCCCTCAAATCAGTTCAGCCATCTCCCTAGATCATTTTGGCCCCACTCCATCCCTTTGATTTGCTTTTAGGTTTGGGCAAAATGGCTACCCCAAATCCAGCCAAACCCCGATGCTACTCAAAAGGAGACAGTTCTAACATGTACATGATTTCTCATGACTTGCCTGCTGACTTGATGACTCTCCACTGAATGTATGAATTGACTCCACTGACAAGCATGGTCTTTGGCAGTAATGTGAAGGTTGTTCCTGTGGTCTTTAACCCATGATGGCTTATTCACACATGCAACCCAGAACTTGATACTGAAGTCACCGGGTGTTAAACTCATTCATATGTGATTCAGCCCATAAATCAAGTATTTCAACTTCTTTGATTCTCACCCTGTTACCTATAGAGCAGCCCTGAATGGGGAGAAGTCACAACAAGAGGCAGGCAGGCAACTCAGTCATTAAACAGTTGCCAAGCAGTGGAGGATGGGGTGGGGAAAACAAAGGCATTCTTTCATCAGGATTCAGCTAACTTCATGTCACTATTTATTGCTTGGAGAAACCTAGCATTCCATTTAAATAAAATTGCCCCACGTTAGCTGGAGTCCATAGGCTGCATGCCACCTGGCTACTTCACATCCAACCTCTTCCCCTTTGCAACTCAATAAAAAAATAAATAAAGCTTGCACGCTTTTTGGCTTTCTGCACCTAAAGAGAATTTCACCCATCATCTGAGAGTCTGACAGAGAATAGCATCATTCCAGTACAACTTTGATATGAAGCAAAGGCTCAAAAATCACCAGAAGGATCTCATTTTTTTTTCAAAAACCCCTAAAACCTATTTCTAAAAAAGGAGAGGTAAAGACCAACATATGCCCTATGTCATCTCTTCTAACAGCATCTGGGGAACCTGAATGAAGCCAATATATCTAGTTGTTGCCAGAATAGACAGTAGTGCTCTGATAAATACATTTCAGAACATCGAAGATAAAGATCCAGTTTTCTGTTGGGGCTTTTTATGCCATGGAGGAAAACACACACACACACACACACACACACACACACGCACAAACCTCCTTTGTTTTAGACTCCCTCCCCGAAATACAAAGGATTTACAGACTTGAAAGCAGAGAGCTGCTACAGTCACCGGCTTAAGCTTTGCTTCCTCCCAGGTCTACTTTTATGTGAAATCTCCTTTTGTAATCTTTGCTTTTCTCTTTATGCATTTTAGCCTAACGCTAAGCCTTTATAGATGAATAATGGACGCATTCCTTTTAAATACATGGAAAGTGTTCACTTAGACTGGGAAAAGGTACTGGCAGCTCCTGTAAGAAGAACATAGGTGTGTTTATTATTATTTTAAGTTTAACAGAAAAGTACAAGGCTGAAATTGCCTGCTGCACCACTGGATATTCCCAATGGCTTTTCACAAAACAGACAGAAGAGATGTGTAATAAATATAGTGTGATCAGCTCCCCTGGAGGTAAAGAATAACAATACCATGTGCAGGGTTCATCTACAGCTATCCTTTTAAAACCACAAGCATTACTATTCGCAGTGTCACATCCAGAAAATCAAACTGGCAATCCTAATGTATTTTGCTAACTTTGGACCATAAGAACATAAAGGCAGCCCTGCTGGATCAGACCAAGGGCCTATCTAGTCCAATATTCTGTTTGCACAGTGGCCAACCAGATGCCCATGGGAAGCCCACAAGTAGGACATGAGTGCAGCAGAAATTTGGAGAAATCTGCAACAGATTCAACAGAGTTCCGATTTCTATATATCCGACCTGTGGATTCCAGAGTGGACCAGCTTTTCCAAGTCAGGTGGGTTCTGTGGACTTTTGGAGTGTTTAAACAACAACAACAACAACTTTGGGGGGAATTTGCACAAGTGCACACTTGCATGAATGCATATTAGCACAAGTGTACATCAGCACTTATGTGCATCAGCGCAAATGCACAATTGCAAACCGGAATGAAATTCTCATACATCGTTATAAAACACCCATTTTTGTCAATGAGAAGACCAGAGCTGTGCGCAAATGGCCTCTCAAAACTCTCCAGTCTGTTTGTGGGCAGAGAAATTGGGGGAACGATTTCATGGAACTGCTCTTAGAGGAGGAGAAATTCTCCAACCGTTTCTCACAGACAGGTAGGGATGTAGGAAAGTCACTTACCTTTTTGCAGGTGTAATTCGCGGTGGGGGGGAGGCACTCCGTCCCTCCCCCTGGAATCCTCCCTGGCCAGCTCTGCTCCATGGCGGCTCCACAAAGCCACTGGCCAGGGCCATCTGCAGCCAGAGTTCCGGCCACGGCCAGGCTGCTGCGGACGCAAATGGCGGCCGCCGTAGCGGCTGCCATTTGCGTCCTGCCAGGCTGCCATGATAGGCTATGTAAGTATTTACGTATCCTATCATGGCAAAGAGCAGCAGCGCAAACAGCGTAGTGGCTGCCGTTTGCGTCCCTGCTCTTTGCTGTGATAGGCTATGTAAATACTTACGTAGCCTATCATGGCAGCCTGGCAGGACACAAATGGCGGTCACTACGGCAGCCACCATTTGCGGCTGCAGCAGCCGGCCGAAAGACCAGCCGCCACTGCCAGAGCCACCGCCGCCACTGCCTCCACCCCAGGTAAGTTTCATTCCGGGGGAATTCCACGGGGTGGTGGGGGGTGGGAGGCCGTTCTGCCACGGGTTTCAGGGGGCTGAATGCCAGTGCATTTGGCCTCACTGAAATCTGTGGCGGAATTCTCCACCATCCCTACAGACAGGGCTCACTATTGGCAGGGGTTGTAGCACAGGTTCTTTTTTTCTCAAAGGTTTTTGGTTTATTGCTCCTGCAAGTGGCAAGAGCATCAACTATGTTGAGGCTTCCACTTTTCTGAGGCAGAATTTTGAATTTCTTTTGGCTTTTGAGCTTACCTAATCACTGTGAAGTGGCTGAGGGTGCTGTGTGTGCTTTCTCTCTCTATTACACATCTTTCTATTGTTCTGCAGCCTCCCAGGCCACCTGCCATTCCTGAACTGAAAAAGGCCCCATGGGAGGGATTCCCTCATGATGTTTTCCTCATGATCGCTTTATGTGATGTTTAGGAAGCTGAGGAGGCTACAGGCTGCTGGAGAAATGATTGTACAATGAAAGACAGGACACTCATGCACACTTTTCAGCCACCTCATAAGTAAAGGAAGGACAAGAACTCAACCCAACCCCTGGGAATTTCTCCTAAATTTCTTCTCCTTTGCATTTCTTTTTGAAAGCAATTTCTTTTCTATCAAATTATATGAGAATGGTCGGGGGGGGGGGAAATGTGGGAGAAATTTTCAGCACAGTACTAGAACAAATGATGGAATGAAAAATCCCTGACAATCTGTGAAACACAGACAGAACGGATTTAACAAAATCCACACATCCCTGTTCCCAAATCACATAATGTTCATATAATAGTGTTGTAACAGCTCATCACATAGTTTGCCACTCCCTGAGCCACCCCATGTCCTATGGACATGGTGGCCATGCTGGGTTTCTCCTCTTGAGTCAGGATGGCTATCTAACCTTATGGAACCATCATGCAAGGTTCCATGCCGCCATGATCTATCATGGCTAGAACCGGGAATCCTCAACTCTGTATGCTGCTGCCCCATGTGGTGAGCCCCTAGAACTGCAGATTTGAGCATGTTTGTTTATTTATTACATTTATATCTTTCCTTTTTTCCCTCTTGCAAGAAATTCAAGGTGGCTTACATGGTCCTCCTCCTCTCCATTTTATCCTCGCAATAACCCTGTGAGCTAGGTTAGTCTGAGAGTCAGTGACTGGCCCATAGGCACTCAGTGAACTACATGGCTTAGTGGGGACTAGAACCCCTGAGTCCCAGTTCAACATTCTAACCACTACACCACACTGGCACACTGGACAGTATTCTATGGTTCTTTCCTCAAGCTTTGGACTGGTCCTACCTAGCAAGGAGGTCACTGGACACTGCAAGACCAGAAGGGACATCATAGGATTTCTGTTTGGACACAGACTTTGACCAATTGTGGTCTCCCTTGATCCAATGTGTTCCTCAGCTCTGACCTCTGGCTTGGATCTAAACCTGTGGTACAGCTGTTGGCTACTCAACATCTGCATATGGCTCAGCCCTCTAGGCACATCCAAGGCTAGAGAGCCAGCAGTCAGAGAGAAGCAAGGGATTCATATGCAGTAAGGGGTCATGATAGGGTGCAGCTGCTTCAGGGTTCTAAAACACAGTGGCTTTGCCCAAGCAGGGGGTGGTGTGTGAGAGAAACAGGTTCCATCATAATTTATCAAGGGTAGATACCTGCACTTGGGGTGGAGATAGGAAGTGGATAAATAGAATAATATCCCATCTAGTTCAGATCCTTTTATAATTGAAAGTTGTGGTCTTTTACCCAAACACTGTTGTCTTATCTCTTCATGACAGTGGCATGACCACAAAATGTTGGGTTGTGGCAGGGCCTTGCCAAAATCCGCCTCATAACTTGGAATATATGGGATCTGAACTTGGTTTCCTCACATCCCATATATTCCAGTTGTTGTTAACACACTTCAGCCTCTCCCCAACCCCTCACAACTCATGACAGTCAGGGGTTGTACAGGTGTAGCTGACCCCATTGTGCCTTGGCAGACTTTAGAGTGACATGTGAGTAATTATCCTCCAGCTCTTCTATACCCCCTGGCCATGATTGTCCTCCATAGCACCTTTGCCCAGTGATACTGCACTACAGAGCAATCATTTTCAGGTTTCAGACCCACAGGAACATGGGAAGGTGTCTTATATTGAGTGATACCACTGGTCCATTTAGCCCAGTGTTGTCTACACTGACTGGCAGTAGCTCTTCTCCCAGGTTTCGAACAGGAGTTTTTCCAGCCTTTCCTGGAGTTGCTGGGGATTGAACATAAAACCAGTGGAGGCTGGTTGCTCTGATTTTCAGTGGGGCTGGGATTCCTCTCTGGGTTTTAGTCAGAACAGGCCAGACCACCAAAGGAACTATCCAAGGTGCTGAACCATATCCCCAAAATAGCTCCTTTAGAGTATCACTATGCAAACTTTCTTTGAGGACATTCATGGCCAGGGACTATAGAAGGGCAGAACTGGAGGGTAATTACTGACATGTCACTCTAAAGATCTCCAAGGCGCAATGGGGCCAATGACAACTGCACAGCCCTGGGTTCCTCACATCCCATATATTCCACTTGTCATGAGCTGTTCTGATGGCAAAACAACTGGACAGGCAGCATCATGATAGGGGTAGCTGTTATTGCTTCAGTGGTCCAATGCCACTAGATGCACCACAGGAATTATACAGACTGTTGGACAGAGACAATTGTTGACACTTGGTTGCTCCTTAGCCTCATTTCCCAAGTTCGTGTGCTCAAGATAAAGAATAGTTCCAAGGGTCAACTGAGCTTGAAAGTTAACATCCCTGAAAAATCACCAGTGGCCAAATTTGGTTACCACCGTTTGCCTTGCAATCAAGTTTTGAAAATTATTGCCAAAGCATTTAGCTAATCACCTTTCAGACTTGATTTGCATCCCACGGGTCTTGTGACCTGTAGCCATCCATGGTGTTGAGAGAAAACAATGGAGCTTGTATGCTTCCTGGATAAGTAATGTTTTGACAGGTCATTAGTGCAGCATTCTGATAATGGATGTCAAAATTGGAATGTGCCCTCAACTCCAGCAGTGACAAAGCAGGGACTCTCAAGCAACCACATTGACATGAAGAAAGAAACCTACGATGAGAGCAGTTCTTTTCTTACATGCAGACTTTACACCAATTATCACCAAACATTCCAAGATTTTGGCATGTTTGTTGACTATATATCCCAAGGGTGAGCAAACTGGTTTCCTTCAAATGTTTTGGACTACAGACTACAGTTCCCATAGTCTCTGACCATTAGCCATGTTGTCTGGGACTAATGGGAATTGTAGTCCAAAACATATGGAGGGCAACAGGTTCCCTATCCCTGGTATAACTGTACAATCTGATCCTGATTTCTTATCCTGGTTTGTAAGCAGTGATTAAACTACCATTTTCCAGTTTGGACACGACAGGAAACTATGGTTTAACAAGCCAGGACAGAAGTGCCAAAGCTTGGAGCATGAGGGAATGCGAGAGAGTGTAGAGGTGCATGCCTTGTTCACAGTGCAGTAAACTATGATTTGTTGGACCAACACTGCTATATTTTAACAGGGCATTAGCAAATGTAGAAAAGAAGACATCCACAAAGTGGGGTGAGTGGGGAAAGGTAGTAATGTGTAGCAATAGCTATCCACTGAATATCAGGAGTAAGAGTGGGCCGAAGCTCTAAAAAGCAAGACAATGAGGAATAAAAAGCAGATCATAAATACAAGAAATTAAAGTCATTTTAATAATGCCAATTAAAGGAGGATTTTGTGGGCCCTTAAAGTGATGATAGATAGATAGATAGATAGATAGATAGAGAGATAGAGAGATAGATAGATGATAGATAGATGATAGATAGATGATAGATAGATGATAGATAGATGATAGATAGATGATAGATAGAAATAGAAATAGAAACAGAAATAGAAACAGAAATAGAAATAGGGGTGTGAGAGAGAGAGAGAGAGAGAGGGACAGAGAGAGAGAGAGAGAGAGAGCTTTTTTAACAGGCCCTGGTAATTTTATTGTTGATTGTTTTTAGCTGTTCCAAATTGTTTAAAAAATTATATGTTCAAAGTTTTATATTATGTTGTGAACTGCCCAGAGAGCTTTGACTATTGAGTGGCATAGAAATGGAATGAATGAATGAATGATTACATATATATATATATATATATATATAGAGAGAGAGAGAGAGAGAGAGAGAGAGAGACCAATCTTCCAAATAAGCTTGAGATCACTTGCAGAGCCTTGTATGTAAGCAATGATCTTGTCCATGAACACATGTCCCAAATGAACCAAAACATCACACACTTATTTGCAGGCCTAGAAGGGGACCATAGCTCAAGCAGCTAGAGCTGGAAAAATTCCTGCCTGAAACCCTGGAGAGCCGCTACCAGTTAGTGTCCACAGTACTGGGCTTGATGGACCAATGGTTTGACTCAGCAGAAGGCAACTTCCTATGTTCCAATGAGGAAAGGGGCAATGTTTCTGAAGCTTAACTGGCTGCAAACTGAATGTGGGCATATGGAGGGGAGCTAAGGCCAGCATTTGTCCACACACTTAGGCTATCTTAATGGCTACATTTCTAAATGCATTCAAAGCAGCTGCAGCAGCAACGTCACCACCTTCATAATCATCATGCACTGTGTGAGCTCTATGCAGCATGTCAACCATCTCTATTGCTCTTTTTCCACATCGTCACCAACTCCACAACCTTCTCTGTTATTTGCAGTGACTGTTAATATTTCAGGTTGTTCTTGTAGTTGTTCTGGGGTGTGTGGGGGAGATTTCCTGATTCTACCACTCATGTTCAGCATCATAAGGATGGCATCTAGGGGAAAAAAAGGTGCCAGGAAGCCAGAAGGCAACAGAGGTCCATTAGGCAGGTGATAGGAACTGGGATGAGATGGGGGGTCAGGGGACAGGCTTTAGCAGTACAGCACATTCTCTGCGTGCATAAGGTCCCATGTTCAATACCCAGCATCTCCAGGTAAGGATGGACGAAAGTCCCTTACCTGGTCCCGCAGCTTGCTTTGCAGTGGGGGGGAGGCGCTTCGGTTCTCCCCCTGAAGTTCTTGGCGGGGGGGGGGAGGCGCCTCATCCCTCACCACCGAAATTCAGGCTAGGGGGGAGCGCCCCGTCCCTCACCACTGAAATTCAGGCTAGGGTGGAGCGCCCCGTCTCCCCGGCCACAAAATAAAAAAAGTAAATTAAAAAAAACAAAACACGTGATAGGCTTAGGGATGGGGGAGAATTTCTCCCCGAAACTTCGGGGGGCTGAGTGCCAACGCATTCGGTCCTCCGAAGGTTGTTCAGGGAGAAATTCTCCGCTGCCCCCCCGCCCCCCGCCACCCCCCCCGGGATGGGACTTGCCTTTCACGAATGTCGCTCCCAGCGGTGGGTCCTGGTGGCGGTTCGGCAGGTCTTCGTCAGGGGCGGGGGCGGCAGCCGGTCTTTCGACCGGCTGCCGCCGCCATTACAAGAAAAGTAAAAAAAAAAAAAAAAAACGCCCCTGTGATAGGCTACGTAAAAATTTACGTAGCCTATCATGGCTAGATTTGCAAAGTCAGCCGTGATAGGCTACGTTAATTGCCACGTAGCCTATCATGGGTGACTTTAAAAAATAAGCACGTACACTAATGGCGGCCCCCATAGGGAGCTGCCATTCGCGTTCCTTATTTGGTCCCTGTAGTCTACGTAAAGATTGACGTAGACTAAGGAGAAAATAAGGGCAACGCAAATAGTGTTGCCCTTATTTTCGCTGTAGTCTACGTAAATCTTTACACAGACTACCCCTGTCCAAATAAGGAATGCATTTGCGTACACGCTTTTTTTTTTTCAAAGTCACCTGTGATAGGCTACGTAAAGATTTACGTAGCCTATCATGGCTAACTTTGAAAATCTAGCCTTGATAGGCTACATAAATGGTTACGTAGGCTATCACGTGTGTGTGTGTTTTTTAAAAAATGACTTTGTAATGGCAGTGGCGGCAGCCGGTCGGAAGACCAGGTGCCGCCCCTGCCGAAACGCCGCCGAAACGCCGCTGGGACCTGCCGCCGAGAGGGACATTTGAAGGATGTAAGTCCCATCCTGGGGGGGTGGCGGAGAATTTCACCATCAATTTCGGGGGGCCGAATGCGTTGGCATTCGGCCTCCCGGAGATTCGTGGAGAAATTATCCGCCATCCCTATCTCCAGGTAATGCTGGAAAAATGCCTGCCTGAAACCCTGCTGGTCAATGTCAATAATTGGCAAGCTGCTGGCAGTCAATGTCAATAATTCTGGGCTAGATAGATCAGTGTGTCAGGAATGAATCTGAGCATGTGGAGATGCCTGGCAGCTCAGATTCGGAATCAGAATGAGAACAGCAAGAACAGAGGGAGGCACCCTCCCTAGTGAGCCCAGATACAGCAAGACTTTCTTCCCAAGACCTTGACACACAGATGGCCCACCTTGAATGGCTCCCCCATTCCTCCACCATGAGAACTCAAGTTTCAGATGAGGAGAAGGGTGAGGGTGTGACTTGAGGGATGCTAGGGTCCATCACAGAGCAAAACAGGAAAAGTTAAGGGCAGGGTTCAGACACTCTGCCAGGTTGGCCACCTTAAGGGAGGGGCATCCCTGAAAAGCAATTCTGGCTGAGAAGTTCATGCTCAGACTGCTGGCAACTTTTCTAACTTCCACTTCATCTCCTCTATTGATATTCGTAGATGTGTGGATTAGCTGGTTCTGTGCAGTCTGACAGTTTCCTAGAACCTGCATCTGTAAAGAAGCTAGCTGTTAACTATTAAAGTAGTGTAGCCCAAAGCCTTGTTTCCTGGAGTGTGTTGGTTGCGAAGGGAGAGAAGTAATGTGACACAGTGCTTTGACTCAGTATAAGGCAGCTTCCTATGTTCCTACCTATGTCAAGAGATCAGAATAATCTACCTCACAATTCTGATCGATATTGGTCTTAATTAGGGATGGGCCAGAATTTCCTTTCAGTTCACTTTGGATGAGTATTTACCAAAATCCACAGATTTCTTTCTATTCCGGATAGAAAGAATTTGAGATTTAACAAAACAGTGAATGTGGGAGAAAACAAAACTGACAGATTAAATCGTCCAGGCGCAGGGCTTCGAGTGCGTAGCTCTTAAAAGCCTGGGTTTGAATCCTAGTGTATTCAGCTATGTTTGTGATGCTCAGTTAGGGTTAAACGAAACAAACAAACAAAAAGGACATGGTCCCCACTTAGCAGTATCAATATAAACACATACGATGTAAGAAACCTACAACCCAGCACTGGGCCAGCTGGTCACCAAATGTATAATAACAATAACAACAATAATAATTACAAGTACAGTTGTGCCAATTGGTTTACAATTATCCTGACTGATAGTGTATAATTGTAAACCAATTGGCAAACTGTACTTGCAATTAGCATCATTATAAATTTGGTAACCAACTGTCCCAGTGTTATGCTGTAGGTCTCTTATACTAGGAGTGTTTATAGTGGTACTGCTTAATTAGGGTTGCCACCTCATTTTTCTGACAGGCTCCTCACCTTTAACAGCTGCCTGGCAGGCAGGTAAAACATGGTCCTTTCCATTCTGAGAATACCTGTAACCATTGAATTTAGCCAGCACAGATGGGTGACAATTATATTTCAGTTTGGTGTGGATATGAATTCCCTGCCACCCAATCACAAACATCTTCACATTTGGGATGGAAATAACTTGAGATTTTTTTTTTTAATGAACATGGTAGAAAGTGAAACTGATAGATTCATCCAACCTTAGTCTTAAGTCTTAATCAGTGCTGCCACTCCCATCTCCACCCCACAACTGTTCAGCTAAAAGGAATCATTTCCATGTTAATTTGTCTGAAGAAGAATCCATCTCTCTCTCTCTCTCTCTCTCTCTCTCTCTCCGTGTGTGTGTGTGTGTGTGTGTGTAAGATTCTGGTTTATAAACACTCAATCCATATAGGCAGGGCACCAACCAGGCCTATTAGGCCCCACCATGAGTCTGCATGAACTCAAAGTGTGACCTAGAAGCTGTCCAAACACTCCTCAGTAGATACACGTTTCAGAGGCAGCTCTTTGGTAGCAGGCAAGCTATCTTTCAGGAACATTTCTCCATCATTACAGATCTTCTTACTGAGGAATGAAAGAGAAGCTGCCCAGGAACCCCAGAGTCCCATGAAGCACAGTTTCAAAAGCAGTAATCTGGACAATAGAGAACAGAGGTGCCTGAATGAGCATCAGCAAGCAAATTCCCTTGAAGTCACACCCCAAGAGCTTTGCCAAGATACCTAAAAAACAAAACAAAATGAGTCTCACCAACCTAATGTATTAATTGGTTGCTTTCAGCTCCGACGTAAAAGATGTCTGCATGTTAATGATATGTCAATGAGTTTGACGTTCTCTCTGCAGTGTTTATCCTCCTTTCTTTATAACAGATCTGGCTCTCCTGTTTCATTAGGCTTCTATTAATAGCACTTTAGCAAAGATTGGATATGTCAGCATTCACACCTTCCATTTTTTAATACCCATTATGGGAGAAGCCTCAGCTTCTCATTTGAGATCATTGCCTCATTCCAGAGCTGGGAGAGAGGGTGGGGGGACATAAAAATAGCAGGTGAAACGATGGTGCTTGTGACTGAAAATTAAGGTGTTTGGCGAAGAAAAACGAAAGTGCAGATCTCCAGTGACAGGAAACTGATTATTGTAATGTTCCTAACGATGAGACTTGCCAACATAATAATGAATAGAGTCATAGTTTACAGCTAGTGGTGACATTTCTTGTTGTCATTCAGCAAACTAATTGCCTCTTTTGTCAGGTATGAATTTCTCATCACCCAGATGTTAAAGGAAATTGTGTCTGGCCGAGACGACACACCTATCATGGTTGGTGGTTTCTCTACTATTTAGTTAAAATACACACACAACCACCTTGCTTTTGCAGCTTTCTTCACCATTTATGCTGAAGCCTGAGGAGGAGCTATTAGCATCATCCTTGTCTTCATTCAGAAACAAAAGGGAGAAGGAAGATAGACGTGTTATGAAGCAATTTTCCAGCCTCTGTATAATAACCTAAAGGATGTATTTATTACTTCTTTGGAGGATGGTGCCTATTTAATCATCCTGGGTAGTTCTTCATTTCACATGACATTACAGCTAGCTTCTCCCTATAAAGGAGGGTGGGGGCAGGATGGGATACACAGTTCTACCTGGAGTAAAATTCACCATACAACAATAATATAGACATTACAATACATACATACATACATACATACATATCCTGCAAGTGGTCCCCCCCCCCTTTTCAAGGGGAATTAGGTTTCTGAAATCTCTCTCTCTCTCTCTCTCACACACACACACACACACACACACACACACATTATGGGTAGGAACTGATGCTAACTTACTGGGTATATTTAAACCTTAAGATTTTAAGTAATGGAAAAAACTCAGACAAGTTCACAGAGTTCATTGTTTTTTCTACATGAGAGTAATCACAGTGACCTAGTTCACATGCAACAAACACCCACAGTTTAATTAACCCATGGGTTGTTGCCTTACCCAGAGTTAACCCACAATTTGGCTGCCAGAGGGTGGAGCAAACCATGGGTTACTTGCTCACCTCCTGTGTTGTTTGGTTCCTGCCCCCACCACCTGTTTCCTCCCTGTATACCAAATGCCTTTGTGGCACTGTAGTACTGATATGTAGAGTGGCTGGCTTTTTTGAATGCTCTTACTTACCACCTCTGTAGCTTGGCAAAACAACCTGTGAACAACCCATGGCACTGGCTTTGTATGTAATGACAACCCATGGTTTAAACAACCCAGAGTTTGCAAGCCAAGAACAAACCATGTTTGTTTTTTTGTTTTTTCCCTGGGTGGGTTAACAACCCATACTTCCAGGTAGGGATGTATGAAACACCTACCTGGCTCCGCGCCGGGCAATCCGTGGTGGGGGGGAGGCGCTCCATCCCTCCCCTTGGAATCCTTGATGAGGGGAGGCAATTCGGTCCTCCCCCTCGGAATCCTGCCTGGCCGGCTCCACTCCGCGGCCAAGCCGTGGAGCCGCTGGCCGGCTCCGGCTGCCCACAGCTGGACATCTGGCTGCTGGGCAGCCCTGCAGGGACGCAAATGGTGGCTGTCATAGCCGCCTCCATTTGCGTCCCTGTATTTAGCTGGGATAGGCTACGTAAATATTTACGTAGCCTATCACGGAAGGGGGGAAAAAACCCAGCATACGCAAATGGTGGTACCTGCTGCCATTTGCGTATGCTGGCTTTTTTCACCCCTGCCGTGATAGGCTACATAAATACTTACATAGCCTATCATGGTCTCTGCAGGGATGCAAATGGCATCCCTGCGTTAGCCGTGATAGGCTACGTAAATATTTACGTAGCCTATCATGACTATGAAGAGGAGGAAGCGAATGGCAGCCGCAGGACGGCCGCCATTTGCAAAGCAGCACAGACAGGAGCAGGTAAGTGCTCCATTTTGCACACCTTTTGTGGGTTGGGGGTGGCGGGGACTTCGTCCCGTGCGCCTTTCGTGGGTTGGGTGGGCGTGGGCTTTGTTCTGTGACGGAGTTTGGGGGGCTGAATGCACTGGCCTTCGGCCTCACCGAGATCTGTCGCGGAATTCTCTGACATCCCTACTTCCAGGTTTGCACATAACAACACACCATGATACAACAACCCATAGTATGGGCTGCTGTTATGTGGGGACCAGGTCATTGAGTCAGACTCAGTTCCTGTTAAGTTTGGAGGAGAACAGATCAAGCAATGGCAAAAGAATGAGAGCTGCCTCACAGGGAACATGGAAGTAGGCCTGACAAACTGATCTAGCTTGGCCACTTATGCACTGCCAAAGAAGATGAAACACATCACCAAACAAGATGACAAAAGAGGACACATATTTGCATAATGCTTGCTTGTGCTAATTTATTTGTATAGATGCAAATTTAGAAACAATTTCTATAACTTAAATTGAAATACAACTCACCATAGTTAGGAAGACTCTGAGCTAGGGAGGGGACAATCCCCGAGACTCCAGCTTGTCATGCTTGCCCGAGTTCCACATTGAAACTTGGTCTGCCTCATTCCCATTCCCGGTTGTAAACTTCCCCCCTTCGAATGGGATAAGTATGCATTTGGCTGCACATTTTAATTTTTTTTTTACCCAAATGTGTACTTCCCCCCCATTGACTAAAGGGTGAAAATGCACTTCTTTTTCTTAAGTATGCATTTTGCAATTGGCATTGCAAGCTCAGGAACGTGTGAACTTTGCCTGCAAAATATGCTCATTTTTTTTGAATCCGGGTGTGTGAACAGGACAAGTTCATCTTAAATTAATGGAAACGAAAGTCTCATGCATCCCCACTCTGAGCAGGTGATCTGTTAAGCCTGCTGTCCTGAACCTGATCCCTTATATTTGTTTGTTTGTTTTCTTAATTGCCCATCTGGCCAGTCACCCGGCCACTCTGGGCGATGTACAATAATACAAACAGTTTAAAAACAGTAAAATTACACAGTAAAACATCATATTCTAAAAATACCCTAACACACCTAGGGATGTACGAAACCCCACTTACCTGGCTTTGCCGGGTTCCGCAGGTGGGGGGAGGCGATCCGTTCCTCCTCCCAGAATCCTCAATGGGGGGGGAGGCGATCCGTTCCTCCCCCCTGGAATCCTGCCTGGCCGACTCCACTCCGCAGCCAGGCCGCAGAGCTGCTGCGGGGCCTCCAGCCGCTGCCGGGCTGGTGTGGACACAAATGGCATCTTGAGTAGGGGACACTATTTGCATCCCTATGGTAGCCCGTGATAGGCTACGTAAATATTTACGTAGCCTATCACGGCAAAAACAGGAACGCAAATGGTGTAGGGGATGCCATTTGCGTCCCTGCTTTAGCCGTGATAGGCTACATAAATATATATGTAGCCTCTCATGGGGCCAGCGTAGGGACGCAAATGGCAGCCGCAGCAGCCTGGCAGCAGCCAGAGCCACCACCGCCAGAGCCAAAGCCACCGCCGGAGCCACAGCCGCAGCCAGGTAGGCTCTGTTTCACGGGGCTTTCACGGGGTGGAGGGGCAGGGGGCTCCATTCTGCCACAGATTTCAGGGGGCCAAATGCGCTGGCATTCAGCCTCACCAAGATCCATGGCGGAATTCTCCGCCATGCCTAAACCCACCCCAAATGCCTGCCTGAACAACCAAGTGTTCAATGTGTGGTGGAAGCTCATTAAAGAGGGGGTATGGCGGAGTTCCCTAGGGAGGGAGTTCCACAGAATGGGGAGCACCACAGAGAAGGCCCTCTCCCTCATCCTTCCAGCCTAGCTATCCTGGTTGATGGGACGGAGCGAAGGCCATCTGAGGCTGAACTTCTTGAACAGCCTGTCTGGTGTTGCTGGAGGCTCTCTGTGAGATAGGCTGGGCCAGAGCCATATAGGGTTTTAAAGGTCAAAACCAACACCTTGAATTTGGCCCGAAAAACAACTGGTAGCCAGTGCAACTCCTTCAGCACTGTAGTGATGTGATCACACTGGTGGCTGCCTTTAATCAGGCGAGCCTCTGCATTCTGCACCAGCTGCAGCTTCTGAACTGTCTTCAAGGGTAACCCCACATAAAACGCATTACAGTAGTCTAGACAAGAGGAGACCAGGGCATGCACTACCGACAGACGCATATGATAACTCCGATGGACAACTTCAAGGCCACTGTTGCTCTCCCTTATTTTTATTTTTAAATCTTTAAACAAGACTTGGACTGGGCACCCCTTCAAATAGAGGACAGTCCTTTGTAAAGGACACATGGCTATCTTAGTCCTAATCCAGAAGCTTTTACAAAGATCAGGGAGAGCCACAGAACCCTCTCTGGCCTTTTGTTAGGAATCTTCCCTGCTGACATAGGTAGTTTCCTGGTTTCCACCTATGGCCAGGGGTAGGTAATAGCATTCAGAATAAATCCATCAGGGAGGGGATGTAGCCCAGTAGCAGAGCACGTGCTTTGCATGCAGAAAGTCCCAGATTAGACCCCCAACATCTCTGCATAGGGCTAGGAAAGAATCCTGCCTGATACCCTGGGAAGTCACTGCCAGTTAGTGTTGACAGTACTGGGCTTGATAGGCCTCTGGTTTGATTTGTCATAAAGGCGTTTCCTACATCCCTATCTTCCTATGTTCCTAGTCTAGACTGGGAACTCACTATGGGCTTGAATTCTGGAACAACTGCTCAAGAGACAGATCTGCACAATTTACTCAACCAGTGTTTAAGTCTGGAAAGTGCTTGTCACAACAAGATATGGGCAGCAGTCTTAGTGCAGTTTTCTCTCATTTTCAAGTTTAAATCAATCAGATCTGGAAGAGAGATCTAACTTTACAGCAGTGAGGTTTAAAATATTTCAGAACACACACACACACACACACACACACACACACACCTAGTTTCCAGGCCAGTATATCTTGGATTACACATCGGAGATGCAGAGTCAGAGATGGGTATAACAGTCTTGACCCATATAAGCTCTTGCCTAAGAAATGGCCAGGTACTATCAAAGGCAGAATGCAAGACTAGCTGGCATGTTGCTTTGATCCTGCAAGTTAAATCGTATGTTCTTTCGCCTTTTGAATTCTAACACAGAAAAAGCCCAATAAGCATATCAAAATTTGCCAGCTTTTTAGGACTGCTTGAAACTAACACAAAGGTTTATTACTTGTTCCAGCTCTTGCACTTCAACAAAACAGTTTTATTCCTGTTAAGGAACCTACGCTTGCCTTCTCTCTCTCCCTACCCTGCCACCATGATGCCTTGCCCCCAGAGTCAAGCATTTCTGTAACACACAGCTACATTAACAAAGCAATTACACTCCACATCGCTGCTCAAGGGATGGCCGTTGCTCGCTTCTAAAGTTGCTGTAAAATCAATAATATATCATTGGGTATAATTACACCAGAGTTAGCAGAGATATACAGCTTACATAACTGCAATGCCTACATGCAGTTTTGCAACAGGTCTCTTGCCCTGAATGTCTTTGTAGGTCATATTATATGAGTGCAGAATACGTGTGACATCATAATGGATCCTGCCCCTAGGATTGGAAGCATTAAAAAACAAAACTAAAAAAAGAAGAAGACATAAGTGGCCTAAAATGTGTGCCTACCAGTGACAGTAGCTGGTAGGCACACATTAGGGGCCACTGTTTTATTTAGGGGACAAGTTCCATTATCTGTAATACCAGTCAGGCAGAAAGATCAAAGTCATTATCAGCTCAGCCCCCTTTTTCCCCTAAAGCAGCCACAATGGTAGTAACCCATCCTATCAGCATCTCTTCTTATGCAGAGACTGACCCTGATCTCTGCACTCTAATTCCAGCAGCACTGCCAACAACTGGGAATTCCATTCCTTCAGGTTCTCTCTCACAAACATCGCCCTGGACGCAACAAAACAGGAATTATCATGGAGGAGAAGGCTATCAATGGCTACTGGTCCTGATGGCTATATGCTACCTCCAGTATCAGAGGCAGTATGCCTTTGAACACCAGTTGTTGTGGAACATGGGTCGGAAAGTGCTGCTGCACTCCTGTCCGGCTTGTGGGTTTCCCACGGGCAGTTGGCTGGTCACTGTGTGAACAGAATGCTGGAGCTGATCCAGCAGGGCTCTTCTTATGAATATCATGCCAATGCAGAACCATCACACTGCTAGGAATGGAACAAGGGCAGCTTATACTGTGTTGGTGGGTGCTGACTCATAGGCTGGCCATGTGTCCTCTATATGAAGGGCTGCCAGAGGACAGTCCTCTGTCTGAAGGTGCCCTCTATTCGGCAACATGCTATCACTGTTCAAAATATACCTTAGCAGCTACAGTGTGTAAGATGATGGGCTATGCACTGTATAGTGTCATAGGCTGCAATTCTATGTATGCTTACCTGGGAGTAACTCCCATTGAAGTAAATGGAACGTACTTCTGAGTAGACATGTAGATCATTTATAGTGTTCATACACATGTATTTATATGCATGTACAAGTACTTCTTCTACTATCTAACCCCCAATTCCTTCCCAGCTCTGCTTAGATGTTAGTAAGGATGGAAAAATCAGTGTATTGCCACTTGATGACACTTTTGCGTGGGGTCATCCATGAATCTATTCCATCCTCTTTTTAAAAATAATCTGCATTTTTTTAAAAAAAATAACTGCATTAAAACTTGCATTTAGATGTGTGTTTAAATATGCATTTCTAAACATCTTTTCTCTCAAAATACACATTTTAAAAGTCATTTTAAGATTTTCTTTGAGCCAAGTCATGTATCAGAACATTATGGAATGTGAATGCCAGTGCATAAGTAATTTCTGATCCACACATTAGTCCTCGAATTGCGCATCAGGTCAGTTTGTACATGAATTCACAAATATCAAATTCTTCAAGCATCTCTAAATTCTATGAAGACTAGAACTCATTGATAATTCTACACCAATTACTTACTATAATTTATATGGAGTTTCTTATGGGCATTCTAAAATGGTTTAACACATGCCATTAAATGGATTCAGGCATTTTATTACAAAGTCCTTTCATCATTTTTGAAGTTGGGGGTGAGGGGAAACACTACTTTAATCAGAGTATTTCCCCCCATCCCAGGGACATCAGCACAAAACCCTGGAATGGACTTTGCTTCCATCAAAATAATGCTCTAGATAACTAGAATCAATCTTCATGTTAATTTTTAAGATATGGTGGTAGATCACCTTCCTTCATGGTACATTTTACAATGTTAGAAAACATATATTACATATTATGACTATTTGGATAATGATCTCCTCATCATTATTCACACAGATAAAAGTATAATGTGGGGTGGTACCATTGTTCAGTTTCATTTGCTGATTGTGGGAGTCTGCATTTGGATGAATCAAATATGCAGAAGAGAACAGTTAAAAGATAATTGGCCTGACTTCAGTTTCTCATTTATGCAGACTTATAGGCATCTGTCTTTGGGTCTTCTTTACTGGAAGGGAAACCTCTGCTACATTTTCACAACAAAATGTTGCAGTGTGGAATGCACCTGCTCATTGATATGCTTAGTCATGCCCTCCTCCATAATAATCCATTCCATCTCCCTCCTACTGTTCCCTGTCCCTTAAAGTCAGTCAGCATTAGGGATGTACAGATTGTGTAAAATACATCCCATCTGTGTTTCACGAATTGTCAGGTGCCTTGTTTCACAGTCTAACCATTGAAAGAATCAGATTATTTTTTTGTTCCCGAATTTGCACAAATTTGTTTATGTGAAAATGCGCAAAATCCCCCAAAACGCGTAGAATACCCCCAAATATGCATTTTCACACTTTAGCCTATGGAGAAATGTGCATTTGGGCCACTTAAAATGTGTATTTTTTATAACCATTTTTATAACCATTGAAAGAATCAGATTATTTTTTTGTTCCCGAATTTGCACAAATTTGTTTATGTGAAAATGCGCAAAATCCCCCAAAACGCGTAGAATACCCCCAAATATGCATTTTCACACTTTAGCCTATGGAGAAATGTGCATTTGGGCCACTTAAAATGTGTATTTTTTATAACGGAATTTGCGCAAAATCAAGAAAGTTAGAAAAATGGTCCACAAGTCAGCAGAACCTGCCCAACAGGGGAAAAGCTGGTTCGCTGCGGAATCTGCCAGTTGGATTCATCAAAATCTGAACTCTGAACAAAATCTGAGAGTTGGGTTAGTGGATTATCAGCCATGGTTTTAAGAGTCCATCACATTTTTATTTTTTTAGGTTAACACCTCAGTTTTGTGTGTATGTGCACCTAAAAACATAACATAAGAATTTGTCAAACATGTTTTAAAACACACATAGCATTCAGCTTCAGTCAGAGAGCACAGATTGGCTGCAGCTCCGTGCTGGAGTGTATACTCGGTGGTAAACAAAGTTGGTTTGTTTGTTTTTTAAACAAAGCTTTCCTCTAGCTTCTTGTGCGTAATGGCACCAAATGTGTAAATTGTGCAATGCAGAAATGTTTGTATAGTATATTGATCACATTACTAATAATCTTTTCTAATAACCTCTGATATTGTTTCTAATAAACAATATCTGAAATATAAAAAATTGTTATATTGTGGTTTTAATGTTCTATATATTTTAAATTGTTTTATTGTGTGTTGTTTGGTTTTAATTTTTGTGAACCGCCCAGAGAGCTTCAGCTATTGGGTGGTATAGAAATGAAATAAATAAATAAATAAATAAACTCAATTGGTTCCGTTGCAGATTTTCTTGACATCCCTAGTCAGCATCCTGTGGACGCTGTGCATGCTCAGTTGTCAATCATTGGATGGCCATTGGGTGCTGAGAAGTTAAAGAAATCCATAATAGACTCAAAAGAGTTCAGATTTCTATGACTCTGACCTGTTGATTGCATAGTGGACTGGCTTTTTCTGATTCATGCAGATGGTGGGCCAGGCAATAGAGTGGTTGGAGCCAGCCAATTTTTGTCCCCACTCCCATGTAATTGTAATTGCATTGGGGATCTGAACATCTGGATAGGGTTACTGTCAATCAATAAATCTGAGCAATGGAAAATTGATATAATTGGATTAAGATAGAAATGCATAATTTAAAATGGTGATGAGTTGCTTGATCAAAATGGGTCAATTGGACAATCCTGGGTTTTTACTTAAGTTCTCTGAGAGCTTCACTTTCATACATTAGGAAGATAAATTATCACAATTAAAGAGAATTACACAAATGAAGGTGCATTACATGACAGGAAGCAAAGGCTAATTAAACTATTATGAAGTGGAGCTGATGTTCTCAAGGAATATAAATACGTTACTCAGAGTTCTCATATTTTCCCACAGTCTCTGCATATTTTTTCACCATGACACAGCCAAGCTGCCGCAGTATAGAACTACCCAAGGATTTATTTGGTACATCTATTGAACTGAACCAACCCGAGCCACACCTCCTAGGCTAATGTCCAAATTGGAACACAGTTATCCTTCAGATATCACACTTCTCCAAATTTGTGGTGCAGTTCTCAGCTCAAAAAAAGTACCAAAATGTGTTTAAAACATATATTTTAGGGTAAAATACATTTAGAAATGCATCCTTTGAGGGAAAAAAAATCTTAAGAGATATGTATTCTGTCAGAAAATGTGTTCAAAGATATGTATTTCAGTATGTATTTAAAAATGAATTTCTGGGTGAATTTTTTAATTGCAGCTTAATGCAGAAACAGGACAGAACAGACTTATCAGTGAAGATATGCGAAACTGACATGGACAAGAAATAGCATGATCTGTCCATACCTATCTCAGTACAGGTAGCACCACAGTAGTAGATGGCACTGGTGCAGTCACACAGCTGCCATGCCGTATCGCTGGCTGAAGGGGACTGACTGCGGAAGCAAATGGCTACATTTACCCTCAACTAAGGCCTTTATGGCCACAAATTACAGCCATTTGTGTCCCTGCTTTTCATTCACGTGATAGACTATGCAAATATTTGCGTAGCCTATCATGTAAAAGCATGAAATCACATGAATGAAAAGCAGGGACGCAAGAATGAAAAGCAGGGATGCAAGAATGAAAAATCATGTGAATGAAAAGCAGGGATGCAAATTTACAGCTGCATTTACCTTAAACTAAGGCCTTTATGGGCACAAATGGCATCCTAGATGCCCTTTTGCATCCGCAGTCAGTCAAGTCCCCTTCAGCCAACGATATGGCATGGTGGCCATATCACAGGTGCTTCGGAGCCGGCCGGCAAGGATTCTGGAACACCCCCCCCCCCCAGACTGGCAGGTCGGGGATTCATACATCCCTAGCAGTCAGGTGGTAGACTGGAAACTAATGGGTAAGCATGAATGGTCAGATAAGTACCATAACTATTTGTAAGAATGGAGGAATCCCATTTACTCATCCTGGTCTATAGCACATCTCACATAGATCTAGGAAAATCAGACTGTTGGTTCATCTTGCCCAGTATGGTCTAATCTGATTGGCAGCAATTCTCCAGAGTTCCAAAAGGGGCATTTCTGTCATGCCCTACCTAGAAGAAAATTAATCTGAGGAAAAAGAGGAAGGTGAGAACAAGCACAATAGGCCCCAGCCAGAGCTAGGCGAGGAACAGGAGGCCTTGGCTGATAACCCTCCCCTGGAACCATTATAGGAGCAATCTGGCCCCTCTTGAGCAGTTCCTGAACTCCCCCAAAGGCAGGAAGCAAACCCTGGGGTGATACATCCCTTTGAACAGTGTAGAATCAGACACAAGCAGTGCCTTAACCTTAGTGCTTCACCTTGAGATACCAGACTCCTAGACTCCTGGCTATCCATCTGAACCGCCCTCTCCGACACCCACTGACTGCCTTGACACTCAATAAAACTGCCTTTTGTGGATTGTCCTCTGGACCACTTTGACCTCGCCTCTGCCCGTTCCTCTGAAACCTACTTGGAATTCTTGTGCATGACCCTGGACTGAACTGCTTGCTTTCTCTCACTCTCTGTTGCTCCTGGGACTATCTGCACCTTGCCCAAACACTTGCCAGTGTTGAAGCAGGACCGTTCCCCATTTCTGCTACCTGAGAATCTGGAGATGCTGGGGACTGAATATAGGACCTTCTGATTGCAAAGCATGTGCTCTAACACCAAGCTACAGCTTCTTTCTTTCTTTCTTTCTTTCTTTCTTTCTTTCACAAAGGACCACACAAGCACCTGACTTTTGATGCTCTTACTATCCAGCATGTTGGAAGATGAGAAAACAACAGTTGAAAGTACGAAATCCGTGGGGGGGGGGGGTGTTGAAGCAACAACAACAAACCACTGTATCCCAACTTTTTGCCTTCCCTTAACCTGTAAGGGGTGTGTGTGTGTGCGTGTATACATATACATATGGTCACTTGGCCTCTAATGTTGGCTCATGCCTTTTGGTATTGTAAAGGAAGAAAGGGGAAAAAAATTATACATTATGTCACTGAAGAAATTCATATGCTATTTAGTGTCAGGAAAATAATTCCTGTGGATTCTTAGCACACAGCCTTAATCCAGCTGTCACTAATGCATAGTGACACAATAGACTTGCAATAGCTTTGAGGGAGCTGCTGTGTTGTATCAGTTCTATAATCCGCAAACTAAGGAGGATTTACATGATAGGCCATATACACTCCCCCCCCCCATGGGTCTTACTGCCTTTCTTTACCAAATAAATGCAAGAATACATGTCTCACATAGCAGAGATCTCATGTACAAGATGATGGCCTACCTGATTCCTGCTTCTGTGCATGCTGAAGAGTCTAACTACCTGCTAGGAATCCTAGGATCATGGGATATGTAATTTTCTCTGGGAAGGGAAGGAGCTTGTGAAGACCATCTCAGTTTTTTTGGGGGGTTGTAGTTTTTTTAAAGTATCCCTCGAGGTTTTTTGAGCATCAAACAAGGATTCTTTCTGAGCATCTAACAGAACAGCAGCTGGTTTTCATAATCACTATGGGAAAGCATAGATGGATGGAGTAGAGCAAATATTAGGAAGTGCTAGGGAGTCTAGGGTATAAAGGAAAAAAAAATCAGGCAAAAAGGAATTTATACAGAGCCAGGAATCAGAGCTTGCCCTACCATTAAGCAGAGTGAGACAGTTATTTCAAGTGGCAGATCCTGGGTGGTGTGGAAGAAGCAGTGGTGGAGTCCCCTGGCTATTCCCCTCTGACTGTTGGAGGTCAGAGCTATGTGTTCCAGGCAGCCTCTTCTGCACCTCATAAGCTAGCCTGCTGCCCTAAGCTGTAGCGGAGGATGCTGTCTCATCACCCATGTTGAAATAAGAATCATTTGCCAATCTATAGGTGGAGTAGGGGAGGCACCATATTGAAGGTGCTCCAAGCTGCTGTACTGATAGCTCACCACAGGGGAATGGTGCATGCCCAACCTGTCATGGACCAGGACAGTCCCCAAGTCTTTGTCCTCAGAGAAGGCTCCAGAGTTAAAAGTTGAGGAAGAGGATTCAGTCACTGAAAGGCAGCATGAGGGTTCCACCTCCCTAGGACCAAGTTTTGCAGACAGATCCTTTGGGTCAACATCCCCATATATTTGGACTGTGAGGACTCTGGTCATGAGGCCACTCATATGCCACAGCCACTTCCATGTCTTCACAGCACGAGGCTGCTAAAATAGGCCAATCTCCATTTTAAGAGACAAAGGCTCAATCAGTATAGAGACAGAGTCAACTAGTTTAAAGCCAACCAAACTCTTATTTAAGGCTAGGTCTTGATCTGCTTCTTCTTGGAGCAACATACAGACAATCCTGTCTGGCCTCCAGCCCTGCATGGAGCTTTCCATGATGCTAATTTCTTCTTGTCTTGCTTCCATGAGAAACCCGACCTAACCTGACCCCTGCTAAAGCTCTGACCCATTCCGGAACCCTACAACACAGGCTGCCATACAGAACATCAACAGAAGCCATGGCCTGAAATGGAATAGGACCAAAGGTTTCCAGTTCTAGCTCCAACAGTTCCTGACGTACCTAAAGTGACAGATGCCACTTGCCTCATACCATTCCCAAGTTTTCTGGGTTAAGAAACATTAGTCTGGCTTTGAACTATTCCAGCATTTGAAATATATCCAAATATACCATCTTCCTTTCAGAGAATACTTCTGCCCCCCCCCCGACATTTCTAAAATTCAAAGATACAAAGGCCTTTGATAACCAGAATCTCATCATGTATAATAAAAAGTCCCATTTCACTCATTACAATCACTATAATTAAGCACTGTTAACAGCATTCAGCTACGGATTTGTGTGTAAGTTTTGTGTCATTAACAAACCAAAAACTGCTATGGTTCCAAAAGTGAAGGGGGGGTACTAAAGATGTATCAAATTGGATTTTTGAGGAAGAACTCAGAGACGGGTAAAATGCACCCCTGGCTGTTGATTGAGCTACTGAATGAGAAGCTGATTGTGATCAAGACAGCAAAATAAATAGTACAAAGAACATTTGAGAGTTCATCAACAATACATTTGTTCTCTTCTAGTTTACATTTAAGCTCTCCCCAACCAAAATTAAAATAATGTCTACAGCTAAGTCTGCTTGTTTCACAGAGGCAACCTCATCAAAATGTTTTCATCAAGGCAATTGCTGTCTGAAGTCCATATCCCTGAATATCCTCTTATAGGGGTCCTTTAATAAATATGAAAAGATGGGTTACTTCCAATATCTCACTGGCAGAAGGGAGTTCCTGGAAGCTAATTTTCCTTTCTCCATCAACCACATGGGGTCAGGTGTCCCTCTTGAATAGAGCTGGCTGTGGCATGGTGTCTCTGAAAATCAGGTGGAGGCACCTTCCATGGGCATAGTTCCTGCTTACTGCCCATGGAAGCTGCCTCTGGCCAAATTTCAGGGATCCCACCTTCTCCTTGAGCTCTTTGCATCACAGCCAACCTCACACAGTGCCCCCCCCCCAGCTCTATGCATAGCATTTGGTGTGGGGAGTCTAGGCAATGAAGGGGTTGGGGAACTTAGCTTCCAAGAACTGCCTTCTGCTGGCAGCAAGTTGGAGATCACCCAACAGATCACATTCAGTCTTACAGGTGTAATCAAGACTCTGTCCCTTCTTTTCAGAAAATTGGGGAGTATTATGTTCCCTTTGGCCTTTCCCATGGTAGTTACTTCACTGAAGCTCATGACTGGGCTGTTCAGTGTTCATGCGAGTGATGCCTACCGAATCCAACTTCCCTTGCTGGAAACCAGCTCATGGTCACCAAGTCTCTTCACTACAGCTACAGAAGTGACAGCCAGTGTTTTGTCAGACTAGAGGGACCCAGATTCAACTCCCATTCAGCCATGAAGCTTACTGGGTGACCTTGGGCCAGTCCCCATCTCTCAGAATAACCTACCTCACAGGATGTGTTTTGTTTTGTTCTTTCCTTATGTGAAGATACAACTGAGTGCAGGGGACATGTGCACTGCCTTGTACTTCTAGGAGGAAAGACAGGATATAAAAGTAATAAATACTCCTACTGCTACCATTTCAAGGTTCTTCTCTAGTCCTCCTACCTTGTCATGGCCCCAGCTGCTGCAACCCCTGCACAACACTGTCCCATCTATTCGAACCTACTGCTTCATGTATTCTTCTTCAGAAGAAAGGGCAAAAGGTCCCGGTCTAGTTTTCTCTACACTGATTCTCTTGGGAATGCATCACAATTGTGATCGATCCCCCAGACAGTATTATTTGGGTACACAGTAATTAGAGGGGCTGTAATTCCAGCTCCCAGGAACCTTGTAGGAGCTGCATTTCCTTTCCTGTGAATATAGGGATGTGTGAACCTACCCCTGTCCAGATTCTCCAGGTGCCCACCCACCCCTACTCCCACTTGCCAGACCCTGGACCATGCTTGAGCCCTTCCCACGCTTGGTGAGCAACCCATCCTCACCCTGGTGGCCTTGTTGAGCTCTGTGGTCACCATTTCTTGAAAAATAAAATGGTGATCACAAAAATGTGCATATTTGCACATTCATGAACATGAGCATTTTCACACACATGCAAATATGTGCATTTGCAAATATGTGCATTTTTGCAATTGCTTTTTATTTTTCAAAAAACGGCAACCATGGAGCTCAATGAGGCCACTGGGGTGGGTACAGGCTGCTTGCTGAGCATGGGCAGGGGGCAAGCAGAGGCAGGGGCTCGGCAAGTGGGGCGCAGGGGTGCATGCGGGGGGGGTGTCCAATGGATTCCCGGACGGAATCAGGCACCCTTGCCATCCCTATGTAAAGGATCTTCTAAAGATATTGCTAATGTATAGCAGCCTCCTGCTATACATTGCATATCACACTTCCAGATATATACACAAACAAATATAGATCAATAGGGGGTTGCTGGCTGAAGGTCTGTATCCTACTTCCTGGGGTAACCATGGACAGCAAAGGGGGATCAAAGAGGAATATGTGGTGTGTGTCCCTCAGTCCAGTAACCACGCATACTTCATAAGGGAGGCCATTCCCATGGTGCCCTATGAAAATTCAGTGCTGTCTGCAGGCAAAGTCTTAGGGCAATATTGAAACTGTAGCTTGTGCAACACAGCACAAGTTGCCAAGCTCCCATTTGCAGAAACACATACATAAATAAATAATTGTCATCTTTATCAAGCATCACTTGCTCAATTTTCAAAGCATGGGGGAGGGGGGGGACTTTCATTTAGGAAGGCTGCAGCGGGAGAGGGAGAAAAAAAAGAGACTGTTCAAACGACATATCAGGTTGGCTAGAATATCATGTTTTGTGACAGAGGTAGATAAGAAGTGTATATTTATATGTGTGTGTTTTATATATAAAATCAATGAAACAGAAAAGATTTCTAAACAAAAGTGCAAAAATGGAGAGGGGGGCTAGAATAATTTATCGATGGCTTGAATAAAGTACCTGATATGTTTTCTGTGGTAGATAGTGAATCCACAAAACACAGAAGAAGCTATACAAGCAAATACAGTATCTGTCCTGTTTGGTATATGATAATTGCAGTCTCATTCTGAAACACTCTGTAATGTGCCCTCTGGTGGTCCTCCTCCTATGTCAGCACCGCCCAGCCCCTCAATGAATGTTAGGGATGTACGAAAGTCCCTTACCTTGCCCGAAATTTGATTCGCGGTGGGGGGGAGGTGCTCCGTCCCTCCCCCCGAAATTCTGGCTGGGGGGGAGGCGCGCCGTTCCTCCCCCCCCGAAATTCTTGCCGGGGGGGAGGCGCCCCATCCCTCCCGCCGCGAATCCTGGCTGGCCGGGAACGCAAATGGCGGCGGCCATAGCCGCCGTCGTTTCCGTCCCTGCAATCAGCCATGATTGCAGGGACATAAACATTTACGTAGACTACATGTGCTAGACTACATAAACTACATAAACATTTACATGTAGACTACATGTGCTAGACTACATAAACATTTATGTAGACTACATGTGCCAAAATAAGGAACACAAATGGCTGCGCCCATGGGCGCCGCCATTTGCATACGTGCGGGGGTTTTTTTTGTTTTTTGTTTTACTCAGCCGTGATAGGCTATGTAAACTTTTACGTAGCCTATCACGGTATTTTTTTAAAATCTAGCCGTGATAGGCTATGTAAATCTTTATGTAGCCTATCAGGTTTTTTTTTTTTTTTTTTACTGGAAATGGCGGCGGCGGTGGCAGCTGGTCGGAAGACCGGCCGCCGCAGCTGCCGCAGCCGCCGCCGCCGCCGCCGCAGCCAGGGATATTCAGACAAGGTAAGTCCCGTCCTGGGGGAGGGCGGGGGGGGCAGACCATTTTGCCACTGCTTTCGGGGGGCCGAATGCACTGGCATTCAGCCTCCCCGAGATTCGTGGTGAAATTCTCTAACATACCTAGATGAGCCCTGCAGGTACAGGAAGCAGTACTCTGATCAGTGCCAGCAAGATAGGATACATTATTTTAGTTTCCTACAATAACTTGGAGTTACACTATGTCAGGAGCATTGTGGGGAACAAAAATGGTGGCTCTTCTAAAACCGGCTGCCTGGCACTGATTAGAACACTGGGTGTTTTTTGTTTGTTTGTTTTAAAGGGGAGGGAGGTTCAGGTAAATCATCAGTGGCTGGCCTTGCGTCCTTCCTAGCTCAGCTCAAGATTTCGGAGGAGCCAATCTGAAGCAGTTACACTTACTAGAAGGGTGAAATAATGTCAAGTCCAGCTATGCAGGATGGCCAGATAAGGGCATTTCAGGACCCTGGACAGATCTATTCTGGATGGAACTCACTCAGGAAGAGCAGTTCTCTCAGCAACATGCAGAGGCCTTGTGAAGGCTGGCAGGTCTGGATACACTATTGACTTTGCCCTTACAGACAGAACCTATCTCCTTAAAGGACCATTGTCTGATTATTCAGCTACTGGCTCCTACAGCATGGAGGTGGTGAGGACTGCCTCTGAGTCCAAGGGCTCTCATAAAGCCATGTTCTCCAGCCTGAACATCCTGGAGTAGCAGATGTTGGGTTACTGCTGGATGAAGCTTCCTCCCCCTCTCAGTCATCCTCTGAAGCAGAAAAGGGATCAAGGCTGGAGAACATGTCACCTGGAGTGATAGCCGTGGGTGCCATGTGCAGACTCCATGCCTGCTCCCAATGTTACTCAAGGATGTGCAGGATGAAAGCATAACTCAGTGTCACCCATTTTGCTAAGTTAATGTCAGGCAGGTCCACAAATGTCTGTATTATTTATGGCCTTGTTGTATGCTAGAAATCTTGCTTTTTTAATGTTTGAGATTTACCTGGAAGGGGTGGGGATACTTAATTAGGGAAAAGCACATATGTTGCATAGCTGTCTGTAGTAGTCATCATGTGTAGTAGTAAACAGATGAATTTGTGGCTAAGCCAAAATACCAACAATTGAAATTTTACACCAACATTTATTCCAACACTAATGTTGCTGAAACACTGAGAATCCATTTAAAATCACATACACTTATTTAGAGTGAGTCATTTGTCTATATTTTAATGAAATCCAACATGTGAGAATGGGAGTATTCCCCTATATTTTATCAAAGATATATATATATATATATATATATATATATATATATATATATAATCAAAGTCTCTGACTTTCTTCTGTCCTAATATGTAGTGACTGTTCCAAAAGAGTTGGTGCGAAGCAAGTGGGAAGTCAGCCCAAGACTGCCTAAGCTGGCTACGTGCTGGAGTGAGAACAAGACACTGGACAAGACTGAGGCTGTGAGTCAGAATTCAAGAGCAAGAGGTTCAAGAGTACAGGCAGCAATCCTGCACGGTAGATCACGAGATCAAGGTGTTTCAGCAGGGTGTCAAAGCCTGGCCTGGAGGATCAAGGCAGAAGCTCTGCCTTCCGAATCTGTGTTAAAGGGCTAGTATCCTTTGGTGCAGCTGAAGGGTCCTTCTAGGTCAACCCTCCCCCATCTCCAGATGTTTTGAACTTCAATTCCCATCAGCCCCACCCAGCGTGACCAATGATTGTGTAAGATGCTTAAGAGGCAACGCAACAGAGCTTATCTAAGGCAAAAGGCATATGAACCTGCCATCGTTTTTTTTTTTTTTTAACAACTTACAAATAAGATAGCATACAGAGGTACAGGTGGAATACCTAAGAAGAACCAAAGACTGGTACTGTAGGCTTGGCATAGTTTGAACCTAAGTGAATTTCAGGAAGTGATTGATCATTTTGACTTTGTAAAAGAGAGAGGTCAATGGGAAAAGTTTGTGTCTGATGCACCTTTATTAGACAGGTTGCCAGCCTCAGGGTACAGAGACAGAAAGTTTAAGGAGAAGTTGGGGACTTTTCAAGTTTCTTTGGAATAAACAAAGATGTCAGCGGTGATGTTAGTTGATAGCAGGCACTTAGAGTAAGGGGCTTAAGAGAAGCTAGACCACCTTATGATAACCAAACAGCAAGCTTAAAATAGTTGGTAACATAATAGTTACCAAGTATGGAAATACACATGAAAATTGCCAAGGTACAAAGGTATAAAACAGAGCCTTGTCCCAAATGCCTTCATTCATTTGGTCTTTTTTCCAACCCCATACAAAGGGTATTTGATGTAAGACAGATCTTTCACCAGCAAATATAGTAAGCTGATTCTATCCTTTCCCTATGTCTATATTAAGTATAAAAAGGTGTCTCCACATTTTCCTTTTTCCCTAATAAAATCACTCCATTCTATTTTAAACCATTGCCTATGTATGTGGAAGCAGTGCAACCCCAAGGCGGCCGCTTCACCTATCCCACATCAAATTTTAGTCATCAGGAAATGGGAACTTGCCATAATTTTAAACAGGTGGTTTGAGGAGAAATGACCAGGAATTCCCTACAATTGGGAATTGTGAGAGTCCTTTTCCAGGTGACTAGAAGTGCTTCAAAACAAAGCTCTGGTCTCCACCCACCCACCATCATGACTTCCCAAGGATTTATCTGAATCCACATAGAGTCCAGAGGCATTCCGAGGAACAAAGATGGGGAGAAGCTGGGGCCCCCCACTTCACTTTGAAGCCCTCCCTTCTGCTTGAGTGCAGGACACCTTGCAGGCACAGGGGCACAGTGACACCCACAGGCATTACATTGCCTATCCGTACACAGTAGGGAAACCACCATGGAGAGACATGTAGCTTCTCCTGTTTGCCATTCACATCCTTTTGCTCAGCTCTCTTCTCCTTCTGGACCACAGCACTGATGGTGAGGAGGGACTGCATCAGCTACTACATGTAGCTTAAGGCCAAAAGAAAGGGGGGGAAAGCAGGTGGTTGCAACAGTACAGTGGAGCAGTATTGGTAGCAAGGAGGAGGTGGACCTTCTAGAAAAGATGCCAGACAGCATCTTGACTAACCTTGCTCCCATTCTGACACAGATGCACAAAACCTGACTATCAAGGGGAACCGTGCCCCCCTGAATCATTTAAATGAATGGCCCTTGTGGGAATCATAACACTGGACTAGTTGGATCTATATTCTGATCCATCAAGGATGCTTTTCTTGAACTGGATGGAGGTACATACATATCATCATCTAAAATCATTAGTTGTTGTATGTGACCAGAAGTGGAGCAGGACCTTGTGTTTTTATTTTAATACATAGAGACTCTCCACACATCAGGAGCTCATCTTGCTATCATCATCATCATCATCATCATCATCATCTATACACCAAGCTTTCCACCAAAAACAAAACAAAACAAAACACCTCTAATGCAAATGACTAACATTAATAAAAATCAACCAATAAATAAAAAATAAAAAATAAAAACCAACCATTTACAAAATGCTTGAAAGGATCATAAAACAATTACATTAAAAGTGCAATTAAAATGTGCAACAGTAAAATAATAACAACAGCACCCAACCCAGCAGACCAGCTTACACGTGAAAGGCCTTGAATAACATAGGTCTCTCTCAGAGACAACTGCTGAACTCAGAGAGACAGGACAAAGGCCTGAATTATTTCTTCCTTGCTAAAGGGCTGAGTTGAGCTCATGGGTCATTCCATAATTCACAGGTAGACAAGCATCATCACTTGGAAGTGGTTGCATACTTTTTGGTTTCCTGGCCCATGTTCTTCAATGGACATCTGCTAGGAAGGCACAGTGCCTGTTTTGCAAGACAGACTGCCAGGTCAGAATAGGCATAGGTGCCAACTAAGTGGTAGCTTAAAATGAAAAGCTGCAAACTATAGGAAATAACACCTTTTCTGGGAAAAGAAAAGGAAAAAAAAAACCCACACCAAATACTTGGCAACCAGTGGTGCCAACTCAGGAACACCTGTTTCATTACAAAGGATCACATTTGCTTTTACTCATACATTATCCCCTTACAAAAGCCTCTTATGCCACATTTTGCCAAATCTGCTCCTGCAATTTCATTCACAAATGAACCTCTTCTCAAGCTTTTTCTTAAAAAACAAACAAACTAAACAAACTAAACTAAGCAAACAAACAAAAACATTTCCATTTATCACGCAATCAATCCAATTGAAGAATCGGAATCCAGGTGAGGATTAGAACTCAGCGGCTCCACTGCTCCCTTTGCTGATAAATCACTTCTTGCCACACAGCCACTCTTCTTCTTGAACCCTCCATGACATTTCTTTAGATTCATTTTCCCCTTGACCTCTCTCCATTCCTAAACTTCCCTACCTCCCCATCCTATACTTGTTCAAAACCTGCCGAATGCAAAAGGGAGTTAAAGTCAAATAATTAAGAGGAAGGACTAAGCATTCTAAACTTGCATTAATCCTAAGTAGTGATGCCACTGAATGTTGTCATTAGTTGGCTCATTGGTCAATGCTCAACTTTGTGGCAAACCTGGATTGATGTATTATGAATTTGCTATTAAGTTTGGGATTCATTGGGAGCTTTGAAGCATGTGCCATAAAGTAGTACACAGATCCCCCATCCTAAGTTTTCAGTCATCTTACCACCTACCCCCCAAAAAAACTTACTTGAAGCAGTCTCCTGAGCTGCTTCCCTCATTGCTACTGCCACCACAGCTCTGGCTTGGAGGAAGAGGAAGAGGAGGAAGACACTGTGGGTCCATCTTCATACCAGTGACCAGTGACAGTGAGGAAACATCACCTGTCATCATCACACAGGCAGGCCACATGAAAACAACCAATCAGAAAGGGGACACATAATGTGGTGATGCATGACATCATGCTGCATGCTACCCAGTTGTAAACTAGTAATGGCCACCAATTTGGATGGCTTTAAATGGGAGTTAGACAAATTCTTGGAGGAGAAGGCTATCAATGGCTACTATTTCTGATGGCTATGTGCTACTTCCAATATCAGAGGCAGTATGCCTATGTACACCAGTTGCTGGGAAACATGGACAGGAGGGTGCTGTTGCACTCATGCTGACTAGATAGACCCTTGGTCTGATCCATCATGGCTGTTCTTATGTTCTTATATTCTTAACTACAACTCTCTAGATGCAACTTGATATTATGCATGTGCAAAACCTGATATACACTGAATGAGATTTTACATTAAGAGAGAACTCTCATCTGAGCTCACATGGACACAATTTGCTACTTTCTGAGTAAATAACAAATATGCTCGGGGTAAGTTAGCCATCACTAATCCTAACTGGGGTTGTGAGTGGGGAGGGAAGCACTCCTATTAGATTTATGCCTATGGAGGTTTCCATAGGTTAAATAGGTTTTCCAAGGTGAACTACCCCTTGCACATGGAGCTCTTCTCTGCTTGTGAAGTGGGACTCCTACCATATAATAGCCTCTCCCAGTCAGCCCCCAAGGGGTTTGGGATTGCTCTGCCTGGCATTAATATATATTAAAGTTCGGAGAAGGATCATTTGTCATCTCCAGGCAATGGATCAGGTAGCAGCTGATGGAAAATACCCAATACTGGGGTAGATGGACAGATAGGTCTGTCCTGTTAGAAGGGAGCTTCTTGTGTTTCTGAAGTCAAATCCAATGAAGAATTAAAAGAGAGAGAGAGAGCGTGAAATTAATTTCACCTCTATTTGATTGTCCCTAGGTGGGAGCCCCATCCTGCTTTCCCAGTCTCTGTGCTCATCAGTAAATTGAGCATTCCTCTGCCCTGTGAAATGATGAGCAGGTGGGATCATTCTAACCTATGTAAAATCAAAAAGGTTTGATCAATCAAACCAAGCATTTGATTTACATTTCATTAAAGGTGAGGAAGAGGAGCTCACTGGATGACTTTGGGCCAGTCATAAGCTCTCAGGTTAACCTACCTCACAGGGTTGTTGTCACGATAAAATGGTGTGAGGATAAGGTGGCACATGCCATAGAACCAAGCATTTTGTTTACTTTTCCTTGAAGGTGAGGAGGAGGAGGGGAAGAAGATTACTGGATAAACTGGGCCAGTCATAGACTCCCAATCTAACCTACTTGGTGTCAAGATGATAAAACATTGTGAGGACAAACACCATATATCTGACATCCAATAAACAGAAAACCTATGCCATATACTGAGAACAAATTTTGGAGTCTGCAGAACTACCTTGATTGGGTATATGTTTGTTTGTTTGTTTGTTTACTTATTTCATTTCTATACCGCCCAATAGCCGAAGCTAATGGTCTCCATTTAATGCCCTCCTCATGTGTTTATGTCTATGTAAAGTGTTGCACGTCTTTTGGAGGGCCTTGGTGGATCACATATGTTCTGTCCTAATTCTGGAAAAGAGGATGCCGGTGGCTATGCAGGCTGGCAATGATGGGAGCTGCCATCCAACGCATCTGGAGGGCACCAGGTGGAGGAAGGCTGCTCTAAACAAAGAGAAATGGGCAGCCCTTAAGTTGCTTGTCATCCATTTTCTACAACCCTGCAGTCACCTCTGCATATCATATTCTCCATCCTGTCCACATGGTTCATCTGCTTTAGGAGAATGAGAATTTCACTTGCACTTTCTGCCTCCTTAGGGAGGATGCAGCGTTAAGGTTTGTGTGCCCTAGCTCACAATTTCTCTGCTTTGGGGTGCTTGGTTGAAAGCTGTATAGCCTTAACCTTTTTTTTGTAAGTTGTAGACTTTTAATTTATTGAATTTTATCATGGGTTCAACAATACTCCTCTCTCTGTTGATAGGCCACTGTGGACCCAGGGTAGCGTTCAACTCTGGCTCACCTCTGGCCCTAGCTAAGCATTTTCCAGATGTGTTTAAATAGATAAACCACATGAGATAAACCACATGAGATAAACCACATTTATCTCCTGTGGTTGTTTGGCTCTTCCTTGGGCTCTAGGTTTTAAGGTCTGACCAATCTTTTGCACCAAACAGGCAACCTAAAGAAGTTTCCTGAACATGCAGGAGAACCATCAAATTCCTTTTATTTCTTCCGCCATTTTGATTTGGCATTTCTTTTGCTCCTCCTAACACTTTTGGTCCTCCCACATAGGCGCAACACATCCAGGAAAAGTCATAGTACCATTAGAGCCCTGAACAATTTTTTTTTCCTAATTGCATTTTGATGTTTGCATTTTTAATTTTTTAAAACCAAGCTCTATGCCATCTCTAGAAAGCCAACATCAAAGATATTATTTAAAATGCAAGCTTTCTCCTTGTCTAAAGTACAACAGTAAATAAATAAAACACATCAAATCTGAAATCCAAGGGAATGCTTAATTTTATTATGCCAAATGCAAATGCTTTGCATAAATATTCCAGAAGTCAGACAGCTACATTTAATGCAAGCAGACCACAATATAATTAATGTTTAATACTGAAGAAAATAAATAATTAGTTTTATAACTATAAGGATGCTCAATGAAATCCATTTTCACCATGAAAAAGTATTTTCCCCATGCACATGGCATATTCAGGGTAGAACAAATGTTACAAGTGCCATGGGACTGTTTCTGAAAACTGCATCCCCAGGACATGTTTCCCTCTGTGTTTGTGCACTTTATATGTGTCTAGCGCGGGGCCAAAATAGGAGTATATAGGTTACACATGTTTCCTATAGACACATGAAACATGCCCCTCTTCTTTTCAACATTTTTCTCATACCTTTAAGAAATTACAGAAGTCTTCACCATTACCAGGTAGGGATGTTGAGAGGGAATAGGGAACATGTCCCTATTTCTGAGCCAACCAGCTTGAAATTCTCCCATTGATTCTCCCATAACCCTGATCTGGTTATGTGTACGTTATTTTGGCAGAATGCATATAGGGATGTGTGTTCAGGCAGGATGAGCATCCACATCTCACTGAAGAATTATGCAGCATATCAGCATCCACATCTGGATTTTCACCCAAATGTGGTGTCAACACAATGCATTTGATGGGATGTGCATTCAGATGCTCACCTGGATGTACATCCACATGGTGTACCAATCCAGTCACCTGAACAGGACTGGACGGACAATGAATGAAGCAATCATTACTAGTGTTGTCACTTGTGGCCCTCCCTATGTTTTCATGTACAAGTCCCATCAGCCAGTATAGCTAATGGTGTGGGATTATGGGAGCTGTAGGTCAAAACACCTGGAGGGCCACATGTTGCCACCTCTGCCCTACATTCATACGGCACTAGTTTCTCATAGTCAACAAATACAAGACAGCATCCACACAGAACAGTTAATCTCCAGCTATTTCTAAGCAGCTCCCAAACAGAGCAACCAATTGCATCAAATCATGTCTTGCAGTGGCAGGCTCTCACGTGGTAGTTATCTTGACCTGTTCAAACTTGGGAAAGAGTAGAAGAATTTGGAGAAGCCACACCTAGGCACCACTTGCCACAACCAGCCACACACTCAAAGAAAAGAATGGGTTGTCTCAGACTTGTCTGTAGGGATGCGCAGAATGACCTGACAATTCTTTGCTAATCTGAGCAGAACTGTTTCCTTCTCTTCAAAATTGCTTGTGTATTTCAGCCCTAGCAGAGAAATCAGAATTCATTTTAGGCCAGAACTCAAGGCTTTGTGGGCCCCCCTAATGAAATGCCACACTCATTTTCTCTTCAGGCAAAACGTAGTGACAACTCTACCTGTCTGGATTCATCAAAAGTTGATTCTTCCAGCTAAGCACCTTCCAGCTGCTGTTTTTAATCATGATTTGTACCTTTCAGTAAGTAATTGGATGGGGGCCCTGGAAGCTCTATCTTAATCACTTACAACATATTCTGAGCAACCCCGAGAGAGGTCCAGATATCTTGGGGTGTTTCACTACCAGTCTTCAGAGCTGAACTGTCAAAACATGTTATCAACCAGATTGGACTTAACGTAGGATTGCTCTCCTGTATCATCCATTATCTCCTCATTGTAGGAGAGGTACTCCTATGTATAATGACAACACTCACCGTGTTTTTGTCTCATTTATTGCTGCAGGCCTTAAAGGATATTCCATCTGATGTTTCTGGCTCATTTCTATCTATCAAATCTACCTGGAACTCTGCATTTAATTGGTGACCTCGCTGTGAACAGCATTTGTCCCAAGGAACCCAGCTCTGGTGCCTTCTTTTTTAAAATTCTATGTGTACTCCTGAGTGCCTCTCTCCCCCCGTCCCGCTCGCTCACTTCCTCTCTGTCTGTTTTAAGCTACAAAGAAAAATGCTAAACTTTAAGGTGCACATAGCATCTTCCTACTAGTACCTGGAAAAATACTACCTCTTCGATCTTTCAAGTATATCAATAAATAAACCTGGGGATTTAAAGGAGGTCTGTCTTGATTTGTTTAATGGTTGAACCTATAATGTAATTAAGGGCACAATCCTATGGCTGCTAGACAGCAGCTAGATGGCCATAGGATTGCTTGGTTTCTGGGAACTGATCTCAGAGCTCATGCTCCGAGGTTGTTTCCTAGAAAACCGCTTCCTGGCCACCTCCCCTGGCTCCAAGTAGGCAGTGCAGATCGTCGCCAGGCTCCACACTCTGATGAGCAGTGTGGAATGGGGCAAAAGGGGGTTTCCCAGGGGCAGGGAGGGGCATGAGGAAGTGAGAGTGATCTCACTTAGAGATCAATTAGAGATCTCCTTGCACACTGACAAAAAAGTCCTGGTGCATGTGTACAGACATACCAGAATGAAGGAGTAGAACATTTATTTTCCCCTTTAAAAATTCCATACACTAAGGCACAAAAGAAACACCTGAAAGAGACACCAGTCACAGAAGAGAACCACAGCAAATAAATGAACAAACATTCCAATAATATAGTATATCTATAAAAATGGGAAAGGGTTAAATCAACATGTTCTGTCTGGCATCCCAATATTCAAAAAGTTTCCGCTCAGACTCAAACACGGATGCTGTCAATCCAATGATGCACCCATTAGTGTCCAAGCAAGTTTACTTTAGCCTGTTATGTCCAACAGTTTTATCTATTATTCTCTCAATGTTTGATCTGAGTACCGTTCCAGTACCTGACATGCATTATCCTACCTGCTGCAGTCATAAGAAATAATAACACTTATTTCTCTTTGGGCCTATTCCCCTTTAATAAATAAAGTTAATAAACAGATGCTGGCATCCAAGGGCAATCTCTCTGCAATAGTATTATTAACAGCATTTAATATACATTTTCAATTTTCTCCGGCTATGGCACATGGGCCAGGCCAATGTCTGAAATGGCTCACCGTGCAGCAGGATTCCTCTTCCCTAATGCCTGTCCCACACCCCAGACTGGAAGAACCATGTTGACATAGGGAAATTCTAATATGTAGATGAGAATCAATGTCAGAACCAGTCAAATCTTTAATACTTTGGCAAGGTGCAGCCTTGAAACCATTGCAGAACCTGAAACTATCTGACCTCGTCATTTTGCTGTTCCTCTATGGGAGGTGGGGGATAACTGAGTGTTGAAGTAAATCATAAGCATCTCAGCCTACTCTGTCAAGTTTGGGCCATTGAACTTTCTTCTCTTTGCCGAGTTAATACACATATGCTTCTCTTCTCAACCCCTAGGCAAGTTTTGACACCGGCTTTGCTGCGGTTTTGTCTAAATCTCATGAGAACAATGCTTTTTCTGCAGTGTCAGGCAGTCTCCTTGAAGACAGCAATTCTGTCTTACAGTTCCCTGTTCAAGTACAGCCAAAAACCAAATAAATAAAATGAAAATGAAAACCATGAGGAAATAAAATGTACACAGCTAAAGATGGATATGCAGGCAAAGAAGCATTTGTCATTCTCCTCGAATGGTGTGAGGCTTGCATAGCAAGTTAGAAACAAGTTCAAATGAATTTCAATGTGTTCCTCAAGCCACACACATATGTGCAACTTATTCAGACAAAAGAGCTTGTAATTTGCACTCAGAGAGTGAATTTGACATTCAGCTGCACAGCCAGTGACAGTAGTGGTCAGAATGCCAATGCAGGGCCAGGAAGACCCAGGTTCAAATCTCTATTCAGGGCCCAAACAGACATGACTTCCCTCCCCTATGAGGGAAGGTTGCAACAGCTGGGATTGTTTAGCTTGGGAAAAAAGGCAAGTAAGGGGAGAATTAATACAGATGTATAAAATCATGGTGTAGAGACTGTAGATAGGGAGACATTTTTCTCCCTCTCTCATACTACTAGAACTCAGGGTCATCCTATGAAGCTTATTGGTGGGAGATTTGTGACAGATAAAAGGAGGGAGTTCTTCACACAGTGCATACATGTATGCAACTTGAAATTCAAACAATTTATTTATTTTCAGAAGAGTGACACGTACATTATCTAAATATGCAATGTCTCTGTTTGCTTTGCTATACTGTCACATACAGCAAGGGTGGTGAATACGTCTGGCCCTCAAGAGTGAACCAGAAGGGACTGGATTGCCTTCTGGCCAATTCACTCTACAGGGATTTGATGATGTCAGGATGTGGATGTGATGTCCTGAAGCCCCACCCCCGATTCCCTAGAAGCCCCTTTCTCTATGAAGAGAGAGGCAGTGAGTGATTATTCCTGCCTCTCTCTGCATGGAGAAAGGACAGTCCCTCTATCGGTAGAGAAAAGGCAAGTAAGGGTAGGCATGATAGAGGTATACAAAATTATGCATAGCATGGAGAAAGTGGATAGGGGGACATTTTTCCTCTTTAGGAAGAAAATACTAGAAAATACTAGAACCCAATGGGGTCATCCCACGAAGCTGATTAGTGGGAGATACAGGACAGATAAAAGGGAGTACTTCTTCACACAGTGCATAGTTAAATTCACTACCACAGGATGTAGTGATGGCCACCAATTTGAATGGCTTTAAAAAGGCATTAGATAAATTCCAGGAGTAGAAGGTTGTCAATGGCTACTAGTCCTGATGGCTATATGCTACCTCTAGTATCAGAGGCAGTGTGCCAAAGTATACCAGTTGCTGGGAAACATGGGTGGAGGGTGCTTGCACTCATGTCCTGCTTGTGGGTTTCCCATGGGCAACTGGCTGGCCACCGTGTGAACAGAATGCTGGACTAGATGGACCCTTAGTCTGATCCAGCAGGGTTCTTCTTAAGTTCTTATGACTTTGAATCTGTGTCTACTTTTGTTGTTGTTGTTGTTTTACTCTAGAGTATGTGTAAGGCCCCCAATTCAGATCAGGACCCTTGCATGGGGGTAAGGGGGCTTTTAAGATATGGATTGGGCTCTTGCACTGACAATAAAGCAATAATAATAATAATAATAATAATAATAATAATAATAATAGACATAGCTGTTAGATGAATATTCAAAGTAATGTCTCTTTTGTCCCTCAGCCATGTCTGGCTGAACGTGGGCCAGTCACTTAACTTCCAGCCTAATCTACCTCACAGAGTTGTTGTGAGGATGAAATAGGTGGCAGCGAGGGTGGGGGAGCTCCTAGGAGGAAAGGTGAAATAGAAATGGAATAAGTCATGGGAAAATCTGACCCTTTGGGGGCTTGCTGGATTTCCCTGGAGCCTCTAGGTTGGCTTGCATTTGTGATCCCAGCCACAGGCTTTCCCCAAAATTCTCAGGTGTTTTTTTCCTTCTTAAATTGACATTTATGTAAATTGTGGCTGCAATGTGCAGAATTTGCACTAATTGTGGCTGTAATTTGCACAAATTGTGGTCGTAATATGCTAAATTTTGCGCAAATGGCGATTTAAGAAAAATGACAACAGCAACACACCCCAGAATCCATGACCTGGCCCAAATTGATGCAAGTTGAGTCAGGCAAGCTCAGGTGAAACGCACCAATGAATATGCACACTGATTAAATCAAAAGGCCAAAAGGAACCTTGATGGGATTCCATTAATATTCTGTTTTGTGCTGTGACTTAAGCCCTATGCAGGTGTTTGATTATGTGTTTTGTTTAAACATGCGAGGAGGGGGAGCACTCCAGTCCCACCCCTCTCCTTCTCCCCTTCTCATCACTCTGAACACATGGAGGGCAACTGTCTAAAGCACAAAGCCTCTTCTTTGTGTTGGGGCTCTCCAATCTCCACACAATCTGGAATGCTGATTTTTCAGCATTCTCTCTCACTTGGAGAGCCCCCACAGATTAGGGATGTACGAAAATCACTTACCTTTCTGGGATTATGCTGATGGTGCGGGGGGAGGCATTCCGTCCCTCACCCCGGAATCCTCGCCGGGGGGGAGGCGCTCCGTTCCTCCCCCCCCCCCCGGAATCCTGGCTGGCCGGCTGTGCTCCGCAGCGATTCTGTGGAGCCACCGGCTGGCTCCACCAGCAGCCGGACATCCGGCCGCTGGCTAACAGGGATGCAAATGGCGGTGGCCGTAGCCGCTGCCGTTTGCGTCCCTGCAGTCAGCCGTGATAGGCTACGTAAATGTTTATGTAGCCTATTACAGCTGTTTAAAACAAAAAACAAAAATGCGCGTACACAAATGGCGGCGCCCATAGGCGCCGCCATTTGCGTTCCTTATTGTGGCACGTCTTAGTCTACGTAAACATTTATGTAGACTAAGACGGCGAAAATAAGGGGAACGCAAATAGCGTAGCGTCTACGCTATTTGCGTTCCCCTTATTTTCGCCGTCTTAGTCTATGTAAATGTCTACATAGACTAAGACGTGCAAAAATAAGGAATGCAAATGGCGGCACCCATGGGCGCCGCCATTTGCGTACGCGCATTTTTGTTTTTGTTTTTAAACAGCCATGATAGGCTACGTAAACATTTATGTAGCCTATCATGGTGGGTTTTTTTTTTTAATTTAGCCGTGATAGGCTATGTTAATCTTTACGTAGCCTATCACGTTTTGTTTTGTTTTTTAACCTGGAAATGGTGGCAGCGGCAGCCGGTCGGAAGACTGGCCACCACACCGCCGCCGGAGCCACCGCCACCAGGAAGATCTGCCACAGGTAAGTCCCGTCCCGGGGGGGCAGGGGGTGGGCCGTTCCACCACCGATTTCGGGGGGCCGAATGCTCTGGCATTAGGGATGTTGGAGAATTTCTCCACGAATCTCCGTGAGGCCGAATGCCAAAGCATTCGGCCCCCCAAAATTGGTGGGGAAATTCTCTGACACCCCCCGCCCCCCCCAGGATGGGACTTACCTCTGTCAAATGTCCCTCATGGCGGCGGGTCCCGGCAGCGTTTCCGCGGCGTTTCGGTGGCGGCGGCCAGTCTTCCGACCGGCTGCCGCCGCCTCCATTTCCCAGTAAAGTTAAAAAAAACAAAAAAGTGATAGGCTACGTAACGATTTACGTAGCCTATCATGGCTAGATTTTCAAAGTCAGCCATGATAGGCTACGTAAATCTTTACGTAGCCTATCACAGCTGACTTTGAGGGGGGAAAAAAGTGCGTACGCAAATGGCGGCGCCCATGGGCGCTGCCATTTGCGTTCCTTATTTCGGCACAGGTAGTCTACGTAAGATTTACATAGACTACAGCGAAAATAAGGGCAACGCTATTTTATTTTATTGTTCCCAGCCTGGTAACCTTTCTCAGAGATGTATTTCCTTTACTAAGGCAGTACACCTAATCCGGGAGCTTTATATAGGCAGTGGCATAGAATTGGCTCCCTTGGATTTCTGGGAACAGAGAGATTCTCAGACAGTTCCCTCGTCAAACTGGTTGCAGTTCTTCCTCTGATCAGCAGCCTATATTATGAAGGAATTAGACAATTTGGCCCACAGAACACCTGATTTAAGTCCCATAGTGCCTGATGACAACCACTGCAAAGCCTACTATGGTGGTCCACTAGTCCACAAAGGCTCTATCCCACTGAAGAATGTGTGTTGACATTGGACAGTGACCATTTAGTTTAATTACCATATGAAAGTTGCACAAATCATAGACAACTGAGGGAGCCATCCTATTGCCACTATATACCGTCTAGAGGGCCATAGGATGGTTTGGTTTCTGGGAACCAAGGTGGGACCCAGGTCTCTGACCTCGGTTCCCAGAAACTATGCTCCCCACCCCCTCCCCTGTCCCCTTGTAGCAGATGTGGTTCTGTCTGCACTCAGAAATGGAGTGGGGAGACAGGAAAAGGGGGTGGTCCCAGGGATAGGGAGGGGGGAAACCACGGAAGCTGCTTTATGCAGCTTCATATTGGGTCTCCAGGCCCCTTCCCTCCCTTTCCCCAACGCCATGCTTGGATGGGTGAAATCACCCATCTAGGCAGAAATGCAGAGCAGCCTGGAGGACAGGATCTGTGCTCCAGCAGCCATGCATAGGATAGTCAGCAGCAGCAGGCAGGTGACTATACAGATAGGAATGTGCCCTTAATTATCCAGGCAAGAAGGAAAGATTAATCTTCACATACGGCCTGCAGATTCACTTTTCCAAATTGAAGCAGTGTCCTTGCTTAACAAAAACGAGGATTTGATAATCCCTTAACACTTTGCCTTTCCTCCTCTCTTTAATAAACTAAGTACCTGGTCTCATTCCCGTACACACTTGCTGATGTAGCAAGCGTTCAGCTCTCAGATTCATATAAATATGACAAGCTCTGAGTCGTAAATGGGGCCAGGTTTAACAGCTGATGTACATCCTGAAAAATGCGGGTGGTAATGAGAAATGGCTGTGGTGCCCAGGAATAGAACCTACCAATAAAGCCAAGTGTCAATCACATGACAAATTACTAAAGTACCTTTCCACAATTTTATGAGGTTGTCAGAGATCAAGTCCTTACTTTGCAGGATCTCTCCCTGTCCAGGTGCAAGCACATCACCGACTGGCATTATTAAGGTTGGGGTAGGGTTAGGATCATCCCCATTTGATGCCAGACCATGATTCTGAAGTATAATTTCTGCTACCTGCTGTTTATTATTTATATGGCCAATAACTGATATTTGGATGTACACTAGCTGTGGTTTGGGAATAAGTCTCTCTCTTGTTGCTGCAGTTAGCCCCAAAAGTATACATTCCCTACAGCTTCAATGACATATTTTAGTGCTCATTCTAATAACTTAAGATAGGATGATTGGCTAGGGATGGCAGAGAATTCCGTCACGGATCTCGGTGAGGCCGAATGCCAGTGCATTCAGCCCCCTGAAATCTGTGATGGAATGGCCTGTCCCCCACCCCCCCACGGATCCCCCCCCCGGGACTAGACTTACCTGGGGCGGATCTTCCGGGTGGCGGCGGCTCCGGCAGCTGGTCTTCTGACCGGCTGCCGCCACCGCCATTTGCAGACTTGTTTACGTAGCCTATCATGGCTGGGTAAAAAACAAAAACAAAACTCGCGTACGCAAATGGTGGCAGCTACGGCAGCCGCCATTTGCGTTCCTTATTTTTGGTATCTTAGTCTACGTAAACATTTACGTAGACTAAGATGGTGAAAATAAGGGGAACGCAAATAGCGTAGCGGGTGCTATTTGCATCCCTTTTTGATTCGCTGTTTTAGCCTATGTAAATATTTACGTAGACTAAGACGGCCAAAAATAAGGAACGCAAATGGTGGCGGCTGTAGCCTGGGCCTGGCTGGCTGCTCCATGGAGCCGCTGCGGAGCACAGCCGGCCATCGAGGATTCCGGGGAGGAGGAACAGAGCTCCTCCCCCCCATCGAGGATTCTGGAGGGAGGGACGGAACGCCTCCCCCCCCACCATAAACATAATCCGCGGAAAGGTAAGTACATTTCGTACATCCCTATGTTTGGCTGCCTAAAACAAAGAACAAGATGGCCCTCCCATTTCATGTACAAAAGCTGACTGAACTGACAGTGGAATCATTCTTCAGTACTGGCAATGGAACAGTATACTCCACTGCACCTGAAGGCAGCAGGCTACTTTAGGAGTCACTGGGCAGGCCGCATGGCACACAGCTAGGGATGGCAGAGAAATCCGCCACGGACTCCAATGAGGCTGGATTCTTTAGAACCCAGCCCCCCGGAGTCTGTGGTGGAATGGAATACCCCCCCGCCACTTCCCAAAATCCCCCTGGAATGGACCCTACCTGTCGCTGGCTGGTCCGGTCCATCCGCTGCCATCCGCTGCTCCGGTCTGCAGCCACAAATGGCGTCCAGCGTAGTCTATCATGACGAAGAGCCAGGACGCAAATGGCATCCACTACGCCATTTGCGTCACTAGTCTAGGTTTGGCGGAGAATTTCTCCACGAATCTTCGGGAGGCCGAGTGCCGAGGCATTCGGCCCCACGAAAGTGTTGGGGAAATTCTCCGCTGCCCCCCCCCCCGGGATGGGACTTACCTGCAAATGTCCCTCTAGGCGGCAGGTCCTGGCGGCGTTTCCCAACCGGCTGCCACCGCCGCCATTACAAAATAAAAAAGTAAACACACACACACACACACACACACACCCGTGATAGGCTACATGATGATTTACGTAGCCTATCATGGCTAGATTTCCAAAGTCAGCCATGATAGGCTACGTAAATCATCACGTAGCCTATCATGGGTGACTTTGAAAAAAAAAAAAGCGCGTACGCAAATGGCGGCGGCCCATGGGCGCCGCCATTTGCATTCCTTATTTTGGCATGTCTAGTCTACGTAAAGATTTACGTAGACTATGGCGAAAAGAAGGGCAATGCAAATAGCGTGCCCTTATTTTCGCCGTAGCCTACGTACATCTTTACTTAGACTTGATGTGCCAAAATAAGGAACGCAAATGGCGGCGCCCATCGGCTGCCGCCATTTGCGTACGTGCTTTTTTTTTTCCCCAAAAGTCACCCGTGATAGGCTACGTGACGATTAACGTAGCCTATCACGGCTGACTTTGGAAATCTAGCCTTGATAGGCTACGTTAATCGTTCTGTAGCCTATCACGTTTCCCCAACACACTTTTTCTTTCGCGGCCAGGGAGACGGGGTGCTTCTCTCCGGCCTGAATTTTGGCTGGGTGAGGCAGGGCGCCTCGCCCCCCGCATGAACTTCGGGGGGAGAAGCGAAGTGCCTCTCCCCCACCGCGAAGCAAGCTGCGGGACAAGGTCCCTTTCGTACATCCCTAGTCACTACTCTTTTCATGATAGGCTAAGTAAATGTTTACGTAGCCTATCACGGCTAAAGCAGGGACACAAATGGTGTAGCAGACACCATTTGCGTCCCTGCTCTTTGCCGTGATAGGGTATGTAAACATTTACGTCGCAGCCTATCACAGCTAAAGCAGGGACGCAAATGGCATCCCCTACGCCGGGCACCATTTGCGGCTGCAGCCCAGCAGCGGATGGAAGTCCAGCTGCGGACGGGATCGGACAGCAGCTCTGTGGACTCAGAGCAGAGCCGGCCATGGAGGATTCTGGAGGGAGGGATGGATCACCTCCCCACCCTCACGGACGCCCCACGGAACCTGGAGGTAAGTATTTCATACATCCCTACACACAGCTCTCTCTTCCAACACCTTGCTACCACCACCTCCCAGCATCTGCCATCTGAGGTGACCACCTCACTCTGCCTAATGGTAGGACCAGCCCTCCCTGGCTTAAGGAAATAAGAAAATCAAGGACATACCAGCTTTTCAGCAGTGCTGGGTCCACGTTTTAGGAAGACTATGGGCAAGGCACCCTCCACAAACTGCCACTCTCACTATGACCCCCCTTCTTCAGTGGGACCTCTCCTCCTCACTACCATTGTCACCACACCAGCTGCTGCACTTTCCACACCACCAGTGTGTAGGCCTCAGCAAGTACCCAATCATTCCACAGATGCACTTAAGCGCTTTTGACCAGTCTGTGCATTTACATCTAAATAACTCTGTGGGATAAGTAGGGACAAAGACATAATAATAAAACATATTTTACAATTACTACTTCTGTGCCAAGCACTAACAGCCAACTATTGCAATGGAGGAGGGGGATCTATTGCATTTTCTTTTTGGAAGAAAAGCCTAGCTCTAAGATAGAGTACATCTCTCACCGTTTCCTCCCAAGGGAATTGCTAGTAATGCCATTTGGCAGGCAAAATTCCTTGGCTTTGTCTGTCAAACTTCCCAAATGCACTGTTAGAGCTAAGCCATATAAGTCCTTTTTTTGCTTGCACAGTATACACTGGTGGGGTGGGGGGAGAGGGTTGAAAGCACATGCATTTTCTAAGGAACAGGGGAAGTTGCCTTGTAGCAAGGCAGACAATTGGTCCATCTATCTCAGTATTGTTTACACTGCTCCCCATCATTTTTTCAGGTAGCATTATTGCCCTGCCCTACCTGGAGAGTTGCCGAGGGTTCAACCTGGGGCCTTTTGCATGAAAAGCATGAGTTTTACCACTGAGATACAACAACCCTTCCCTTCTTCCTTTTTGATGTCAACAGATGTCACCAAGTCACTCAGTTTGTCAAGCTCTCCAAGGAGAGAGATGTGCCACATTTAATTTTTTCTAGATATTTTTACCTAGCAAATTTTATGGCTACAGTTCTCACAGATCTTCAGTCCAAAATTCTATCTGCCACACCCAACAATGCATAGTGCATTAATTAATGCTTAATTACTCCCCTACACTCATTTGCTTGTAGCATCCACATGTGACATTGTGACTTCTTGTTGTTCACTGGGTCTTTTTCTCTGTGTTGAAAAGTGGCTATCACATGATACATCTTTCAAAACATAATATGAAGGCCCTGTGTACATACCCAAGTACAACATCTGCCAGATCACAAGGGGGAAAAAAAAAAGATAAAAAGACATGGAAAGACAATTGTGAGCATTTTAATTTACCATTAATGCTCATCTCATACAGCCAAACTTCGTTCAATAAATGGGTGTAAGGAGCACTTTGCCCATGTGATAAAGTGGGCTATATGTAGGGATGTCGGAGAAATCCTCCATGGACCCCAATGAGGCTGGATTCAATTCCTGAAGTCTGTGGAGGACCAGATCTCTTACCTCCGCCTCCCCGTGAAGTTCTCACCAGCCAGATCTTGCCTGCTGCCGGCTCCTAAGCCCCAGTGATATGGCTGCCATTGCCATGTTGCTGGCTGGGCTGACAGACTGCGGATGCAAATGGTGTCCACTATGCCATTTGCATCCCTGCTCTTTGACGTGATAGGCTTCATAAATCTTTATGTAGCCTATCACGTGAAAAAACAGGGATGCAAATGGAGTATTTGTGTCCCTGTTCCTTCGCGTGATAGACTACATAAAGATTTACGTGGCCTATCACATCAAAGAGCAGGGACACAAATGCTGTCCACTATGCCGGACACCATTTGCATCTGCAGTACGTTAGTCCAGCCAGCGATATGGCAATCGCGGCCGTATCGCTGGGGCTTCGGAGCCAGCCGCAGAATCGCCAGGGAGTGGAGCCAGCCAGAATGACAGGCAAGTAATTTGTACATCCCTAGCTATATGAAACTAATGAACAACAACAACACATAAATAAATCCAGGACACAAGCTATACAGCTGCTTTAGATAAATGCATCAGTATGCTGATTAGATGCACCCCTCTTGGCATGTTGTTGTACGTGGAAGAAGATGGTTGCATTCTGAGAAAGAAGGGATTCCACTCAGCCCTTGGGAGCTTCTCAGAACAGCTTGGTATCTCTTGAATTCTCAGAACCCAAGTAAGTTTCCTGCACTGTCTCTTAGCTTGGACTGGCCAGCCTGTCCTATATTTCCCAGAAGCTGTTACAGTCTTGCATATAATTCTGAAATTGCTAATTCATCAAATTTATCTATCAGTCTGTTGATCTATCAATCTAGATCAGACTCTACTCAGAATAAATTATCCCTATATATGTCACACAAGTACTGTGATGAAATGGTATTTTGTTTTGTGGTTTAATTGTCATGTTTATTTGCTTGATTGAGGCATACTAACATATCCTTTCTCCTAAAGACTATGGTAAGTAGGGGGGAGGAGGAGCTAGAATGTCCAGGTTTAAATAGTGTCTCTTGATTGGCTGTTGCTTTTTTGGTTGGGAGAGAGAGGGAATAACAGGCACTTGGTTTTCTTTAGAGGGGGAAACAGGGTTTGGCTTTCTGAGGGGCAGGATTAGGGCACTGGGCTCTAGCTTTGGGGGTGGTTAGATTCCCCTGGGAGGTGGACAGAGGTATATTTATTATTCTGATGTATTATTATTATAAAGGGTAGAGTAGCTAAGGAATTAATAAAAACTTGAAACAAGAATTTTACCACATAAAACTCAAACTACACTGAAACATTTTATACTATGTAAATAAAGTTTCATTTTTAATGTGTTCTTTCAAACCATGTCATTCTTGGTTCGTTACCAGTAAAAAGGGTTAGATGAAGCTATGAAAGACAGGACACCATGGAGAAGATGCTGATGCTAGGGAAAGTGAAAGGCAAAAGGAAGAGGGGCCGACCAAAGGCAAGATGGATGGATGATATTCTGGAGGTGACGGACTTGACCTTGGGGAAGCTGGGGGTGGTGACGGCCTACAGAAAGCACTGGCGTGGGCTGGTCTGTGAAGTCCCAAAGAGTCAGAAGTGACTGAATGAATAAACAACAAAACTAGGAATCTACACCCACATACCCACCCATACACACACAGAAATTGAAGGTTCTCTTCACATGAGGAGGAGGGTAGTGGCAGCATCCTAACAAAGTGGTTGCTTAGGTTATACTTGATGTATTCCTTCCACACACACTCACTCTAAGGTATTACCTCAAGAAAGAGGTTGAGAGAATATAGAGATGCTGAAATTCTGGAGCTAGAATCAGTGGTGTTGTCAAAATATTTATGAGTAGTGGTGATGTTATAATAATCACAGGAGGGGGAAGGGTGATACCTCACAAGTACATTCTTATTTCAAAACATACACCTTATTTCACTCACTCCCTTGCTTTTATTTAATTTCATTAAAAAAAAAACTTTCTCCAAACAGGGATAGTTAAAAAAGAACGTTTTTTAATTGTAAATCTCTCCCCCACCAATACATTTTTTAAAGAATGCAGTGTACAACAGCGTACTGAAAGTGCATGCATCCATGAAAGGATTGATATTAAGATACACATTAGAGCATGAAAAATCCTGCCTAAGCTCAGTCATTTAAATAGCAAAGCAGTAATCAAACCTCATTAAACACATAGTTTGCATGTTGTGGAATATCTATCAAGATGGCTCTAATAAAACGATAAACTCACTGGCACAGAAGCATATATCCCAGAAGGTGGCTGCAGGAAACCATACATCTACCATTAAATATTGAATTATTTCTTAGCAACAGATATAAAGAAATCAACTGGCATTCACCAGCGGTAGTGACTGGTGACAAACGTTTGCTTGGGGCTTTGACTCTTCCACCGCCAAATTATTCATTTGCAAACACTGTAATTTGAGTTCTTTTAAAGAACACTGTTAGGTATTTGCAAGCTATTTTCTCCTATTGGGAGAGAAGCCCTTCCCATTACTCCCATAAGAAGCCAATTATCTGCTTTATCCTTAGTGGCAACTTCAAAGAAAGTACGAGATGTTACTATTATATAATAATACATAAATATCTGAAATATTTTCCAAGAGCTCATAGCAGTCCAACTGAAATATTTCATTTGGGGAAAGGAGAGAAACTAAGAAAGGGCTTCAAAGTTATATCCAAGAAATTCACCTCGAAATTATTTTTAATCCCTGTAAATATATTATAGAAATATGACAACACCACCACAGCATACACTTCTCTTGCATATTTAGATGAGGGAGGGGGGATGAAGTCACTGAAACATGTTAACACGTTACTTTTAGCATGCTTGAAAATCTGCACATATGCGTATGTGTACTTCCTAGGGGCAGGCACCTGAAAAAAGCTAACACAACTTTGATTTTAGATGTGTCTGGTTTTGTATCCATTTTAATCACCCAATTTGACCCGTATTTCATTTATTGATTCATCATTCATATATTATCTCACTCATTAATTATACCACTGAGCAGCAGCAACACACAGTGCTACCAAAAGTATTAACTTTGAACTGGGAATAGCGTTGTAGCTGTACAATATCTCTTCACATTTCTTATGGGCAGATAGCTGCACATAAAACTATGATGCAGCCATCCGCCGCTTCTTCTAGTCCAAGGCACACATGGATTCTAAGTCAACAACGCAGATGCAGTAAGAGGGGGTGATGGGCCCTAAATAGTGCAAAGAGGCACTAAAGGACAATCACAGGACAAAAGTTCTTCCTGTTGATTACTTGTATTCTTGAAGTGAAACCCCACAGATTGAAATCTCCCTTCAAGAAAATATACAGTAAGGGCCAAAAAGTTAAAAGTTAAAGTTAAAACTTCATTTTAAGGGCACAATCTTATGCATGTTTAGACAGAAAAATGCCCTAAAATTCCCAGTATGCCCAGGCCAGCATGGCTGGCTAGGGCATGCCAGGAGATGTAGGACTTTTTTCTGTCTAAACATGCATTGGATTGTGTCTTAAATGTATGTATAGCAGCAGCTATGTCTTCTTTTCTAGAGTGGGTGCAGGGTCTCAATCTGGGTCTTAAAAGCCCCTCTTATTGTCCACACTGGGGGGGGCAATCCAGAACTGGAGCCCCACACCTAGTCTAGAATAAAAATGCAAAAAAAAATGTAGCTGCAAGACACACCTTTAAAGTAATGGCTGCTTGGGTGGGCCCTAAATCAAGATGAATTTCCAAAGCCAGGGAGGCAAAAAAAGTTAATGAAATACCAAAACAACTGATAGATTATATAGTAAGACACTGTTCAGAATGCAGATAATTAAACAGATTAATCACAGACAGGGATTCTATTCTATAAATATAGAATACAATCCGATTGGTTATGATGGCTCTTCACTTCTGAGCTTCCACCATTCACCAGAGTTAACAAATCTTGGTGAGACATTCAGAGACATTTTTTCTTCTTCTTTGAAAACAGCTTCCCTGATTTTATTCATTTTTTGAATTAAAACACACATTCACACCTCTATTATGTCTTTGAAAGCCATATCAAAATAAAATAGCTATTGTCTTCTACTGGAGGAGTCCTTGCCTCCCACTCCCTGTTGCTCCCAATAAACGTAGTGATCCGTCTTATGCCCACACATCAGTGCCTTTAAAACTACAAGTGGGATTAGCATCACTCTCCTGGGATATTCCACTGCCTCATCTCAACCAATTTGTCACAATGAGAATCTAATTAAATGCATTATTCTTATTCAGGGGAGAAGCAAATAGCTGAACTACTTTCCCGACTTAAGCATGCAAGTCCTCCTCCCTTCCATAGTACAGCCCTTGCTTTGCTATGTCAGACCCCATGGGATGGCCCCAGGCCCTTGTGTGTTATGAAGTCAGTGAATCTAAGCTTCCCTCTCCCTCCTACCACTCTCTTACCATTTGCTATAACGGTTGGATGAATAAGTCTCCATATATACAAGACACTCATGCTTCAGGGCAAGCATTGAACTGAATATCTCTCTGTTTTCTTTAATCATTCAGTTTTCTTTCTTTCTTAAAACAAACAAACAAAACTGAACCAAAAATGGAGGCATCAAAGCCTCAAGGCAGGTGTGTGTGTGTGTTACACAGGCTGCTTTGAGATGTCGACTTGGCTTGAAAGGTAGTCACAGCTATGGGGCCACCATGTCTGCTAAACAGGAGGTCAAAAATTCAGTTAAGAGATTGACTTCCAAACCTGAAAGGCTTGTAGAATGAATAAATGTAACAAGCAGAAATGTGTGTTTTATTATTCCCTCCCTCCTCATTTTGTACGAGAATCTAAAGAAAACAACATCATAGCTCTATCTTTGATTTGCTTATTATGATACCTGGGAAAAAAAGGAGTTATTCAGAGGCTGAAGTAAGCACTGATCAAGGGGGAAGAGCCCCTGAATAACCAGGGGCTCTGTATTCATTAGAGCCAAAAGAGCATAATGGCTTTATTTCTTATTTGCTTATTCTGATTCCTGAACAAGGGGAGCTGAAGTGAGCATAGAGCAAGGGGAATGGGCAAAGGGTTGGATGCACCTGATCTTGTCTGATCTTGGAAGCTAAGTAGGGTCAGCCCTGGTTAGTATTTGGATGGGAGACTGCCTGGGAATCAGGCCTCCTGCACTGAGCAGGGGGTTGGACTTGATGGTCTTGTAGGTCTCTTCCAACCCTAGGATTCTATGAAGAGTCCCTGAATAACTAGGAGATTTGTTTCATTTCTGAAAAAAAGTAAAAGTGGTGTAGCAACTGAGTGTCTGAGTCTTCTAGAGAGTGCAGATTCAGAAAACAAACAAACAGAATTAAATGAAAGCTGTCTAGTACAAATAACCCCAGCAAGAGAATGATGAAATGAAACCCTTACGTTCCTGGTCCATGAGTCACACAAGTGCCAATGAAATCCACAGGAATCATCTTAAGATATTTACTGCAGGTAAAGTGTTGTGTAGGTCTTTTGATCCTTTCTGTATCTCTAACACACCTTAACCTGCAGAGTTGAGAGTTCTGAACCACATCAACTCATCATTATGCTAAGCTCCAGATTCCCCACAATTCATCCTGGGAACCCTAGTAGCAGAGGCTATGATCAGGCTGAGCTAAACCTGAAGACAGTCCAGAAAAAGTGCAGTGCATGGCCAACAGCACAAGGCCTTATCTTTCTGAGCCCTCTTTAGGATGAAGAATCATAAACCTAATTAGCCTTGGATCAGCTTGGATCAGGAAGGGGCTGGGCAGCAGGGGCAGCTGCAAACACCTTCACTCTCTTTCTGGATGTTGTTGGTGCAACACTGCTTTTTTGCATCAGCTCCTTGATGCTCTAGTTGCTAGGTAAATTCCGCTCTCGTTATCAGCTCTCAGCAATCTTTAGGGATGTGTGAATCAAACTCAAGTTCACAGAAGTTCTGTGAATTCCATCTTGAAGCTCATTCTGACTTGAGCCTGAATCAGATCACAAGCTTTGTGTTTTTGTTGTTGTTTTTTTCCACATGAAAATCTGTGTTTCTTTGTTTCCAAATGTACCCATCAGTTGTGCACATCTTTGAAATGTATACATTATTCTCCCATCGATTAAAGCATATTTGTGTGCATTTTCAAAAGTATGCATTTTTCATGCACATTTTTCAAATGTACGCGTGAGGTCTAAACACAATTCTTTTGGTCTGCAATTCACACTGAAAGCTTGGAAATGTATGGACTGCTGATGCAGATGGTGCCTGAGCCCATGTTCGGTGCAGAAGGAGCAAACTGGGTAAATCCTAGGGATGTCAGAGAATTCCATCATGGACTCCAGTGAGGCTGGATTCTTTAGAATCCGCCCCCCCAGAATCCATGGCAGAATGGCCTCTCCCCCTGCCACCCCACGGAATCCCCCTGGGATGGAGCGTACCTGGCGGCCGATGCGGCGAATGCTGCAGATGCGGCAGCTCTGGTGGTGGCTCCAGTGGCAGCAGATGCAGCGGCAGTGGCTCCGGCTGCTCTCCCAGCCGCTGCCAGGCTGCTGCGGCCGCAAATGGTGGCCATCATAGCGGCTGCCATTTGTGTGGCTTCCTTTCTTCGTGATAGGCTATGTAAATACTTATTTAGCCTATCACGCCAAAGAGCAGGGGCACAAATGGCGGCCGCTACGCCATTTGCGCCCCTGCTCTTTGCTGTAATAGGCTACATAAATACTACGTAAATATCATGAAGAAAGGCAGCCACGCAAATGGTGTAGTGGCCACCATTTGTGGCTGCAGCAGCCCAGCAGTGGCAGGAATTCCGGCTGCGGTGCCCCGGCTGGTGGCTCTGTGGCGTTGCCGTGGAATGGAACTGGCCTTGGAGGATTCTGGGAGGAGGGATGGAGTGCCTCCCCCCCACCGCAGATGCCCCGGAACGGAGCAAGCTAAGTGTTTCGTACATCCCTAGTAAATCCTGATCAAAACTGAACTGAAATAAATTTCTCACACATCCTTAGAAACCTTGCCTTGAAATTTGCTCTTAGGCAGCCCTCTTTCCTCACCAATAGAAATACAGCACAAATCTTGCAGCTCTAATATGGTGGGAACGGGACAATGATCAAAGATGAGTTCAATAGAGTAGAACAGGAAATTCTAATAAATAATAATAAATATGGATGATTGATCAAAGTTGTTTTTAGAGATACGTTGTCTCTGTGTATGCTGTCTATTTCTGTGTTTTTATGTTTTTTAAATTTTGCATATTGTATGTTTTATTTTTTTTTAACCTTTATAAACCATACAGAGAGCTTTGGCTATGGGGCAGTATAGAAATGTAATAAATAAATAAATACCCAGACAGAGAATAACCAAGACATAACAGAGCAGTTTAACTTTTTTAAAAACAACAACAACAACAACCCTGCTTTGATTTATTAAGATAACTTATTGCCCATCCTTCTGCTGCAATGACAATGCTCTGCCTAGCACTCTGCCAAAAGTTTTGAATTACACTTTTTCAGCAGGACTGATGGGCAGATGAAACGAGGGGATAAAATACTTTAAAACAACGGGTGGGGAACATATGTTTCTAAGAGGCTTCCTTCCTGCTATTGCTTTTCTTTAAAAGTATATTTGCTATGAATACAAGCAGCAGACTCCAAATTAGAATGACCAGTTATGAATCACCAAAAAGAGGAGGACAAAAGAGGACAGTGATTTGCATAAAATGTGCTAATTGATATGTATAGGTGCACATCTAGAGATAAAGATTATAAAGTAAGTATAAAATACAGTACATCTCACCCCAGTGTGGAGAAGTGTGTCTAGGTGACCTGTGTGCTTTCCCATTCAGTCTGTTGTCCAGATGCTAACTGGGGATGAACAACCATTCTTATGGTTCTTTTTCTTTAAACTAGCATTGGACAGGAAAACAGACTTAAAACAGAGTATACCTTCAAATAGATGGCAGTCCTCTGCAGAAGAGGACACCTGGACACACTATTTGCTCCAGCAGCCATTTTCCCCTCCCAGTGTCTCTGTGGAAGGACACTATGTTGTGATGTATCATCCTTCTGGGGCACTGCTGAGGATGTGTGGACGTGGAAGGGCTAACCCAGTGGAAACAGCATTCACCCACAGTGGCATAATTCTGAACACATCGAACGGGCACCAGTTTGGGGAAAGCTGGAGTATGGAGTAAAATGGCCATCAGGATCTTGTTGGCATGCTGGTTGTCATGGCAGCAAAAAGTAATTTTAAAAATGGGGACAGAGAGGAGAGAAGCCTCTTCAACTTTGAAACCTACACCACCACCCCTAAAATGTATATCGATTTATCCTGCCCTCCTCCACCAAAACTCTGCAGAAAATGCCTCCTCACTTTTGTGGCCAGAAAACCAGGTTATGAAGTTATCAAGGCTCTTTCAGACCAGCTCTAACTCAGCTTTGGAATTCCTCAGCATTTGCACAGGAGCAAACCAGTTCACTGAAAGCAGAGACTTCACTTGCTGCCAAGATCTATTCCTTAACTGGTGCCGCTAGCCTTTTTGTTAATCATATCAGGGAAATCTGCAATCCTGGTTTTACTGAGCCTTCAAAACAGTCAATTTTCAAGACAACATGCAGTCAGGCATCCTAGGCAGTATCCTCTGTAAAACTGGGAAGAAAAACCTGGTATGTGTTTAGTGAACTCTGGTTTAAATGTGACTCTCCCCCCCCACACACACACACACCACCTTTTTCTTTTGGTAGTCATTTCAAAAAGTTGAACTTGACATGACTGCATGGCTTTTATGTCACCCACAAAGGAACACCTCCAGACACATCATGTGTTCCTTATATAGATATTGAGCAGACAGGCTGGGGAGAAGGCAGATACCAGTCCTGCCTCTTTTTAAACCTACAGTCCCATCTTGGCAACAAGATAATACATCTACACATCCAGCTCCCTGGACCAATCAGAGTTGGGACAAGTAATAAATGGCACAATGGAATGCAACAGAGTATCCACACATCTGCTAGGTATTTCTCACCAGTTGTTGGGCTTATGTCCTGCTTGTGGGTTCCTGGCCGACAGCTGGTTGGCCACTGTGTGAACAGAATGCTGGACTAGATGGACCCTTGGTCTGATCCAGCATGGCTCTTCTTATGTACACCTTATTTGCATTTAAATTGAGGATGTAAGGGGGAAACAGTCAAGACAAACAATTCCTGCTAAGACTCTGGGTGAGGCTTTTTAAGCCATTACTTCTGCTACTGGATTCTTTACAAGATTAAAGTTGGATCACAGCACAACTTTATTTTCCTTTCCTGCCTTTCCATACTTTCAGCTATATAACCTCTAGGTGGCACTGTGGTATAGTGGAACAAAGCAGCGTAACATAGGGATGTCAGAGAATTCCGCCCCGGATTCCAGTAAGGCCAGATTCATTAGAATCCCCCCCTCACAGAATCCATGGTGGAATGGCCTCCCGCCCCCCACCCCCTGCGAAATCCCCCCACGAAGGAACTTACCTGGGGCGGATGCGGCGGCAGCTCTGGCATCCCCCCACTGCGGATGCCCCTGTGCGGAGCCAGGTAAGGCATTCATACATCCCTAGTGTAACACTGCTACACTGGTATAGAGTTGCACTTTGTTTTGCAATTCCAAAAAAAAAAAAAAATGCATCCCCCACACACGCGCACACACATACAACAAACAAACAAACTAGGTTGGAAAACACAGGGGGGAAACTGGACGAGGATGACATCACCTGTAAATAACCATGAGTAAGTAATGGCGAGCTCATAATAAAAGCATCATCAAGAAAAGCCCCCAGTCAAAGGAAAGATATGGCAGACAACTCTCTACATGTGGAAAATTACACGTGACCAGCAGTGCAGTGTATCCAAGACTTGCTGGGACACATCACTGGCACTTCTTTATTAGCAGGGACACTGATGTCATCTGCCACCACCCTCAGAATTCCAGTTCCTCTGCACTTATCTGACTTCCTCACAGTAGTGTGTGTGTGTGTGTGTGTGTGTGTGTGTGAGGGATGAGTTCCCTAACAACAACATATTGTTCCCTGTTGTAATACAACGTATTTTGGGATGGCTTGGTGTTGAATGGGCAATTAAGACCCCCTAGCTTTACAAAAGACCTGCTGAAAGAGAGGAAACTGCTAGAACTGGTTGGCTGGTATGGATCAACACAGCTGCCTGCATTTTTGGCCTGTCCTTGGGGCCATGACTATGGGGATTGTCATGATGAACACCTGAACTCCAAAATGAAATTCTGTGTCACGCATGCCACAGATTAAACAGGATGAAACCAAGGCAATTCAACATACACACATTATCCTGTAAGACTGACTTTGCTTTGGTGGCTTCTAAAACAGAGTTTGGCCAATGTGAACGGGGGCAAAAAGCCATGTCTAGCAGGGCTAGGATCACCCCACAAGATACAATGGACCCCAAAGATAGAAATAAGTATAAGGAATGATCATTGGCTACAGAATTGCCGATCAATTGGTGAAGCGAGTGTGTGCGTGGAATTACTCAGACAGAACATTATCTTCTCAGTTAGATCCAGTTTATTGCAGAAGCTTCCATATTAGACTAATTTTTCCCTTCTTCTTCTTCCGAGTTGGCAAACTTACATTTTTGCATCTATTTGGGTTCACATTCAAAGCCGCATCTTTACCAGCCAACATCCCCCCTCTTTCCCCCCCTTTTTTTTTACGAAATAGTTTATGTAATTAACATCCAAGGCAATGAGTGAACTATTGTTCTGTGCACAATGTCTATACCAATTGCCTGCCAAGTCACTGTCGCTACCAGTATTTAACTCATTACTTTGTCAATCCCTTTGCGATCTTTCGCTTAAAGAAAAGGCTCTTTTGTGCAGCCAAATTCCATTCTTTTTAGCATTCAAAAGGCCAAGCCTTTTCAGTCCAGATGTGGAGATGCCTGGTTGCTTTAACTGTGCACCCAGTACAAAGAAGGGAACTGGCAAGTCCCACCCCCACCCTTTTTGTAAGCAAATTTGGATTTGTGTCAGATTTTTTTTTATTCATTTCTTTTTAAATCATCTTAATTTCAACACAAAAGAGCCTTTCTTTGAAGGGGCATGGCTAGCAAAATACAATTGGTAACAGAACAACAATCTGGGATGTGTTTCAAGGCAGCATTTTCAGAGGAGAGGTTATTTTCTCAGTAGGGGTGCAGTTAACAATAGGAATATTGACAGGAGACAGGAACCATATAGCCAAATGCCTCCTTGCAAAGCAGGGCCATCCACCACCAGTCACCTTTAGAGTTCGGTCCATAATACATTGCCTTAGCGTTGTTGTCATGTCCTCCCAATGGCTCCAACCAATGTGTAAAGTAGTGTATCATTTGAGAGGAGCAGTGTCCATGAGATGCCACCACGACCCCCACAGAATTAGGGATGTATGTACGAAAGTCACTTATCTTTCTGACGGGGTGATTTGCGGTGGGGGGGAGGCGCTCTGCACCTCCCCCCGAAATCCTAATCTGGCCGGCTCCACTCTGTGGAGATTCTGCGGAGCCGCCAGCCGGGGCCACCTGCAGCCGGACATCTGGCCGCTGGACAGCCTTCCGGAAAAAAAACAAACACAAATGCAAATGGCAGCGGCTACAGCGGCCATCATTTGCATTCCCTTTTTTCCCGCTGTTTTAGCCTACATAAATATTTACGTAAGCTATTAGGGAGAAAAAAAGGGGAATGCAAATAGCGTAGTGGGTGCTATTAGCGTTCCTTCCCCCCCCTGCTGTTTTAGCCTACGTAAATATTTATGTAGGCTAAAGCAGCAAAAAAAAAAAAAAAAAGGGAACGCAAATGGCAGCTGCCGTAGCTGCCATTTGCGTATGCAGTTGTTGTTTTTTTTAGCTTGCCGTGATAGGCTATGTAAGTATTTACATAGCCTATCATGGCAAAGGCGGCTACGCAAATAGCGTGGTGGCTGCCATTTGCGTGGCTGCCTTTGCCGTAATAGGCTACATAAATACTTATGTAATTTATGTACATAAATTCCATTCTTTTTAGCATTCAAAAGGCCAAGCCTTTTGGCTTGGCATTCAAAAGGCCAAGAAAATAACCTCTCCTCTGAAAATGCTGCCTTGAAACACATCCCAGATTGTTGTTCTGTTACCAATTGTATTTTGCTAGCCATGCCCCTTCAAAGAAAGGCTCTTTTGTGTTGAAATTAAGATGATTTAAAAAGAAATGAATAAAAAAAATCTGACACAAATCCAAATTTGCTTACAAAAAGGGTGGGGGTGGGACTTGCCAGTTCCCTTCTTTGTACTGGGCGCACAGTTAAAGCAACCAGGCATCTCCACATCTGGACTGAAAAGGCTTGGCCTTTTGAATGCTAAAAAGAATGGAATTTATGTACATAAATTACATAAGTATTTATGTAGCCTATTACGGCAAAGGCAGCCACGCAAATGGCAGCCACCACGCTATTTGCGTAGCCGCCTTTGCCGTGATAGGCTATGTAAGTATTTACATAGCCTATCATGGCAAAGGCGGCTACGCAAATAGCGTGGTGGCTGCCATTTGCGTGGCTGCCTTTGCCGTAATAGGCTACATAAATACTTATGTAATTTATGTACATAAATTCCATTCTTTTTAGCATTCAAGTATTTATGTATTAAGTATTTATGTAGCCTATCACGGCAGCTTGGCCGGACGCAAATGGCAGGCACTACAGCGGCTGCCATTTGAGTCCACAGCAGCTGGCCGAGAGACCAGCTGCCACCGCCGTTGCCGGAGCCGCCTCTGCCGGAACATCCATCCCAAGTAAGCTTCATCCTGGGGGAGATTCCAGGGGGGGTGGGAGGCCGTTCCACCACAGGTTTCGTGGGGCTGAATGCCAGTGCATTCGGCCTCACTGAAATCTGTGGCGGAATTCTCCGCCACCCCTACACAGAATGCAGTGCTGCTATGGTGATTCCCAGGTCCAGTTTCTGTTTTTAACCTCCAGTGAGTAGAGGACTGGGCACAGGCTACTCTAGAACAATCAGAAAGCTAGACACAAAAAGGAAAAGAGGCTATGGAAAGACAAGACTCTCCAGCTTTGGTGACCTGCAAGGTTTTGAAATGGTGGCCATCCTGTGGCCGCCATTCGCTTCCTCCTCTCAATAGCTGTGATAGGCTATGTAAATACTTAACGTAGCCTATCACGGCTAATGCAGGGATGCCATTTGCATCACTGCGGAGGCCGTGATAGGCTACATAAGTATTTACATAGCCTATCACAGCAAGGGGAAAAAAACCCAGCATACGCAAATGGCGGCGGCTACAACAGCCACCATTTGCATCCCTGCGGGACTGCCCAGCAGCCGGATGTCCAGCTGCATGTGGCTGGAGCCGGCTGGTGGCTCCACAGTAGCCACCGCCATTTGAGTATGCTGGGGTTTTTCTCCCTGCCGTGATAGGCTACGTAAATACTTACGTAGCCTATCGTGGCTAGGGATGTATGAAAGTCACTTACCTGGTCTTGCAGCTTGCTTCGTGGTGGGGGGGAGGCACTTCGCTGCTCCCCCCGAAGTTCAGGCCAGGGGGGGAGGCCTCCCGCGTCGCCCGGCTGAAATTCAGGCCGGGGGGGAGGCTTCCCACCTCACCCGGCCGAAATTCAGGCCAGGGAGAAGCGCCTCGTCTCCCCGGCCGCGAACTTCAAAAGAAAAGTAAAAAAAAAAAAAAGCCCCGCGATAGGCTACGTAACGATTTACGTAGCCTATCACAGCTAGATCTGCAAAATCAGCAGTGATAGGCTACGTTAATCGTTACGTAGCCTATCACGGGTGACTTTGAAAAAAAAAAAAAAGCGCGTACGCAAATGGCAGCCCCCATAGGGAGCCGCCATTCGCATTCCTTATTTGGTCCCTGTAGTCTACGTAAAGATTTACGTAGACTACGGCGAAAATAAGGGCAACGCTATTTGTATTTCTCCCGAGATTCGTGGAGAAATTATCTGACATCCCTATAACCAACAGAGATGACTTAATGGATAAAGTAGCCGTTACAGGAACTCTGGGGGAAAATGACCATGTTATACTTGAGTTCTTGGTTCTAAAGCAAGCAAAAGCCGAGTGTAGCCAAATGCGTACCCTAGATTTTAGGAAAGCTGATTTTAATAAACTCAGAACAATGATCAGTAAGGCCCTATGGCAAGTAGGGTTGGCGGAGAATTTCTCCACGAATCTTCGGGAGGCCGAGCGCCGACGCATTCGGCCCCCCGAAAGTGTTGGGGAAATTCTCCGCCGGCCCCCCGCCCCCCCCCCGGGATGGGACTTACCTTCGGCAAATGTCCCTCTCGGCGGTGGGTCCGGGCGGCGTTTCGGCGGGGGCATGGGCGGCAGCCGGACTCCCGACTGGCTGCCGCCGCCGCCATTGCAAAAAAAAAAAGTAAAGTAAGAAAAAAAACACACACCCGTGATAGGCTACGTAACGATTTACATAGCCTGTCACGGCTAGATCTGCAAAGTCAGCCGTTATAGGCTACGTAAATCATCACATAGCCTATCACGGGTGACTTTGGGGGAAAAAAAAGCGTGTACACAAATGGCGGTGCCCATTGGGCACCGCCATTTGCGTTCCTTATTTTGGCACGTCTAGTCTACGTAAAGATTTATGTAGACTACGGCAAAAATAAGGGAACGCTATTTGCATTGCCCTTATTTTTGCCGTAGTCTACATACATATTTATGTAGACTAGACGTGCCAAAATAAGGAACGCAAATGGCGGTCCCCATGGGAGCCTCCATTTGCATACGTGCTTTTTTTTTTTTTTCAAAGTCACCCATGATAGGCTACGTGATGATTTACATAGCCTATCATGGCTGACTTTGGAAATCTAGCAGTGATAGGCTACGTAAATGGTTACGTAGCCTATCACGGGTGTGTTTTTGTTTTTGTTTTACTTTTTTTTTCGCGGCCGGGTAGATGGGGCACTCCTACCTGGCCTGAATTTCGCCAGCGAGGGATGGGGCGCCTCCCCCCTGGCCTGAATTTTGGCCGGGCGAGGTGGGGCGCCTCTCCCCCCTCGCCTGAACTTCGGGGGGAGAAGCGAAGCGCCTCCCCCCCACCGCAAAGCAAGCTGTGGGACGAGGTAAGTCCCTTTCGTCCATCCCTAATGGCAAGCAACTCTAACAAGAAAAGGAGTCCAAAATGGGTGGGAGTTTTTAAAAAAGAAAATTCTAAAGGCACAATTAAAAACAATTCCAATAAGAGAAAAAGGTGGAAGATAACAGAAGAAGCCAATGTGGTTTCATAAAAACTAAGAAATTACCTGAAAACAAAAAAGGACAAATATAGGAAGTGGAAGGAAGGGCAAGTAACAAAGGAAGAGTACAGGCAGGTAGCACAGAATTGCAGGGATGGCATCAGGAAGGCTAAAGCTGAGAACGAGCTGAGGTTAGCGAGGGATGCTAAAAGCAACAAAAAGGCTTTCTTCAGATACTTGCATAGTAAAAGACAGAGGAAAGAAATGGTTGTTCAGCTATTAAATAAGGATGGCAAAATGATAACAGATGACAAAGAAAAGGCAGAGGTGCTCAATTCCTACTTTTGCTCAGTCTTCTCGCAAAAGAGGGTCTATGATCCCTCTGGCAAAGGCGAAGTACAGGCTGAAGGGGCAGGATTGTAGCTTGAGATCAATAGGCATATGGTCAAGGAGCACCTAATTACTCTGAATGAGTTCAAATCTCCAGGGCCAGATGAACTGCATTCTAGGCTAATAAAGGAACTGGCAGAAGAACTCTCAGAACAGGGATGTCAGAGAATTCCGCCACAGATCTCGGTGAGGCTGAATGCCAGTGCATTCAGCCCCCCGAACTCCGTGGTGGAACGGCCTGCAACCCCCTGCCCCCCGCGGATCCCCCCCGGGATGAGACTTACCTGGGGCAGATGTTCCGGATGGTGGCGGCTTTAGCGGCGGCTTTGGTGGAGGCGGCGGGGGCGGCTGGTCTTCCGACTGGCTGCCGCCACCATTTGCAGTCTGTTTTTGTTTTTTTCCCCCCATTCATGATAGGCTACGTAAAGACTTACATAGCCTATCACGTCTGGGTTAAAAAAAAAAGCGTACGCAAATGGTGGCGGCTATGGCTGCCGCCATTTGCATTCCTTATTTTTGGACGTCTTAGTCTATGTAAATATTTGTGTAGACTAAGACAGCAAAAATAAGAGGGAATGCAAATAGCGTCCGCTACGCTATTTGCGTTCCCCCTTAGTTTCGCCGTGTTAGTCTACGTGAATATTTATGTAATCCAGACATGATAGGCTACGTAAGTCTTTACGTAGCCTATCACAGCTGAAGACAAGGATGCAAATGGTGGTGGCTATGGCCGCCGCCATTTGCATCCCTGCTAGCCAGCGGCTGGATGTCCGGCTGCTGGTGGAGCCGGCCGGCAGCTCTGCGGAATCCCCGCAGAGCAGAGCCAGCTGACCAGGATTCCTGGTCCCTAATCCCCCCCTGGCGAGGATTCCAGGGGGAGGGATGGAGCGCCTCCCCCCCAGCAGAACCCAGCGGAGCCAGGTAAGCGGGGTTTCATACACCCCTATCTCAGAACTACTGTCTATTATCTTTGAGAAACCATGGAGGACATATGAAGTGCCAGATGACTGGAGGAGGACTAATGTTCTCCCTATCTTCAAAAAGAGTAAAAAGGAGGAACTTGGGAACTACAGACCAGTCAGTCTGACATCAATCCCTGGGAAAATTCTGAAGCAGATGATAAAGCAATCCATCTGTAAGCACCCTGAAAACAATGCAGTTATTACTTGAAGCCAACATGGATTTGTCAAGAACAAATCCTGCCAGATGAATCTGATCTCATTTTTTGATCAAGTAACCTCCCTTGTGGACTGTGGGATAGGGGTGTATGAAACCCCACTTACCTGGCTCCACCAGGTTCCTCAGGTGGAGGGAGGCAATCCGTTCCTCCCCTCAGAATCCTCGATGGGGGGGAGGCGATCTGTTCCTCCCCCCCGGAATCCTGCCAGGCCGCGGAGCCGCCGGCTGGGACAACCTGCAGTGGGGCCTCCAGCCACTGCCTGGCTGGTGCGGACGCAAATGGCGTCCTGTGTAGGGGACGCCATTTGCATCCCTACGCCGGCCCGTGATAGGCTACGTAAATATTTATGTAGCCTATCACGGCAAAAAAAAAGGAATGCAAATGGCGGCTATGGCAGCCGCCATATGTGTTCCCTTTTTTTGCCGTGACAGGCTACGTAAATATTTACGTAGCCTATCACAGCCTCCGCAGGGACGTAAATGGTGTCCCTGCATTAGCCGTGATAGGCTACATAAGTATTTAGGTAGCCTATCACGGCCATTCGAAAGACGCGAATGGCGGCTGCAGACGCGGCTGCCATTCGAGGAGCACCGGAACGGCCGACCAAGGTAGGTTCTGTTCCGGGCCCATTTTGTGGGGCGGTGGGGCAGGGGGCTTTGTTCCACCATGGATTTTGGGGGGGCTGAATGCACTGGCATTTGGCCTCACTGAGATACATGGTGGAATTCTCCGCCATGCCTACTGTGGGAATGTTGTGGACATAATATACCTCGGCTTCAGCAAAGCTTTCGACAAACTGCCCCATGATATCCTAATTAGCAAACTAGGTCAAAGTGGGCTAGATGAAACAATGATCAGGTGGATCCACAGTTCCCAGGTGGATCCCGCAAATGGCGTCCCTGTGTTAGCCATGATAGGCTACCTAAGTATTTACATAGCCTATTACAGGAAAAATCGTGAAGGGAATGGCGGCCGCAGACACGGCTGCCATTCGCAAAGCAGTGTGAACGGCACCAGGTAGGTGCTCCGTTTCACACGCCTTTCGTGTGAAGGGGGGACTTTGTTCCGCCATGGATTTCGGGGCGGGGTGAATGCACTGGCATTCAACCTCACTGAGATCTGTGGCGGAATTCTCCACCGTCCCTAAAGAGAGACTGAAACAACTGGGCATGTTTAGCCTTGAGAAGAGAAGACTGAGGGGAGATATGATAGCGCTCTTCAAGTACTTGAAAGGTTGTCACAGAGAGGAAGGCCAGGATCTCTCCTTGATCATCCCAGAATGCAGGACACAGAATAGTGTGCTCAAGTTACAAGAAGCCAGATTCTGGTTGAACTTCAGGAAAAACTTCCTGACTGTTCGAGCAATACGACAATGGAACCATTTACACTGGAGGCATTCAAGATGAGGCTGGACAGCCAACTGTCATGGATACTCTGACTTGGATTCCTGCATTGAGCAGGAGGTTGGACTCGATGGCCTTGTAGGCCCCTTTCAGCCCTAATATTCTATGATTCTATGATGCAATGACCTGACTGAATTTGATCTGGCTTAACTTGACTGAACTCGATTTACAACTACCTGATTCTACCTGACTTAGGTCAACTCTTCCCTTCCCAACCCCAAACCACGATGATAGAGGATAGGCTCTAAACATGTTTTCAGAGAGATCCTTTCTTCAAAGATACAATTTTATGTGGCATGTTTCAACCTGGTACAGAAAACATTATTGTAACTAATTACAAAGAAATTATTAAAAAGAAAATACACCAATTTATGCTAAAATTCCACTAAATTCTAGGTAAGGATGTACAGACTGTGTAAAATCCACTCCATCTGTGTTCTGTGGATTGTCAGGCATCTTTCGTTCCATCATCCGCCCACACAGATGGATGTGAATATTTTTTTGTCATGCGGAAAAATATGGAAATAATTATGTAAATATTTACATAAGTATTTACGTAAGTAATTACATAATTTACCCCAGTACATAACATCTAGTGTATTGTCCCCCAATCCATTCAACATTTCCTCAGCAGAAACGTACATATTTTTCTACTGATTTATGTGCGTAAATTTTGGGAAAGTAAAAAAATCATCCAAAAGTCCATGGACTCTGCACAGCTGGGGGGGGGGGGCTCCACAGTAGATTCTGCAGGTTGGATTCTTAGAAATCCGAGCTCATTTTAATTTGTCTCTAATTTCTTCATCATCCCTAATTCTAGGTAACTACGAACCATGCAAAATTGTTGAGGAATAGAACTAGATAGATTTGTTGTCTACCTATTATATGGTAGACCACAGGGAGTGTTGCTCCCTGTGAAGCTCTGTAATTCCTTGATTGTGTGAATCAGGGTTGTTTTGTCAAAATAACCATCCCATTCCAAGATAACAACCCATGATTTCTGACTAGGCAAATACAATCTAAGTTCACAGTGGTCAATCCTGGCCCTACCCTTTACTGAAAATATATTGTCTCTGTATTATACATGCATCTTCCTCTCCCTACACACAGTACAAGTTTGTATGTAAAACAGACATACCACATTAAGCAAGGTTAAAGCCAAAGGGATCCCATTTCCTTAGATTACAGCAGAATTAATTGATGTGTTTAATCAAAGTGATGCTACTTGGCAACCACATAAAGCATCTATTCTCTCTAGATGCTTTGAACAATACTGGCAGGCGGGCTGCCTTTAAACAAACACAAAACACACAACCAACAAGGAAAGTACACTTGGATCTAAGCCCTGTTTTAAGGTTTCTTTTAAGTGTTAAAAAAATTGTGCCACTTCCCACCCAACCCCTGTTTTCTCTTGCATGGACCAGCCTCTTCCGCTCCCTTTTTGAAAGCATTTGAAAGGCAACTAACAAGGATTATAGTAAAAGCTGTCACAAAAGGGGTAAAAAATAAAAGATCTAAAGTACTGCAGAGGAATACAACAGTTGCTGTATTGTTATCTTGGTGAATAGCAACAATTGATAGTTTGGTTTTGAAATATTATCACACACACACACATACACACACACCCCTACCTGTTTCTTCTTGTATGGAATGCGAAATATTTTGCTTGCATTCCAGCATAATGGCATGTAAGTAATGAGGATATAAACTGGCTTTGGTCATGATCTTCATACTGCAGTTACTTTGGGCGTTCTACAAAATTTTGTTTTGTTTAAAGTGGTATTTCCTTTTCACATTCCTGAGATAGTCTTGTGAAATGGCTTCCTGCATGTGACAAATTCAATTAACAACAACAATGGGAAAAACAACAACAAACTCTTTTCGTTTAACATGTTGTGTAAAGCACTCTCCATGTTCATTCAAGCTCCAAAATGCCAATAAATTGCAGCTGTTAAGGACCATCCCTTGGCAGATGCATTGTTCAGGCAATATGCATATGGTATGGTATCCTGTGCTGCGGGTAGTTCCATCTTCACCACTACCTTGTAGCTGGATGACTGTCAGTGGCAGAGTTATGGACCTAAGTCCCCCATCAGTCTATTCAGTGAAAAAGAGACATGGAGTTTATGCAACTGAAGTTACTGTCCTATATTACAAGTACCCGCATGGCAAACAATACTATCTACATCCATGGTTGTACTGGCTTTAATCTACCTATCATGAAACACAAGATGAGTTTGCCAAAGATGAACTTAGTTATATCTTTTGCCACCCACATTTGAAATGACCTGAAACTGTCAAGCCCATTTAGCCCAATGTTTCGACTAAAAGTGGCTCTCAAACATCTCAGGCAAAGGACTTTCCCAGATCTATTACCCAAGATCCTTTTAACTAGAGATACCAGGGAACTTGGGAACATCTGCATACAAAGTAAGTGCTCTGTCACAAAGTGTTGGCATCTCCCACAGTGGATTGTGATTATATCTAATCTAATTGGAGAGAAGTTATACAGCTGAAGTTCATATGGTTATAGCAGTACACTCCCTACCAAATGTTACCGTCAACTGTCTTTCAATACTTCCAACACTATTACCCCAATATGGCTCTATGTAGGATCCATGTAAGTTAGAATATGCACATCATATTGAACCATCTATTAGATTAAATCAGGGTTATCATCTTTCCAGTTGCACAGAAGTCTTCTTCAGGAATGAATCTGTAGAGTTCTGTATAACCAAACACTCACCGCCCTGTTCTATTCACCTAAACTATTTTGGATCAAGCACATCATTATTTGGAATGAACATGGTGCTTGTATTCTGCTAACCATCGTTCATACACTACATGCCTAATGAGTTGCTTTTTTCAAGACCTCCAAGCCATTTTGGTGCCCACATTGATTATACTGCTGCAACATGCTGACAACTGATACCATACATTTTATGCCAGAAGCATTATGACTCCTTTATTACCATGTGCATAAAATTCAGAATTCAATGTACATTACAACAAATCCAACCAAATATGACTGCTTTGTAGAATTAATTCTGTGCGTCCTTAGCTGCACTGAATAAATTGCTAACAAGTATTAAATTAACTGTTACAATCAAATTACCCCATTTACCACTAATGACAGATACAATGAGCTTAGCATTTCAAATGTAGGCCATTCAAATGCTGAAAATTTAGAATTTAGCTATCCAAATGCATTTTTGAAATGCTGCTGACAAAGAAGGGGGAAAGTCCTAATGGTGCAAAAAGCATGCACACAGACACACACGGAGATATTTTGACTGCTGCATTCTAGACAGCTAAACAAGTAAGGTGTCAGAGGAAATGCACTATTTCTGCTTCAAAACATCTTAGGGATGAGTATTATATCCCACTGATTTTTCAAGAAGGTCAACAGAGCTGAACAGCAGTTGCTTAACATGGTCTAGTCTAGTGAAACAATGATGGATCCAAATATACTATTATCCATTACAATAATTCAGAATTATGGGAAATGAAAGAGCAACATAAAAAGTGCAGCTCTAACAAGGAAGTCCACTGAGAGAGAGAGAGAGAGAGAGAGAGAGAGAGAGAGAATGAATTTCCGCCAGGTAATAACACAGGCTTTCTCGATTTATTATTTTGAATGTTATCCGTGAGCGTGAGCACCCTTCCCCAACCTGGAACCCTCCAGAGTATTGGACTACACATCCCAGAATCCTCCAGCAGACCATGCTGGGAGTTGTAGTCCAACACTTCTGGTGGGTGCCTAGTTGGGGAAGGCTGAGCTGGGAATGTGAATGAGAGTGTATAATTACTATGGCATAGGAATATAGCCATACCTTCAGCAGAAGAGAACGGTGCATCCATAGGTCAGCCTGTCGTGTCCTATAATGAAAACTTTTGTGGTAAATCTAAGGTCAGGGAACAGTGCTAGATCCAGGATTTTGAAGGCCCTTGGGGAGACACCCTCAATGCCCCCCCTCCCAGAGTGAGTCTACCTTCTCACCATCATTGTCACCAGATGCTATTGCGCTTCATCCTCTTTTGCAGTATTGCTACCATTTGCTTGCACTGACATCTGCTGCTCCTCCTTCCCACCACCACTGTTGTCTGCATCAGAGTGAGAGGCAGGTAAACGATCATGCTGATCATGGCAGGAGGAAAAAAAATCCCCCCCCCTGCTATGATCGGCTACGTAAATACTTACGTAGCCGATCACGGCGGGGGGGGGGGAACCCAGCGTACGCAAATGGCGGTAGCTGCCGCCATTTGCGTATGCTGGGGTTCCCCCCCCCGCCATGATAGGCTTCGTAAATACTTACGTAGCCTATCACAGCCTCCGCAGGGACGCAAATGGCATCCCTGCATTAGCCATGATAGGCTACGTAAGTATTTACGTAGCCTATCACGGCTTGAAGAGGAGGAAGCGAATGGCGGCCGCAGGATGGCTGCCATTCGCAAAGCAGCGTGGATGGGAGCAGGTAAGTGCTCCATTTCACGTGCCTTTCGTGGGTTGGGGGGGGGTTCGTTTCGCGACGGGTTTCGGGGGGCTGACTGCACTGGCATTCGGCCTCACCGAGATCTGTCACGGAATTCTCTGACATCCCTAGTCATTTTAAACAGTATCATTAGAAGGTGTATTACATACATTGAATAGCAAGTGTGCATCATGTCGAAGTGCAGACTATGCATAGTGACCAAACTATGCATGAAATACCCTGTTCATGCTATGAAGTTGAAATACTCCAATATTGTTTGGATATTTGGCAAATTGACCAGTCAATATGCCAGATTGATTTATGCACATTTTTAATTATTATTGATTTATGCACATGTTGATTTATTGATTTTTGCACAATTATTGTTTTATGTACATTTATGCACATTTTGATTTACTGATTCACATTATTGCTTTATTCACATTTTTATGATTATATTATTGATTTTTATTGATTTATGCACATTTATGCACATTTATGCACATTTGTGTGCACATTTATCCAAAATGTCCATGGAATAGACAGTAGCTTGTGCGCATTGACCCAAATGTACACCTTAACCATAACAGAAGTTATTTAGGAGTGATCTATTCTGTTAAAAAGAATCATGCCCCTTCTTTTGTGACTTCTTGCTTTGAGACTTGTTCTAATCTTGAAACTGAACACCATTAGGAATCCATTCACATTTTGATAAGAACTTACCATATTCCCACTTCCCTGAATCAATACACAAAAAAGAATGCAATTATCTTTTGGTGTTTGCAATTTTCAGAATTTTGTAATGCAGTTCTCTGGGGGGGGGGGGGCGTGTCACCAAAATGTGCATATTAGGTGAAAGTGAGCACACAAAAATGTGTATAAAACAGCATTAAATTAAGGAGAACTGCTTGAAAATTAACAAATAAGCAAAATTGCATACAAAAATGTGAATGCTACTGGAACTGAACAAGAAAATGCATAAATGTATAAAGTCTTTAATGAGCTTCCATCATGCATTAAAAACGTGGCTGTTCAGGCAGGCATTTGGGGTGGGTTAGGGTATTTTAGAAAATGTTTTATTGTAGAATTTTATTGTTTTAAACTGTTTTTATTGTATGTTGTACATTGCCCAGAGTGGCTGGGTGACCAGCCAGATGGGCGATAAATAAATGTAATAATAAATAAATAAATAAATAAATAAAGTATAAAGTTGTGAACTGCTGAGGAAACTGGAAAAAATGAACTTAGAAAGTAATCCTATGGTCCTTAGACATTCTCTGAGGGCCCATTGGATACTGGGGATTCCCCATTCTGAGGTTGGAGACAACACTAGGGATGGCGGAGAATTTCTCCACGAATCTTCGGGAGGCCGAGCGCTGACGCATTCAGCCCCCCGAAAGTGTTGGGGAAATTCTCTGCCACCCCACCCCCCCGGGATGGGACTTACCTTCAGTGAATGTCCCTCTCGGCGGTGGGTCCTGGCAGCGGTTCGGCAGCGTTTCATCGGGGGCGGCGGCCGGTCTCCTGACCGGCTGCCGCCGCCGCCATTACAAAATGAAAAAATAAAACACACACACACACACACACCTGTGATAGGCTATGTGACAATTTACGTAGCCTATCATGGCTAGATTTCCAAATTCAGCCGTGATAGGCTACGTAAATCGTCACGTAGCCTATCACGGGTGACTTTGGGGGGGAAAAAAGTGCTTACGCAAATGGCAGCGGCCCATGGGCGCCGCCATTTGCATTCCTTATTTTGGCACGTCTAGTCTATGTAAAGATTTACGTAGACTACGGCAAAAATAAGGGCAACGCAAATAGCGTTCCCTTATTTTCACCGTAGTCTACGTAAATCTTTACGTAGACTAGACATGCCAAAATAAGGAATGCAAATGGCAGCGCCCATGGGCCACCGCCATTTGCGTACACCCTTTTTTTTTTCCAAAGTCACCCGTGATAGGCTATGTGATGATTAACGTAGCCTATCGTGGCTGAGTTTGGAAATCTAGTTGTGATAGGCTACGTTAATCGTTACGTAGCCTATCACAGGGTTTTTGTTTTTGTTTTACTTTTTCTTTCGCGGCCGGGGAGACGGGGCACTTCTCCCCGGCCTGAATTTCGGCCGGGCGAGGCGGGGCTCCTCCCCCCCGGCCTGAATTTCGGCCAGACGAGGCGGGACACCTCCCCCCCCTCACCTGAACTTCAGGGGGAGAAGCGAAGCGCCTCCCCCCCACCTCGAATCACCCCTGCGAAAAGGTAAGTGACGTTCGTACATCCCTAGACAACACTTCAACCTCAGAAGGGCGAGTTGGAGATCTGACCCCCCCCCCGGCACCTCTGCAGCCAGCATAGAAACAACCATATCAGCTGCCCTCTAAGCTTGGAAAAACAACCTCAGAGAGGGAGGAAAGAGGGTGCTCTGGTGGACAGGGAGGGGAGGAGACCAGAGAGGCCAGGATACAAACTATCCCAAGACATTGCCAGCCTCCTTCCCGCCCCCTCTGAAGAACTGTCACTAGATGGGCTAAAAAGCCTATCTAGTAAAATATGCAGGGTGGGCGGATGGGGAGGTGAAGATTGACTCTGTCACTCCTCCCGCCTTGCATTGGATGATTATACGCCTCCGAGTTCAGGGGCTTCCAATGATCAAGGGTGTCGCTGATAGGACTGCACCCTTAAACTTGGAAAAATGAGAAATTAAAATTGAGATTCATCCATCATCACTACATGCCATGTATAGATGGGACAAATGAAGAAACTGCATAGATCAGGGTGCCAACACATGTGAACTTTGGGGAGGGGAGCTCAAAGCTGTATTTGATGCACATTTATTCCTCCTCAGAAATCACCATGTCATTTTGTTTTGTTCTTTCTAGAGGTAAGGATATTTCTGTTTCTCATTGGATGCAAAGTTCTTGCACGTAAATGGGATGGTTGTGGGTTTTCAGAAAGTACGGTGTTAGACGTCCATTGCAGTGTACATTTTTCGGACATTGATGCAGTCCAACTCTAATCTGAATGTTCACTGTGTGCAGTGTAGCAACAGCTATCCGTATTATTACACGCTGGCCATTAATATGAAAAGGTGAACCTGTACATTCATTGCATATCATTGTCACTGGCTGTGACAATGCAATTTCAGGGACTGCTTAAATTGCCTTCAGCACAAAATGTGGGGTAAAATGGCATGTAGTTTGACCTGAAATATTGTTAAAATATTGTGTTTGGCCCCAACAACAACCAAAAGTGAATTCCCTCGACCATCCAGGAAGGTACATTCAGCTTTTCTGAATTATGTCCATGCATGAATCTTTAAAATATATGCCTTGCCTTGCCTCTGATATGAATACAGACCATATTAGGTTTTTCATTTGTCTGGAAGGCAAGGGGGAGATTTTGTGCGAGTCTGCGTCAGAGTTCTCAAGAAATCCTAGCAATATAACTGGAATTCAAGAGTACATTTGAGGTAGTCTCTGATGTGCGTGTGCAGTCCCCTAAATTGTTGGTGTTGGGGGACTTCAACGTACATTCGGGGGCCGTCCTCACAGGGGCACCTTGGGACTTCATGGAGACCATGGCTTCCTGAGAGCTGCACCACATTCTAACTGGCCCACCCATGTGGCCGGTCATGCACTAGACCTTGTGTTTGTTTCTGGAGAAGCAGGGAGTGATCTGGAAGTCGGGGGTATATCCACCACCCCCTTGTCATGGTCAGATCACTATCTGGTGACGTTAGACTTCTCAGTTCCACAACCCCTCCGCAGGGGTGGAGGACCCATTAAAATGGTCTGCCCCAGGCGTCTTATGGATCCAAATGGATTCCTGAACGCGCTTGGGGATTCTCTGGAGCACGCCGACAGCCACTTGGTTGAGACTCTGGTGGGTGGCTGGAATGCCTCAATCACTGGGGCATTAGATCAGGTGGCTCCAAAATGCCCTCTCCCCCTGAACAGGGCTCGGACTGCACCATGGTTCAATCCACGGTTACGAGCTCTGAAATAGGAGGTGAGACGGCTAGAGCATGGTGGCGGAAGTCTCGCTCCAAAGGCGATCAGACACGGGCTAGAGCTGTATCTTCAGCCTATCACGTGGCGGTGAAGGCAGCAAAAAAGGAATCTTATGCTGCCTGTATCGCGTCTGGAGAGTGATGTCCCAGGAGGCTGTTCCAAGTGGTCCGGAGCCTGGTCGGTCCAGTTGCTCCAGAACCGCTGGAGCATTCTAAGGCCTCCTGTGAGGCCTTGGCAAGGCACTTTGCAGATAAAATTGATCAGATTAGGAGTGTTATTCTGTGCACTGTGGATACAGTTAGTGAGCAAGAGGCGGTCTGTGGCACACCGGTTTTGTGGGATTGGTTCCAACTTCTTCCTTCTGATAAAATGAACTAAGTGCTTTCATCTGTAAGGCCGACCACCTGCTTACTTGATCCTTGCCCATCTTGGCTCATTATGAGCTGCAGAGAGAGGCTGGGTGAGGGGATCAAGGCGGTAGTCAACGCCTCCCTTGAGGAGGGAGTGATGCCATCAGCCCTCAAGGAGGCAGTAATAAGACTGCTTTTAAAAAAGCCCTCCTTGGATCCCCAAGTTCTGAACAACTTTTGCCCAGTCTCAAATCTGCCTTTTTGGGGCAAAGTGATTGAGTAGGTGGTGGCGATGCAGTTGAAGACACACTTGGAAGAAGCCGATTATCTAGATCCATTTCAGTCGGGCTTCAGGCCTGGGCATGGGACAGAAACGGCCTTGGTTGCCTTGGTGGATGATATGAGGAGGGCTCTGGATAGGGTGAATGCTCCTTGCTTGTTCTCCTCGACCTCTCAGCAGCTTTTGATACCGTTGACCACAGTATCCTCCTGGATTGCCTGGAGGGGTTGGGCATTGGAGACACCATATTGGGGGGGTTCCGGTCCTTCCTCTCCAGCAGGTACCAGAGGGTAGCACTGGGAGAGGAGGTTTCAGATCTGTGACCACTCACTTGTGGGGTGCCACAGGGTTCCATCCCCTCCCTGATGCTATTTAACATCTATGTGAAGCTGCTGGGGGCTATCATCAGGAGGTTTGGGGTGCGGTGTCATCAGTATGCGGATGACACACAGCTCTACCTCTCATTCAAAAAATCTTCACCAAGGTTGGCCATAGAATCCCTGTCCAAATGTCTGGAGATGGTGAGTGGTTGGTGGGGAGGAATAAGCTGAAGCTGAACCCTGACAAGACTGAGGTACTTTTGGTGGGAGACAAGAGGAGGTTGGGGGATGTTGACTTAGTGCTGAATGGGGTACGGTTACCCTTGAAAGGCCAGGTCCACAGCTTGGGGGTCATCTTAGACTCCCAGCTGTCCATGGAGGCTCAGGTGTCAGCTGTGAGCTGGACAGCGCTGTATCAACTCCATCTGATACGGCGGCTGCGCCCCTTCCTTCCCGACCATCTGCTCCCATCGGTAGTACATGCCCTGGTCTCCTCTCGTTTAGACTACTGTAATGCACTTTACGTGGGGTTACCCTTGAAGATGATTCGGAAGCTGCAGCTGGTACAGAACGCGGCGGCTTGCCTGATTAAAGGCAGCCGCCAGCAAGATCACATCACTCAGGTGCTGAAGGAGCTGCACTGGTTACCAGTTGTTTTCTGGGCCAAATTCAAGGTGTTGGTTTTGACCTTTAAAACCCTATACAGCTCCGGCCCAGCCTATCTCACAGAGAGCCTCCAGCAACACCAGATAGGCCACTCAACAAGATCAGCCTCGGATGGCCTTCTCTGTGGTGGCCCCCACTCTGTAGAACTCCCTCCCTAGGGAACTCCGCCATGCCCCCTCTTTAATGAGCTTCCACCATGCATTAAAAACATGGTTGTTCAGGCAGGCATTTGGGGTGGGCTAGGGTAATTTTAGAAATGTGATGTTTTTAATGTTGAATTTTATTGTGTAAACTGTTTTTATTGTTTTACATCGCCCAGAGTGGCTGGGTGACTGGCCAGATGGGAGATTAATAAATTTAATAAATTAATAAATAAAATAAATTTGTTACCACTGATTTTAGACAGCCCCTCCCCCGTGTGTTGGGCCTCACTATAATATTCATATTAAAAAAAAAAAAAGGTGGAGCAGCATAGGGTAGAACATCAAAATGTGAGGAACATTTTCTCCTCACGGAGCACAAATCACTGACAAGAGAACTACACTCTCCCTGTATCTTTGGTGGGTTTCTCTCTCTCTGCTCTGATGTCCCAAATCTTTCGCCTGATACAGCTACCTCAGTTTACCCCATAATAAAGACTTCCCTTGCAGATATTAGAAAGGCATCAGGTTAAGAAAACAAGGAAAGGGTGATGAAGAAGTGACACAGGAATATAGAAATGTCACCAAAGTTTGAAATTACCTGGTTCAGAACATGCATTTCTTTATCTTATGCTCATCAGATATATTACAAACCAAACATATTTTTGCCCAGAACCTCTTCTCTGTCACTGCATTACAAAATGGGAATAACAGTTTGAAAAGACTAGAGATGAGGGTTGTTGTTTTTCCTGAGAATTCTCCAAGAAGCCTTGTAAATTCTGAGCCAATCCCAAGGAGAGCTCACCCCTCACTAGAGAGAAGGGCAAATCTGTCAGTTTCACTTTTTTCTACATACAGCATGGTTAAACACATGTACGCGCTTGTGCGCACGCACACACACACACAAAACATCAAGTTCTTTCTCTCCCAAATATGCATGTGAATTTTGGTAAATTCTTATAAAAAATGAACTGAAACGGAATTCTCACTTATTTGCACTGGTCACGTGCAATAAGTACAATTATTCCCAGCAGAGAAAAGACTGTGTTGTACCTTGCTGTCACATCATTGTTACAGATGAGGACCCTGCCAGAAAATAAGAGAGGTAGTGACCCTAACTCCGCACTAACATGGTTAAATACACAGGGATTCAAACCTAGATTTTGAAGAAATAAGCACTCCAAGCCATGGGCCTGGACAGACAAATCTAGTTTTGGTTTCACATTCACATCCCACATTTATTTATTTTTTAATAAATAAAGCAAATTCAATTTATTTTTTATCCTGAATATGGAGAATGTGGCAAATTTTGGTCAATTCTTGATTGAATTGAAATGAAATTTTCACCCATCCCTAACTATAGCATGACCTATGTATGAAGAGAGACACTAGCAAATTTCATGTTTTGCAGTGCTAATTCTACATTTCTGCTAGAAAATTAGTTTCCAGGATAGCACCTTAACCAATTCCATTGATAGAATGCTCCTTATGCACTGCACTATACAATTAACTTCTACTGAAACTGTCTTTCTGCACTCCCTAGGTACTGACTCAATCACTAACTATTAGGAAGATTTCCATTCATATACTCCACTCAGATGATTGATTTACAGGAACTGAAAGTGCTTTGAGCCTTGCAAAAAAATAAATAAATATCCACACAAAACCAGATAAAAGCAGTCAGCCCTTGAAGCAAATCAGCTTAATGCAAAGTACAACCAATATCAGTCTCTAAGCATATTCAGAGTGCTAGGAAACAACACATTTAGGAAGCTTCAGATGAAAGTAGGGGTGGGCAGAATATACAATCCAACAGCAGCAAACAAAAGCTGGGACTTTGGAAAAGTGGTATTGGATTTTAATTACCTGGGACAATCGTTGAAGTGGCAAGCGGGAGCTTGTGATCAAGGAGCTAAGAACCAGAGTGTATACATCTTTAAGGCTTTCAAAATTGCCATTGTGTGGACTTCAAATATGAACAAGCTGTGTGCATATGGGAGGGGGGTGTATAAAGAAGGGTGGGAGAGGGAGGGATGGGTTGCATCAGCATTGCTCTGAATAATATCGTCAGGTGTCTTGGGGACCAAAGATGCTGACTTGCTAAGTAGGTGGAGTGGTGAGATAATTAAGAGAAAATTAAAAGTATTAAAATGATTTAAATCCAGCTCAGGAAGTTTAAGGTTAGCATAGGGCTTAGTCTCATATTCTCAAAGCCCACAGAGACCCCCTCTCTAATAAAATACAGCAGATGGAAAACTAAATGAAATCAGAGCTTAAATGATCCCTCTTTAGTCAAACAGCCTAAAGGGCTTGAGTCCAGCAAAATATATTGATGCCCATGGAGCTGTCCAAGGCAAAATATGTTTTTGATGCAACGCAAGTTTGGCTGGTTGCAGGCAGCTAAGCAATGTTGGCTTTATGCAATGTGGGACAACTTTTTTAAAAAATGTATAGTTTAGTAAGGTATTTCTGATGTAATACAAAGATCCCTTCTTTGGGGGGACAGGGTCTTGGGTACAATATTTTAGGTAGAATGTATGTCTGTATGTATGTATTACATTTCCATACCACCCAAAAGCCAAAGCTCTCTGGGCAGTTCACATAAATTAAAACCATAAGTACAGCATAAAAACAATACAAAATATAAAAGCTTAAAACTACAGTATAAAAATTCAACCAGCAACCTTGGAGCAATACAGAGATTTGAAATACAGTAACACATTTAAGACAGCAGAGCTGAAAGACTAGAATGTTAAAATGCTAAAATTCCTAGGAAATTTTTTTAAAAAGGGTCTTCACCCAGCACCAGCGGAAAGAGTCCAATGTAGGCACCAAGCAAACCTCTCTAGGGAGCTCATTCCACAGCCAGGGTGCCACAGCAGAGAAGGCTAAAATAAGGAGAGTTGTGCACAAATGGCCTCTTGAAAGTATCTACCCTATTTGTGGGCAGAAAAAAAAATATGTGTGAACAGTTTCACTGAATTTCTCCACGGAGAGGAGCAATTCTCCAACAGTTTTTCACAGGTAGGGCTAACTAGTAGCAGAGATTGTAGGACAGTTTCTTCCTTGTTTCATGTTTTGGGGTGTGGGATTTGTTCTGCCTCTGCAAGTAACAGCAGCATCCATTGTCTTGGCCCCCATTTTGCATTCCCCACCATGCCCCAAACCTAGCACTATTCTGGGGTATTGTGCAGGAAAGAGGGAATTTGGCCACCACAAAAAAAAAAGGATACATACAATTATCAAAGTTGCATTTTATTTCTTGGGCTGGGCAGTAAGAAAAGGACAATCTCAGAACTTTTCTGAGAAAAATGTTTTCCGAGAAATTTTGTCTCATCTCTAGCTGTCATTTTTCAGCATTGAGAGCATTCCCATGGGTCTTTGAAACGTTACATTTGTGAGGGGCGATTGTGGATACAATGTCTCTCTAACTCAGACACATGTATTACCACTACTTCCCTGAAAGCCCCGTAGCAGGTGAAAGGAGGGTAGTGTTGTCTTCAGCTCTAGGGAAGAGGTGGGGCTAGTGTTGTGCCAAAATCTGTCCTTCAGTTTCCTGGAAGTTTTCTTATTCCATGAAAAAATGCTTCCATTTTTCTATCTCATTTTCAGGATGTTTTACTTATTTTGAATTTGTTTTGGTCGTGTTTTTGAGCTTGCCTAATCCCAGGGAGGTGACTGATGGTGTGGGGTCTGTGGTTTCTTTCTATTATACATCTCTCCATTGTAAGGCTGCTGCTCCTTCCTGTTCTGAAAACAACATTATGGAGGAATTACTTCATGATGTCTTTCCCTGGGCTTTAACTGAAGTGTCGGAAGCCAAGGAGGCTGCAGGCTGTCAGATAGATGGTTGTACAATGAAAAGCAGAACACCCTTGCACGTTCCTCAGCCACCCCATAGGTAAGGTAAGCACAAGAACTCTGAACCAAACTCAAGAGAATTTCTCTGATTTTTTCTTCTGCTTTGAATTTCTTTTCAAAAGCAATTTCTTTTCTATCAAATCAAATGAGAATATTAAAAAAATTTGGGAGGATTTTTTGGCACAGCACAAAAAAATAATAATCTCCCCCTGCAGGACTTATCTTTTACGTATGCCAGAGGAGGAGAGGGAAGGGTGGAAATCATGAGTCGTAAGCAATAAACGAATTGGATTTATCATTAAATCTGAACCAGTTCCATGACTAAGAAAAGTTAAATAATCATCAAAACAACTGAGCTGAAGCATGAAAATAAATGAAAGAAGTGTGACATTTCTGAGAAGGGGGACAAATGAAGAAAAAGGGTTAAAATGGAAGCAAATATCAGCAAGACACTGCTTGAGTTTGGGGGAGAGGAAAGAAAAAAAAAGAGATGCTGGATGCAAAAAAAAATAAGGAGGGTGCGGGTAAAAAGAACACCACAGCAGGAGTTGCTAAGTGAAGAAGGAGGCAGGGAGAGAAAGCAGCAGGCTATCCAGGCAGGAGGTAGAACAAGGAATGAGCCAGCCAGCAGGAGATAGCAGGTGGAAGGAAGGGCATGTGGCAAAATCATGTGGGTGGTTTGAAGACAGAACAATTGGAGATGAGGAGGAGGAGGAGGAGGAGGAGGAGGAAGAAAATCAACTGCTCTTATGTTCCCATCACAAAACATGACTACAATCCGTAGACAAGGAAGACCATACTCAAGTCTGTTCCTGAGGTGGAAAAAAGGATTTGTAGCAGTGATGGGCAAACAGATCCTGTTGTCATTTATGAGCTGCTCACCAAGGTATGAATCCAACATTTGAAGTTCAGACAAACGTTATTGGGTATTAATAAAAACATATTTAAACTTAACAGTAATATGAGGGGGTCTTAGTGCTTTTAAAAAACCATTAAAAATCCCTTAATGATAAAACTCTGCGAAAGCAGGCCTGGTGTCTAGGATAGGCATGGCTGGGTGCCTGCTGAGGACCCACACCCCAGCAGGGGTCCAGTGACAAGAACCCCCTGGAGTTGCTCCTTGTCTTCACCATTGCAAGCTGCTTGTTCATCTGCTTCTCGCTCTGGCCTAGACAATGGTGGTGGAGAGGAGGAGGAGCAAGAGAGGCCATGGCCTCCTTGCTCATTGAGTGTGAAGCAAGCAAGTGGTAGGTAGCAATGATGAAACAGAGGCGGAGCAATATCAGCTTGTGACAATGATGATGAGGAGGTGGACCCACTGAGGGAGGGGGCAATTGAGGGTGTCTTGACCAAGGCCCCTCAAAAACCTGGAGCCACCCCTATGGAAGAGGCTAGGAGGCAGAGCTCTTGCCACACCCTTTTAAAATGGGTCCAGAATAGTTCCCCAAAAGGGCAGTTAACACATAACATTATTTCCAGTGGTTGTATGGGGGGTGGGGACTGGGCTCTCTTCTTTCAGTACAGTCCCTGGAATCAATGTCACATGATCATGAAGCACCATTTCCATGGACGATTCTGGACCCAGTTTGAAAGTGCACAGAATCTGTGCTTCCTGGCCTCTCCAAGATGGTTTTACCTTTAAAAAAGTTAAGGAAAGTAACATAGAAAATTGTTTAAAAGCCCTTGGAGAATCTCATATTGGAATGTGAGTTTTAAAAATGTTACAGCTGTTTTAACCTGGTGTTTTGTTCTTTTATCTCTGTTGTTCACCACTCCAAAATCTTCTGATGTGGAGCAGTATATCAATATTGTAAGTAAGTAAGTAAGTAAGTAAGTAAGTAAGTAAGAAAGTAAATAACTTTATGTTTAATAAGACCTCCCCATATAGACCATGCAGGGCAGGCAGATAAAATAATAAACTCAATTTGAATGGTGTGTGTGTACGTGAGTAAAGTTTATTGGAACTAAATAAATCAGGGATTGTTACATACATGCCAGATGGAACTTGGTAGTGGCTAATTTTGAGTTCTGGCACAATCACTAATTTGTAGCCTCATTCATTCCAAGGGTTCAGGGCAGATAACAAGAGAGAAGAAAAGGGGGTGTTGAAATTCTTTCAACCTGAGCCAAATTGAATTTTGGAGAAGCTCCCAGGGGCTGTGTTCGAGTTGTGGGTGGGGCCCAAGACAAAGGGGTGAGGCTTGAAGGCAAGAAGGGTGGAGCAAAAATTATCAAAAATACCAGTATATTTTAGCCTAAACCCCTTACTGCCAATAACTAAGCCTTGGGATTGGGCACAAAATCACAGAAAAGCCAAGAACCCACCAAAGGATAGGCAATCAGGAAAGGGGCATGGCTATCGTGGGAACCCCAGAAAGCAGGATTGGCACCCAAGGCAGGTTGAACTTGGCCTGTGGGCCTGAGGTTCGATACCTGTAGTGTAGAGTTATAAATGCCATGGTTCCTAGTCTCAAGGCCAAGTTTACCCAACCCCAGCAACCCCAGCCTTTTTACCATGGCAAAAGTAGATTCTAGTGGTGAATACTATGTAGTAGCTTGGCCAATAAACAAACATTTTTAAAAGATAAGGCTCTGACAAATTCATGGAGGAGAGGTGGTATCAACAGCTAGGAGCTATGGACATAGAACATCTGTGTTTAGGAGCAGTATGCCTCTTGATATGAGATGCTCTAGAGATAAATGCCCTACCCCATGTCTGGCTTGCCTGGCCATGGGGGGGGGCATTGTGGGTGGCGGTGGGGAGAGGAGACATGGGAGACCGCCATTGGCAGTCTCCAGTGGTGCCACTGGGGGTGGGAGGGGCCTGAGAGGCACTTTTAGCTCTCCAGGTTCCATCCTGCCCTCCCTGTATGGAGTGTGGGTTCTTCCGGTCACCCTTTTGGGGGCCGAGTAGAAATGTTTGGCTCACAGTCCGATTGGCTGGGGCTGGGGGTCTTTTTGCCTACTTCACGCTATAAGTGGGGAGGGTGTGTCCACTAGGTGAATTTGGCTTTATCGGATGGTCAGGTTATCTGGTCACATTTTTGCCAGGTAAGCTGTTAGGGATGGACAATTCAGAAGAGAACAGGGATGGTGAGCATCCAGAGGGACTGTTCTGGTGACAGGTGATGCCTGAGCCCTCCAGTTCTGCACTTTGCAGCCCCAGCAGAGGCATAAGAGTTACCTGTGAGGCCAACTCACTTCACCCACCCGGAGTTTTGTTACCTGGGAAGGGGTGACAGAGGAAGGCCTACCTTCCCAAAAAGAGGTAGTCCTGGGGGTGGAGATATCTTAGATGCCACTCAGCAGGTTTTGAATGTTTCACCCATACAGTGCCTAGCTAGTTGCTGGCACAGATTAGTTCCCCATCCAGGTCTTTTCCCCTTTGCAGATCGATCAATACATGTGGCCCAGTGCTATACAAGTCCCTTGTGTCTTGGCTCTTTATATTCCACCATTTACACCCACAAATGGGACGGTTGCTGTCTTCATGCTCCAGTGGTATGCTTCTTAGATGCATTAGGCTGGCCACTGCTGGAAACAGAATGCTAGACTAGTTGAATTTGGGTTCAAGCCAGCAGACGTCTCCTTATGTAGCTTCCAGATGTAAAAGCCACCATTCCCAAATAATGCTCTTCCACCTGTTAGTTAAAGCTTCTGCTACTACAAACTGGTGATGATCCTACAGTCACATTGCATTCATCAAGTGTACACACAGAGCATCATTCATTGCCATGTGAAGGTCAAATATTTCCTGGACCAGGCATTCCATCTCTCTCTCTCTCTCTCTCTCTCTCTCTCTCTCTCTCTCGCACAAATTAATCAGGATGAAGTTACACATTGCATTCATTAGAGTGATTAGCATCCCCTTCCCACTGCAGTCTCCCCAACAACCCTGATCTGAACCAGTGGCGGTCACCAGGTAGGGTCTCACGGTATGGGCTCAGTGTTTGCTGTTGTTGTTTATTTGGTCAGTCGCTTCTGACTCTTCATGACTTCATGGACCAGCCCACACCAGAGCTTCCTGTAGGCTGTCACAACCCCCAGCTCCCCCAAGGTCGAGTCCGTCAGCTCCAGAATATCATCTATCCATCTTGCCCTTGGTCGGCCCCTCTTCCTTTTGCCTTCCACTTTCCCTAGCAGCAGCATCTTCTCCAGGGTATCCTGTCTTCTCATTATGTGGCCAAAGTACTTCAGTTTTGCCTTTCATATCCTTCCCTCAAGTGAGCAGTCTGGCTTGATTTCCTGGAGTATGGACTGGTTTGATCTTCTTGCAGTCCAAGGCACTCTCAGAATTTTCATCCAGCACCACAGTTCAAAAGCATCTATCTTCCTTCGCTCAGCCTTCCTTATGGTCCAGCTCTCACAGCCATAGGTTACTATGGGGAATACCATTGCTTTAACTATGCAGACCTTTGTTGTCAGTGTGATGTCTCTGCTCTTAACTATTTTATCAAGATTTGTCATTGCTGTCCTCCCAAGAAGTAAACGTCTTCTGATTTCCTGGCTGCAGTCAGAGTCTGCAGTAATCTTTGCGCCTAGAAAGACAAAGTCTGTCACTGCCTCCACATTTTCTCCCTCTATTTGCCAGTTATCAATCAAGCTGGTTGCCAGGTTGAATAGGTAGGGCAAGAGTATACAATCCTGCTGTACTCCTTTCCCAATCTTAAACCAGTCCGTTGTTCCATGGTCTGTTCTTACCGTTGCTACTTGGTCGTTATACAAATTTCTCAGGTGGCAGAGAAGATGACCTGGTATCCCCATACCACCAAGAACTTGCCACAATTTGTTATGATCCACACAGTCAAAGGCTTTAAATAGTCAATAAAACAGAAATAGATGTTTTCTTGAAACTCCCTGGGTTTCTCCATTATCCAGAGGATATTGGCAATTTGCTCTCTAGTTCCTCTGCCTTTTCTAAACCCAGCTTGTACATCTGGCAATTCTCGTTCCATGAATTGCTGGAGTCTACCTTGCAAGATCTTGAGCATTACTACTGGCAGTGGCATGTGAAATAAGTGCCACTGTTCGATAGTTTGAATATTCTTTGGTGCTTCCCTTTTTTGGTATAGGGATATAAGTTGATTTTTTCTGATCTGTTGGCCATTCTTGTGTTTCCAAATTTGCTGGCATATGGCATGCATCACCTTGATGGCATCATCTTGCAAGATTTTAAACAGTTCAGCTGAGATACCGTCATCTCCTGCTGCCTTGTTATTAGCAATGCTTCTTAAGGCCCATTCAACCTCACTCTTCAGGATGTCTGGCTCTAGCTCACTGACCACACTGTCAAATCTATCCCCAATATTATTATCCTTCCTATACAGATCTTCCATATATTCTTGCCACCTTTTCTTAATCTCTTCTGCTTCTGTTATGTCCTTGCCATCTTTGATTTTGATCATACCCATTTTTGCCTGGAATTTACCTCCGATGTTTCTAATTTTCTGGAAAAGGTCTCTTGTCCTTCCTATTCTATTATCTTCTTCCACTTCCACATATTGCTTGTTTAAAAATAATTCCTTATCTCTTCTGGCTAACCTCTGGAATTTTGCATTCAATTGGGCATATCTCCCCCTATCACTGTTGCCTTTTGCTTTCCTTCTTTCTTGGGATGCTTCCAGTGTCTCAGCAGACAGCCATCTTGCCTTCTTGGTTTTCTTTTTCTTTGGGACGTTTTTTGTTGCCGGCTCCTGAACAATGTTGCGAACTTTTGTCCATAGTTCTTCCAGGACCCTATCTACTAAATCTAGTCCCTTAAATCTATTCTTCACCTCCACTGCATATTCATGAGGAATATTAGTGAGCTCATATCTAACTGATCTGTGGGTCTTCCCTATTCTCTTTAGTCTGATTCTAAATTGTGCAATAAGAAGTTCGTGATCTGAACTACAGTCAGGTCCAGGATGTCAGGGTGGACACTGAGCCCATGGAATCCCAGAGTAGTTCTGATTCTGAGGAAGAGGAGCCGCTCTTGGGAGAGGAGCATGCTCATCCTTCCCAGGGCCAACAGCTGGCAGAGATTCCTCCCACCGGCATTCCTGGCATAGATAGCAGTCCCAGGAGTGACAGATCGCGGGAAGCAGACTTGCTGGACATGCGACACCGACGCAAGGAGCGGTGCCAAATGGAGGGCGCGGAAAGGAGGCATAGTGCCCGGTTGGTGCGCAAACAATGGATGCGCCCAGAGGATCTAAGGGAAAAGGGGAGGGACTCTCCCTAGCCCATAAGTTCAGGGTCTGCCAGTGATTCTCTTTCAAACGGGGACCAACTGTTCCAACTTAAGGCATAGGTACTCTGCTGCTCATATCTAGTTGCTAACAGTAGGGTTGTTAAGTTGTAAAAGAGGAATAAAGCTTTGAAAAGAATCCCTTTGTCTGTGTCTGGACTTGGCTACTGGATTAGACTGAGAGAGGCCTCCAAGGAGCCCTTGACACAGGTCTTGTTTTTACCAACTGCATAGATGCCCACCACCTTTGGCTACAAAGGATGTAGCCAATCTGATTTCGGTGTCGACCGTCTGGTGAAGTCCATGTATAAAGTCATCTCTTAGGTTGTTGGAAGAGAGTGTTTGTTATGCACAGTGAGTTGTCTTGGCAAAATTCTATCAGCTTCTGTCCTGCTTCATTTTGTTCTCCCAGACCATGCTTGCCTGTAATTCCAGGTATCGTTTGACTACCCACCTTAGCATTCCAGTCTCTTGCAATGAAAATAACATCTTTTTTTGGTGTACTATCCAGTAGGTGCTGCACATCCTCATAGAACTGATCTACTTCTGCTTCTTCAACATCTGTGGTTGGGGCATATATTTGGATCACTATGATATTAAATGGCTTACCCTGAATTCAAATTGAGATCATTCTGTCATTTTTTTTATTGTATCCAAGCACTGCTTTAGCTACTTTATTATTAATTATGAAGGCTACTCCATTTCTTCTCTGGTCCTCTTGTCCACAGTAGTAGATCTGGTGGTCATTTGATGTGAAGTGGCCCATTCCAGTCCATTTCAGTTCACTGACACCCAAAATGTCTATATTTAATCTTGACATCTCCCCAATAACCACATCCAATTTGCCCTGGCTCATAGATCTTACATTCCAGGTTCTGATGGTGTGTTGATCTTTAGAACATCGGATTCGTCGTTCACCACCAGCACCATCGGCTGCTAGCCGTTCTTTCGGCTTTGAGCTAGCAGCGTCATCACATCTGGGGCTAATTGAACTCATCCTCTGTTCCTCCCCAGTAGCATTTTGACCATCTTCCAACCTGGGAGTCCCATCTTCCAATGGTATACCGACATATCTCTGGTTGTACTGATCCATTTAGTTTTCATGGCAAGAATACTGGGGTGGGTTGCCGTTTCCTTCCCCAGGGATCGTATTTAATCTGACCTCTCTGCCATAACCTTCCCATCTTGGGTGTCCCTTCATGGTTTAGCTCATGACGTCATTGAGGTGCTCAAGCTCCAGCACCATGACAAGGTAATGATCTCCTTTGCTGGAGATGGGCTCAGTGTAGAAATTGGCAATTCCAGTGGTAAATATCATCCAGCTCACATGGCGCTACATTGGCTGACTTTGGGTACATCTACTCCACAAGTGTGCATCAATTTAATACCCATGTAATTGTCATGGCTTCCCCCAAAGAATCCTGGGAATAGTAGTTTGGATTCATACCAAAGAACTACAATTGCCATGGCTTCATGGAGAGAGAGAAAAAAATGATTAAGTCATTTTAGTTTGAAGTCCACACTTTGTCTTAGAGAGATTACACACTGAGCAAGGTGCCTTAAAAGTCTGGATTTAAGCTAAATTCCTCCCTTAAGGTAAGACAAAATAAAAGGGGGAGGGAATCTTCTTTGCTCCCTCTCTGACAGCAGAAGTGACATCTTTCAGTTTCAAGGGGCTTGTTCATTTTTAAGGACAATAGCGAGAAGAGTCCAGACCCATAGAGACCTGTCATAGTGAAAGCTTTGGGGTTGAGAATTGTCTTCTCCAAGGAGGAGAACATAAAGACATAAAACAACATAACAGAGTGGAAATACATATGTACAGGACTGAAGTCTTTTAGCAGGCTGGAAAACAAACTCTTCAAGCAGCAGAGTTGAAGGCAATTTAACCTTTCATCACAAGTCAAAATGACTGAATTGCAGAAATTGCTGCCATTATGATATGTCACAATGTTCTTTGAGCACATTCGGAGTAATGATAATAAACAATACACCCTCCTCCCCTCAAAAGAAGTTCTGTGAAAGTCAAGAGTAACACACATAATGGCATATAGTGTGTTTCTATTAGCAAGCCAGAAATAGCAACATTTGGGTACAACTGAAGTATTCTCTCTCAGCCAGTTTCTTGCTTTTGGCTAAGTTTTTTTTAAGCAAGGGAAGTTGGATCACCCAGTTGGCAGATGGCCAAGCAACTGAGAAGTTGAAGCATCTGGATACTAAACAGGGAGTCTGAGAATGAAGCTTGAGGGCAGAGAGAGATGCACTTCCATAGACAGTAAACCTCTCTTTGGTAGGTCGGAGGGAATGGAGGAATACAGTCAAATCTGACAGACTGGTGATTCCAGTTTTTGTACTCTGGCATAAATGAAAGCAGTGTCCCCAAACACTCACACACATTGAAATCACTGTTGTTGTTGTTGTTCAGTCGTTCAGTCGTGTCCGACTCTTCGTGACCCCATGGACCATAGCACTCCAGGCCTTCCTGTCCTGCGCTCTCTCCTGGAGCATGCTCAAGTTCATATTCATTGCATCACTGATGCTATCTAGCCATCTCATCCTCTGCTGTCCCCTTCTCCTTTTGCCTTCAGTCTTTCCCAGCATCAGGGTCTTTTCCAGAGAGTTTTCTCTTCGCATTAGGTGGCCAAAATATTTGAGCTTCAGCTTCAGGATCTGTCCTTCCAATGAGCACTAGGGGTGCACGAAAGTCACTTACCTGGTCTCGCAGCTTGCTTCGCGGTGGGGGGGAGGCACTTCGCTGCTCCCCCCAAAGTTCAGGCCAGGGGGGGAGGCTTCCCTCCTCGCCCAGCCGAAATTCAGGCAGGGAGGGAGGCTTCCCGCCTCGCCCGGCCGAAATTCAGGCCGGGGAGAAGCGCCCCGTCTCCCCGGCCGCGAACTTCAAAAGAAAAAAAAAAACACCCCTGTGATAGGCTACGTAACGATTAACGTAGCCTATCACGGCTAGATCTGCAAAGTCAGCCATGATAGGCTACGTTAATCGTCACGTAGCCTATCCCGGGTGACTTTGAAAAAAAAAAAGTGCGTACGCAAATGGCGGCCCCCATAGGGAGCCGCCATTTGCGTTCCTTATTTGGTCCCTGTAGTCTACGTAAAGATTTATGTAGACTACGGAGAAAATAAGGGCAACGCTATTGGCGTTGTCCTTATTTTCGCCGTAGTCTACATAAATCTTTACGTAGACTACAGGGACCAAATAAGGAACGCGAATGGCGGCTCCCTATGGGGGCCGCCATTAGCCATATGCGCTTTTTTTTTTTTAAAGTCACCCGTGATAGGCTACGTGACGATTAACGTAGCCTATCACAGCTGACTTTGCAAATCTAGTCGTGATAGGCTATGTTAATTGTTACGTAGCCTATCACAGGGGCGTGTTGTTGTTTTTTTACTTTGCTTGTAATGGCGGCGGCGGCAGCCGGTTGAAAGACCGGCTGCCGCCCCCGCCCCTGACGAAGACCTGCCGAACTGCCGCCAGGACCCGCCGCGGGAAGGGATATTCGTGAAGGTCCCTGCCTTCTTTGTCCTTCATCATGCCCGTCTTTGCACAAAACGTTCCCTTGATATCTCCGATTTTCTTGAGGAGATCTCTAGTCTTTCCCATTCTATTGTTTTCCTTGATTTCTTTGCATTGTTCTAGGGGTGGACGAAAGGCACTTACCTTTTGTCGAAGCTTGTTCGCGGTGGGGGGGAGGCACTTCGCGGCCCCCCCACAAAGTTCAGGCCGGGAGGGGAGGCTTCCCGCCTCGCCCGGCCGCGAACCCCATTTTTTTTTAAAAAAAAAAAATAAACGCCCCCGTGATAGGCTACGTGAGGATTAATGTAGCCTATCACGGCTAGATCTGCAAAGTCAGCCGTGATAGGCTACGTTAATCGTCACGTAGCCTATCCCGGGTGACTGTGAAAAAAAAAAAAGTGCGTACGCAAATGGCGGCCCCCATAGGGAGCAACCATTTGCGTTCCTTATTTGGTCCCTGTAGTCTACATAAAGATTTATGTAGACTACGGAGAAAATAAGGGCAACGCATATAGCGTTGCCCTTATTTTTGCCGTAGTCTACATAAATCTTTATGTAGACTACAGCAACCAAATAAGGAACGGGAATAGTGGCTCCCTATGGGGGCCGCCATTATCCGTATGTGCTTTTTTTTTTTTTAAGTCACCCGTGATAGGCTACGTGACGATTAACGTAGCCTATCATGGCTGACTTTGCAGATCTAGCCATGATAGGCTACGTTAATCGTCACGTAGCCTATCACGGGGGTGTTTTTTTTTCTTTTATTGGAATGGCGGCGGCGGCAGCCGGTCAAAAGACCGGCTGCTGCTCCCGCCCTGCTCGAACACCCGCCGAACTGCCGGCCGGACCTGCCGCCGGGAGGGACATTCGGCGAAGGTAAGTCCCGTCCCAGGGGTGTGTGCGAGGGGGGGGTCCGGAGGATTTCTCCCCAAAACTTGTTCGGGGGGCAGAACACGTTGGCGCTCGGCCCCCCGAAGTTTCGGGGAGAAATTCTCCACCATCCCTACATTGTTCATTTAAGAAGGCCTTCTTGTCTCTCCTTGCTATTCTCTGGAACTCTGCATTCAGTTGGATATATCTTCCCCTATCTCCCTTGCTTTTCGCTTCCCTTCTTTCCTCAGCTACTTGTAAAGCCTCATCAGACAGCCACTTGGCTTTCTTGCATTTCTTTTTCTTGAAGAGATCTCTAGTCTTTCCCATTCTGTTGTTTTCCTCGATTTCTTTGCATTCTTCATTTAATAAGGCCTTCTTGTCTCTCCTTGCTATTCTCTGGAACTCTGCATTCAGTTGGGTATATCTTCCCCTTTCTCCCTTGCTTTTTGCTTCCCTTCTTTCCTCAGCTACTTGTAAAGCCTCATCAGACAGCCACTTGGCTTTCTTGCATTTCTTTTTCTTTGGGATGGATTGAGTTGCTGCCTCCTGAACAATGTTAGGGACCTCCGTCCATAGTTCCTCAGGCACTCTGTCTATCAGGTCTAATCCCTGAAATCTATTCCTCACCTCCACTGTGTATTCATAAGGGATATGATTTAGGTCATACCTGAATGGTTTAGTGGTTTTCCCGACCTTCTTCAATTTAAGCCGAAATTTTGCAAGAAGCAGCTCATGATCTGAGCCACAGTCAGCTCCAGGTCTTGTTTTTACTGACTGTATGGAGCTTCTCCATCTTTGGCTGCAAAGGACATAATCAATCTGATTTCGATATTGACCATCTGGTGATGTCCATGTGTAGAGTTGTCTCTTGTGGTGTTGGAAAAGAGTGTTTGCTATGATCAGCGTGTTCTCCTGGCAAAACTCTATTAGCTTTTGTCCTGCTTCATTTTGTACACCAAGACCATGCCTGCCTGTTATCCCGGTGATTTCTTGACTTCCTACTTTAGCATTCCAATCCCCTATGATGAAGAGGACATCTTTTTTTGGTGTTAGTTCTAAAAGGTGTTGTAGGTGTTCATAGAACTGATCAACCTCAGCTTCTTCGGCATCAGTGGTTGGGGCATAGACTTGAATTATTGTGATGTTGAATGGTTTGCCTTGGATTCATACTGAGATCATTCTATCATTTTTGAGATTGTACCCCAGTACTGCTTTTCCCACCCTTTTGTTGACTATGAGTGCTACTCCATTTCTTCTAAGGGTTTCTTGCCCACAAAAGTAGATATTATGGTCACCTGAATTAAATTTGCCCATGCCTGTCCATTTTAGTTCGCTGATTCCCAAGATGTTGATGTTCAATCTTGCCATCTCATGTTTGACCACCTCCAGCTTACCTTGATTCATTGATCTGACATTCCAGGTTCCTAAACAATATTGTTCTTTACAGCATCGGATTTTCTTTTCACCACCAGACACATCCACAGCTGAGTGTCCTTTCGGCTTTGGCCCAGCCGCTTCATTCTTTCTGGCACTACTTGGAAATACCCTCTGCTCTTCCCCAGTAGTATATTGGACACCTTCCAACCTGAGGGGCTCATCTTCTGGCGTCATATCTTTTAGCCTTGTGATACGTTCCATGGGGTTTTCTTGGCAAGAATACTGGAGTGGGTTGCCATTTCCTTCTCCAGTGGACCACATTTTGTCAGAACTCTCTGCCATGACCTGTCCGTCTTGGGTGGCCCTGCACAGCATAGCTTATGGCTTCACTGAGTTACACAAGCCCTTTCGCCACAACAAGGCAATGATCCCTACTTCCCCACAATTTAGTCCAAATTGTAATTCCCATCCCACCATCCTTACTTACCATGAGCTTTTCATTTATCACATCTATATCCCACCCTACCTCAAGGAACTCATGATGGCCTGTTAGTGATTCCATCTTCGCTACACAACAAACCTGTGAAGTAGGTTAGACAGCGATAGTGACTAGCCTAAAGTTATCCATTGAGCTAAACAGTGATTTGAACCAAGACTCACTGCTTGAAACCCAACACTATACATTGCACCACAACTAGCGATTATAAAACCTCAACTAGTTAAGAAGCCAACAGAACTATGTTGTCCCCCCACCCTGTCAGGACCAGCCCATGTCAGAAATAGAAGTGGATGAGACCTCAGCCCTATTCTGGCATTCAGAATCGATGCAGAATAAACATGTTTGCAGAAGGAGCATGCTAATCCTGTCCTCCTTGTCTCACATTTCTGTCGCCCTGTACTCATGTAGGGCAACAATCTGAAGAGGAGCACCTCCTGTATCCATGGAGGTGCTCCACGTCCTTAAGAACCCTGGAAAATTAGCATTCTTACATGTGTGGAGCATCCCCCACAGATAAGGGAGGCACTTCTCTTCAGACCATCATCCTACACAACAACAGGACTATGGAAGTGTGAAAAGAGCAGGGTATGGCTAGAGCGCTTCTTCTTCACATGTTTATTATGCACAGATTCTGGATGCTGGAATAGGGCTAGTCTCACAAAAGGATGACTCCACAATTGCTCCCAGAACATGTGGAAGCCAAGGGGGTTCAACAGGCCTAGACAAACATTCAGCATGACCCTTCTTAGCTGGAGATTACTACTCTGGAAGAGAGTTTAACTCAGGGAGTCTGCAAAATTGGCAGGTCTCTTACATCCTGACTAATCACATGCCACAGGTCTAGGCCCTTTACAAGTAGCACAACAGACCAAGGTGGATCATACACAGCTGTAGAAAAAGGCCAAGCATGGCTTTGTTTTGAGAAAACCGAAGCTTAAATGAGCCGCAAAACTGATTTTCAGAAATGCTCTGGGACATAACCACTTACAGAGTTGATTTTTTTGTGTTCTATGCTTCCCCTTATGACCTGGAACCCCTGATCAACTCCTTAAGGATCTCTTGCCTTTTTAAGAGCCCCACCTTCCTTTTTTTACCTTCCCCTTTCCAGTAACATGGAGTTCGGTAGGGATGTTAGAGAATTCTGCCACAAATCCCAGGGGGGCCGAATTCCAGTGAATTCGGCCCCCCGGAATCCGTGGCAGAACGGAGCAACCCGCCCCACCACCCCGCGAAAGGCCCCCCCTGGAACGGAGCCTACCTGGTGGTGGTTCCAGCTCAGGCTTCGGCTCCAGTGGCGGCTCCAGTGGTGGTGACTCCAGCGGCGGCAGCTCCAGCCACTGCCGGGTTGCTGTGGATGCAAATGGCATCCTGAGTAGGGGATGCCATTTGCGTCCCTATGGTAGCCCATGATAGGCTACGTAAATATTTACGTAGCCTATCATGGGCTACCATAGGGATGCAAATAGCATCCCCTACTCAGGACGCCATTTGCGTCCGCACCAGCCCGGCAGCGGCTAGAGGCCCCACTGCGGGTTGGCCTGGCCGGCGGCTCCACAGTCTGGTCGCGGAGCGGAGCTGGCCGGGCAGGATTCCGGGGGGAGGAGGAACGGATCACCTCCCCCCCCATCGAGGATTTCCAGGGGAGGGACGGAGCACCTCCCCCCCACTGCGGATGTCCCTGGACGAAACCAGGTAAGTGTTTCGTACATCCCTAGAGTTCAGGCTGTAGATGTGGGGTGACTGACACTCTAGACACAGTTTACTGGTAATTTAAAGCAAGCAAATTGCAACTAAAGGTATTTACACAATAGAATTGAGTGATACAGAAGACATTAAGAGAAAATAAAAGTTACGAAGTGCAAGTTATTTTAAGCTTACACTTCTCCAAGGTGCTTTTGAAATGAAACAATTGGGTAAATAAAATTACTCCTCTCAGGGATACCCCCTCCAAACAACCAAAAAAACCAAAACAAAACAGGCCTCTAAGCCTGACCCCCCCCCCCCCGCTTTGACTCTGTAGGGCTTAAACCTTCGCAGTGTGTATGCTTGTTCTTCCACAATATGGGAAGCACAGGCAAGCAATAAACCCAACTTGAGCCCAGACCAGAAGACATGATGTATGTCTGGCAACACAAGGCCTTCCAGTTCAGCAAAAAGAGCCATAAACCAATGCAGAATCTGGAACAAGGCCCAGCTAATTCTCAGGGAAAGCATGGCCACCTAAATCATATAAATAGGTAGATGTTGCTGGTGCTGGTGCAACATTTGATTCTGCCCAACTCCTACTTTTGTGTGATTCCTTGGCTGGGGAGCTCACCTACTGATTCAGCAACCTTGCCCTAGACCTGTATGGTGTCCTCCTGGACAGCTCTGCATTCACTAGTAAATAGGAGATCTAATCCACACCAGTTGATGAGAATGGGACATTTGTACAGTGGAAACAGGAGATTGCCACCAAGGAATATTTTAATTCCTGGGGCACAAGTATACTTGAGAACCATGCCTTCTTACCAGAAAGTCCTCCCAATCCCAAATGAATTGTCACTGTTAGTATCAGAAGAGGCTTTCTGAACATGTTCAGAACAAGAGATAAACCCATCTCTTATTACTCATGGTATTATAAACAAGATCCAAACCTAAACCAATTCTGCCTTAAAGTAACCTAGCTATCTTGTGTAATTCGATTTACAGGATTTTATCTGTGCACATTTTTTTCTCCTCCTCTCTGTGTATGAAAAGAAACAAGTGTGTGTTGTTGTTGTTTAAAAAAACATGCTTGCATTTTCGTTTTTTAGAGTTAAGGCTGGAATCTTTAATGCCGTCCCCTGTCGAGTACTAAAAGAGGCAAATTATATTGGTTTGCCTGTTGACACACCATCCAATTACCTAACTAGAGAAGCCTACCTACCTGGGTTTCAGCACTGAGAGAAAAATGCAAAGACAGACATATCTGACAACACAGAAGACAAGAAGTCTGAAAACAAATCCATACTGGCAGCCTCAGCTAGGAAGTAAAATGGAATGTTGCATGCTGTCAAAAGGATGGAACTCTGCAGCATTTTCTCATCTTTTGCAAGGGGATTCGTAACCCTGCCGCCATTTAAATTGACTTTCTGTTTCAGAAGAAAGCCCTAAACCACTAGATCTACTACAAGGGACATATATATATATATATATATATATACACACACACACACACACACACACACACATGCATGCACTATCTCCACCAAAGCATTGCAGCTCATGTTAATATGACAGCGACTCAATTTATTCAAGTGCTGATCAATGCTAAACAATCAGAGAAGTTCATGTATTATGTATTTCGGGGGGAAAAATGATGCTGGTGCTTTTTAGTGGAATGTCACAAGGTTAACCAACTGGTAGACATTGGCTCCCTCGAGCCCAATTTCAGCTGCAGCACTTGCTCTCCGCTCAGAGGAGAAACAATAGCAAACTAAAGCATTGTTTGGTGCATATAATGAACCACTCTCATAAACCTCAACCTTCAGAAGACATTATACTTTAGAACTGGATATAGCAGACAATTACTGGATCTCCATTTGGCTGGAAACAGCCAACCTTGTGCTCTATTCCTTAACCATATCTCAGTAATTATTGATAGCACAATTGCCTCCAATTGCCCTGTTAATACAAGTGCATTAGCAATTAAAACCACTTGTTATGGTTTTATTTCCTGTCAGGTGAACTACGACTCCCTTAAATCTACCTCCATTTGTTAGAAACATAACCTATGCGAGAGAGAGAGAGAGAGAGAGAGAGAGAGAGAGAGAGAGGATTTGTATTGAAACTGGGCAGTTCTTTTCTGTAATTATATTCCTTCTACTATCATTCTAGAAGGCTGTATTCAAAACAGCAAATCACATTTTGAATGCATTGTGGAAAATGGCAGAAGAGGCTACACCTCCCCCCCTTTGCCCATCAGGAAGTGGTTGTTTCTCCAGGATTGAGGATATGGCATATCCAGGTCACAATGGGAGGTGAAAACTTCATATCTTAATGGTGCCCTGAAATTCCACATCTTAATTTACTTGTGGAGTGAGTTACTGAAACGTGTGATTATGTAGTTTGGAATGCACAATTTGCCTAGCTTGTAATGCTCAAATACAATATGAATTGAAAACTATTTCATTTCCTTTTCAGTGACAGGTTTCCTAGAGATGGAGGTGGGGGTGGAATACTATTGTATCATGCTTTGGTGATTCCCTGCGCTTCCTTGAATGTAGTACAACTCCAGATTTCGGAGGCCCTTTGAGCAAGACACCATCAATACTCCCCCTCCCTCGCTGAGTATAGCTTCTCACCACCATTGTCACCAGCTGCTATTGCTCTTCACCTTTTTTCCCTCAATAATGCTACCACTTGCTTGTTTGGCAGTCAGAGAACCAGTGAGAAAGCAGAAGGTGGAATCTAGAGCAAGAAGCAGGTGAAAGAGCAAGTTAAAGGAGGAGCAAATTCTCAGGGATCTTGTCAGAGTAGGCCTCTCCTGGGGTGTGGGCCCTAGGCAGGTGCCCAATCATGCCTACTTTTTATAATAGTCCTTCTTAAAGAACCAGGGTAGTAAGAACCAGACAGTGAATCTTTGCATGTGAGGAAGACAGGCCAAAGTGTCTGATCAATGAGGTACTAATAAGGCAATGCAAGCAGATGGGGTAGTACAGAGAGGAAGAGGTAACAGGGCTCATTACAGAGTCAAGAAGCAAAGATATATCTACTGAAGGCAGGAATGAGGTGCTGAGTTTGAGGAGCACACAGGAAGTGTTTAATAAAAGCTGCTCACAGAAAGAGGGACTTTGGTCACTGTCTTTCGCTTCTCCTATTACAATCACCACAGAGAAGGTTACAGGAAGCAAAGAGCTGGTAAAACTGCTTCAAACCCAGAAGATCAGTAGATTTTGAAGGAGAAGAATTGACTCAGCAATTTCTGCTCCAACTGAGTCCTCAGAAGATATCCAGTCCCAGAAGTCCAATGTTGATGGTTCTTGACACACCAGGAGAAAACAGTGTCTTGGTAAAGCAGGGATGAGATGACATTGTAATAGACAATTATCATAGATACCTAAAGTCTAGTTTCTTTCTCTGACATCTTTTGGATTGCCCTTTCCTTACCATGCTGCAATAGCTTTTTGGATGAAATTATTAGCACTTCTGCAGCTGCTAAATATAGGTGCTTTAAACTTTCTTCAGTATTTCTTATGACCCTGTCAAGGGAAATGTCTTAAGAGAAATTTTACTCCACTGTGGAAATAAAATGCAGGGAGTTCACTGGGGGGGGGGAGAGAGAGAGAAAACTCGAGGAAGATTATGCTGCTAGCCTGCCCCACTTACAACTCATGAAGATGGAATACCATGGAACACTGATAAAGATGTTCAATGACACTTATGCCAGACTTTGTACATCACAATGCCTTGCAAGGGATACTTAACATCCCCTCAGATTAGCAAACATTCAACACTAAATTAAAATTTATGATATGAAATTTTAATTATTTATAGAGATTATGTTACAATGCTCTCTCAGCGCTTCATTTCAGTGCATGCCTACAGCAAGTGTGTTTTATGTGAAGATGGAATTTAGCACACACACATATTTCTCAGAAGGCCATTTTTTGAAGGAAAAAAACAGTTTTAAATTTTCTTTTTCTCACTTTGTGATTGTGAAGGATGCAAAATGGTGGCCAAGCTCCCAACACACCTGCAGAATTGCAGCCCTGAGAAACTGTTGTACAATATCTCCTCCCACTGGAGAAATTCAGTGAAATGGTTGGTGTCTCTGCCTGTGAATAGGATGGAGAATTTCAAGAAGCTATTTGTGCATAGTTCTAGAAAAGGCAATGAGGATCTAACACAAAGAATGAGATCTACAGCTTATTGGAACCTAGTAGTAACTGTGACATCATAATTAATCTCCTAACATCATATCTGAATCAAGAAATGCATTACAAATTACACCTTTGGAACAAGTTGCCATCGGGGGTCCGCCATGCTCCATCATTGTAGGCTTTTAAGAAGGCCTTGAAAATATATTATTTTACTGTGGCCTTCTCTTGATATGATTGCTGTTGTTGCTCTTTTTATTGTTGGCTTTTATTATTGCTTTTATTGCTATTTTATTGTGTTTATGTTTTTATTGCTTTTAATATTTTAACTGTTTTTTATGTGTTTTATTGCTGTGAGCCACCTTGGGAGGGCTTCTGCCCTGAAAGGTGGCCAAGAGTTTGTAAAATAAATAAAAATAAAATATTTTAACATTCTCCATTGCATGAAAAATTACAAATACTTTCAGGAGAAAACCCAAGCTTTGTAGCTGTGTGTGTAATGTGTGCGTGTCTGTTATTGTGTTTGCTAGATCGTTCACCCTGTTGCTGGTTTTTTACTTCTGTTTTATATGTTTTAACCTTGTAAAAAAGGTTTTATACTATGCTTTTTCATGTTCTATTTTAGGGTTTGAACACACACACATGCACACATATCATATTTGATCCAAAGAGGTTCTGTGAAGGAAGTTTGAAATCCCAGGAGATAAGGGTGTGGCTCACATCTAAGGACAGTCTGGCATTTTAACCAATTAAAATCTCACTTGAAAAGCTGGAGTCCAATTGGAACAAATGGGTCCAAGACCTGACACATTGTGTCATCACAGCAGAAGCCTTGGAGCATGACAAGAAGATGCCAGAGTGTCAGGACTTGATAGGATCTGTAGACAGCTGTTCCACATGGTGAACCACTGAACTGCAGGTGTCCACACTTCCCCATGAATTACCTTCAGGCCCTCAATTGATTCTGATGGCCCTGGCTGGCTATTGGATCCTCTTGGACAGGAAGGAGTATAAGCAGTGGAGAGTGGTGGTTCCCAGTTTGATGGGGTGATTCCACTCTGGGTTTGAGGCAGAACCAGCCAGAACTCTGAAAGAGCTATCCAAGGTGCTGAGCCCATTTAGTGGTGAGGGTTCAGCATCTTGGATAGCTTCTTTGGAGTTCTGTCTTGTTCTTCTGACTAAAACCCAGAATGGAATCACTGCCCCACAAAAATCAGAGCCATCAGCCTCCACTCAGTATGAGAAGACATTGTGTTACAAGTAACCTCATTTAGGCAACAAGGTCTTCCTGAGCTCTGGTGTGTTCCTTGATTATTCCTCTGTCCTGGCCTATGCCTTACAGCCTGCTGGATCCTTCATGCTTCATACATATATAGACATTCTCATTACGGCCATTTGAGAGCCACTGTGCTATATTGGTTAGTCTGTCAGACTGGACTGAGGAGGCCTGTGTTCTAGTACCCACTCTGCCATGGGTGACTTTGGGCCAGTCACTGACTCTCAGCCTAATCTACCTCACAGCATTGTTGTGAGGATACCATGGAGAGGAGGGGTATCATATAGGCTGCCTTGAACTGCTTGGAGGAAAGTATGGGTGTAAATGTAATAAATAAAGGGATGTGGACATTTTTCTGCAACCCATTCTGAGCTCTACAATTAATGCCTAGGTGACATTGTCCCAGCCAAGCCACTTGAATTCAAATAGTTGTAACTCAAGAGACACATTCAGTATGGCTCTGCCTGAGTACCACATTACAATGCCAAGACCTTTGTCCATTGGATGTACAGAAGGCAGGCATAAGAGAGAGAACATCATTTGTGCTAGCAGAATGACACAGTTGGATATTGCCAATATCCGTGTGTGTGTGTGTGTGTGTGCATGCACGCAAGTATATGTGTGTGTCACCCAAAGGGCACCACTAACATACCCAATTTGTAGAATGAACTGACAGTCATAGAATAGTCTGCTGGCAAAGCACAGTGTAGGGGTTAGAATGTTGGACTTTGTCTTGAGAGATCTGAGACCGCATGAGAAAGGGAAAGACCTAATGAGCAGAGGAGGCTGGTGGCTCTGATTTTGGTGGAGTTTTGATAGGGTTCAGCACCATGGGTAGCTACTTTAGAGTTCTGTCTGGTTCTAAACCCAGAATGCAATCCCAGCTCCACTGAAATCAGAGCCACCATCCTGCAGTGCCAAAGTGCATAAAGCCACCAGCTGAAGATTTTCAAGGAGCTTTTTTTTCTAGCACCAGGGAGAAACATTTTCCTTTGAAGCCAACAAGCATGTTCTAGCAGTTTTCATCTCCACCAGGAACAGTGGTGTTTTACCTTTACCTTTTGTAATGATAATGGGTCTTAATGATAACAAGCAACCCCAAAAGACTTCGTGCTACATCAAGGATAGCTCATGACAATATAATGTCGCCGGGAAAACACACATACGCACATGCGCATGTACACAAACACACACACAGACATCAAGACAGAGAGATAGTTTTAATTCTCCAGAGAGGCAATTATCTTAGGATATCTAAACCTTACTTATCATGATGAAAACTCTTTTTTTTCCAATATTACATGTAAGTAAATTACTCAAGTTGATTGCTTTGATCTCTGGAAACTATTAGTTAACATATATAATATTTCAACTTTGAGATATTCAGAAAGGTTACATTACCCAGGTAATCCCCAGATCATGCAAAACTCAGGCTGTGTTGCTGTCATGAAGGATATTTATACCCTTTGTATATATTAAAAAACAAACAAGCAAACTAAATGCTCTGAAATTCTCAAATTGGGGAGATCAGTGCTGTCTGCTTAGGAATCTCTTGCAAGAGGTCCTATGTTACTAATACTCTGACCCGGTTCATGCATGAATGTCCTTTGCTTTATGCCTCCAATATGGACTGATGACTTGCATGTGTGATGGGGATGGTGGAGAATTCTGCCACGGATCTCAGTGAGGCCGAATGTACTGGCATTCGGCCCCCCAAAATCCGTGGCGGAACGAAGCCCCCCTGCCCCACCACCCCGCAAAAGGTGCGTGAAACGGACCACCTACTTGGTGCCGTTCGTGCTGCTTTGTGAATGGCAGCTGTGTCTGCAGCCACCATTTGCGTCCCTTTTTTTGCCGTGATAGGCTACCTAAATATTTACGTAGCCTATCATGGCAAAAAAAGGGACGCAAATGGCGGCGGCTAAGGTGGCTGCCATTTGAGTCCCTGTGCAGCCCAGCAGCGGCCAGATGTCACTGCGGGCGGCCCTGGCCAGCCGGTGGCTCTGTGGAGTCGCCACGGAGCGGAGCCGGCCAGTAAGGATTTCGGGGGGAGGGACGGAGAGCCTCCCCCCCCACAGATGTCACAAAACGAAACAGGTGAGTCGTTTTGTACATCCCTAGTGAGTGATGGCAGATAGAACACCTGATGTCATCTCAGATACAATGCTTTCCTAGGGAGTTAGTTTACATAGTCAGTAGCCAGTCAAATGGGGTTGGTTCACACATGCATGTGCATCACCTGATGACTTACTATTGCATGTCTGAACTGAATCCCTGGGACATGGGGGGTTGGTTGGTTGGTTGGTTGGTTGAAACATTGTGTCTGGAGTTATATGAAAGTTCTGTCTGTGGCATTCGCTCTGTAATAAGCCATGCACAGTATGTGATATTGCATTCCCACATGATAGGCATATAACTGTGAAGCAATCCTAAAGCCCTGTCTAGATGTGTGTGCTTTCTTAACTGTGCAAATGAGTGCACAGGGATGGATCAGGGTCACATCTGCTGCCCTTAGTCCCAATATCCATGACTTCAAGACCCCTCCACCCCCAGTTTTGATAGCACGTATACAACAAGAAAGATGTTGAAAGAAGGCAAGAAGAACATTGGAAGGAGGCACAGCTTGCGAAGTACTAGAGAAAAGGAAGTAACTGTAGGGGGCGATCCTATAGCCCTGGACAGAGTTGGTGAGGCAGGGCATAGGGTACTTTGGATTCTGAGATCCAAGGTTGGAGTCAGCACTCCGACCTCAGAGCCAGGAATCCAAGCTCCCTCCCCCTTCCCCTTGAAGCCAATGTGGAGAGAACCATGCTGGCTGCCTCTCCAAGGTTGCAAAGGTGACCTCAGAGAGGAGAGAAATGGGCATGCCAGTGGTTGGGGAGGGGACTGGAGAGACTGGCTTATTACATATCCCCAGGCCTCCCGGGTCTCCTTCCCTCCCGCTCTAGGATGAAAAAGCCCATCTAGCTAATGCAGAGTGGGAGGAGTGTGGAAGCAAAGATCACCACCTGCACTACTCCCACTCTGCATTGGATGGCCAACCATAAGCCTCCGAATTTGGAGGCTCATGGCCATCCTGATAGGCTCGTGCCCATAGATGGCACAAAGATGGCCATTACCCAGAACAGCTGAAGCATCAGCATCCCAATGGCTGAAAACTGGTGGTTAACTGCTACCAGCAGCATACTGTGTTTAGGGATGGGTGAGGAATTCATTGAGTTCACATTTTTATGTGAGATTACCAAATTTACATCTCACAGAACCCAGCAAAGTCCCAAACAAAATTTGTGGTTGGAAATCCATACATTTCTGAGCTCACAATGTGTTCCATAAACCAAACCAAAAATGCACATTCAGTACCATGTTTCTAGAATGTGCACAAACACTTTAGTTAATGGGTGCATGCAAACAAGAATGTGTACATTTCAAAACTGCACACTTAAAAAAAATACACAGAAAAAAATATGTGCAAATTTCTGGGTGAGGGGGGGAAAAAGCTCTCAGGGAACTGGGACAGATTGAGCTCAGCGGTGTAATACGAGAAGCTCTGTGAGACAAGGCATGACAGTTTTCACCTATCCCTGTTTTTTACAGAACCAAGGGTGGGGGGAGGGGGAGACAGCGCTTGAATCAGGTTATGGATTAAAGGGGGAAATATATGGGTATGCATCTGTGTTTGCACCTAGGTTTATTAGTACAATTCAAGGATATCTGTAGAGGACTTATGTGCATTGTGGAAGAGGAATCAAGTGATGTATAACCATATTTGAATCAGCCCTCAGGCACATCTCTGATGCAGAGCACATAAAAGAAAGCCTAAATTTCAGCCCCAAGACATAAGGCCTGAGAACACTATTAAGAGACAACATGAAATGGCACCACTCTCTTCAGGTGGTCTCACACACTTCTCCCTGCATTCTTACAGGAGGCTGAACTTAACGTAGAAGCCGAGATCAGGTGCTTAAGATGCCAGCAGCTTGACAGTCCCTTGCTCACCCTCTTGCCCTTTTGAAACCTCTGGATCATATCAGACACACTGAAACCAGCACCTGCAAAAGGTGAACTTTAAAAAAGGGAAAAGGGGATTTGGTTTTGCCCTTAACTTTATCTTCAGACAGGGCTGTCTGTTTTATCTGGGCTTAACAATCCAAACACTATGGCAAGGTAATCTGTCACAATAAAAAGAAAGAAAAGGCTAGGGACCAGCTCTCATGTTACCTAGGGGGTTGCTTGGTTTTGTGTTTTGCTTTGTTTGTTTGTCATTCACCCCGTGTCATCCATTTGTGCAAGGAGCCTAACATGCACCAGGGGCCAGTTCAGATGTCAATGCAGGAGAGTGTGAGAAAGTCAGCAATGGTTAGTGGCTCACTCTTGGATATTGTTGTTGTTGTTCAGTCGTTCAGTCGTGTCCGACTCTTCGTGACCCCATGGACCATAGCACGCCAGGCCTTCCTGTCCTGCGCTCTCTCCCAGAGCGTGCTCAAGTTCATATTCATTGCATCCGTTATGCTATCTAGCCATCTCATCCTCTGCCGTCCCCTTCTCCTTTTGCCTTCAGTCTTTCCCAGCATCAGGGTCTTTTCCAGGGAGTTTTCTCTTCGCATTAGGTGGCCAAAATATTGGAGCTTCAGCTTCATTATCTGTCCTTCCAATGAGCACTCAGGGTTGATTTCCTTTAGGATGGACTGATTTGACCTCCTTGCAGTCCGGGGGACTCGTAAGAGTCTTCTCCAGCACCACAGTTCGAAAGCATCAATTCTTCGGCGCTCAGCCTTCCTTATAGTCCAGCTCTCACAGCCATACATTACTACTGGGAAAACCATAGCTTTGATTTGACGGACTCTTGGATATAGTCAAGATTAAATAGCAGAGATTGTGTTTGTGATCCTTTACACAGCTACCTAGGAGGTCTTCTGAACTCAATGGCGCTTTCTTCTGAAAAGACATGCATAGGGTTGCACTGTAAAATGTATTTTAGCCTGCTGTCTATATTTACACTACAGAGTTGGACTTAGTTTTGAGTGAATGCATAGGATTGCTCTGTTAAGGGCATTTTGCTGGTTATTTTTAATACCACATAATTATTATGCCAATATTATCAGTACAGACCAAGCAGTTACACCATTGTTGGGAACCTGGTGTACTCCAGATGTCTTGGAGTACAACTTCTGTCATCCCAGCCAGCATGACCAATGGTAATGGATTATAGGAACTGTAGTCCAAAACATCTGGAGGACACCATGTTACCTACTGATGGGATACATTTTTAAGATCATACACATGTAGCAGCAATTAGACAATTCCATCACTTCCGCTACATGATTCTTCCAACATTGAGATATCTCTTGGGTCCTATCTAGCCAAGAAAATATCTGGATGCACCTGATCTCATCTGATCGTTGGATGCTAAGCAGGGTCAGCCCTGGTTAGTACTTGGATGGGAGACCACCTGGGAATCAGGCTTCCTACACTGAGCAGGGGGTTGGACTCAATGGTCTTGTAGGCTCCTTCCAACCCTAGGATTCCATGACGTCAAGCAAAGGGCTGGATGTGCCCGATCTTGTCTGATCTCAGAAGCTAAGCAGGGTCAGCCCTAGTTAGTGCTTGGATGGGAGACCACCTGGGAATCAGGCTTCCTGCATTGAGCAGGGGGTTGGACTCAATGGTCTTGTAGGCCCCTTCCAACCCTATGATTCCATGATGTCGAGCAAAGGGCTGGATGTGCCCGATCTTGTCTGATCTCAGAAGCTAAGCCCTGGTTAGTATTTGGATGGGAGACTGCCTGGGAATCAGGCTTCCTGCATTGAGCAGGGGGTTGGACTCGATGGTGTTGTAGGCCTCTTCCAACCCTATGATTATATGAATCTATCCCATTTGGATTCCAGAAGTAGTTCTGGAACATTGGAAATGACTCATTTTGCACATCCACTCTCACAAAATCCCCCACCATTTGCCCTCCTGTAAAAAAAAATGGGAGAATAGAAAATAATCATAATTACATGAGTGCATGCTCATAAGAATCCACCCAAAGAGCTCGTACATTGCTAGGAAGGAAAGATAAATGGTCTGACTCAATATGAGGTAGCTTTATAAACAGTTAGTTTTATTTATTACATTTCTATGCTGCCCAATAGCCGAAGATGTTACATTTGGTCACCCTATAAAGAGCACCAGCATAAGAATAATAAACAGCCAGAAGGAACTTATTAATTAGGTTTTGTTCCCCCCTGATCAAAGTTAAATCCATTAACTCAGCTGCTATCTGAAAAGCTCTGACTTGGCTCTACGTGATACTACTGTTGACCACCATAATTTTCTTAAAGGAAATGGAAGAAAAACAAGCAGTGAGTTTGCCGAGCAGTAACACTTGAGCCTTTAAGTACAAAGTAAATGTGTGTGTTTTTCTTTGCAGGAAAATTTACTTTATATCCACAAATTGGCACAATTTGTGTAGGTAAAGCATTCTCTTAAGTTTTTTCAAGCACAATATTCCCTGTTGCATTGTCTTTTTTTATAGAAAAAGGTACCTGCTACAACTGCTTTAATGGTTGCCTCCATGCAAGAGATGCACGGTATGTTAATTTTGAATTCCCCTGGGAGACAGATCTCTCCTGCCTGAATTTAATCCAACCACATCTCTCACAGTCAATTTCAGAGCAAGAGATATTTACCTCTGCTTGGATTCAACAGATTTCATACAGCACATTGTCACAGGGAGGATACCTTCCTCCCAGTCAGTGAACAGTGGTGCAACATTTCTTTCACCAACGCACAGAAACTAATGCACAAGCTTTCAGGGATATAGCTGTTTTCTAGTAAACCTAAGGAATTTTAAAAGTTCATTTGGTGACCCACACAGTGTCATTTAGCAGCACTGGAAAGGACTTGCAGAAGAGGCCATCTGCTTGAACTGGCCCTAAATTCTGGCTTCTGAATCTACAACCTGATATATAAATGCTAATGCCTTAACACATGTATATAAGAATGTTACATCCCACTTTTCTACTTTACAAGCCTTCCATTCAATTAAAAGAATACAATAAAAGGCATCAATGAGATTTTTTTTAAATAAAATAAAGCAAAAAACATTCCCTGAAACAAACAAACAAACAAACAAACAAACATCACAGTAAATGAACATGGTAAAACAGACAGCAGTTAAAAACCAAGCAAAAGGATCCTAAAAACAGTGGTGTAGTGGTAAATTCTGAAGTGCAGACACTCAACAGGGGAGTCCCCATAACCAAGAGAGTCCAAAAATTCAGGCACCTGTATTGATCCATATCAATAAACTAGTTCTAATAGTTCTCATCTGCACGAGAAGCAGGCCATTTGTAAAGCTAGTCAGTCTCCATTCCCCATTCAGGACCAAGCCACCCCAAAATACTTTGCATCACAATAGGGAACTAAGTTTTAACAATGGGATAATTCATTTCCCACCAGCTCCTGTGAGGATTCCAGCAGCTAAGCTTAGAGCGGACAGGAAATTCTGAGGTGGGAAGGTGGCAGATGATGTCAGCATCCTTGCTAATAAAAAAAGTTGCCAGCACTGCATCTCTATGATCCCTGGTTCTACTAACTATACCACTTTGGTGCCTTAAATATAACAACAGAATTGTCAAGTAAATGTACGGAAGAGGTTTGGGCACCGCCATTGCAGAAAAGGCCCATAGTAGCCACCAACTCAGTCCCAGCATCCACACTTTGGGCAGGTCCTGAGAGCCCATGAGTGTTTGTGCTAGATAACACACACACACACACCCGGTTCCCACTGGTTCAGTTTTTACCATGTGTGATTGGCAGCTTTGAGCTGCCCTCTCTCTCTATAAAAAGAAATCCCAATGCTATATTGGGGCATGTGTGGGTTCCTCATACTTACCTGCTTGCAAATTGCAACAGTGCTGCCACCAGTAAGCTTACCTGGGGGTGTAGGGGGTGTCACTGATGTTGGAGGCAGAGATTGCAGATATCACAAGTCCATAATATAGCCCTTTTCTGGGCAGGTCCATATGGGGGACTATTCATGACCACCTTTGCTAGAGCCTGAAGCAAAGGTAGGCAGGAAGAGAGTATCAGAGGCTTTCTGGGGGCTAAAAATGGCAACACTTCTGTGCGTCTGTGTGGCAGGGGTGCTTCTTACAATTTTATGAGGTGGTGAAAGTGTCTGTCTTTCTATTAACTGCAAAAGCAGGCAGGGTGATGAATACTTTGTCAATAAAGCCTCTGGAAAAGAATGGGTACATGGCGGGGTGGGCATCTTTCTTCCTAGGAATGCCACTACCTAGGAATGCCGCTATGTACAATGCTACATAAACATGTCGGGCTACAAGAGCATTCTTACCCTGTTTGTAAATCATTTGACAGCCAGGTACAGTCAAGCTGCTGCTTGGAGAGGCAGCTTCCCATTTTATAGTTAAAGATAAAGAAGGGGGGGGAGAAGAAAGACCACACTTGCCACCTTGCAAAATTATAAGTACCAACCAAACTTTCTCCCCAGACTTCGGAGGCTTTTTGCCCCCATCTCACCCTGATCCTCCCCCCACCCCCAAAATTAACAACAAGAACCAGGACAAATACTTCAGCTCAACCCTAGTTTCAGACAGGAGACTTTCCCAATCCTATCTAGAGATGCCAGAGATTGAAACTGGGACTTCTGGCATCCACTGAGCTACAAACCGGGACTTTTTGCAGCCAGCGCATGTGTGCGTACGTGCGTGTGTATGTGTGTGTGTGGGGGGGGAATCCATGTTCAGGTTATTAGGAAAAGGAATGAAAGCAAAAGAACTGGTTTTTAATGCCCATATATCAATCTACAGTGAAGCCAAATTTGAAATAATATGTACAGTTCTGGTTGCGCCAACTCAGAAAGAATATAACAGAGCCATAAACGGTCTTGCAAAGGGATAGCTCAGGGCACAATCCTATGGGGATGGCTGTAATCCTCTGAAGTCAGAAGCTTATGGCCATCCAGCACAGAGTGGGAGGTGTAGTGGAGGCAATGGTAACCTCCACACTCCCCCTGCTCTGCATCTTAGGTAGACAGGTGTTTTTCCCCATCTAGCTGAGGTGTCAGGGATGGGGAGGGAAGAAGGCTGGGGATAGCTCATGCCACCACTTCCCCCAGTCCCCTTCCCACCCCAACCCACTCATGGGAACACCCCATTTCTCCGAAGTCACTTCTGCAACCTCCAAAAGGCAGCCATTGCGGTTCTCTCCATGCCAGCTGCAAGGGGGAGGGGTGTTACGTTCCTTCGTCCTCCCCCTTCGCAATCAACACATGCTAGAATACCAGGCTTCAGGCTCACTACTTTATTAGTTAATGACCAGGTTCCTTACAAATCCAAATTCTAGGAAACTCTCAGGCTACAAAGGAAACAGCTATTCCACACAATTATGTCTATCAATAGAGGAGCCAAAGTGGAAGTTAGAGAAGTTGCCAGCAATTTGAACAAGAATTTCTCAGCCAGACTAGCTTAGGAGGGATGCCCCTCTCTTACGGTGGCTCCCTCCTATGTAGGCTATCACACACAGCCAACCTGCTGCAGCGCCTGAGCTCGGCCTCTAACTCTTCCTGCTTTCCTCTGTGATGGAATCTAGCATCCCTCAACTCATGCCCCGCACTCCCCTCCTCCACCAAAACCTGGGTTCTCATAGAAGAGGAAAGGGGGGCCCTTTAGGCTGAGCCATCTGTGTCCCAAAGTCTTGGGAAGAAGGCCTTGCCCTTTCTGAGCTCACTGGGGAGGGAGCCTCCCCCTGTTCTGGCTGTTCCCATTCTGAATCTGAGTTGCTAAATATCTCATAGAATCATAGAATAGTAGGGTTGGAAGGGGCCTACAAGGCCATCGAGTCCAACCCCCTGCTCAATGCAGGAATCCAAGTCAGAGCATCCCTGACAGGTGGCTGCCCAGCCTCATCTTGAATGCTTCCAGTGTGGGAGATCCCACTACCTCCCTAGGGAATTAGTTCTATTGTCATATTGCTCTAACAGTCAGAAGGTTTTTCATGATGTTCAGCTGGAATCTGGCTGCCTGTAACTTGAGCCCATTATTCCGTGTCCTGCGTTCTGGGATGACTGAGAAGAGATCTTGGCCTTCCTCTCTGTGACAACCTTTCAAGTACTTGAAGACTGCTATCATATCTCCCCTCAGTCTTCTCTTCTCAAGGCTAAACATACCCAGTTCTTTCAGTCTCTCTTCATAGGGCTTTGTTTCCAGTCCCCTGATCATCTTCGTTGCCCTCCTCTGAACCCTCTCTAGCTTGTCTGCATCCTTCTTAAAGTGTGGTGCCCAGAACTGGACACAGTACTCCAGATGAGGCCTAACCAGTGCTGAGTAGAGGGGAACTAGTACTTCCTGGGATTTGGAAGCTATGCTTCTATTGATGCAGCACAAAATAACATTGGCCTTTTTTGCAGCCACATCACATTGTTGGCTCATATTCAGCTTGTGATCTACAACAAGGAGCTCAGACTCTTGGGTCTGAGGTCACAGCACCATCTCTGACCTCAGATCCAGGAATCTGAAGTATCCATGTGTGAGGTTAGGGCCCAAAGCACCCTGGGTAAATGAAGGTGGCAGGTGCAGCTGGAGCCTTGGCAAGCACCTCATTGCACAGAGTGACAGCCCTATTATTTCTATTTCTTTCTTTTTAAGGATGTTGTGCAACCACTAGCACTAGCTCCAATATGTGGCTGCCTAGGAAGCCACTGTGCCTGATCCCTGCAGCCCTCACCCCCATCACCTGCCACAGCTGGTGGCAGCCAGTTGGGAACCCTGTGCATTGCAGTGCCCTGAAGTCCTACCATAACAGAGCCACCGCCACTGCTGGAAATATGATGCTGGACTAGATGGACCTTTGCTCTGATCCAGCAGGGCTCTTCTTATAATATATTATTTATTATGCATTATTACATTTTATTGCATTTATTACATTATTACATTTATATCCCACCTTTTCCCTCTTGCAATGAATCGAAGGTGGCTTACATAGTTCTCCTCTCCATTTTATCCTCACAACAACCCTGTGAGGTAGTTAGGCTGAGAGACAGGGATTGTCCCAAAGTCATCCAGTGAGCTTCATGGCCGAGTGGGGACTAAAGCCTGGGTCTCCCAAATCCCAGTCCAACACTCAGAACACTACACCACACTGGCTCTCCTTAGGTCCTTATTGCTAGCATCATCATCATATATATATTTATACCCCATCTCCCCCCCCCCGCAAGAAACCTAACACAACTTACATGGTCCTGCTCCTCTCCGTCTTAGCCTCACAACAACCCTGTAAAGCAGGTTAGGCTGAGAGTCAGTGACTGGCCCATAGTCACTCAGTGAGCTTCATGGATGAATAGGGACTAGAGAACCCTGGTGTCCCGAGTCCCAGTCCGACCACTACACCACACTGGCTTGTGTGAGCACAATCTGCATACAGTCACTCCAGAAGCAAAAGGAACAATCTCTCGCCTTCTGTTGAATCGTTCAAATCACCCTTTCCTGCAATTAACAGCTGTAACTGCTGCAGAGTTTTAATTGTATGTGGAGGCCCTTGAGCCTCATGTTTTTAAACACTTCTTTTTAAACACCTGCTTCCAAATTACATGTGGAAAATCATCTAAATGGATGTGAATGAGACGGAGTCACTACTCCTGCCAACGACAGTGCCTGCATCTAGTGTGCAGCAATGATGGATTTTTATTGTTTCATTGCTGTATTGTTTTGTTCGTTATGTACACCAGCCTTAAAGGTGACATAGGCATTAATTGTAAATAAATATTTGAATAAATAAGGGCCGGTATTCATAAAGCCTTCTCAAGATCAGGGATCTAGAGCAGAGCCATTCATTAAAGGGCAGATATGGATAAACATTTGGGGTTACTAAAGCATCAGGAAATAGAAATAACTCCATTATTGTTTCAGCTTTCCAATTCCTCTTGGGTTCTGCTCTGGTTGAATTGTGGATTTTGGGATGCTGATAACGGATTATGTGCATGCATCCTCCTCACAAAAATATTTTTAAAGCAAACTAATAAATAAAAATGAATCTCCCACCATTTGAGGTCCTGTGTGAAGACTAAAAAAAGAGTGTGTGTGTGTGTGTGTGGGGGGGGGGAATAAACAAAACAACAACAAAAATCACCAGCCTTGGGTTTTTACACTATTTTAAATGATTGTATTTTCAACAAAAAGAATTGTGTATCTGCACTGTTATACAATTCCAAACACACACACTTTTAAAAAATATAATATTTCATGGGCAATCCCTAGGAGGGGAAAGCCATCCTAATCTACCACTGTCTCTTTCAAAGATATTTCACATAAAGAAATCTGCAGGTGAAGCTCTGGCCCCCACAATACACATTTCATGGAGCTAAAGTACTGTGTTCAATGACGCTTACTCTCAGATAATGATGCACAGGGTTGCAGCCTAGGTGTTCCCTACTCCACTTCTCCTCAGATAGTCTTAGAATACGTGAGCTAGTACTTTCCCTTCCCGCTAACAAGGACAAGTTTAGATTAGTGTAAGCCATTCCAAGATAAACTGGACCTACCCACCAACACCGTGTCCTCAGTAAGGCTTCAATGGGACCCAATCTATTTTCAAATTCCCAGGACCTTTTAAACCCCCGCCCACATCCCTCCAACCTGTCCATCTGCTTACCTTGCAAGCTGCTAGTGTCCCTGGCTTCACTGATAGCAGAGGAAGAAGGTCTCTCTCCCCCTGTACCAGGTGGAAGGAGAGACGCCTCCTTCCTGGGACAAAAGCAGCAGTTGGGTGGAATGCAGGTGGATGAGTGGGAGAAGGAGTTGGAAGCAAACAAGTGGGTAGGAGGGAGCTGAGTTCTTCTTAATTCAAAGTCAGGTGTGGGCAACTAGAGGACCTTCAGATGCTTTGGCCTACAGATCTCATCATCAGCCCAAGCCAAGCCAATGGTGAGGGATGATGGGAAAACATCTGGTCAAAACATCTGGAGGACCACAAGCTGTCCCTGCATATTCTAAGCCAACAAGAACTTGGGGTTGTACGACTTGCCTTGTATTTGAGGCAAGCTTGTTAACACCGGGGTCGATATTCCAAGCAGCCAACGACTTGTGAAGTTTGGCTGCATTCTTACATTGATTTGGTGTCTCTTGTGGAGGTACAGAGCTTTGGTGCATAATGCAAGCCACTTCACTGATTTATTTATTTTTCAACCAAGGGAGCTGATGCTCTGGGTTAAAGTATATTTAGTGAGCAGCTGATCCTCTCCATTGTTTTACCTTGAAGTAAGCATGTGGGGGCCTGATCCAGACTACACATGGATAGGGAAGGTTTACACCTTCCCACCCAGCCACTTTTCCACCTAAATCTGCCCCCTCCTCCCGAACTTGCACATGGGGGGAGGGACAACAGCAACAACAACATTGGCACACACACATGATGGTCATGCTCCAGATTGGGACCTTGCACACTTCAAGGTAAAAGCAATGTAAGGCTCAACAGCATGCTATGTATTTCATGCAGCTTCTAGTTTAGCCTTTGAGTGCAACACTATTGAACTGAAAGCTATTGAATTGAATTGCAAGTGGTGGAGTTATACGGATATATGGAGATGTCTTATACTGACAGGAAATTCATTCGTGCTCTAAACACCCAATTCTGCCAGTCCTCCCCAGGAGAGAGATGTCCAGGTACCAACTGACACAAAGTAACTAGAGACAAAGCCTGTGGAACACTGCGCATGCATTCCATGTGCTCTGCCTCTGAGTTGCCCCATGGGCACATCATACTTCCTGAGGCCATACAAAACCACTGCGTCAGGATGACTTTTTACAACAACACTGGACTTTGGCAGTTTCCTAGCAAACTGGAATGTAGCCATTAATGGAGATATGTAAAACCTCACTGATATTAGCGAGCCAAGTTTGCAGGCGAAAGCCTCCCAGTTGTTGCTGCTGCTGCTGCTCCTGCCAAGGGGCAGGATACTTTATAGATTATCTTTCGTGAGACAGGCATAGTCTTACCTCTGCTCTGCTGCTGCGTAGCACCTCTGCCTCAGCAAGAAACATATTTTAAAATCTGGAATTCAGCTTGGAATGAGCAACGGCCCAAATTCTTGGAAATACCTAGCGTGTGTTTAATTTTGCAGTTTCAATTTTCAAGTGCAACAACAGCCCAAGGAGTTATGAAAATAAGCTGCAGCCTTGAGTGCCTAAAAGTGGCACTTGTCGGCTTATGGAGCATTTAGTTGGACGTGCTTATACCATACAGATTCCCAGCCCTGGCAAAGTGTTTAACACTCACATTTCATTCCACAGCTTGAATAGGACTGTCTTTTAACAAAAAGGAGGGTGCGCTGGCTCAAAACTGAGTCAAATCCTTAATATTACTGCCAGGAAAGCACAGGCAATATTTAACACTCATATTTAATATTTTTTCCTCCAATTTAAATAGAATTGTACCTTAACAGACTAGTCAGTTTTAAGCTCCTAATATTCTCACCATGTCAGCACACACACACACACACACACACACACACACACAGAAAGCCCTAGGGTTTTATGTCCAGCTTCAAGAGTGTGTCTGTTTCTTCCTCAACTTAGTCCACTTCAGGGTTCGGGAACTGTTATGAAATCAATCCTATATTGAATGCAAACTGGATACCATGCAGTAGTCTTCTTACTGAATGGGGGTTATTATTATGGCTTCTTTAATTAGGATGTGAGTCACACAGCAATATTTAAACGTCTGTCAGCAATTCAATTTGAAAGGGTTCTCTTCAAGGGTTTGCATTAACTTGGTCATAAAATAGTGACTTACTTTGAAATTTAGCATATATATTTATATTTAAAAAAAAAAACCTCAGCTCAGAAATAATTTTCTCCCTTCAGTATTTATCTTTCTCCAAAGAAGATAACAGGATGAAAAACTGCAATTTTAAGGCGTTTCACATTTCCCAGCATAAAATGTGCAATGTTAATATGAAAATGTAAGGATGGATGAATGAAAGTTAAGAGTATTGTAGTCTGCGGTTTTCATGTGGAGACATTTCTGAAAAATTACAACTTATTCTTGCGAAGACATGTTGCTGATGATGATGATAATAATTTATTTCTCCTCCTCCTCCTCCTTCGTCCTTCTCCTCTTGGGAATAGTTGTGAACTTCTGATTTCCAAATTCTGATATAGCATATGGGGATGGGGAGAAGCTGTGGACATAATATACCTCAACTTCAGGAAAGCTTTCAACAAAATGAGTTCTGAGAACTCTCAGAACCACTGTCTATTCTCTTTGAGAAATCATGGAGGACGGGGGAAGTACCAGATGACTGGAGGAGGGCTAATGCTGTCCCTATCTTCAAAAAGGGTAAAAAGAAGGAACCTGGGAACTACAGACCAGTCAGTCTGACATCAATCCCTGGGAAAATTCTGGAGCAGATGATAAAACAATCCATCTAGAAGCACCTTGAAAACAATGCAGTGATTGCTCGAAGCCAACATGGATTTGTCAAAAACAAGTCCTGCCAGACAAATCGGATCTCATTTTTTGATCAAGTAACCTCCCTTGTGGACCATGGGAATGCTGTAGACATCATATACCTTGACTTCAGCAAAGCTTTTGACAAAGTGCCCCATGATATCCTGATGAGCAAACTAGCTCAAAGTGGGCTAGATGAAACAACGATCCGGTGGATCCACAGTTGGCTACAGAATCGGACTCAAAGAGTGCTTATCAATGGGACCTTCTCAAGCTGGGGAGAGGTAACGAGTGGGGTGCCACAGGGCTCAGTCCTGGGCCCAGTGCTCTTCAACATTTTTATTAATGACTTGGAGGACGAGGTGCAGGGAATGCTGATCAAATTTGCAGATGACACCAAATTGGGCGGGATAGCTAATACTTTGGAAGCAGAAACAAAATTCAAAGTGATTTGGATAGACTGGAGCGCTGGGCAGAAAACAACAGAATGACATTGTATAGGGATAAATGCCAAGTTCTGCACCTAGAAAAAAGAAACCAAATGCACAGTTACAAGATGGGGGACACGTGGCTCAACCACACTACAAGCGAGAAGGATCTTGGAATTGTTGTCGATCACAAGCTGAATATGAGCCAACAAGGTGAGGTGCCTGCAAAATAGGCAAATGCTCTTTTGGGCTGCATTAATAGAAGCATAGCTTCCAAACCCCAGGAAGTACTAGTTCCCCTCTACTCAGTACTGGTTAGGCCTCATCAGGAGTACTGTACGAGTTCGAGCAATACAACAATGGAACCAATTACTTAGGGAGGTGATGAGCTCTCCCACACTGGAGGCGTTCAAGATGAGGCTAGACAGCCATCTGTCAGGGATGCTCTGACTTGGATTCCTGCATTGAGCAGGCGGTTGGACTCGATGGCCTTGTAGGCCCCTTCCAACCCTACTGTTCTATGATTCTATGATTCTATGAAAATGCCCCATGATATCCTGATTAGCAAACTAGCTCAAAGTAGGCTAGATGAAACAATGAACAGTTGGCTACAGAATCAGACTCAAAGAGAGCTTATCAATGGGATCTTCTCAAACTGGAGAGAGGTAACGAGTGGGGTACCGCAGGGCTCAGTCCTGGGCCCAGTGCCCTTCAACATTTTTATTAATGACTTGGAGGAGGAGGTGCAGGGAATGCTGATCAAATTTTCAGATAACACAAAATTGGGCAGGGTAGCTAATACTTTGGAAGACAGAAACAAAATTCAAAGTGATCTTGATAGACTGGAGCGCTGGGCAGAAAACAACAGAATGACATTTAATAGGGTTAAATGCCAAGTTCTGCACCTAGGAAAAAGAAACCAAAAACACAGTTACAAGATGGGGGATACATGGCTCAACAATACTACAAGTGAGAAGGATCTTGGAATTGTTGTAGATCACAAGCTGAATAAGAGCCAACAATGTGATGTGGCTGCAAAAAAGACAACTGCTATTTTAGGCTGCATTAATAGAAGCATAGCTTCCAAGTCCTATGAAGTCCCCTTCTACTTAGCACTGGTTAGGCCTCATCTTGAGTACTGTGTCCAGTTCTGGGCACCACACTTTAAGAAGGATTTGCAGACAAACTGGAAAAGGTTCAAAGGAGGGCAATGAAGATGATCAGGGGACTGGGAACAAAGCCCTATGAAGAGAGACTGAAAGAACTGGGCCTGTTTAGCCTTGAGAAGAGAAGACTGAGGGGAGATATGATAGCGCTCTTCAAGTACTTGAAAGGCTGTCACAGAGAAGGGGCCAGGATCACTTCTCCATCATCCCAGAGTGCAGGACACAGAATAATGGGCTCAAGTTACAGGAAGCCAGATTCCAGTTAAACATCAGGAAACACTTCCTGACTTTTAGCACAATATGACAATGGAACCAATTACCTAGGGAGGTGGTGGGCTCTCCCACACTGGAGGCATTCAAGAGGAAGCTGGACAGCCATCTGTCAGGGATGCTTTGACTTGGGTTCCTGCATTGAGCAGGGGGTTGGACTCGATGGTCTTATAGGCACCTTCCAACCCTACTATTCTATGATTCTAAGCCCAAAGCCTGGTGGATTCTGGGAAAACTGAAGTTCATAGAAAACACTTTCTTTTAAGTAGTGGGTGAGCCAATTGGATATAAGCCAAGCTATTTTCCAGATAAGTTTATTTCTGAGTCAAGTCAAAGTCACTCCCTCTTGTGACCAAACTCTCTCCCTTCCACTGACCTACCAAGACCCCTCTCATAAATCCTTCCATCCTGCTATCCCTTCCTTTTCATCTCACTTACCCACCTGGTGTGGCCATTGGTGCTGACTTTGGTTCAAAAACTTCTAGCAAGCAGCCCAGATTGTTAGCTTTGACACAACAGAATTTTCTGACACAACAGAATTTTCTGACAAGTAGACAAAAGATCTGGACAGGCTAATATTCTCTTTTCATTGCTGGGCAATGAAATCATCCTATTTTCTGAAAAGTAAATAATCTGAATTGAGAATCCAGTCCCTGAATTCTAAATCTCTCGAAGTTGAGGGCTGTTCATACATTCATCCATGTGGGGATGAACACATGGAGGTAGTGGAGTCGGATCATGTCTCTTAACAATGCACCCAACCTCCTTCCGGTTGCCAATGTTGCCCTGGCAGCATTACCCAGAGCCTCCGTGGGACATTATCTCAAACAGCTTTTAAAAGGTTGAAAAACCTTTTCATCTTCCCCTGGAATGAAAAGGGGAGGCAAGAGCAGCATCTGGATGAAGTCTTGGAAGAATAGCCCTCTTTACGAAGCAGCAGGGGCTGGACTCCGAGGCGAGTCTGCCAGAGCTTAATCATCGCTCAAAGTTGTTTTGAAACTCCTATCTAATTAGAAGAAATCAGGGCTGACATGCTCCAATGTAGTTTATGGATTAAGAAATACCAACAATATTTGAGGACCTGCAAGATCTTTTTGAAGAGAAGGATGGAGACATCAAGGAGGAAAAAAGGAGCAGGATCTCTACCTACCCCCCCCCCATACCTCCCATGGCAAAGGCTCTGAGAAGTGAAAACACAGAGGAGTTGCTTGCTCTGACAAAAACTTTGCCTTTGCAATTTGCTGAACAGGCTAAGAGGCTGGATACAATTCAAAATTCCATGACCGCCCTGCAAGGGGCTGTGGACTTAATTAACACTTCTTGGCAAAAAAATGGAGGTGAAGGTTAACGAGCTGCAAGATGGGGTGGCAGCAAATGAGACTGCGTCACAAGCTTTTTGCAAGAATCTCCCAACTTGAGGCTCTCTTGTGCAGGGCAAATGTACATATTATTGGTATTAAAGATCTACTTACTGATGTAAATTTGTCTACTTTTGTCAACAAGCTTCTGCATGAGATACTCCCTGTGTCATCTGATTATTTACTTGATACTGAACAGGCATTCCGTGTGCCAAATGCCAAAGGGACTGGTTATACGACTATAGTCCAATTTGCAAGAATTGCCACAAAAAAATTATATCCGGCGTCTGGCAAGAGGGGGCGGAAGTCTTGTTTGGGGATCAAAACAAGATAAAGTCATCATGTTATTTCTGGATTACACCAAATAAATTGCTGATAAAAGAAGGCAATTTACCAAGGCAAAAAACCTGGCAAAACAAATGAACTTACAATATCATTTAAAATATCCTGCTACATTTTGCATTTTTTCTGAAGGTCAGATGAAGAAGTTTTTAAATCACGAAAGGGCAGAGGTGTGGCTAATTGGAAAAATGCATGAGACTTCTGTTCCAGCCCCATGAATTGGAATTTATAAACACGTTTTGTCAGCTGGCTATGTTTAGTCTGTAAGATCCAGGCTAGGCCAGAGATAATTGCTCATATATATTCATCTTTTTTTCTCTCATTTTTTTCCTTTTTCTTTTAAATCTTTTCTCTTTAAATGGATATGATATACTGTACTTAAATTTACTGTTTGAGGGTGTACAGAAATGTGCACACTCATTTATGTATCTAGTACAAAATACATTAATGATTACTGTAAGGTTGATTTTAAGCTTTATTATTATACAACAATATAAAATTTTTTAGTGATTTGTTATTATTACCTATCCTTTCTAATTTCCTTCCTTTTTATTATTATTACTATTATTCTTATGAGACTAGTTAGTTATATTTTTGGCTGGTTTAATTGTTAAGCTCTACTATTATATGTTAACCAATAATATATGGATATTGGAAATCAATTGTAGCCCAGCTTCCTTTAGGGATGGCAGAGAATTCCGCCATGGATTTCAGTGGGGCCGAATGCACTGGCATTCGGCCCCCCGAAACCTGTGGCGGAATGGCCTCCCACCCCCCACCACCCCGCAGAATCCCCCCGGGACGAAGCTTACCTGGGGCAGATGTTCCAGCGCCAGCGGTGGCAGCGGCAGCTGGTCTCTTGGCCAGCTGCTGTGGCCGCAAATGGTGGCTGCTGTAGCAGCCGCCATTTGCATCCTGCCAGGCTGCCATGATAGGCTACGTGAGTATTTACGTAGCCTATCACAACAAAGAGCAGGGGAGCAAACAGTGGCCATTAAGCCATTTGCGCCATTGCTAGGGATGGTGGAGAATTTCTCCCCGAAACTTTGGGGGGGTGAGCGCCAACGTGTTCGGCCCCTCGAACAAGTTTCGGGGAGAAATTCTCCACCCCCCTGCCCCCGCACCCCCCCCCCGGGACGGGACTTAACTTTGGCAAATGTCCCTCCCGGCGGCGGGTCCGGCCGGCGGTTCGGCGGGTGGTCGTCCGGGGCGGGAGTGGCAGCCAGTCTTTCGACCGGCTGCCGCCCCCACCATTCCAATAAAAGAAAAAAAAAACGCCCCCGTAATAGGCTACGTGACAATTAACATAGCCTATCACGGCTAGATCTGCAAAGTCAGCTGTGATAGGCTACGTAAATCGTCACGTAGCCTATCACGGGTGACTTAAAAAAAAAAAAAAGCGCGTACGGATAATGGTGGCCCCCATAGGGAGCCGCCATTCCCGTTCCTTATTTGGTCGCTGTAGTCTACGTAAAGATTTACGTAGACTACAGCGACCAAATAAGGAACGCGAATGGCGGCTCCCTATGGGGGCCGCCATTAGCGTACGTGCTTTTTTTTTTTTAAGTCACCGGTGATAGGCTACGTGACGATTAACGTAGCCTATCACGGCTGACTTTGCAGATCTAGCCGTGATAGGCTACGTTAATCGTCACGTAGCCTATCACGGGGGCATTTAAAAAAAAAAAAATTCTGAGTTCGCGGCCGGGCGAGGCGAGGCGCCTCCTCCCCGGCCCGAATTTCAGCCGGGCGAGGCGGGAAGCCTCCCCCCCCGGCCTGAACTTCGCGGGGGGAGCAGCGAAGCACCTCCCCCCCACCGCGAACAAGCTTCGAGGACAGGTAAGTGACTTTCGTCCACCCCTAGCCGCTGCTCTTTCCGTGATAGGCTACGTAAGTATTTACGTAGCCTATCACAGCAAAGAGCAGGGGAGGAAATGGCGGCCGCTACGCCGTTTGCACCGCTGCTCTTTCCGTGATAGGCTACGTAAGTATTTATGTAGCCTATCACGGTAAAGGCAGCCATGCAAATTATTTGTGTGGCTGCCTTTACTGAGATAGGCTACGTAAGTAAGAGCAGCGTAATCTCAGGTACGTAAGAGTCTTACGTATGTAAGAGCAGCGGCACAAACAGCGTAGCAGCCACCATTTGCACTGGCCATGGCCAGAACTCTGGCTGCAGATGGCCCTGGCCGGCGGCTCTGCAGAGCTGCTGCGGAGCGGAGCCAGCCAGAGAGGATTCTGGGGGGAGGAGGGACGGAGCGCTTCTCCCCCACCACAGATCAAAGCTGTGAAAAGGTAAGTGACTTTCGTACATCCCTAGCTTCCTTGCTATATGACTGATGATATGATATTGAAATGTGCGGTTTATTATCTATGCTGTACTGAATTCTGGTATTGCCAATGTTATAGGTATAACTTTTAAGTTGAAGTTTGTGTGTAATGGAGTTTAAATTTAATCTTTTTAAGTAACTTTTTAATATTTTTTTTCATTTTCTTTCTTTCTTCTTCCTTCTCCTTCTGTTTTCTGTTTTCTTTTCTTTTCTCTGTTTTTCATTATTGTTGTGTCCTCCTAAGAATACTGTATTGTTGGGAAACTGATTAGGTTGTTGGTACTGTTTATTTCATTTATAAAAGATAAAAATAGAATAAAAAGTATTTTTTTAAAAAAACACAAAAGACAATGCACCCAGCCTCCATGAATTCATCAAAAATGTGTATATTCAGCGGCATTTGACCCAATTTCAGGAAGTCAAAATGGGTGCTGGTCTCAAATGTAATACCTCCTTTGGCACCAATGGAGGCTCCCCCCTCCTGTTAAACACTGCAAAAGGGGGGGGGGTTCATGGGGAAATGGTGTTGGGGAAGGTTTAATTCTCCTCTCCCAGAGTGTGGTGGTCCTCATCTGAACTGTGGCCATGCACACTTCCACTAGAGTAAATTGAAATATAACCCTGAGCTACATGCTATGAAATTAGTGTGAAGTGTTGTTTAGCTCTTAGAGACCCTGGGGAAGGGGCTGGGTCTTGAAGAAAGACAACACTAGCAAAACACGGTAAACATTTTTTTAAAAAGAATCCCTGAAAGGTTAAGAGGGATTTACCATGTATAGGTACCTGAAAATAATGGCTGTCCCTGTTAAACAGGGAAAACTGATGTGTAGACAATCTTCTCTGGGCAAAAAAAGGTAAAGGTAAAGGTGTCCCCAACCAGTCGTGTCCAACTCTAAGGTACGGTGCTCATCTCCATTTCTAAGCCGAAGAGCCAGCGCTGTCCGAAGACTCTTCCGTGGTCATGCGGCCAGCATGACTGAACACCAAGGTGCACAGAACGCTGTTACCTTTCCTGCCAAAGCAGTACCTGTTTATCTACTTGCAATTTCTTGCTTTCGAACTGCTAGGTTGGCAGAAGCTGGGACTGAAGACGGGAGCTCACTCCATCATCAAATGTGTGATTCCCCCCCCCTTTCCTTTTAGCCCCATCTGCTTGAAGGGACTTTGAAACTGCCAAAGGACATTGGGGAGACGGATTCTTCTCTTTGGAACCCGAGAAGCCCCATTTCTCATGATAATATGCCCTGTCTGAGCACATGTAATATTCTGAAGGGTGACAGGAAGGACAGCCTGAACCTTTAAGTGGTTTGGCCTCATCAAAATGGCTGTTGTCCACGTTTCTCTGAACTGCTTTCTATATTGGAAAGACTGGTTAAAAATCAAATTATTTAAAGATATTTGGTCACTAGTATAAAATAAAATGTTCAGTTTAATAGCCCTATTATGATAGCATTAAGACCATTAAAACACTCTAGAGTATGTTTTAGGGCTCCATTAATACACACCGACCAGCTAGCGGGATAGCCGGTTTGCAGCCTCCTGCCTGCCAGTACACCGAAGGCATGGATTAATTAAGCAATAAAATATGCCCTGTCATATCTTAATGATACCAATGAAGCTGATATGAGGATCTTATGCCTTATTTTAAGAGGTTAAGGTGCAATGAAGCAGTCTGGATGTATTGTGAATTTATGGGGACTTTTAAAAATAAAGCGACTAGTGAATGAGAAGAAGCGGGAAAAGTTACCATCAACTTCAAAAAGGTATAGTATTCATATTATAATGAATTTTTTTTTTTTTTTTAAAGTGCATCATCTGCATTGTACTTTTCACTGCAGAGATACAAGAATTTGGCCAAAGTTGCATTTATGAGAGGGAATTATCTGGCATACTTAGTAATGATGGATTAGTAGAAAAAAGTATTGAGATTGGAAAGGAAATATTTTACACTCAGGTTTCTGCTCAGCTCTGGAATTTTCTAGATTGCTTAGGGGAAATAACTTCTCCACATAATCTACCCCATGTGCCATTCTGCAGGGTGCCCAAAATTTAAACAGAGACAAATAACATCTTCAGTTTGTTGTATACAATCTGAGGATCAAGAAGCAATCATGCGCATGAGTTGGCTCATGGCACTGAACATGCAATGCATGACCACTACTTAGGGATGGCAGAGAATTCCACCACGGACTCCAATGAGGCCAGATTCTAAAGAATCCACACTAATTTCAGAGAGTCTCTGGCGGAACGGAAAGCTTACCTTCACCTCCCCGTGGAATCCTCTTCAGCCGGATCCTCCAGCTCTGGATTGCCAGCAATACGGCCACCATGCATGTAAAACAGGGAGTAGGGATGTATGAACCCCACCTACCTGGCTCCGCTGGGCATCCGTGGGGGGAGAGGCGATCTGGTCCTCCCCCCCGGAATCCTCCCTGGCCTGGATCCACTCCACGGCGAGTCGGAAAAAAGATTTACGTAGCCTATCACGGTAAGGCAAAGGGATGCAAATGGCATAGCAGACCTCATTTGCGTCCCTGCTCTTTACTGTGATAGGCTACATAAATCTTTATGTAGCCTATCATAGTAAGGCAAGGGATGCAAATGGCGTCTGCTACGCCAGACGCCATTTGCATCCAAAGACCGGCACCAGGTAGGATCCAGGTGGGTCGGACTTCGCGGGGTGGCGGGGTGGGGTGGTCCATTCCACCAAGGCCTCTGGGGGGACAGATTCTAAGAATCCGGGTCCCCCAGAGTCCATGGCGGAATTCTCCGCCATCCCTAACAGGGACGCAAATGGCATCCTGGACGCCATTTGCGGCCCTGTTTTTTCACATGATAGGCTACACAAATCTTTGCGTAGCCTATCACATGACTGAAAAGCAGGGATGCAAATGGTGTCCAGGATGCCATTTGTGGCTGTAAAGGTCTTAATTTAAGCTTAGTTTAAGCTAAATGCAGCCATTTAAGCTAAATGCGGATCATCCACAGTCAGTCAATACCCCTCAGCCAGTGATACGGCATGGCGGCCATATTGCTGGCGCTTTGGAGCCGGCTGGCAGCTCCGCAGAATTGCCGCAGAGCGGAGCCGGCCAAAGAGGACTCCGGGGAAGGAACGGATCACCTCCCAGCCTCAGGCGGATTCCCCAAGGACCAGCAGGCAAGGAATCCACCCATCCCTACCACTACTGCATATGCAAAGTAATGTGTGATGTGAGCAGGTTTCTCCCGATGTGTGTATTCTCAATTCCTGCAACACTTCCACCTGAATCAAAGGTGAAAGGTACATGAACTGGACACATCATAAGTGCACAAGGTATACACATACTCCCAATGCATACATCACTTCATACATATGGTACAAGGCACATCAGGATATCTGCTTAATGATATGAACTATCCTTTGCTGCTGGTCTTTATCCTTTCCTACTGATTTTATCTTGATTTTATCCTGGTCTGTTTTTATTTTTTGTTTTAATGTACTGTACTGTATGAATGTACTGTACAGCACCTTGAGAACTTTGCTTCTTAGGCAGTTTAAAAGTACAATAAATAAATACCATTATTACTATCATTATTATCTATGACATTTGCATCTCATTCTTCCTGCAAAGAACTCAGGGTGGTGGCATACACGCAGTTTTCCCATTTCACTCTAACAACAACAATCTGTAGCCCATTTGAACTCTTCAACCCCTGGCGCTTAAAAGTGCTATATAGGGTAGTAAAATTAGTAATTAGACAGTGACTATTACATTTGATAGGTATCATTTTGTGTCAGCAGCACATTAAGTGATAATAAATCAATACCAGTAATGAAGTTCACATCTTAGGAACACGTGGAAAAGCTCCACTGGAACAAGAAGGTATTCGGTTTCAAAATACAACTTCTGGGAAAAGAATTGATCTGTGAGAAAGTGTGTTTATTCCTCACTTTTTTAAAAAAGAAATTGTTAAAGTGATCCTTCCAACAAACTTAAATCTAAGTTTTAAAAGATGAAGAAACGGCATATCACAGCTGTGTTGGCATTTCGTTCTGTTTTATTTATGGATCCTTTTTGCCTCAGAAGTTTAATGGAAGTTTCACTGTGATTTTTATTCCTGTGTGATTTATAATACATCAAACAGTGTAAATCAATCAGTGTTGGCTTTAAAACCAGTCCAGGTTGATAGTGCTCCCATTTTAAAAACAACAACAACCAACGGTTGTTAGCAGAACCCACACATACACACGGGCAAAAGAAGAAGTCATTAAGGGACTGGACAGAAATGTACATATTTAAAGATCAATTTTTTCAGGTAAGTAATGCCCAATTAGTTTGAAAGAGGGATGATTGGAATGGTCCAGATCCATAAGTGGCCACACTGAAAAATGAATGACGATGACGAGAAACACACCAGAGAAGTACTATAAACTTCACTGTCAGCACAGGCAGTTATAGATTTAGGAATGAGTTTAAGACCCACAATAAAACAAAACAAGCAAACAAGCAAAAAAACCTGCAGTGCTGTGCCAAAAATTTCTCCCACATTTTTTTGACCCTTCTCATTCAATTTGATAGAAGAGACATTGCTTTTTTGAAAAGAAATTCAATACTGAAGAAATTTCAGAGAAATTCTCAAAGTTGAGTTTGGGTTTCTTGGGTTTACCTTACTTAGGAGGTGGCTGAGGAAAGAGTACAAGTGTCCTCCCTTTCATTGTGCAATTGTCTCTCTGGCAGCCTGTAGCCTCCTCAGCTCCCTTCACTTCAACTGAAGCCCAGCGGAAGACATCATGAGCTAATTCCTCCCTTAGGGCTTTTTCAGATCAGGACGTACAGGCAGCCTGGGAGGCTAGCTGTGATTAGGTAAACTCAAAAACACCACTAAAATAAATTCAACATCAATTACAGTACAGACTGTCCTGAGAATGAGGCTGAAAAATGGAAGCCCCTTTCATGGAGGAAGAAAACTTTCTGGAAGTTGGAGGACAGATTGTGGCAAAACACTAACTCCACCTCATACCTGAATCTTGACACAACACTCCCCCCTCCACACACACACACACACACACACACACACACCTGCATTGTGGTGGATGACAATTGGGGCCAGCCTGCCTTCACAGCTGACACTGTTGCAGCACAACCCCCCCCAAAAAAAGCCCTTACCAAAAATGAAAGAAGCTGTGCTAAAAGCCCTGTCAATGGGGAGCCCTACCTGTGAGAAACTCTTGAGAATTTCTCCTTCCCCTGGAGAAATTTGGTCAAATTATCGCCCAAATTTCTCTGCCCACAAATAAGGTGGATAATTTTTGAGAGGCCATCTGCACACAGCTCTAAAAACCTGAAGCTTTTCTTGCACCAGTTCCCCAATCCTATAGGTTTTCCCCTGGTTTCAGTGATCTCTTGAGGGTGTGAACATTTTAATGTACCATAGAGATGTTATCCAGCACAAGACAACAGTTTAAAACATACTGTCCACCTCAGGACACCTTGGAAACTGGCAGAAGAGAAGGCATGTGCATGTATATGCAATGCACACACAAATATATGTTTTTGTTTTGAAAGGAGGTAAAGGTAGGTAAAGGTGTCCCCAACCAGTCGTGTCCGACTCTAGGGTGTGGTGCTCATCTCCATTTCTAAGTCGAAGAGCCAGTGCTGTCCGAAGACGCTTCCGTGGTCATGTGGCCAGCATGACTGAACACCGAGGTGCACAGAACGCTGTTACCTTTCCCACCAAGGCAGTACCTATTTATCTACTTGCAATTTCTTGCTTTTGAATTGCTAGGTTGGCAGAAGCTGGGACTGAAGACGGGAGCTCACTCCGTCACGCAGCACTCGGGTCTCGAACTGCTGTCCTGCTGACCTTCCAGTCTGCAATTCAGCGTCTTAACCACTAAGCCACCGTGGCCCCCCCAAAGGAGATTTAGAAATACCAAATCTCCTTTGGTATTTCCTTTCTTTGAAAGGAGAGACTGGTATTATTTATGCTTAACTAGGGATGGGCGAACCCCCTGAAGTCCAGTCTAGCGGAATCCACTGGGGGAAAATCCAGGATGCATGGGCTCACTGGATTTCCCCAGATCCCTGTGCACACCCACCAGATTTTGTGGGGGGGGGAGCTTTCTAGTTTTAAATAGGCAAGGTTGGCTGCCATTTGCAGACCTTAGGGAAATTACAGCCATAAATGGCATATTTTATGCCATTTGCAGCCATAAAACCCTCACATCTACATAAATTACAGCCATAAAAGTGGACCTTGTCTTTTTTTAAAACCTGGAAGCTGTCTTGGGAATCCAGCCTTATCTGAGTCCACAGCAGATTTCTCCAGCATCCCTGTTCTCAACACATTTTGACAATGGTCTTCCTTCAAAGGAAAAATAATCTTACACTATCATATACTCATGGCAACAGCTACACCAGTTTACTAAGATAATGCTCTGTGACTGGAAGAGCCCTGTTCAGGCATTCACTTGAATGTGTGAGGGCTTAAATTATGTCCCATGCATGATGGCCCTGCCCCCTTTATCTCTGGGTGCACTCCCCCCCCTCCAATTCAGATGTTCCTCTGTTGAACCAGCGAAGTCTGAAAGTCCTAATGTTCACTTGAATGAGAATGAGAATATAATTCCCTGTGCAATCACAGACCCTGCCAACTGGGTTCCCAAGTGGGTGAGAGTTCTAATCACATTTGAGTGATTAGAATGTGAGTAAAAATACAGCAAGGTCTGAACTGAAGGGATGAGGCCAGCATGCCTGGAGATGTAGGGATGAGGCCAGCATGCCAACGTGTAGATCCCATCCCAGTACACACTTTATGCCCTCATATGTTCATGTGAATCCCTCAACAGGGCTAAGGTTGTTACATTTAATTGTTTCCTTGTTCTTATTCTCTGAAGGAGGACTCAAACTAGGGTCATGCCCTACCTGGAGGAAGATTCGTCTGAGGAAGAAGAGGAAGGGGAGAGCCAGCACAATGGGCCTAAGCCAGATCTAAACACAGGACAGGAGGCCTTGGCTGACAGTCCTCTCCTGTGGAAACATTGCAGGAGCAACCTGGCCCCTCTTGAGCAGTTTCTGAATTTCCCCAAATGCTGGAAGCAGAACGTGAGTTGATCCATCCCTCTGAATGGCATAGAATCAGACATGAACAGCAAAAGAACAGCAGGAAGTCACAGCGTGGGGTCTCCCTTAAAAGCAACACGCTGACATAATTAGCCAGCTGTGCTGATTAACAACCAGCTATATATCCCTTATGAATATACAGTGGAGGTGAGGAATAGATTTCAGGGATTAGACCTGATAGACAGAGTGCCTGAGGAACTATGGTCGGAGGTCCGTAACATTGTTCAGGAGGCAGCAACGAAATCCATCCCAAAGAAAAAGAAATGCAAGAAAGCCAAGTGGCTGTCTGATGAGGCTTTACAAGTAGCTCACGAAAGAAGGGCAGCGAAAAGCAAGGGAGAAAGGGGAAGATATACCCAACTGAATGCAGAGTTCCAGAGAATAGCAAGGAGAGACAAGAAGGCCTTTTTAAATGAACAATGCAAAGAAATCGAGGAAAACAACAGAATGGGAAAGACTAGAGATCTCTTCAAGAAAATTGGAGATCTCAAGGGAACGTTTTGTGCAAAGACGGGCATGATAAAGGACAAAGAAGGCAGGGACCTCACAGAAGCAGATGAGATTAAGAAGAGGTGGCAAGAATACACAGAAGAACTATGCAGGAGGAAAGATCTGAATGTCCCTGATAGCCATGATAGTGCGGTCACTGAACTTGAGCCGGACATCCTCGAGAGTGAAGTCAAGTGGGCCTTAGGAAGCATTAGTAACAACAAAGCTAGCAGAGATGACAGTATTCCAGCTGAGCTATTTAAAATCCTAAAAGATGATGCTGTTAAAGTGCTGCATTCAATATGCCAACAAATCTGGAACACTCAGCAATGGCCGCAAGACTGGAAAAGGTCAGTTTACATTCCAATTCCAAAGAAGGGCAATGCCAAAGAGTGTTCAAACTACCGCACAATTGTGCTCATTTCACATGCCAGCAAGGTGATGCTCAAAATCCTACAAGCTAGGCTTCAGCAGTATGCGAACCGAGAACTACCGGAAGTACAAGCTGGGTTTCGAAGAGGCAGAGGAACTAGAGATCAAATCGCCAACATTTGCTGCATCATGGAGAAAGCAAGAGAATTCCAGAAAAACGTCTCTTTCTGCTTCATTGACTACGCTAAAGCCTTTGATTGTGTGGATCACAACAAACTGTGGCAAATTCTGAAAGTGATGGGAGTACCAGACCACCTTACCTGTCTCCTGAGAAACCTGTACAAGGGTCAAGAAGCAACAGTAAGAACCAGAGATGGAACAACCAATTGGTTCAAAATTGGGAAAGGAGTACGACAAGGCTGCATATTGTCACCCTGCTTATTTAACTTAAATGCAGAGTATATCATGAGAAATGCCGGGTTGGATGAATCAGAGGTCAGAATTAAGACTGCTGGGTGAATTATCAACAACCTCCGATATGCAGACGATACCACCCTAATGGCAGAAAGCGAAGAGGATCTAAAGAGCCTCTTGTTGAGGGTGAAAGAGGAGAGTGCAAAAGCTGGTTTGAAACTCAACATTAAAAAAACGAAGATCATGGCATCTGACCCTATCACTTCCTGGCATATAGAAGGGGAAGAAATGGAAGCAGTGACAGATTTTACTTTCTTGGGCTCCAAGATCACCGCAGACGGTGACTGTAGCCATGAAATTAAAAGATGCTTGCTCCTTGGGAGGAAAGCTATGGCCAACCTAGACAGCATAGTAAGAAGCAGAGACATCACCTTGCCGACAAAGGTCCGTCTAATCAAAGCTATGGTTTTCCCACTAGTAATGTATGGCTGTGAGAGCTGGACTATAAGGAAGGCTGAGCGCCGAAGAATTGATGCTTTCGAACTGTGGTGCTGGAGAAGACTCTTACGAGTCCCCTGGACTGCAAGGAGGTCAAATCAGTCCATCCTAAAGGAAATCAACCCTGACTGCTCATTGGAAGGACAGATACTGAAGCTGAAGCTCCAATATTTTGGCCACCTAATGCGAAGAGAAAACTCCCTGGAAAAGACCCAGATGCTGGGAAAGACTGAAGGCAAAAAGAGAAGGGGACGGCAGAGGATGAGATGGCTAGATAGCATCACTGATGCAATGAATATGAACTTGAGCACACTCCGGGAGAGAGCGCAGGACAGGAAGGCCTGGCGTGCTATGGTCCATGGGGTCATGAAGAGTCGGACACGACTGAACGACTGAACAACAACAACAATAAATACAGCCCCACAGATGTCAATTCTGTGCTGCAAATAACAGCACCTTGACCTCGGCTTTGGCATTCCAGGATATCAGATCTGACAGACTCCTTGACCTTTGGCTACCCAACTGGACAATGCTTTCAGACACCCCCCTAACTGGCCTTGATGCTTGAGTAAATGGATGCTGGCAAACCAACCTTTGGACTACTCTGACCTCGCCTCTGCCTGTGCCTGCATTGAAACAGGACAACTAGCTCAAAAATACGGGTGATCTTGTATCCAACAAATGTGTAGACAGTCACATGTGTTTTGTGACATTCCATAAATCCCGAGGAACACAGAGATGCTAGTGAAGTTCTCCTGAGACAGGATTAGAAAATAACTCTGGGAGCTCATTAAAGCTTCTTCTGGTGGGGAGACACGTGGTGCAAGCCTTTGAATTCACCTCCAGCTCAGAGGAAGAATTAAAAGAACCTGATTCAGAGCTGCCCAATCAACCAGTCAAGCCTGGGACTATGGAGATAACATCTGAGAGTGTGTCCACCCCCACATATCTTACATGGAGTGTGGACATCCTACATGCCCCTATAGTAGGGGTCCCTGACCTTGTTTTGACCAGTGGGCACATTGAGAATTTTGAGAATACCGCAGGCCTTCTCACAAAATGACTGCCATGGAGGCATGCCTATTCATTAAATGGCTAATGTGGGGTGCATGGCTAGGCACAAAACACATTTCCCAGAAGCCAAACTGTTGAGGCTAAAAAAAAAAGTAACCAGTCCAAGAACCTAAATACAAGGTAGAGGTGAGGTATGAGCTCCAAAACACAAAATGACTCTTTTGAACCCAAATAAAGATGGCACTGAGGGGCAGCATTTCACTTTGCAGCATGCCCACCTCCCAGTTTTAAAACAATTACTTAAAAAAACCTTAAGAAATAAAATAAAAAGCAGCAGAACACAAGAGAGTAGAGATGTATGAATCCCCTAACTGCCAGTCCGGGGGGGGGGGTCCGCGGGGGGGGGAGAGGCGATCCGTTCCTCCCCCCGGAATCCTTGCCGGCCAGCTCCGCAGCCACTCCACAGAGCCACCAGCCAGCTCCATACAACAAGTGATACAACAAGCCATTGCCATGCCGTATCGCTGAGCACTCACTGCAGAAACGGATCCGGATTCCGGACACAAATGGCATCTGCTATGCCATTTTCATAGCATTTGCAATCAACCCTGAGTGCTCATTGGAAGGACAGATACTGAAGCTGAAGCTCAAATATTTTGGCCACCTAATGTGAAGAGAAAATTCTCTGGAAAAGACCCTGATGCTGGGAAAGACTGAAGGCAAAAGGAGAAGGGGACGGCAGAGGATGAGATGGCTAGATAGTATCACCAAGGAAATGAATATGAACTTGAGCATGCTCCAGGAGAGAGTGGAGGACAGAAAGGCCTGGCCTGCTATGGTCCATGGGGTCACGAAGAGTCGGACATGACTGAACGACTGAACAACAACAATGCCATTTGCATCCCTATTTTTTCACACAATAGGCTACGCAAATATCTATGTAAATATAAATGTGTAGCCTATCGCGTGAAAAAACAGGGACGCAAATGTCATAGTGGATGCCATTTGCAGACGTAGAGCCATTACATTAACATAAATTCAGCCATTTACAGCTGCATTTAGCTTAATGTAAGACCTTTACGGCCACAAATGGCGTAGTGGACTCCATTTGCATCTGGATCCCTTCCTACAGCGAATGCTCAGCAATACGTCATGGCAATGTGGCTATATCGCTTGGTGTATGGAGCCAGCCAGCGAGGAGGATCCGGCTCCGCACGGGTCTGGCAGGAGGCGGAGGTAGGAGAACCCATTCCACCATGGACTCTAGAGGCCAGATTCAAAAGAATCCTGCCTCAATGGAGTCCATGGTGGAATTCTCGACATCCCTACTGAGGTGGCTTCAGGCCCCTTGGTGTACATGGTAACTATGTTGGAAACCCCAACTCTACAGTGTCTTCTTTCTGCCCGATCTAGTGGGATCTTGCGAGTCCTTTATCCACCCAATATAAGCAAATGGAGCAGCTCCACTCTTACGTGAACACGGACTTCCATATTCATACCAATGTTTGTGGTCAGCTCTGTGTGCATAGCAAACGCACTGGGACACCCCTGATGTGCATACCAGAGCCTCTGTACTGAAAGAGAGAGAGAGAGAGAGACTGAGAACGAGAATGAGTCAAGTGGTCGGTCCAAATGGCCAAGAGCTGCAGAGATGTAGGCCCTTCTATTGATCTAAAATAGCCAGTCAAACCTTTGGGTGCAGGCCTCTAATAAGTGTTAAAATCAAAGGGGGGGGGAGCCTCTTTTGGACTTTATATTGCCATCCAGGTCTGTATTACAGCACTCATTTTTGCACTTTTAAATATGCTGATGTTTCTCTCCAGAGTGTCTGCTCTTCTACACCAAGGAGGGAAACAATGAGTGCTACCTAAAAGTGCAAAGGCTTAAAAAAAAAAAAAAAGTGATATTTTATTGCTATATTCCCACTTTGCCATTAGGATGAGATATCAGTAAACCAGCAAGAAGCCATCTTCCCCAATTATCCGAAGAGCCTAAAAACAATGCCACATACCTGGATCCAGTTAACAGCAGCATTCTGCCATATCCATCTTAGGTATGTGAGATTAGAGTTTGATCACCACCATTTGTACTGCCTTCACCACAAGCACAATTTGGATGCTGTTTGGATTGGTAGGTATCAGAACGATTCAGTAGTTTTGATATATATCACATTTCATATTGTCATCTTACTCATCTTGATTTTCCCTTATTTTCTTACTATGTTTTATTGAATGCTCCCAGGGAGTTTTTATTTGAGTTTCTGTTAGAAGGTGTGTGTGTGTGTGTGTGTGTGTGTGTGAGAGAGAGAGAGAGATTGATTCATACCTGCATGTAAGAGTGTACTTCACACAATTTGTTATCACTTCATTATGCAACGTATCATGGCTCATTGCTGAATGTGTGAACTGTAAGTATGGATTAGAAATATGCTTCGTTGAGGGTTTTTAATCGATTCACCCCATTCATGCCTTCCAAGCCTTCCTGTGAGCCAAGACAGACATGCATTCCAAAAAATCCACATTTTTGCAAGCTTTCCGATGCAGCTTGTCTTGAGGAAGAAGCAAACAAACATATGCATATTAGGAAAAGTGCACACAAAATGTATACTTTTGAGAAAAGTTTATACAAAATAGCACTCCAGCAATGTAAAGTACTTGGGGGAGGGGGGGAATCTGTACATTTTAAAGTGTGCATTAAAAAATGCATAAAGAAACAAAATCCACAAATACGTACAAATTTCCATATGGATTTAAAAAAAAAAGAATTATTACAAGCTTATGCAGGAATGGGATGAAACAAACTTGACTTCAAAAAACTGGCCATCTTGGCAAGGCTGAGATTGGCAGATCCATCCTTCCCGTGGTGTCTGTGTGTGCGCGCGTGCGTGAGAGAGATTTTCATACCTGAATGTACAAATGTACATCACTCAATTTCTTATCACTTCATTATTCAACACACCATGGCTCATAGCTGAATGTGTGAACTGAATACTAAAAAAAGTTTTGTGTTTGAGATGATGTGAGGTTTTGTGGTGGTGTTTGCACAGGCTTCATGCTGCACTGAATAATGTGATGAACATACATGTGTGAAGCAGTCTTGGGAAAAAGAGAGATTTTCCTAGTTATCTGTAACCTCCTTTTTCTACCTTAGTTGTCATAAGTATAGTTTAAAGCACTGGACCAGTGCCTTATATAAGAGGGGTAGTGCTACCCCTCTTTAAATAAATACTGTACTTTATTTAAAGAGAATGCAGGCTTTGGAAAATTCTTCCTCAGGAAAAGGAGAAGTATTCCTATACCCAAGAACCCCCCACCCCCCAAAATGCCTGAATAGCGCTTGAATAATGGGAGAAAAGAGAGGCTGGTGAGTTTAATGAAATCCACAAGCCCCATAGCAAGACTCCTTCCAATTTTAGCCAATACATACCTGCTAAAAACAGTAGCTAACTGTACCACCCATAAAGGGTACAGGGGCCAGGACTCCTCTTCCCCCACTGTAAATTCAAACACTGAGTCAAGACTGATTTTTGTCTGTAGAAGAACTAACCCAGTCTACATAACCCATCATGAACATGGGTGGAAGAGATGATTCCTGCTGAACATTCTGTCCCTCATCTAAAGCCTGTCTAAGAAAGCCTTTGCCACTTAATTATGCTGAAAATGTACACTCGTCAGTCAGTGAGAGGCCAAATGTTTGGATGTGTCAGGGTGGGCCATGGCAAGAGTCTTGAGTGAGCCATTAGCTGGGATTCAGGCATAAGGACTGAGGAGCAATCAGGATCAGGGAGTGAAATATAGGGAAGCATTAGAGAACAAGCCAGTTGTAAGAATGGCCGAATCTGTCAGTTTTGCTTTCTTCCACATTTTAAATTCTTCTTTTGTTTAATCTTAAGTTCCTTCTCTCCTGACCTGAATATTAAGAACTTTGTGAAATTTAGTAGATTCTTATGAAAAAAATGAACTTTAAAAAAAATGAACCAGTAGAGCCTTGTGGTTCTGATTTCGGTGGAGCTGTGTATGCATTCTGGGTTTCAGTCAGAACCAGCCAGAACTCTGAAAGAGCTATCCAGCGTACTGTACCATATCTAAACAGGACACATCCCTAAACAGGATACAGGACTAAAGAGCAATGGGGATCAGAGAGCAGAAATAGAAATACATGGCACACCAAAACTCAGGTAGACCTTGCTGCTGAAGCAGAGTTTCCCTGAGAAGGATGACATGTTACAGTCTTTCCTGACTGGGAAGAGTCAGTGACCAGCCTGGGCAGATCAGTCTGGAATGTTCTTCACTGAGAAACCACAATAACACAGCTCACCACTAGGGATGTACGAAACTCCCCTTGCCTGGCTCTGCCAGGTTCCGCTGGGGGGGAGGCGCTCTGTCCCTCCCCCCAGAATCCTGGCCGGCTGGCTCCGCTCCGCGGCTATTCCGCAGAGCTGCCGGACGGCTCCACCAGCAGCTGGACATCCAGCCTCTGGCTAGCAGGGATGCAAACGGCGGTGGCTGTAGCCGCCGCTGTTTGTGTCCCTGTTTTCATCCGTGATAGGCTATGTAAAGACTTACATAGCCTATCACGTCTGGCTTAAAAAAAACAAAAACAAAAAACGCATGTATGCAAATGGCGGCAGCTATGGCTGCCGCCATTTGTGTTCCTTATTTTTGGCCGTCTTAGTCTACGTAAATATTTACGTAGACTAAGACGGCGAAAATAAGGGGGAACACAAATAGCGTCCGCTACGCTATTTGCGTTCCCCTTATTTTCACCGTCTTAGTCTACGTAAATATTTACATAGACTAAGACGGCCAAAAATAAGGAATGCAAATGGCGGCGGCCGTTTTTTTTAAAACCAGACGTGATAGGCTACGCAAGTCTTTACGTAGCCTATCACGACTTGTAAAAACAAAACAAAAAAAAACACCTCCAGACTGCAAATAGCGGCGGCAGCAGCCAGTCGGAAGACCAGCCACCGCAGCAGCCGCCACCATAGCCGCCGTAGCTGCCACTGCCTGGAAGATCTGCCCCAGGTAAGTCTCATCCCGGGGGGGATCCGCGGGGGGGGCGGGGGGTGGTAGGCCATTCCCCCTAGGGATGTACGAAAGTCACTTACCTTTTAACAAAATTGATTTGAGGTGGGGGGGAGGCGCTCTGTCCCTCCCCCCAAAATTCTGGCTGGGGGGGTGCTCTGTCCCTCCCCCCGAAATTCTGGCCAGGGGGGGAGGCGCTCCGTCCCTCCCCCCCCGAATCCTGGCCGGCCGGGTCCGCAAATGGTGGCGGCCATAGCTGCCGCCATTTGCATCCCTGCAGTCAGCCATGATAGGCTACGTAAACGTTTACATAGCCTATCACGGCTGATTTAAAAGAAAAAAATGCGCGTATGCAAATGGCGACGCCCATGGGCACCACCATTTGCGTTCCTTATTTTTTTTTACACGTCTTAGTCTACATAAACATTTATGTAGACTAAGACAGCGAAAATAAGGGGAACACAAATAGCATAGATGCTACGCTATTTGCGTTCCCCTTATTTTCGCTGTCTTAGTCTACGTAAATGTTTACGTAGACTAAGACGTGTCAAAATAAGGAATGCGTACCCACGTTTTTTTTTTCTTTCAAATCAGCCGTGATAGGTTACGTAAACATTTATGTAGCCTATCACGGTATTTTTTAAAAATCTAGCCGTGATAGGCTATGTAAATCTTTATGTAGCCTATCACGTTTTTTTGTTTGTTTGTTTGTTTTACTGGAAATGGCGGTGGTGGCAGCCAATCCGCCAGGAAGGTTCGCCCAAGGAAGATTCGCCCAAGGTAAGTCCCGTCCCAGGGGGGGTGGGGGGACATACTTTTTCGCCACTGATTTTGGGGGGCCGAATGCGCTGGCATTCGGCCTCCCCGAGATTCGTGGCAAAATTCTCTGACATCCCTAGTTCCGCCACAGATTTCGGGGAGCCGAATGCACTGGCATTCGGTCTCACTGAGATCCGTGGCGGAATTCTCTGCCATCCCTACTCACCACATGGTGCAGTTCCTGACAGAGTACCCCCCACTCCTGTATTAAAACAACAACAGCACCCCATATATATGGAAGTAGCATGTCACTGAGATGGCTAATGTAGAACCCTTTCCCTTGACATGCAAGGACAGCTTTTGTGAGCTTTTGCTGTTGTTACTTTGTTTCCTCTCCCCCAACTGATTATGTGATTCTCCACTCCACCTATGTTCTGAAGAGGCATGCTTCAGCCATAAATTCATAGCATGAACCTACTTTAGTTCATGCACACTTGAGCCATTAAAAATTAGGGATGTCAGAGAATTCTGCCACGGATCTCAGTGAGGCCAAATGCCAGTGCATTTGGCTCCCCGAACTCTGTGGCGGAATGGCCTGCCCCGCTGCCACCCCGTGGATCCCCCCCCCCAGGATGAGACTTACCTGGGGCAGATATTCCGGGCGGTGGCAGCTCCGGTGGCGGTTTCGGTGGCGGCATCTGCTGGTCTTCCGACCGGCTGCTGCCGCCGCCATTTGCAGTCTTGTCATTTTTTTTGTTTTTTGTTTTTTTACAAGACGTGATAGGCTACATAAAGATTTACGTAGCCTATCATGGCTGGGTAAAAAAAAAAAACGTGTATGCAAATGGCGGCAGCTACAGCCGCCGCCATTTGCATTCCATCTTTTTGGCCATTTTAGTCTATGTAAATATTTACGTAGACTATGACAGTGAAAATAAAGGGGAACACAAATAGCATAGTGGGCGCTATTTACGTCCCTTTTTGATTCGCCATTTTAGCCTACATAAATATTTACATAGGCTAAAACAGTGAATCAAAAAGGGACGCAAATAGCACCTGCTATGCTATTTGCGTTCCCCTTTATTTTTGCCGTCATAGTCTAGGTAAATATTTACGTAGATTAAGATGGCCAAAAAGAAGGAACGCAAATGGCGGCGGCCGTAGCCAGTGCCATTTTCGTACCCGGTTTTGTTTTTTGTTTTTTTACCCAGAGCCCTCCGTGGCCGGAAATCCGGCTGCAGACGGCTCTGGCCTGGGCCTGGCCAGCTGCTCCGTGGAGCTGCAGTGGAGCACAGCCAACCGTGGAGGATACCAGGGGGGAGGAACGGATCGCTTCCCCCCCGTCGAGGATTTCGGGGGAAGGGACGGAACGCTTCCCCCCCCCCACCATCAACATAATCCGCGGAAAGGTAAGTGACTTTTGTACATCCCTATAAAAAATGAAAATGGACCTGCAATAACTTACTCATGCAATTTGTGTCCAATGCACTCTTGTTGCCTGATGAAAGCTTGACTGAGAGTGCTACACAAAGATAGTCCAGTGTCTTAAGAAAAAGGGAGAATGATCATAAATGTGAATTAAATAATGGGGAAGAGCTACTGCTTTCACACCCATGTCTTGCCTGTGAACCTTCTGGAACCATGTGCCTGGAAACAGGATGCACGGACTACCTAGGAAACAGGATGCTTGACTACATCCACCGGGGTGTTTAAGGGTTCCCCAGATGGCTACACACCTTTCCTCTGACCACAAAATTTTTGAGTGGCTTCTTGGCTTTTGCACACCCCATTCTAAGTAGCTGAAATGCCTTTCCTAACGCTTGATTACTGAAAGTAAGAGCTTTAAGCTAAAATATGCTGGTTTGGGGTGTTTTTTTTTTGAAATTTTGGCCCTGCCCCTTTTGTCTTTGGTCCTACCCCTTTTGTCTTTGGCACTGCCCTTTTTGTGGGATAAAAGCATCTCTGAAACCGAAATTGGCCCTTGGTTTGAAACAGATTTGACTCTCCTGACTTAGACATTGGCTCTGGTTCAGCAGGACGCTTCTTATGTTCATAGAAACATAGTTACATTAAAAAAAAAAATCAGAATCATTCAAAGCAATCAAAGAGGGCATAGCAAAGTCCCCCTCCCATTAAATGTTCCTACATTTTCACATTACACCTATCATTTTTGCCCTGCATACCTACGTTTAATTATTATTATCATAACAGGCAATTTGCACAGGTTAACATTTTGATTCTAATAGTATTTCAGGGAGGGGGGATCCTACCCCACAAAGCAAATCAAAGGTCTTTGAGAATTGATTGAAGATTGGTTTCCACATTCAACCTAATTGTTGCTCTCTATTATACTTTTCAGTTATGGTTCAGAAGAAGAAAAGGACCCGACACCCCCCCCCCCCCCGAATAGCACAGCCTAAAATCCTAGATCCATTTGGCTCTTGTATAAAGGATTTTATTTAGTGGGCTGAAATCAAATGTTGTGCTGATTGGAACATTTATTACAATAATAGTTCATAATTAAGGAGCCACTCATATTTATAAAAAGAAACATTCAGCAAGTTGAATGCACAGCTCTTTTTTCTGTATGAATATGGAACTAATATTTTAGAGGATGCTTACCTTTCATTTTTCCCCCTAAGCCATAAAATATAAAATAAAAGCCAACCACCGATTTTATTTTGTTTGTTATAACATGCTGCAGTGGACCCAGATGCGGGCAATAACCCTTTTTCTACTTGGGGGAAGGGTTTTTTTTATATATATATTGCCACTTCTTAATGAAAACTTGTGATTTTTTATTATGATTATTATTGTCTCAACTTCAGAGGGTGGGGGTTCTGCTTCAACCTGTTCCTTGTGTTTGTTGTTCCTGTCAGTCAAGACAGCTGCCAAGGATACATCTTCATCCCTTGCCTGCCTCCCTATGTGGACAGCACCCAGCCAAGGCTAGCCCTTCCATTATACAAAGTGAGGTAACGGCCTCAGGAGGCAGGTGCTTGGGGCAGCAGGGGCAGCCCCCCCCCCCAGCTGGTCATTGTGAGCTCCCTGGGCATGCCTGACTGTTGGAGGACAGAGCTGTGTGTGGCACACAGCAAGCCTTGCACCCCCTTACCTGCAGAGGACAGCTGGTAAAAAATAACCTGCTGTCCTCAGGTGTGATGGAGAATGCTGTCCTATCACCAATATTGAAGTAACATTCAACTCCCAGTCCATGTACGTGGAAGGGGAGAGGGCACTCATTTGGCCACTTCAAACTAGGGATAGCGGAGAATTCCGGCTCCGACTCCAATGAGGCCAGATTCTAAGAATCCAGCCCCCTGGAGTCCGCGGCGGAACGAAAGACTCACCTCCACCACCTGGGGCAATCCGCACCGGCCGGATCCTACCTGCTGCCAGCCGTCCACTGCCAGCAACTGCTGCCTGTCTTCGGACACAAATGGCAAAGAGGACGCAAATAGCATCCACTACGCCATTTGCGTCCCTGCTCTTTGCCATGATAGGCTACTTAAAGATTTACATAGCCTATCATGGCAAAAGGCAGGGACGCAAATGGCGTCCGCTACGCTGGATGCCATTTGCGTGGCAGCTAGGGATATCGGAGAATTTCTCCACGAATCTCCGGGTGGCTGAATGCCAATGCATTCGGCCCCCCGAAATTGGTGGAGAAAGGGTCCGCCACCCCCCCGCCACCCCCTGGGATGGGACTTACCTCGTGCGAATGTCTCTTGCAGCGGTGGGTCCCGGTGGCGGTGCAGCGGCGGCGCGGTGGCGGCGGCCGGTCTTCCGACCGGCTGCCGCCGCCGCCATTTCCAAGTAAAACAAAAACAAAAATGTGATAGGCTACGTAAAGATTTACGTAGCCTATCACGGCTAGATTTTCAAAAAACACCATGATAGGCTACGTAAATCTTTACGTAGACTATCACGGCTGACTTTGAAAAAAAAAAAAAAAAGCACGTATGGAAATGGCGGCGCCCATGGGCGCTGCCATTTGCATTCCTTATTTTTTGGCACGGGTAGTCTACGTAAAGATTTACGTAGACTACGGTGAAAATAAGGACAACGCAAATAGCGTTGCCCCTATTTTCGCCGTAGTCTACATAAATCTTTACGTAGACTACCCGTGCCAAAATAAGGAACTCAAATGGCGGAGCCCCTGGGCGCCGCCATTTGCGTACGCGCTTTTTTTCCCCCCAAAGTCAGCTGTGATAGGCTACGTAAAGATTTATGTAGCCTATCATGGCTAGATTTTCAAAAAACACCATGATAGGCTACATAAATCTTTATGTAGCCTATCACGTTTTTTTTTTTACTTTACTTTACTTTTTTCTTTCGCGGCCGGAGAAGCAGGGCGCTCCCCCCCAGCCAGAATTTCGGCGGGGAGGGATGGGGTGCCTCCCCACCCGCCAAGAATTTTGGGTGGAGAAATGGAGCACCTCCCCCCCCCAAAAAAAGCTGCGGGACCAGGTAAGGGACTTTCGTCCATCCCTAGTGGCAGCAGCTGGAAGTCCGGCTGCGGATGGGCCCAGCCGGCAGCTCCACAGACTCGCTGTGGGGCGGAGCCAGCCAGGGAGGATTCTGGGGGGAGGGACGGATTGCCTCCCCCCCCGCGGACCCCTTCATTGGACCAGTGTGTTTCGTACACCCATACTTCAAACAGCGAAATGTCTTGGGCAGGCCCTGGGTAGCCTTCATCACAACACTGATGTCAAGTTCAAGAATTATTTCCCTCCTTAGTAGTGAATGGCAATGCTTTACTTACATGAGAGGAAATGAGGTTTGTACTCAAGAACACAGCTAAGAGGGGGACTAAAGCTATGCCTTAGTGACCTAAGTCGGGGAAGAGTGGCAAGTTTTGTTCCAGGTGGCAGTTCATTTACCCCATAGCAAGCAGTGGTAGTTACTGAGAATTGCGTCTGCTTCTATTTGTATAGCCTAACTTCTTCATCTGCCTGTATTTGTTTTATTTTATTTATTTTATTTGTACCCCACCTTCTGTCCAGGGTCCAATTTCTTTATCATGGGATGGAACACAGGAACAAAGTTTTATACTTGTTCTAGCAAAAGGAGAGCTGTATGAGAAATTGGTTAGGGTTCATTTCTGATCAGGATTTACCCAGTTTGCACCTTTGGGATGGAACACAGAGTTGGATGCCATCTGCAATTGAAGCCCATACATTTCTGAGCTTGCAATGTGATTTGTGGACAAAGGAAATGCACTCGACAGCATGCCTACATTTGAAAAATGTGCATGAAAATGTGTGTACACTGGAAAAATGTGCACAAAGACACTTTAATCAATGGGAGAACAATGCGTATATTTCAAAGATGTGCACAATTGATGGATACATTTGAGAAAATATGCACAAAAATATATACAGGTTTTCATGAAGAAAGAAACCAACAAAGCTCCCAATCCAATATGGACTTGAGTCAGAACAAGCTTCAAGATGGAATTCAGATAACTTCTCAAGTTTTGCTGATTTGCGCACCCCTAGGCAAAAGTGCCATGCAATTTCACAGGCAGGATGGGTGGCTGGGGTGAAGAGAGAGTATTCCCTATCCCTTTCCATCTCATCCTATCCTCCCACCCTTTTTCACTCCACCTCTTCTATTGACTCTCCCACAGATTTTCGCTTGCTATATTTACGGATGGTGCAAGCGTCCAAGAAGGGGGTGGAGTCCAGCAGACTTCCCACTGCCCAACCACCCAGATCCCACTCACCAGGCTGTGGGTGGTTTGCTTGCCCACTTGGTGACCAGTGAAAAGCTCTGTGAGGCCATCCATCACCTTACCAAGTCGCAATTGTGAGTAGATACCACAGCCTGGTTACTTCCACAAATCTAATGCTGTGTCTATGGCTGCCTTAAAAGGGATGATAACTCAACATTACAGGTAAAAATGCAGGAACAACAAACAGTTTACAAAACAAAATCAAAGCAACAAACAAAACAAAAATACACAAACCTAGCAGGAGCAAGAGTAAAATATGTTACACATTAATGCTGACAGCAAGAAAACTAGGTGTGACTAATTGAAAACCCATCAGAACAAAAGTGTCTTCAATTCCTGGTAAAACACATACAAAAAAGGAACCCAACAAATAAATTCCAGCTGAGAGAGCATTCCACAGTTGTGGCACCACCAACAGAGAAGGCCCTGTCTCTCATGCTCACCTGCTGGATCTCCCAAGATGGCACAGAGAACAAGGCCTATGACATTGTTTAGGGCTGTAAGGGCTAGAACCAAGAATGAAGCCCAGAAGTAAATAGGAAGCCAGTGAAGTTGACATAAGATCAGAATGATATGCTGTGACCTGTGAGCACTAGACAAAAGTCTGTTTGCTGAATTTGAGGTCTGTTGAAGCTACTGGACTGTCTTCAAAAGGCAGGCCAACATACTACAGCACATTCCACTAATCCTGTCTAGCTAAAAATGAGTTTAAACTATGCACCCATGATATGTATTGGCAGGAAGATTTTGCAACTCTTAATACTGTAAATATATCCTTCTGGTATAATCTAATTAAATATATTCTAGGATCAGAGAAATATACCCTTGATGGTAGACTAGCTAAGATACCTTATCACTTGTGCTATTGTTATTGTGGTTCAGACAATGTTGAAGATCTTCCTTATTATTTGTTTAAATGTCCTCAGACACATTGGGGGGGGGGAGAAATATCCTGTTGGCTTGCTAAAAATTGGAACAAACTGGTCAGTTTGCCAGAATACAGATACCTTGCTTTAGAACAAGGATGTAAAGCTATTGAGCAGAGTTGTCACTTTCCTAATGGCATTAGTTAAAGTCTGTCCCAGACTTTGAGATTATTTACAGGAAACATTGTGTACTGATCATTCCTTACTCATGGCTGTTTATGGATTCTTTATATAACATCATACCCCCTGCCTCCAGTTTCACTTCTATTTTAAATAATACTTTTGTGGAGTTTCTTTACAGCAGGGAAAATGGAGTATTATTTGCAAAAGTGAAAGAAAACGTGTTTTCCTACTTGTGTAATTGCGTTATTCTGCTATAGCACAGTGCTATCTAGAGGTTATGTAGCAGAAAAGCTGGAAAGGAAAAGCTCTTTGTGTAGAGCTCAGATCTCAATTCTGCAACAAAGCTGAATGTAGATAAAATTGTTAATCCCATAACAAGGATTAACAACCTTGTGTAAAAGCCTTAATAAGGCAGATGAAATAGGTTGCAGCAGAGAAAATTGATTGTTTAATACTTAATTTTTAGCCTTGTATATTTTTATTGGCCTGGTTAACAAACACTTCTATAACTTGGAAATCAGAACCACGGCATTTTTAACACTAATTTTAGTTTGTCCGCTCTGAATTATTGGTCATTCTCTTTGATCTATGTTTAACTTGTTTGTTTTTACTTCTGTTATATTCTGTATATTTTCTTTCTGCTATACTGTGATGAACTAGGGTTATAAACAATAAAAGAGAACTGAACACTGCAACAATCTATTTGGAGATAATTGAAGCATGGATGAATTAAACAAAGTCCACCATCCACTGGAGTATCAGCTGAAGCTGATAAAATGCACTTCTAGCATCTGCCACCATTTGAGCATACAGGGAAAATGATGGATGGAGGAGTCCTCCCAAAGTACATATCTGTTCCTTGAAGGAGAGTGCAAACCATCCAGAACTTGACCTAGATCATCAGTTCTCTTGACTAATAATACCTCCACACTGTCTGGATCAAGTTTCGTCTTGTTCACCCCCATCCAATCCTGAACTGACTCCAGGCACTGGTTTATCACTTTAAAGTGTGACAAAGGGCTGTGTTGGATAATACTTACTCAGTTCATTCCCTTATCCACTGGAACAAGACCGTTCCTTCCTTCCCAACCACATGGTGTTGCTTTCCTTCCTCCAATGCTATGGAGCATCCATACATGGCATAATACTGGGAGACGGAATGCACATGTAGGTCCAGATCACACAGCTGATATCCCAGATAAAATCTAGGAAATAATTACATGATCTGAGTGTATGTGTGCTGGATTGACAACATCTACCCCCTAGTCAAATATGTGTCCAGTGGCATCAGAAGCAGGACAGGTGAAGCAGGAGGGATGGAAGGCACTTTTTCTAAACGTAGGGGAGTATTGTGGGTAGGTATCTTCTGATATGGTCCAAAATGTTGGCAGAATGGGACAGAATATTGGCCCTCTACAGATGTCTGCAGCACAGGAAGAGGTAAACTTTTGGAAGGGACATGGACACGAACAAACCCCCGCCCCCAATGTCTTCACATACCCACCAGCATTCTGTGCCCAGTTTTTTTTCAGTCTCCCTTCCTGGTATGGGGCATACTGCCCCTCCCTGCCCCAGCTCCGGCTAAAGATTAATACAAACAATCAAAAAACTTCTGTAAACCTCATGGTCCCACAAGCCTGTTGATATCTCCCTCTGTCCCTTGCTCCCCCCTCCCCCCCCCCGTGTAGTGCTGTTTAGGCTAAATAAGCAGCAGCACTGATATCCTGAACATCAGAAATAGAGAGACAGATTATTCAAAAGGAAGGAAAGCAGCTGTCCTTATAAGATATTCCCTTCTTTCATATGCATAATAAAATGCAGAAAATAGTATCTATTTGTTATTTATCTTGAAACGGGGATACTGTTGAGACAATAGACTGTTTAAAAAATAAATCCCCTCTTGACAACACAACACAACAATGGGAAATGTATTCATTGCTGTTTCAGCTCACAGCTCCTGGCATACTGGGCGGGGGGGGGGGGAGTAGACAATGCCATTGTCAGAATTACCTTGTCACTATTCTACTGAGATTTCACTTAATTCTTTTCATGTCCATTTCATTAGTTAGAATGAATATATATATATATATATATATATATATAATCTCCCACTTCCCGGGGGGGGGGGGGGAATCAAATCCTGATTCAATAAGTGCTGGATTTGAATAAATTACTCCCTCCCTATGTTTGTTGAATGTTAAATGAATTTCTCCACTGCATATCACCAGGCAACTAAAATATATCCTTAGGAAGTACAGCAACATTTCCGTATTAATACTGCCACGTTAAACAAATTATTTACTAAGCATGTAGTTCTAAATAAGTAACTCCCTGCTTCTTAATTCTATCAATCATTTTTTTTAAATGCAGACATATTTTATGAGTGGCTCTTGGTATGGTAAACCTAAAATAAGGCTTGTAACTTACCTGTACTAATGGGCAATTCTAGGTCTGTCTTGAATTCCTACACATTACTGCCCTATTCAGGCATGCAGGACCGAGGCCCAGCCCTACTATTAGGCAGAATGAGATGGTTGCTTCAGACAGCAGATAATGGGAGGCAGCAGCAAAATGTTGAAGGAAAGAGCTGTGTGGCAGGGGTATGCCCTTTCCTCTCTAAGCTAGTCTTCAGACATGGTGGGAAGATGATGCCCTATCATCAGTGCTGAAGAAAGATTCAATTGCCAGTGGCAGCAAAATGTCTTGGGATGTCTTGGGATGGCAAAATGTCTTGGGATGGTGGCAGGCTAGTCTGGTCCCTGTAACAGGGCCACATGCACCAACCAGAGATGCCCTACCTCAGGAGCAGGCAACCTTTCTGAGCTTATGGGAACATTTGGCAATTTGAGGAACTTCTGTGGGCACCACCACAAAATGGCTGCCATGGAGGCATAGCTTGGAGAGGCACCTCATAACTAAGGTAAGCACAATAACACCCCACCACACACAAGAGAATTTAACCCAAATGGTCTCCTTTGAGAACTTTTTTTTTTCAAAAGCAATTTCTTTTCCAACAAGGATGAGATTAGTTAAAACAAATGCTGAAGAAAAATATATTGTACAGCTCTTCTTCAGCATACAGATAGGGGAATTCAATGTTCGAATCTTCCCCCAAGAAGAAAAAGAATCACAATCACTACACACAGAAAGCTTAGCACATCAGGGAGAAGACTAGGTTGGGTTTCTTCTCTCCTAAAAAAAAAATTGTCCTTGTGTAGGGACTGTCTTTATACAACGGAGTATTCCATCATGATCTCCTTCCCACCTGCAGTTTGTATGGTGGTATGGCAAGAATGGGGAAAAAATAAAGAAGTTGAAAGAAGCCTAGTCATGTGTGGAATCTCAAGAGATAGGATCTGAATTCCACATCATGTGAAAACTTAACAAAACACGACAGTGATCTTCATGATAACTCTTACTCGAGAGACAATGTTGTGGCTTACCTATTAGTAAGCATGTGTGCTGTGCTGAATCCTGTCCCCTATTTTCAGGAATTTTTCTCTCCTCATGAAAGAGGCTTTTTTTTTTTCCCCTGCCTCTTTCACAGGAAGGGGGAGAAATTCAAATAATTTCTCCTTGGGAAGCGGGCAGGGTTTCCACATACTTTTTTTTTTTTTTTAAGTTTAGGAGGTGGCTGAAGGATCTTCTTTCTATTTTTTTATGTTCCTTTTACCTTTAAAATGCCCTGTGCACTTGCAGCACATACATGACACTGTTTACAGAAGGCTTCTCAAACCTGGCAGTAACTTCTTGAACTCCCACGAGACCACCAGACATCGCCCTCTCGGCATTCAGAAAGAGCTCCTGGCCCTGGGCTGCAGCAGAAGGCTCTTTACAAAGAGTCCCGGAACAAATGGGACTTTGGGAGCTTTGGAAAAACTCTTTGCAGACAGGCTTGAAGTCCAGCAGGAGTTCCTGAATGTCTCTTTGGAGAAAGCCTTTCTGCAAAATGCTCTGTGTGTGTTGCTGTAAAAAAGAACCCTTTTTCTAAAGCTCTAAAAGCACTGTTTGTTCTTGCTTGTAGACAGTCTCCTGTAGCCTGAGGGTGCTTCCAGAACCCCTATTGGAGAGGGCGAGGTTACCGGGCCCATCGGAACACAGAAAGTGCTGCTGGAGTGGAGAAGGTTCTCTATAAAGAGTCTTGGGCTGCTACAAGTTGTGGGGTGGGGGGATTTTTAAAGTTAAATTAGATCACTCAGCCACCCCCTACACTTAAAAAAGTAAGCAGAACTCCTATCCTCCTCCCCAGGGAGAAAGTTATTCAAAATGCTCAGCTCCCCAGCCTCTTTCACCAGAGTTTTAATTCCCACCCCCCCATGCCAAAATGAAAGAATCGAAATATTTGGCACTGCACTAGTAAAAATGCTTCCCCAGATTGCCCCAGGGGGCTGGCTAAAGAATGGTCAAGCCACCAAGTTGTTATACCTGCTCAAAATTAATTCTTTCCAAGAGCCACTGTTATGGAACGTGTACAGTATAGGATGTCATTCCCACGTACACTGTCCTGACCTCCCTGAAGGCTGGGTGGGCTTCAAATGTGATAAATGCATAAGTGTAGGCAGGACTGCTCAGAAGGATGGAGTTGTAGATGTCGTTTTTAAAAGCACTTTGCAAGTCCTTGAAATTGTACAGCTGCACAGCAACCATCTTGCCCTCTTTCATTTAAATGAAACATAGGAATTTTCTAACCACAAATGCACTAAATGGCTTGCAGCTCAATTTGCTGGATTTTGCCAAAGCTGCTATGTAGTCACATTGACGATGTTGAGTAAAAATAGACTGACATCTACTAATGGGAATGAACTAAGAGGCTTAGAGTAAAATGAGGGCAATCAGAAGCTAATAGAGTAAACAACATGCTGATGTCTTTAGATGATGATACACTGTGATGAATAAACAAGCTTGCTGGGAATGGGTATTTTTCATTTGAACACCATAGGCATTAAACCAAAAGCAACATATTCCAAAGAGTCACTTTAATTGGTTACAGCAACTTTACAGAACCATGTTTACATGTTAAAAATAAGAGGTGAAAAACTTGTTCTTTTTCATCCCACAGGGAAGGACTAGATGTAAGGGGTGTAAATTATAGGGAATTTTGGTTAAGACATCTTGACAGTAAGAGCCACTTTGACAATGGAACCAATTACCTACTGTGATGGTGGGCTCTCGCTCACTGGTGGTTTTCAAGCAGATCCTGGACATCCATCTGTTGGGGATGTTCTAGCTTTGGATGTGCTGCTTTGAGAAGGTGGTTGGATTATATGCAGAGGAGGCTGTTGGTTCCAATTTTGGAGGGCTAAGATTCCATTCTGGGTTTCAGTGAGAACCAGCCAGAACTCTAAAGGAACTATCCAAAGTGCTGAAACGTATCCCCCAAATAGTTTCAGCACGTTGGATAGCTCTTTTAGAGTTCTGGCTGGTCCTGCCGGAAACATGGAATGGATGCACAGCGACACCAAAATTGGACCCACCAACCTCTACTGATTAAATAACCCTTAATCTCTCCTCCAGCTCTAGGATTCTATATCCCCAACTAATTTCAATGGACTTTATTTTAAGTTATTTATACCCTACTTTTCAAATTAATTTTCCAAAGCAGCTGATACTTTATTGCAATTACGTGTGTGTGTGTGTGGGGGGGGGGTTAACCTGTTTTAAACTATTTTAATTTTTTGTATGTTAAATAATTTATATGATGGTTTGATTATGTTGTATTTGGGGGGTTGTGTTTTTTGGGAACTGCCCAGACATCATTGGCTATTGGGCAGTGTAGAAATGAAATAAATGAATGAAATGTTGATGGAAGAAAATTGTTGCTTAGCTGACTAAGCAGTTGCTGCTCTACCAGGACTTAAGAATAGTATATGCATCCCCATTATTTTCTGCTATACAGTTCTCAGTTGTACACTCTCAATGTGTTTATTCTGCATTAAATTAGAGATGGACATCTGTCAATTTTGATTTCTCTTGGTCTCTCATTTGTTCCAGTCTTAAGTTTTGTTTGCTCCTAACTTTGAGATTGTTTTTCCAATATTAAGTTTAGTTCAACCCAAACTGTGAGATTTATTTTTTTATGTTCACATGAAAATTCTTTCAAAGAACCTTTCCTGGGCAAGGTTCTTGAGTGGGTGGTTGCCAACCAGCTTCAGACACTGGGGTTCAGGTTTTGTTTTGGCATGCAAACAACCCTGTACGATGACCTATTTTGGGAAAGAGACAGGGGGACTATGACTGTTGATTCTCCTTGATCTCTCGGCAGCTTTCGATACTATCGATCATGGTATCCTTTTGGAGGATTGTCTGAGCTGGGAGTGGAAGGCACTGCATTGTGGTGGTTTCACCCTTACTTGGATGGTCAGCTCCAGAAGGGGAATTTTGGGGTGCTTGGGGAATATTGCTCGGCACCATGGATTCTCCAGTATGGGGTTCCACAGGGGTCAGTTCTGTCCCCCATACTATTTAACATCTACATGAAACTGTTGAGTGCAGTCATCTGGAGTTTTGGGGCATGTTGTCATCAGTATTCTGATGACACACAGCTCTATTTCTCCTCTTCATCTTCTTCAGATGAGGCTGCAGATGTGCTAAATTGGTGCCTGGCTGCAACAATGGACTGGATGAGTACTAATAAACTGAAACTCGATCCAGACAAGACTGAGATGCTGTTGGTGGGTGGTTCTTCTGACAGGACAGAGGGTGTTCAACCTGTTCTGGATGGGGTTGCACTCCCCCTGAAAGAGAAGGTTTGTAGCTTGAGGGTTCTTCTTGAGCCATCTTTGTCACTTGAGGCTCAGGTGGCCTCAGTGGCATGGAGTACCTTCTACCAACTTCAGCTGCTGGCCCAACTATGCCCCTAACTGGACAGGGATAACCTGGCTTCAGTTGTCTATGCTCTGGTAACCTCCAAGTTAGATTATTGCAATGTGCTCTACATGGGGCTGCCTTTGAAGGTGGTTCAGAAGCTGCAGCTCATGCAAAATGTGGCGGCCAGATTGATAACAGGGACCAGAAGGTCCGAACATATAAGACTGACTTTGGCCCACTTGCACTGGCTGCCTGTATGTTTCCAAGCCCGATTCAAGGTGCCGGTTGTAACATAATAAGCCTTACATGGCTTGGGATCACAATTTCTGATGGAGATCCTCTCTCGACATGAATCTACCCATACACTACGCTCAACATTTAAGGCCCTCCTTTGGCTGCCTACTCTGAGGGAAGCACAGAAGACGGTTCAAAGGAGAGGGCCTTCTTGATGGTGGCCTCCAAATTATGGAATGATCTCCCCAATGAGGCCTTCCTGGTGCCAACATTATTATCTTTTCAGTGCCAGGTTAAGACCTTTCTCTTCTCCCAGGCATTTGGCAGTATATGGTAAGTTTTAATTGATCCTGGTATGGCTTATGGTTATGGTTGTTTGCTTTGAGATGGCTTGTTTGAAGTTGTTTTAGAAATGTTCTTGTGTATATTGTCTGTTCATGTGTGTGTGTTTGTTTTTTTATGGAATGGGCTTTTCAAATCTGTATATGATTTGTATATGAGAGCCAGTGTGGTTTAGTGGCAAGAGTGTTGGACTGGGAGCTGGGAGATCCGGGTTCTAGTCCCCACTCGGCTATGGAAGTTCACTGGGTGACTTTGGGCCAGTCACACACTCTCAGCCCAACCTACCTCACAGGGTTGTTGTTGTGAGGATAAAATGGAGAGGAGGAGGATAATGTAAGCTGCCTTGAGTTGCTTGCAAGAGGAAAAAAGGCGGGATATAAATGCAATAATAAATAAATAAATAAATAAATTGTATTTTAAAATGTTTTTTAATCTTTGTAAACTGCCCAGAGAGCTTTGGCTATTGGGTTGCATAGAAATGTAATAAATAAGTAAATAAAATTCATGCACATTTTTGTGTACATTTCTCCTAATACATGTATGCTTGTATGTAATTCTGCCAAATATGCACATTTTAAGGCTTTTTTCCCCTAATGCAATGCATTTTTGAATGTTATTTCCAGTAATATACAAATTTTGTATGCAAATTATCTAAATATGTATGCATTTAAAAAATGGAGAATCCCATTGCAAAATTCAGATATGTGTAAATTTTGAAAGATAACTGGATTTCAGTTTGTGTATTGGTTCAAAAGTGTGAAATTTCTTATGTTTGCAATAAAAAGGCAACCAAACTTATTTATATCCCATTCTTAATTTTTTTAAAAAGAGAAGTGATTAGCTGCTTACCTAGGGTGAGCAGCATTTCCCCTAGGCAACAGGAAACTTATTTTGCCTCTACCACAGTCATCTTTCACAGGGACACAAAGAGGACCATAGTGAACTTTTGAAAAAAGGAAGAGTCTTATCTTGCAATATTACACCTACACAAGAGATGGACAGAAGTTAGAAACATAGGAAGCTGCCTTATGCCCAGTTAGACCATTGGCCCATATAGCTAGATTTGCAGCTCCTAGGTTTTCAGACAGAAATATTTTCTAGTCATAATAGCAGATGCCAAAGACTGAACCTGGGACTTTCTGCATGCAGAGTATGTGCTCTTTCACTCAGGTATGACCCTTCCCCAAGACAGATAAATGTTCTACTGATAGATCACTGGCCAATTTCTGGTGAACCACCTAATCCTTGCTAACGGGATTCTTGTAATTGAGGCTGGATTAGGTGGAACTGTTCCAAATGTCCTTAGTAAGGGAAGATACTCACTGTAGTAGACTAGATAAACCATCTAACATAGATTTTTGACCTGGGCTAAATCTACATTAGTGCTTTTTATTGATATTGAAGTTCACTGATAATTGTTGGGGGATCATTACATATTCCGTATATCACTTTTCTAGCAGCATTCCCTGCTTTTTATTCTGTATTATCCAAACTACCGAAATAGATGTCATTGTGTGTGATATATGAGGTATAAATGCACAAGAGGGATATAGCATCACAATGATAGGATCGTATAAATAATATGTCCCAAGGTGTAGATCTGGTCCTGTTCTAATTTAGCCAATTGAATGAGAATGGCCAAAAAAAGTGGGAGAAATTTTCAGCATAGCTCTAATTTAATTGTCTGACTTTTACCACAACTTTGAAGGTGTTGGTGTTTGCAGTTGTCACTGTAAAAGGAAATTTTGCTTATGGTTATCATTTTTGTAGTTCTTCTGAACATAAAGTTAGTATGCCATGGTTAAAAAAATGGGGCCTGTATTTGGTAGTAGAACAGTCTGAAGAAGAAAACAAATAGAAAAATCCTATTTGACAAGGGGACTGCATTTGTGTGACAGCTTAATGGTGATGCCTACTTATGGCCCACATCAATAATGCATATATAATCTTATACTGAAATAAATCTAAATCCCTGCCCCATATATGTGCAACTTCTCCCTCCCTCCCTCCCTCCCTCCCTCTCTCTCCCATAATTCCTACAGTACAAATTTCAGTGCTCCAGATCAAGTGAAGAGTTTTACTGGCTCCTTCATGTATATGCATAACTTCCATGTGTGCTAATGAAATTCACATGTGTGCATCAAGGTGTGAATAGAGTCTATTGTGCCATTTATAATGAGAAACTGGATGAAGCAATAAAACTCTGAACTCTGAACTGTAAAGTGGTCTATTAATTACTCTTAACTTTTCTGCCATGTAAGCTGTTTATGGGTGCTCTCCTCCTCCACCCCGACATCACTACTTTAATGCCTTGAGGTAGGCACAGTGGTGATGAGTTAAATTCCAGGATTTATTTGAGGTCCCAATTTGGGTAATGAAAAAAGCTTTAGCCCAGACTGTAGCTTTCAGATTGCTCTGTCTCACTTCTTTACAGTTGTGATCCTCCTATCTATTAAATAAAAACAATTTCTAGTTTCTGTCTTTCGGTGGATTATAGCTTGGCTTTCCAGTCCTTTGTCTCTTCATAATAATACTCCCTTCCCGATGGGAATAGTATGAAATACATTCAAAGCAAATCAGCGCTGTAAACACTGGATTTTCTCAAAGCTTTACATTTAGGATGTTTTCTGCATTTACTGCAGCCACTTTCGGATTACCGAGACAGGGCAAAAGTTCACACCCAATCCACACGGCTAGCTCTGCTCAGAGTAGAGAACCAATTTGGGACTATTATGAGAAAATAACTTTCATTAAGCTTTCATCATTTTTGCAGAACACTGAAAAGGCATCTTGCCTAGCTAAAATGTCAACATCTAAAAGTGGCATCAGCCTTTATTGCACTGCAGCGGAAAGGGAAAGATCAAATGGAAATCAAAAGGCATAATTTCCCCTTTGGACAGGCTGCAAGAGCAAAGGAAGTCACCATACTGGTTAATAGGATCACCTATACTGAGGTTGTTTGTTTGTTATGAGAGTAGGCAACACATATGACGAGAAATCCCTGACATGGAGAAATCTCTGACGTGAGTAACCCAAAGACTAGATTCCAGTTCTTTCCATAAGGTTATGTGTGTGGTTCTTCCCACTTTGAAATCATAGCTAACCTCATAGTTATAGTCACATCAATATATCACTGGTTGTCTGTGGAGCAAAGGGGTGTGTGTGTGACCAGAGCGCCCATAAATGCCTTGTCACGTAAATAATATATATTTAGCTATTCCACAGATACAAGGAATTTCAGGATGCAATACTCTGCATGTTTAGATGGGGGTGAGGAGTCCTACAACTCCCAGCACCATCCATCATGGCTGGCTGGTGGATGCTGGGAATTGAAGGACTTTAATTCCATCTAAACATGCATAGGAGTGAGCCCCTCATCTACCAAAATGTATGCCTGTAGAAAGTTAACGTTAATTCAAAAGAAGTAGCAAAAAAACCAACACAAAACAATCCTGTAACAACAATGTGCTCCTTCTTTTTTGGATCCTCAGAATTCTAGCTACCCTACCAATCCAGGTCTTCTTCTTGTTGTTTGTTTGTTTGTTTCCCCCCTTTACTTCTCATTGCCAAATAAGAGATTAATTCTGTGCTATTGGCTCCTTTTAAGATATCACTGAAGAATCCATTGTGTCTTGTGTGCCTGGCTGCAGTTATCTGCATATTTTTAAGGGAAATATTTCCATCTGCAATGATTTTTTAGAGTTTGGTCATAAACCCCTTGAAAATGAGGATAATGTGAAAAGCTAACAGATTCTTAAGTACATTAGCATGCTTTAAATTTAAGATGATTTCAGCTCCATAATGGCTACTTTTTATGCATGGAATGCCCCTCTAGACATAATTGATGCATTAGATATTCATGAATGAATGAGACAAAGCATGGACTAATATTCCTATTTCACTATATATGGCTAGATAACCATGATTTATATGACACACTCATGTAGTGCTTTCTATAGCATGGGCAACACACAGCCAACGGACCTCATGCAGCCAACCCCCCCATTGTGGCCTTCACCTTCCCCATGCCCCCCCCACAAAAGACCAAACAAAACTAAGGGAAAAAATGGCATTTGTAGCAGCTGCAGAGTGCCCAAATGGCCAAAAAAGTAGGTTCTTTGCAAGCTATATTTGGCTGTTTGGGCATTCCGTAACTGCTATAGAGTGCCAAAAGGGTTACATTTAGCTTGGAAACAAACTAAATTTAACCACAGTACTACTCTGTGGTACTATGGATGGTTTTCCATTATATTTCCATGGTAAACCAGCATCCCCCCCCCTTTCCCCTGGGTGCCCTACGGTGTCCCACAGACTGAGACCCACACCAAGGCTCGGGGTGTGTATGTGAAAATGGCCCACAGACCTCTGAATGTTGCCCAGTTCTGTTCTATAGAACATTTCGTGTTTCAAAGGCTATGCATATACCAGACTGCAAGATGGAGTGAAGAGAAGCAGGGCCCGCATCAGCTCTGCTGAGAAGCCAGCTCCATGAGGCTTTTGCCTCCATTGACTGTCATCTGGCAGTAGCCATTACACTGGGCTACAGCAGGTGCCGGAAAAGTAGAGAAGAGAAGCAGGGCCACACCACTGGCTTATCTGAGAGACCAGCATCTTTCGGCTCTTCTCCTTGTACTGTTTTCCATTCCAGCTAGTTGTTCTAACAACTTTGAAACTAAGATCTAGTGTCTAAGAAGTTCTAGTGCTGTGCCAAAAATTTCTCCCAAATGTTTTTGGGCCATTCTCATTCAATTTGATAGAAAAGAAATTGCTTTCAAAAAAGAAATCCAAAGGAGGAGAAATTTCAGAGAAATTCTCATGGCTCGGTGTGGGGGTTCTTGTGCTTACCTTACTTGTGAGGTGGCTGAGGAGTGTGCATGAACATCCTGTCTGTTATTGTACAATAATCTCTGTGGCATCCTGTAGCCTCCTCAGCTTCCCACACTTCAGTTAAAGCCATCATGAGGAAGACAACATGAGGCAATCCCTCCCATGGGGCTTTTTTCAGGTCAGAAAGTGCAGGTGGCCTGGGAGGCTGCAGAGCAATGGAAAGATGTGCAACAGAGAGAGAAAACACGTGGAGCACCCTCGGCCACTTCACAGTGATTAGGTAAGCTCAAAAGTGCCACCAGAAGAAATTCAAAATTCTGCCTCAGAAAAGTGGAAGCCTCAACACAGTTGATGCAGTTGCCACTTACAGAAGTGGTGCAATAAACCAAAAACCCTTAGGATGAAAGAAAGAAGCTGTGCTACAACTAGGGATGGCCGGAATGCCATGGCCGTATCGCTGAGGTAGGTAGGGTGAGTCTCCAGGATGCCATTTGCAGCTGTAAAGGCCTTAGTTTAAGGTAAATGCAGCCATAAATGGCTGCATTTGCCTTAAACTTAGGCTTTTACGGCCGCAAATGGCGTCCCGGATGCCATTTGCGTCCTCAGTCAATCCGTGCAACCAGCGATACGGCCATGGTGGCCGTATTGCTGGGGCTTCGGAGCCGGTGGCAGAGAGGATCCACCGGCGAGGACTTCACCCTGCAGGAGAGATCTGATCCACCACGGACTTTGGGGGGCCAGATTCAATAGAATCTGGCCTCATTGGGGTCCGTGGAGCATTTCTCCAACATCCCTAGCTACAACCCCTGCCAATAATGAGCCCTATCTGTGAGAAACTGTTTAGCAATTTTCCCCTTCCCTAGGAGAAATTCAATGAAATTGCCCATAAATAGGCTGGAGAATTTTGAGAGGGCATTTATGCACAGCTCTAAGTAGTTCCCTCCACCTTCCAAATCTCTTTTTCCTTTTGAGTAGTGTCTTTTACATTGTAAGCCTGAGTGCAGGGAACTGTATTTTTGTAATCTTGTATGGGAGCCTTTTTGGGATGAAAAGCATGATAAAAACAGAATCTTTTAAATAAATAAACATGCAGTAAAAGTGAAAATATCAATCTAAAGCTTAATACTCTTCTTCATTTTTTGTCTCTTGACTGTGGAAAGCTAGTTTGTTCTTTGGTCATTCAGACACTAATTAAAGGCTTACTGTATATGAATCAATACCCCCCCCCCACACACACACACACACACACACCAATCCCTTTAAATTATCCAAGGCAGCAAGAAGGTAAATAACATTAATGAACCAATAATTAGCTTCTTGTTCTGACAGTGACTCAAACATGAGGTCACATACATCATGCAATTGTCCTTTGCTAGAGGGCATTTTATGATGTTACATCTTTGGTTCATGAACCAAATCAACTTTGATATAGAAGGGGTGGGTGTTGTAATGAACATGGCCTTTGCTGGAAAATGTATAACAATTCCTCCAAGGCCGGTGGGAAAGGGAACATTCTCTCAAACAAGCTTTGGAGTGGGTTAGATCCCCACCCCCAACAAACTGGGTATTACATTTCCTGCTGTATACAGTTTGGTATTCCCCCAAGACTTTTCAATTCCAATTACAAATGCTCCTTTCTGGGGGATACATACTATGTAGTTCCTTTACAACTCATCAAACTTTATTTCATTCTGCAGCTTAACTGGCTAGGTCCCCTTTCAGGAACTGATTGAGTCAAGAGAGGATATAGAAGATGGTTTCACTTAGATAGCATTGTTCAGAATATCCAGTTGAGAGGGCTTCCCAAAAGAATACAACTGGCCTCTGTGGAATTCTGATCCAGATGGATATTTGTTCTGACCTAGCAGGGCTCTTGTATTTTTAACTTTTGCATATGGCTTATGCTATTAGAGTGGCAGTTTCGGGAGCAGAAAGGCAGAGATAGGCAATCATAGTCTGTCCACTGAGTAATAAGCTCAAACTGAGATGCCAGACCAGATGCACCAGCTGAAATACACTCTGACCTTTTTTGGTGGTGATAGCACCAGCGCTGGTGTGAAAAAAAAAAAAAAAAGCAGAAACCAGAAAAGCTGATCCCTCCATGGGCAAATTAGTACGGTGGTGCAAAGAGAAAGATGCGTGGCTGTTACTCCCGGAGTCCCCAGTTCAAGACTCATCTTAGACATGACCACAGAATTAGATGTAATAAATTATGACACTGCTCTGTGTTAATACTTTTGTTGGAATGTTTTAAGTATTTATTGCTTTATACTATCATTTTCCGTTTTTATATTGTATCATATGTGCTTGTATGTAAACTGCTTGGAAATCCTGGGATGTCAAGTGGTACAGAAGTAGCTTAAATAAATAAATTAAATTAAATCCAGCACATGTAGGTTATGACTGCACAGTCATCAGCCCATATAAAATCCTGACATGGTCTAGCAATTGACTAATGTCTTCACTTCTTTCTCTTACAATGACATCTCTGGATATCCGACCATGCAGTCCGGCATTTGTTCTTTCTGGTTATTGGTGCTGGGAGGGGGAATGTTTTAAGCTAAAAATGTTACTGGGGATATAAAACTTTCTATATCCTTTAACTTTCAGCTTCTTCTTTTTCTCCAGATTTTATAAGTTAAGTCTCAGGGGGTTAAAGTAGGAAAGATGGATCATGCATCTAGTATCCATGCCATATTGGAATGCTAAGAGACTGCCTGCTGTTTCACCCACTGCAGCTGGTGTGATTATTTCTGGACTGTTGTTAAGATATTTTAGGACAATTGTGTTTCTCTAGTATAACTTTGACCAAAAGAACAAATGTCCAATTGACTTTAAATCAATGCAGGATGTGCTAAGAAGAGCTATGCTGGATCAGACCAAAGGTCCATCTAGTCCAACATTCTGTTCACATAGCGGCCAACCAGATGCCTGTTAGAAACCCACAAGTAGGACATAAATGCAAAAGCATCTTTCTACTCATGTTCCACAGCAATTTGTATACCAGATATATTGTGTCTGATACCGGAGGTAATACATAGTAATATAAGAATAGAGACTGGGAAATCTATCTGTTTCACTTTCTCTCACATTTGATTTCTTTTTTAAAAAAATCTCAAGTTCTTTTTTTTTGCAAATGTTGGTAAATTCTTATCAAAACTGAAAATTACCACCCATCCCTATATAAGAACATAAGATCCACATACTAGATCAGACCAAATACCCGTCTAGTCCAGGACTCCATTGCAAAGTAAACTTATATAATTTATAACATGTAGGAATGTGCCTTAGCAATGTGTAACAGTGGAGTGGGGGGAGGGGGTCTGGCAAGGAACAGTACCAACTAAAGCACCCCACTAATGTGCACTGAAAGACCAGGAAGGGTTAATACAGGCAGATGTGCCATCAAGGTAAGACTTTGGGGCAAATGTCCAAGGCCCCATTGAGCAGAAGGAGAGGGAGAAGTAGCAAACACAGCACAGCTACCTGGTCATATCTTGAAGCAAATGAAATAATACATATTTGTGTCTAAAAAGCAACCCCCCCCCCATAAGACCATTAAGTCCAAAGCCTAAAATAATTACCTATCTGCACCACTGGCTACAGCATAGCCTCATCTAATCATCTAAATTAGAACTATCTGGGCAACTGTTAAGATAAATAAAGGTTCTTCAAAAGCAGCCCGACTTACTTGTAGAGAGTGTTGTCTTGGGAAAAATTAAACAAGCAAGCCAACTACAAACCAGATCTGTTCCAGCAGGGAAGGCAAATGTACACAATTCATTTTCTGGTGACCTGGCCCTCATTGATCATTTCAGCAGACACAACCAGTAAGTGTTGGGGGCAAAAGGTGCATAGAGAGGCAGCTAAATAGTACATATGTTCCATCTGCTTTGAGGTTACAAACTCATGACCAGCTTAATATGTTTCCTTGAGCAAAACGAATTGCTCACATCTGTGCATAATTTTATTTCACCATGCCCTTTTCTAAGAGTAACTACATTTATGGAGGCCTGGAATTATGATCTTTTTTAGATCTTAAGTTGCTCAAATTCTAAGTTAAGACCTACATTCTGTAATAGGAGTTTATTTTCATTATAGGATTCTGTCCAGGGTTGGTACAGGTATCACAGAAGGTAGCTGAGGTTAATGAGAAAATAGGGAGCAAATAATAGATCTGGGAAGTCATTTGGTGTGGGGAGAAGGCAACAGGGATCTTGACAGACATAACAAGATCAACAAGCTTATCATGGGAAACAACATTAAAATCATCTTGGTTTCCACAGACCTTTGACAAAACTGCTAACAACCCTCCCCACGGGAAACAGAAATGTGCACCCTGATCTAGCAAATATCTCCTTTGAAGGAAGTTATAGCAATGTGGACATCAGCAAAACTGAAGCTCTTTGAAGTTCTACCTCGAAGTTTGGTCTGACTTGTATCTGCATGGGATTGCAAGCTCTTCTTTTCACATGAAAATTGCAAAGTACATGGGTGTGTACTTGGGTACATACTTGAGTGCATATATTGTTTATTATTAGAATTATTATCCTTTTTAGATCATATGTTTCTCAAATTCTAAGAGCAGACTTAAATTCTGTAGTAGGCAGAAACTCTCCAGGCTTTCAGGCAGGAGTGTTCCCCCCCACACACACACACCAGTCCTCCTGGAGATATCAGGGAGCAAAGCTAGGAGCTTTTGCATGCAAAGCAGGTGCAGTACCACTGAGTTATGTCCCCTCCCCTGAATGTACAGGTATGGTCCCTATCCGTCAAGGTAATGCTGAGACAGTTTGCTTCACCAGGGATGGAATGTGCTGAGAGAAGGGGAATAATGCAGTTTTAATCCACAAAACATCGAAAAAGGGAATCCCAAAGTGGCTCTGAGTATGGACTTTAATAATAATTTATTTATTATGCAGATCTCTAAAATACTCGTGGACTATAAACAAATATTTATTATGCAGATCTCTAAAATGCTCAACACATTTCTAGACAAGGTCTCTTCCTCAGGAGCCATTGAGCTCTAAGATGAGCCTCCCTCTGTTTCTGCCTCTGTTTCTGCCTCTGCCTCTGTTTCTCTGTTTCTGGAATTTCGAATTTGTTCTTATCGGCTGTGGGTTCCAGACGAATTTCAAGAGAAACAGAGCCAGGCTTGTCTGAGAGATCAATTGCTCCTGAGGAAGAGACCTAGTTTCAAAACACGTCAAGCATTTCAGAGATCCACATAATAATTTTTTTTATAATCCATAAGTGTTTTAGAGATCTGCATAATAACTAAATTATTATTACATTCCATACTCAGAGGTGCTTTGGGACGCCCCCCCCCTTTTATGTTTTGTGCCTTCTCTCTCGGATTTCCAATTTGAATCCAGACAAGAAATGAAGTGTGACAATTCCACACACACACCCCTTTGTTCCATTTTTAGTCAGCTGCTGTTGTTTTGGGCACTGATGATATTTTAGGAAATAGTGTTGTGCGTATGCGTGCTTACTTCCCATTCCCACCTGCTTATCCTGGACATTTGTAAAACATGTGTCACAAAAAGATCCCATACAAATCTAGCATGGCTTCGCCATGGTGAAATTGACCCTGTGCTGTGCTGCCAATGAAACAAACAACATCAAAACATTAAAAAAAAATTACGAAAAAGAGGTCCCTCTATATAATATGGATGCAAATGCAGTACTATGTAGTGTAGAATATTCACTACATATTCATATAGTGAATATGTACTTCACATTACACCAGTTTCCCCTTCCCTTTCCCATTTCCTTATCTCTTTACGGTTCTTCACTATATCAGTGAATTCTGAAAGCAATTATAAAGGCAATATTAACTTTACATGTAAAAGTTGACTAACTCAATCACTGAGCAATCCCACAGGTTCGCAAAGATATGCAGTGTGCACATTTGCATTTGAGATACAAGGAGGAGTTAGAGCAACAAAACAAGACAAAAATCCAAACTAAAACTCATCAGATTATTTGTGTGTCTCAATCCGTAACTGGCTAATGACTCTGATTTCATAAGCTTTCCCAACCATGCATGTCTAAGGGGGTATGTTTGCTGGTTAGGTTTTCTAATAAACGTCAAGGTGCGTAGGCACATGAACCCATCTGAATGAAGGATGATTTGGTATCTGCTGACTACTCCTCTGGGTCCATTAAGAACATTTTTCATTGTTGTTTTAAATTAGCATTATCATCTCCTAAGAGTATTTCCAGGGACCTTCATTTTTTAGCCAATTTTAGGTGTGTATCAAAAGCACTATTTCAAAGATAGGATGCATGTGGGAAGGAGTTCTCCCCTGCACAGTTAAAAATCTTGCTATATTGGATATATGCAAGATTAAATTGCCCCCCCAAAGTGCATTTTATTTTTTGTGATGCACCCTTTTGCATTTAGGTTGCAAGTCTGAAGTCTCCCAGTTCACACGCAGAGCTGTAGCTGTCGTGAAGTGTGTGTGTGTCCATGTGTGTGATTTGCATATCCAGTGCGATCTTCTATGACTGAATAAGCTGCCCTTTTATGTATTTAAAGTGTCATTCCCTTTATGATTACCCACAGAATTCACGGACATGTAGAGAAGGATAGATAGGAAAATGAGTCAGGAAAGGTGGGCAATTGTATAGTTTTTTGCATATATGACTGCTTTTGCACCACGGATCGCTTTCTCTTGAGGAGTAAAAGTGTTTTTATATTGGTTGGTTCATGCTCCCCATTACACAGAGACTAGAGGGTTTCATAGGCATCTTTTTAAAGGATTGGCTTCACTGTGAAGACAGTGAGGCACGTGCTTGGCATCAGTGGACGCTGGTGTCTCCGATTTCAGCAGGGCTGTGAATCCACTCTGGGTTTCAGTGAGAACCAGTCAGAACTGAAGGAGCTATCCAAGGTGCTGAACCGAATACCCAGAATAGGTCCAGAACCTTGGATAACTCCTTTTGAGTTCTGATTGGTTCTGGCTGAAACCCAGAGCGGATTCACAGCCCCACTGAAATTGGAGCTACCAGCCCGGTTCCACCCCTAGTAGCTGCAGGTTGGGCTGGGAAGAAGCCCATCTGAAATGCTGGGGAAAACAGACGGGGGATAAATTTGTCTGGTTCATATTTTAATATGAATCAATTTGATTCACACTTCCCGAACTAATATGCAGGAACAGGAACCCAATTATCCTTCAGTGTTCACACTTCTCTGAATTTTGTGATGTAGTCCTCTGATCTTGTTTTGTTTTGTTTTAAAGGTGCAGAAACTCTAGTACACAACACCCCCCCACCACAAGAGGAATATGGAAACTGCTTGTAAAAATATGTGTATTAGGGAAAATAGCATACAAAATGCATATGAATGTCTGTTCACACTAAATTCACAAAAAAATCATGGGAATGTATACAAATTTTCATTTAAATGCTTTTAGAAAAATATTTGCATGCTGTTGTGGAAATGGGATGGAATTAAGGTGTGTGTGGAAAAAAAATATGAACCTTATAGAAATTGCTACAGACAAGTTTGTCCACACCTAGAGTAAATTAGCTTGCTCCAGGTATAGTATCCTGTAAGAAGGCATGACTAGCTGACTGGAACCCTGAATAGGAACACTCCTAGTTGGGGGCTGAGGATATACTACAATGTTTTGTTCCAGGTCCCACTACCACATTTGAAAAGAGAAGACATTAGCTTCTAACATTGATTTTACTACATTGCTAGTTGGCACACTCCAACAAACTATTGGGAATGCATTCTATCTAATAATCAATCAGTGAGATAAAAGCCACAAAAACTGATTAAGAATTAAACAGTTGACTGTCCTACCAGCGACATAATTAAATCACAAACACAATATACATGCACTATTAGATTGTGTATGCAAATCTAATTCATTTTCCTGGCTTATTCTGATTCAAGATTCTTGGACTCCTTAGTGAAGTACTTAGATGTGTGTGTGTGTGTGGGGGGGGTTCTTTCACTCCCTGTACACTTACTTGCCAGCTCTCGAGTTTCCAAGCAAATGCTGAACAGGTCTGCATTTTTATTTCTGTGCCCATTACACATCTCATTTTCATGCAGCAAGTGCAAGGATGTATGTGATGCACATAAACAAATACCACATAAACAGAAGGACTAAAAAGCAGCTAAAATGCACCCTTATCGAAAATACTGTTGAAAAAATAGCAAGCTCCTAGATCAAGAGGTCAAAGACAGAATGGCTGTGTGTATGTGACTAGATATGCATTTTTTTCCCATGATAGCCACCCGAGAGAGACTCTTGGGCACCAAGTTGGCCTGTGCCAATTATTTCAAACAGTGCTCATGCGAGCTACTTTTAATACCTACACTCCACTCCTGAACCAAGTATGTGTATTCCCTCAAGACAAAGAGAGTGGGTCATCCTTTGATTGCAGAAGCAACATATTTGGAGGTTCTTTAAATCTGGAGTTTCAGGAACACTTTTTGAATCAAGGGGCCTTTCGTTCACAATAGTGACAGATGAGACATTTCAGACACACATCCCTCTTTTTGAACCCATGGAAAGTTGGATAATGAAGAAGACACTAACTGATAGAGACCATCATAACTGCACAATATTTCTATGGTGGAGAAGTATTCACTTATATCAACTGCGTCCCCAGAACCCTCTAACTCGAGCTGCAACCTTTAACCAGTTGATGATTGAGATACATTGAATAGACCAAAAAAAAACAGATGGCGATCAAAAACAGTAGTGAGGTGATCCGTGTGTCAAGATGGAGCTCAGAGAATCTCTGGTTTGCCCATCTCTATTCACAAGCAGCACATCTTTCTGTCTTGTGTCAGAGTGAAGGAGGGGAGATGTATTTTGTGCTTACAGCTGGGAGTGAAGTGGGACAAGGAGAGGGGAGGGATGACTACATACAGAGCCTTGGAGAAAATGACACACTTCTAGTCCAGTACATGCTACACCCTTTATTTATTTACAAAAATTATGAACTGCTCTCTCTCTCTCTCTCTTTATTGTAGCCCCCTGGCCTTTTTTGAGTCCCACACTTACCCCCACACACAATGCAAAAACAAGCCTGCTTTCAATGCTCCCCCCCCCCCGGGAGGTATACAGGAAGAAAGGTCAGCTTGGGCCAGCATCTGGCTTAAGCTGTTTACGCCACCCACTGTGAACAACCAAGGCTGGGACCTGAGGTCAATTCAGAGCAAGGGTGGGCAACATCCAGGTTGCTAGTTGCGTTGCCCCCCTGGAGCCCAGCAGAGGCAGCATCCCTACCTCCACTTTCCACAAGGCCAAAACACTGTAGTTTGGCAGCATGACGACAGAGGGAAAAGGCCCTTTCAAAAGAAAATTGGCAGTTTGCAATCAGATTTTGGTGGCACGGTAACTGGAAAAAATGGGCTATTTTGCTTTAAAAGGGGTTTTCCCATTGCTACCACCAGGGTTGGCCCTACCATTAGGCAGGGTGAGGCAGTCACTCAGGTGGCAGATGCTGGGACACAGCAGCAAGGTGTTCAGGAAGAGGCCTTGCAGCCTACTCTGCACCCCCTAAGTCAGGCTGCTGCCTTCAAATTCAGTGGAGAAAGCTGTCCCAAAGTTAGTGTTGAACACAGATTCATCTGCCAGTCCAGTCAGCTTTTGTACATCAAATGGGAGGGGATGCCATCTTGCCCTTTGCTCAGGCAGCAAAATGTCTTGGGCCAGCCCTGGCTGCCACATTACCAGGTTTTGGCATTGTGGTGGTGGTGGGGTAAGTATGGGACTCAACAAAGGCCAAGGGGCTACAATAAAAGAGAGAGAGAGAGAGAGAGAAGTTTATATTTTCTTAAAAATAAAGGGTGTAGTATATACTGGGCTGGAAGTGTGTCATTTTCCCCAAGGCCCCCTAAGGGATTCCCACCCCAGGAGAGACATTCAAGGGTATCTACCTTACCTTTCCCCAGGCTATTCTCCTTCCCCAATGCTCTAGTCTCTATTGAAGCCAGCTGTGACTAAGGTAATAATGTCAGAGTGTGAAAGCAAACAAGTAACAAAGAACAACAAAAAGTGTTTCATGAGAAACATAGGGGCAAAACAAATGGGCAATCAACAGCAAAGGTAAGATATTTTCTGAGTCCTGTCAGTCCAGCAACTAGTGAGCAGCCATAGCAAAGAGAACAGCAGCAAAGTAATAGGGAAAACAGCAGGCAAGGAAAACACTGGCCTGGGTCGCATGACGCAAGGGTGGTCAATGAACCATGATGGCCTGTTAACCACACCCATGGGTGCCAGCTCCTTTCCCAATTACCCTCATCAGGTGTGGTTCCTGTGTCATCTGAACCCAGTGAGGGTGGCTTGCTGGGGTGGTTAACAAACTACCCAGAATCCATGGCACATCGTAGGGTTGTGGGGTGGTTTGTTAATCACCCCAACAAGCCACCCTCATTGGGTTCAGATGACATGAGAAGCCGCAGTGGGCAGATGAATTGAAAACCTGGCCCCCACAGGCTCTGCAACCCAGTGGGCCTTAAATAAGCCATGGTAGGCTGCAACTAGGTCACTGACTTGAATTCAAGTTAGGGGAACTGAATGTCTAGCCTCTAGTCTACCTCGAGTCTCTGTCCCTAAGGCCATCAACGATACCAATTGGCTGGAGTCATGACCCAGGTGAATATAGCATGGTAGTGAAAGAGTGTCAGTCAGTCCTTTCTTTTTGATGCATTCCCAAACACTGTGTTCAAAGCACCCCCAGCTAAAGCAGGGACCAACTTTCTAAGATGGCACCTGCAGATGTTTTAGTTCTTGTTTAATCAGTACTTATAATAAAAAACATGTAATGTAATTCATACACCATCCAAAAAAAGAAGCAAAAACAAAAACAAAAACAAAAAAAAGATATCCCCCCCTTCAAAATTATTGTTTTAGTCCTGTGCACAATTTCACCATCTGGTCTGGATTACAAAGATACTGGGACATTTACCAGTAAAGATTTAGAGTGTGATCACGAGAGAGTTTAGTCAGAAGCAAATCCCACTTAGTTCAACTGGTCTTATACTCAGGTAAGAGACTATAGGATTGTAGCCATAATTATACATCTGGCCCTGAGAAGGATGGAGAAGCAGGCATCCAATTTATGACATTGAATGGAGGCATGCCATTACCTAGACATACAATCTGACTGTATAATCAAAACAAAGATAGGAGTGTGGAAGCTGAACAATCCTTGTGGATTTAAAGTGGCCTTTAATTTGCTATAAGCATCAACCATCCAGGTAGGAAAAATAAAAGTACTTACTTGAAAGTAGAATTGTCAGTTGAATGAAATTGCAACCCTGCCCATGACTGGGAACCCTGATAAGGCAGAGGTCATGAATGTCAGAGGCTTTGGGAGAGCATATTTCTGAAAGGCGGGATTTAAATGTATTGAATAAATAAACTGATAGTGAGAGAGCTCATGGAGGGACTCACCTCACACTGCCCTCTGGGGCTTCTGCTGTTGTCTCTGCCCCACACTCTGCCTCCCCCTTTTAAATTCTACACACCCAGCTGTAGCAAGTATGCTCCCATTTACTGTGACAATACCAAACTAAATTTAAATAGCTTATGGCTGTGTTGCCAACTGATCTCTTGAACTCTGCACACGTTAATTGATCTTACATCCTCAAGATGCCAATTTGTTCATGTGCAGTGGTCTTTAATTTGAAATGAGGATAAATTGGTTAGAAAAATATTATTTCCCTACTTCTTACGTGGAACAGACTTCAAAAGGAACAATATCTGGACTAACTAATGTTCTGGAGTTATTTTGAGTTATATTACGTTTCTGGTACGATGTATGTGCAAAGTATTTTTTGAAGTTTTTTTTTTCTTAAATGCACACTCTAACAAGTAGAAAGCCTCTATTTATAAATTCACCATCTGACATGTTGTCTTAAAGGGGTGCAATTCAATTTGCTTAGAACATCAAATGATTCCTCAGCCAACCTTGTGTTCAGAATTTTATTAGCCACAATTATAGGATGCACTAAATCTGCTTTAGACTTCAGCAAAATTGTATCTAATTCCATATTTAAGTGCCAGAGTCTGAGACATAAATCTATTATATACATAAAAAAAAGTTATGCAGGGCTAGGCAACTTCTGTCCCTTTAACTCCCATAAATCCCAGCCAGCATGGATAGTGGTTGGGGATGCTGAGAATTATACTCTAAAACATCTGGAAGGTACCAGGTTGTCTTCATCTGAGTTAACAGGCAGCAGAGCTAAGTGCAATGACTCCTGGCAAAACCCAAAGATTTCTAGCCTCCCTTTGGAATAATCAAACAGAAGATAATTATTTGCATTCAGTGGGATTCTATTCTACACACAATATGTTTGGTGGTTGTACTAAGAAGTATGCTTATCTTGTTAGCTGAAAAGCAAACCCTAGAGCAAAGGCTTTAAAACTCTCAACCTTCAGTGAACCCTCTCTGCAAGAACGAGGAACCATAGAATCATGGAATAGTAGGGTTGGAAGGGGCCTGCAAGGCCATCGAGTCCAACCCCCTGCTCAATGCCGGAATCCAAGTCAGAGCATCCCTGACAAATGGCTGTCCAGCCTTGTCTTGAAGGCCTCCAGTGTGGGAGAACCCACCACCTCCCCAGGTAATTGGTTCCACTGTCGTATTGCTCTTACAGTCAGGACGTTTTTCCTGATGTTCAGTTGGAATCTGGCTTCCTGTAACTTGAGCCCATTATTTCGTGTCCTGCACTCTGGGATGATCAAGAAGAGATCCTGGCCTTCTTCTCTGTGACAACCTTTCAAGTACTTGAAGACTGCTATCATATCTCCCTTCAGTCTTCTCTTCTCCAGGCTAAACATTCCCAGTTCTTTCAGTGTCTCTTCATTGGGCTTTGTTTCCAGTCCCCTGATCATCTTTGTTGCCCTCCTCTGAACCCTCTCCAGTTTGTCTGCATCCTTCTTAAAGTGTGGTGCCCAGAACTGGACACAGTACTCCAGATGAGGCCTAACCAGTGCTGAGTAGAGGGGAACTAGTACTTCCTGGGATTTGGAAGCTATGCTTCTATGAATGCAGCCCAAAATAGCATTTGCCTTTTTTTCCAGCCACATCACCTTGTTGGCTCATATTCAGCTTGTGATCAACAACAATTCCAAGATCCTTCTCGCTTGTAGTGTGGTTGAGTCACGTATCCCCCATCTTGTAACTGTGCATTTGGTTTCTTTTTCCGAGGTGCAGAACTTGGCTTTTATCCCTATTAAATGTCATTCTGTTGTTTTCTGCCCAGCGCTCCAGTGTATCCAGATCACTTTGAATTTTGTTTCTGTCTTCCAAAGTATTAGCTGTCCCGCCCAGACATACATACCACTGTATGTCTACATCAGAATCATAGGAATTGCAAAGGATCGTGGGGATGTTTGAGGTCATATGGGGCAGAATCCAACAGGTGCTTATGTCCCACCAATTCCCATCCACAAGCAGCGCCCCGCCATTTGCGGCACAATTATGCAGTGCTTCTGGGGCAACTGGAAATGAGGGGAAAAAAGCTTGTTTCTGGTATGGGGTAGGTCGGCAGAGCTTGCATCATGGAGAAATGAGTGTTTCTGCTCAGTTCAGGGCCTCCTCTGGGAAGTGCTAAATCTCTGTTGCACAAGCAGTGGGTCTCACTCACACAACAGAATCAGCAGGACCCACCGCTTGCACAACAGAATCTGTAGGTGCGAGAGAACAGGTGGGGGACTAAGGGCCACATCGGATTTCACCCATGCTCTGTTCAATTGGGGTGTTAACCAGGAATGATTGGCATGACATAACCCTCCCTCAGGTCTGTCTGCCTCTGCTTTGGGACAGCTGTCTTCACTGTCCCACAAGTTTCAGCCCCTAAATTCACCAGGTTAAAAGAGACACCCATAAGCCCAATTGGTTACCTTTATCCAACCAGGAGAAGCACACAGGAAATATGAATGCTACTGGTACAGAAAGATGAACAAGACGTGGGATTTTATACTTTAAAAACAAATTAAAGTTTATTTAATACAAGAGATGTTATATCTCATAATTAATCACTCAGTTTTCTGTCTTATCCTGCCTACTCTACCCCTAATGCCTATTTCCACTTACTACCTAACTCCTATTTCCACAACCTTACTATCTAGATGTAGCTTCTATCCCTATCTAACCAACTATCTGCTCCTGCCCTTTATAAGCATAGTCTACACACACACACACACACACACACACACACAAACACACACACGCCCCTCCCACATTTCACTCACTCACCACTACCAGACAGTTAACCTTAACTTACCTGGGTTCTATTTACCACAGCAAACACATATAAACATTAATATAGACTCCACATGGTACACATTGTCACAATTGGCTGTACTGTGGCTCAGCTTGAGCCATGCATTCAGCCCAACAGATCATAAGGTACATTTAATATATCTTGTCTTGGTGGCAAAATGTATTTCAGTGAAGCATGTCTGCCATTACAGATTGTATCACTGAAGCTACTAAGCCTCCTTGGAATGCAGTTTGAAAATAGACTTCTGCGGGCAACTTGCCACCAGGGATGGACAAATCATCAATTTCATTTTCTCTCAGTTTCTAATTTTTTTCCAGTCTTCAGTTGAGTTCATCTTGAACTTTGAAAATATTTCCAGTCTAAGGTTTAGTTCATCCCTAACCTTTACAATTTTTAAGGTTTACATGAACATTTCTATGCATTTTGTGAAGATTTCTTGTAATGCATGTATTTTTGTATAGTGTTGCCTAATATACACATTTTTTTTGCAAGAAATGCATTTTTGAACCTTATTTTCACCAGTGTACATGTTTTTCTGTGTACTTTCTTCTAATATAAGCATTTTTCTATGCATGTTTTTGATTGGAGAACTCCACTGAAAAATTCAGAAAAGGGTGGATTTTGAAGGATAACTGATTTTTCGTTCATGCTTTAGTGTGAAATTAGATACTTTTGCATCAAAATGTGAGCTGAACAAATTTCTCCCCATCCCTACTTGAAAAACAGCAATGAAGTTTCCATAGCAGTGGTTCTTCTACAGTTTGGAAAATCAGTCAGTCAGTCAGTCAGTCAATCAATCAATACAGCATCTCCTTTAAAATAATTAGTAATATTGTTCCTGATGGTTTGTTTTTGTTTTGTTTTGTTTACTGATGGTTTACTGTTTTTCATATTTTTATTTTGTTTTAATGGTTTCATTTTTTATATAGATGGATTTATTTCTATATGTACACAGCCTGGTGAATCTAGCAGAAAGATGATATTAGACACAGAGGCCGAAAATAATTGTCTTAAAATGTCATATATTTCAACTGTTGAAGCTAAGGGGATATGGCTCTAAAGGCCTATTTCCCAGTGAAAATGAGATTCTTCTCCCCAGAAAAAGAACTGTTTCCTGCTAGGGATTCTGGGATTTGTAGTTTCGATCCCAGTCCTGAGCAAGGAGCGGGGGGAAAAGATCTTCCAGTGAGTGGGAGCAGTCACCACTGCTTCCTCTGTTCCAACGTAATGTTATGGGCCCTTGGATGGAGGAAGAGGTGTTGAGTGCTACTGCTTCTGATGGACACTTGAAAAGCTTTTGAGGAGGACAGGGGGTGATCTCCTGTAGTGAGCTGCTTCTGCAATCTGCACACAAGCCGATTCACTTTGATCATGAAAGCAGCCATATAGTGAAAGAGACAGGTAGTATGCATGAGTGAACACATCCATCTGGTTAGCTACAGTGTATTTTTAGCACAGTATGCTTTTCAATTTATTATTTTATTATTTATTCAATTTATTGTGCATGGTACAATGAGCTTACAGTTTAAAAATACATTAGTGGTCAACTATTCAAACAAACAAAAATATAAAAAAGAAACTGTGTTCCCATTCATATTTGAGTTACATTAAAAATAGAATGTTCTTAGAGCACCCCTCATTAAGTTAGATCCCTCCAAAATCATGTTTGGGGTCTTGGAGACTTATAGGCCACTGTCCTTTTGTTGACAAATGCAATGAAGGGAAAACTAGGTTTCCATCATTAAATGGTTATGTTTGGCCACCTCTAGGGACGTACGGACTGTGTAAAATCTGCTATGTCTGTGTTTCGCAGATTGTCAGGCGCCTTTCATTCCGTCATCCACCCACAGATAGGGATGTTAAGAATTTCTCCACGAATCTCAGGGAGGCCAAATGCCAGCGCATTCGGCCCCCCGAAATTGGTGGAGAAACGGTCCGCTCCCGCTCCCCCCCCCCCGGGATGGGACTTACCTTTGGCGAATGTTCCTCCCAGTGGCGGCTCCTGGGGGTGGTGCGGCGGCGGCGGCCGGTCTTCCAACCAGCTGCTGCCGCCGCCATTTCCAAGTGTAAAAAAAAATTAAAAACCCACAAACGTGATAGGCTACGTAAAGATTTACGTAGCCTATCACAGCTAGATTTTCAAAAACCACCGTGATAGGCTACGTAAATCCTTACGTAGCCTATCACGGCTGACTTTGAAAAAAAAAAAAAAAGCGTATACGCAAATGGCGGCGCCCATGGGCGCCGCCATTTGCGTTCCTTATATTGGCATGGGTAGTTCCTTATATTGGCATGCCTTATATTGGCATGGCTATTTGCGTTGCCCTTATTTTCACCATAGTCTACGTAAATATTTACGTATTTACGTAAATATGTACGTGCTTTTTTTTTTTTTCAAAGTCAGCCGTGATAGGCTACGTAAGGATTTATGTAGCCTATCACAGCTGACTGCAGGCCAGGGATGCAAACGGCGGCGGCTACAGCGGCGGCTACAGCGGCAGCTACGCAAACGGCGGCGGCTCACTACATAACATTTAGTGTATTATCACCCATTCCATTCAACGTTTTCTCAGCTTATGTATACTTATGTATACTTATGTGTACCTATGTATTTTTCTACAGATTTATATGCATAAATTTCAGGAAAGTAAAAAAAAATCACCCGAAAGTCCACAGGCTCGACGCGGTCTGAGGGGGCTGCGCTGCAGTAGATTCCACAGGTTCGATTTTTAGAAATCCAAGCTCATTTTAATCCATCTCAAATTTCTTCAGCATCCCTAGCCACCCCTCTCAGAATTCTGCTATGGTGAGACTGTGGGAGTGTTGGGATGCTGCTCCATATGTGGTGGGACTGTCTCCAGACCCAACACTTCTGGTCTGGAGTATTGGGCGTAATTTCAGATATTGTTGGTTGCATCATTGTGCCAGAACCTCTCTTAGCATGACTATCTGTAATGGATAATGTAAGAGGCAATTTGCCACACTGTTTTTGTTGCTAGCAGTGCACCTAGAAATAGTACACCATTGGAAAACAGGTGCTCGCCGCATGATGCAGGGCTGGTCCACCAGTAGCTGGAAAATTGCACTTTCAGAAAGAAAGGATAGGGATGGACAGCCTCCGATGCTTTCCAAGTCACCTGCAACTTACCCGGGCCCCATCTGCCTCCATCACAATCACAATGTTTTGAAAAAAACATGGCGACTGCGATACTGTACACACAGACATACGCAACATGGCACCATTAATCTTGTATATATGGGCGAGTCACGGCACCATTTTGCATATAAGTCTATGTGCAAAAAATGTGTACACATATGCAAAATGGTGCTGTCAATTACCCATATATGCAAGATTCACAGCACCATTTTGTGTACAAATCTATGTGTACAGTATTGTGATTGCCATGTTTTTTCAAAACATGGCGATCGTGATGGAGGCGGATGGGGCCTGGGTAAGTTGCGGGCAGCATGGGAAGCATGGGAGAGGGTCAAGCAGGAGCAGGGGCTCCGTGGGCACAGGCAGTCGACTGGAATCCCAGACCAAGACAGGTGCCCACACCATCCCTAAATAAGTGTGTGCTTTTTAAAGCCAATATGACCCTCATCCAAATCTTGCCTCAGCCATGAAATAGGTGGCCTTAGGCAAGTCATTGCCTCTCTCAGCCTCTCACCTTCAAGAAGGGAATAATATAATACTGGTCTGCCTCACAGGGGGGCAGGGGGGTTGTAAGGATTACTGATATAATGTATGGCATTGGCACTATGAATGCTCGAAAGTGCTAAGTATTATTACCATCTAGTCCACATAATCATCAGCTGCAGTGCTGACAAAAAAAAAATAAAGCAGGCATTAATTTCAAAGGCACAGGTATGAGAAGTTCTTCCTATTGTGCGTGCACGTGTGTGTGCGCATGTCTATCTCTCTATGTATCTATCTCTTGAGAGATATGTAGACAGTGGAGACTGATGGCTCCAATGTCAGTTGAGCAGTGAATCTGCTCTAGGTTTCAGTCAGAACCAGTCAGAACTCTAAAGGAGTTTAGGGGATCAGGTTCAGCACTTTGGATAGCTCCTTTAGAGTTCTGACTGAAACCCAGAGTGGATTCACAGCCTCGTGGATATCGGAGGCACCAGCCTCCACTGGATATGGATATGCAGCATAGACTGAGTTATGGATCAGGATCCCTGGTATGATTCTTCCCACTGCAAGCCTCCCACCCCTCTTTCTGCTTCCCCCACCCTTTACAATATGTGGCTGATATTACTGAGTTCACCTTACAACTGTGATACAAAGATTGCCAAGACAATGTATGTGATGCATTTGCATGCACTGTGTAAACGGCTATGTGCTATTAATTTCTTTAGCTGTGTGGTGGAAAAATCCAACCCCTTGAACAGTTAATTAAATCAAAAGCAACCTAATCTCTGATCACTTGCATACATAATCAACCACACACTTGCGTTCACTTGAGAATTATTGATACCTCATATTAAAACAAATACAGGTCCAGGTGATGTATGTGAAAATCATCTCCACTAATGTGATTGCTGTGTGTAAACTGATTACTATAATTAGGAGTGGGTTATTTGTGTGATGCCGGGGGGCAGGGGGAGCAACTTGCGTGGTAGATTTTGGAATGGCCCCAAATAAATAACTAATCAAAATACTCTTTACCCCTGAAAGATGTTTTAAAAGACATGTGTAGTTTGGTTTTAAAATGTGCCGTACAAAGCATTAGAGTTTGTTGTTGTTTAGAAGTTACTTTTGCAAATTCTGGTAAAATAGAGAAGCTAAAAGAAGCTAAAAGAAACTAAAGACTTGGAGGGTTGGTTTTAAATACACATCTGACATTCAGACCTACAAGAGCTGCTATTGCAAATTCACCTATCATGCAACTTGAGGCAAATAGTGATGCACTGGTGGAATTTTGAGAAAGCAGCAATGTGTTTTGATAAGAATACCAGCATTTCTTGTGGAAATAGGGGGAACACCCATTGCTGGGTTGGCACCAGATTTTGCTTAAACAGGGAACCAGGGAGGAGGGGAGCCTCAAACCAAAATGCCCATTGGCCAGTTTCTGACATCGTACCCTCTTCACCATGAGTGTTGTTTCTACTACAGCTTGACAAGATTGAGATTTGTGCTTTGAAGGAACCAACTGGGCTGCAGGATAAGCCTGTCTACCAAATACTGTATCAGCTGACATACAGGGCCTGGTGGATAAGGTAGGATATGTGCAGCATATACCTTAGCCTTTGGTTTTCTATAAGTAGTTACAAGTGTGGGGAAAATACACAGTCACAGTGTGCAGGGTGGGGAGGTTTATCCTTTCCCACCCCAGCCCTGTTCCAATCCCTGGCCCCCCACATTTAGGAACATTACTAAAATAATTCCCATTCTTTGCTAATGGGAACTCAACTTTGTTATTAATGTTCCTAGCCGCACTGCAGGGAATTTTGGGAGGAGGTGCCCAGTTGAAAGAATAAACCTCCTGACCTCAGTGCTCACATCCACCCCCCAAAATCACCCCTGTGCTTTTAATTACAAAAAAGAAAATCAGAAGGTGAAGTTGCATGCTGTGTATTAAGTGCAATGTGCAGCGTAATGACACTGCCCTGGCTGACAGCTCTTCCATTTTCCCTCCAAGGAGGGCCCTGGCGCTGAGTATTTCAACATGGAAGCCTGTCCTCAGATAAAACGTCACAGGGATTTCAAGGAAAACTGACTTAGGTTAAGTAAGATAAGAGGAATTTCACGGTGGGTTGTGCAAGGCCTTCTCCCCCCCCCCCACAGGTCTACTGTATACCAGTGACATCAGGAAGGAAATCATCCCATCCTGCAGAAGTGGTAGCCCCATTCTCAGCTGCTGAATGAACAACAAAGAGACAGAGGGGGATCAGGACTATGAGGCGTGGTTGTTGTTGTTCAGTTGTTAAGTCATGTCCAACTTTTCATGACCCCATGGACCATAGCACACCAGGCCTTCCTGTCCTCTGCTCTCTCCTGGAGTGTGCTCAAGTTCATATTCATTGCATCGGTGATGCTATCTAGCCATCTCATCCTCTGCCGTCCCCTTCTCCTTTTGCCTTCAATCTTTCCCAGCATCAGGGTCTTCTCCAGCGAGTTTTCTTTTCGCATTAGGTGGCCAAAATATTTGAGCTTCAGCTTCAGTATCTGTCCTTCCAATGAGCAGTCAGGGTTGATTTCCTTTAGGATTGACTGATTTGACCTCCTTGCAGTCCAGGGGACTCGTAAGAGTCTCCTCCAGCACCACAGTTTGGGGTACTCCTGTACAAATCTCTGCACACCCATGAGCCCTACCCTGACTGCTCTGCATTTGGCTGATGATGAGAATACAATACACATGTACAGCTGTACGTGATATGGGAAGGCCCAGCACCAACACCCAGGGTGGTTGGATGAACGTTGGGGTGGAGCATGGGACATTGAGGGCCCACTGGGGCTGATGCCAGGATTTATTTTTTTTTAAGGAAAAGTGGTAGGTGGCTGCAGCAGCCACCATGCTCCCCCCACTCCATGCCTCAGGGCAACACATCCAATGCAGAAACACTTTGTGAAGGGAGGGAGAGCAGTTTTTGGAGCAGTAAAATGGTAGTGGTCGCAGGTAGTAGGCCGGCCAAGTGCTTCTCCCTTCAGTGGCAGATCTTTTGAAAGGGGAAATAAGAAGTCGTGTTGGCCTGGGCTGGATCATCACCCCCACACCCAGTAAGGCTACTGGAGGAGCCCAGGGTGATATTTTGTGGCAATGAGTGCCCATAAGGCATCGATCCTGTCTTGGCTGGTATGACTTACATTTTCCTTACTAAGCACCTGGTGCTGGAATGCCAGGCAGTAAGGGCAGGCTTCAAGGGAAGGACTCGGGGTGACCATGAGAGCTTTTGCTATTGGGTGGTATACAAACATAATAAATCTTGCCCAGTACTCACCCCTCGAATCTGGTGCTAGGCCTGCATAAGGATCTGTTCTCTCACCATTAATAACATTCATTAAATGCCAGGGCCTCTCATTCAGCTGTGCACAGTGCCGGCTCCAAGGTTTTGCAGGCCCTTGGGCAAGACACCTTCAATGGGCCTCCTGCTGCTGTGAGTCTACCTTCTCACCACCATTGTCAAAGCTGCTCTTATTCCTCATCCTCTTTCCCATCATTACTACCACTTGCTTTCTTGACAGGCAAAGCCAGCGAGCAAGTAGGCAGGGACTTCTATTGTTTTTTCTTCTCACCACACTGTAGTCTGAGCCACTGCAAGAGGCAGGTTAACAAGCAATGGTGAAGAGGAGGAGCAACTCCAGGGAGCTCATGTCAGTGGGCCCCTGCTGGGGTTTGGGCCCTCAGCAGGTGCCTGGCTATGCCTACCCTTGGTGCCATATGTCTTTATGGACCATATGCACGTACAGACACAGAGCCCATTCTAACTATGAGGGAAATATGCAGAGGTTGGGGTGGGGCTGGTTGGCATAATCCCTCTTCCCCCTCCATGCAGAGACAGAAAGTGAGAGCAAAGCTGGCATTTCCCAGCTACCAAGTTACACTTGATTGGAGAAACTTTATGTTCTTCTTTGGGGTTTCTTCACATCCTAAAGGATTGGGGAAAAGAATAGGCATAGCACTGCAAGTATAAGTGATTAATGTCATACATATGTGTTCCCAATAGGAGTCTTGAGGAAGACAGCTGGCTCCAGGACAATAAAAAAAACAGCAATTTAAGTCTAAAGGGGAATCCTAAAAGTACTGTATCCCCTACACACACACACACACACACACACACACACACACACACTTTTCATCCAATCTACCAAAGGAAGAAGGTTAAACAGAGCTTCCCCTGGCTGATAGCTGTGGCAATGAAGATTTTATTACACTGTGTAATACTCATTCCTCGCATGGTTCTACGTTCTGTCAGCTTCAGCACAGAAAACAGTCCTCAATCATAGAACAGCTTGACTTGTTAAAAAAAAAAAGTGATGGTGTTAGTCTCAAAAGAGGATTTGTCACTTTTGACACACAGAACTGTTAGAATTTGCTTATCACCTCTAGGTTTCTTCTGCATCCCACTGTGTGCATTTTGTTACCCCAGTCTAAATGTAGAATGGCAGATTAGTCAACTTCCCTTCCTTTGCTGCTGTGCCCAGAGAAGTTGGCTATTTATCAATGACCAACCTCTTGGTGGTGAGCTCCTTCCTTCCTCCCTTGCTGGAATGGGTACTTCAAGTGTCTCTTCCTTCCTTGCTTGCTTGCTTATGATGTGGAACACAAGACAAAAGGAGTTGGGCCCAAACACCTAAAACATCAGCATATTTTAGCTTAAAGCTCTTGTTGCAGTAACTAAGCCTTAGGGGGGACATTTCAACTAGTGCGGTGCCAAAAATTTCTCCCACACATTTTTGACCATTCTCATTCCATTTGATACAAGAGAAAATGCTTTCGAAAAGAAATTCAATGGTGAAGAAATTTCAGAGAAATTCTCATGGGCTGGGTTTGTGTTTCTTGGGCTTACCTTACTTAAGAAGTGGCTGAGAAGTGAGCACAAGAAGTGTCCTATTTTAAGTGTCCGCCTGTAGCCTTCTCAGTGTCCTAAATTTCAATTAAAGCCCTCTTTAAGGCACCATGAGGTAATCCTCCCATAGGACTTTTTCAGATCAGGAAAAGTACAGGCCGCCTGGGGGGCTAGCTGTGATTAGATAAGCTCAAAAACTCCACAAAAATAAATTATAAAGCATCTGGAATGAGCCAGAACAATGGAAGCCTCTTTCATGGGGGAAGAAAACTTTCAGGAAATAGGAGCTCAGATTTTGGCAAAGTACAAACTCCACCTCATCCATGGAGCTGGACACAACACTGCCCCCACCTGCATTGTGGTGGATGCAAGCTGGGGGCCGGCCAGACAAAACAGTTGGCACTGTTGCAGCATGAAAAACCCCAAAACTCTTACCAAAAAAGGAAGAGGCTGTGCTACAAGCCCAGCCAATTGGGAGCCCTACCTGGAGAAACTGTGGATAATTTCTCCTTCCCCAGGAGAAATTTGGTGAAATTGTCTCCCAATTTTCTCTGCCCACAAATAGCATGGAGAATTTCAAGGGGCCATTTGCACACAGCTCTAATTCCAACCTTTTAGAATGCGGGAAATTGCACAAAAGCTGGGAAACCACCAATCTATTGATGGTCAGGGAAAAGGGGAGGAGGTGGCTTCCAGGGTGGCTGAATTTGGCCACCCGGCCAAAGGTTCTGCATCCCTGCTCTTCATTGACTGGTAGTGACTTTCTAGAGTTCTAGTCATTCATCTTTCCCATCCTAACTTGGAGATGCCAGGTATTGAACCTGAGACCTTTAACATGCAGAGCATGTCCTCTGCCACTGAGGTACAGTCTTTTCAGTAGTTGCCAGGCCCATTAAAGGGCCCATTAAGTGAGACAGTACTTGAGCTGTGCACAAGTGGCCTCTTGATCTTCTCCACCCTATTTGTGGGCAGAGAAACTGGGAGGACAGTTTCATCTAATTTTTCTAGAGGAGGGAGAAATACTCAAAACAGTTTCTCAGAGGCAAAACTCACCATTAGTAGTGGTTGTAGCACAGCTTCTCTCTATATATGTATGTATGTATGTATGTATGTATATATATTGCTGTCACTGCAAGTGGCAACAATGGCAAATATGTTGGCAGCCTGGCAGCCATTTTACATCCTTTACCATGCCCCATACTGAGTGCCAATCAAGGCCATTGTGTGTCAGCAGGTGGGATAGAATGGGACCATCACAAAATGGAGAAAATTTGGCAGTGGTCAAGAGTGCAGTGTGCATTTTTCCCTCTTTCTATTATAATTCTTTTGATTTGTTATTTCTATTGTTCTTTCTATTATTCTATAGCTTTGCAGCCTCACAGGCTGCCTGCATTTCCTGAGCCAAAAAAGCCCTATGGGCGGAATTTTCTCATGATGTCTTCCCCTAGGCTTAATTAAAGTGTGAGAAGCTCAGGGGGCTACAGACTGCCAGAGAGATCCATGTGCAATGAAAGATTTTGTCATGCACACTCCACCATCTCATAAGTAAGGTAAGCACAAGAACCCCAAACCCAACTGATGAGAATTTATCTGAAATGTTCTTCTCCTTTGAATTTCTTTCTGAAAGTAATTTCTTTTCTATCAAATTGAATGAGAATGGTCAAAAAATGTGGAAGAAATTTTTAGCACAGCACTAAGTAGTATCATTATCTTGGTTTTCACTAGCTATGACCAAGACAGACCCTACACAGTGAGTGTACACCTAGAAAAATCCTCTGTGACAACACAGAGAACTCTGGGGGATTCTCTCTGTGTACCCTTTGGGTAAAATCCAACGTAAGTCCTACTTAGAGCAGACCCACTGAAATGAATGTGGCAGGTTAGTCATGACTAACATAACTCCCATTCATTTCAATTGGTCTACTCTAGGTAGGACTTTTCTTGGACTTAACCCTTAGCTTTTTCCAACCATGTCTTTACCTGCACTGTCTGATCTTTAACGACTCCTACTGGGCAAATTTGGCCAAGAAGGGGGGGGGGTCCAAAAAGTGGGAGCCAACCCTATAGTCTCAATTTCTTCCTTTTCTCTTTTTGTTTTCTTTCTTTTTTTCCTCCACTCACTCTAAACATTCCCCTCTTTCCTTCCTTGCTGCCACCTCCTCCTCCTCCTCCTCCTCCTCCTCCTCCTCCTCCCTCTTCTTCTTCTTCAGTGACTACTTTAGCCTTTGTCAGACTCCCCTGAGGTTTTCTGGCTCCTTCAGACTCAATCCTCTCCTGTCTTATTCAAACAAAATCTTCTGCTAAAAGGTTTTAGTGGAGATGCTGAGGCTAACATTTCTGAAATAAGCTAATCTGAGCAAAGCATTGAAAGCTTTGATAGAAACACAGTCTTCAGGATTGAAGCCAGCTCATAGGCAAAGAAGCATCTGCTGTCCTTACTGTGACAGAAATCCCTGCAGAGAGCAAGGAAACAGCTGTGTTGTGTGGAGACCTGGGATGTTTGAATTAGGTCTTCTGCTGCATACATTTTTAGTCATGATACTTTGGGACCTGAGGACAAATTTGATTTTATGTGATGGTTCCCTGATCTAAGTATCATTTGCAAGCTGCTGTATAGCTTTGTTTACAGACACACAGTTCCTTCAAAGCCTTCTTTACATATCCATGTAACTTCTCTTGATAAGCTTTCCTTGATGTTAACCACAAGGAGTGATTTTATGTCCAGACCAGTTTACCCCCTGATCAGAAGAGCAGGTAGAAAGCCCCTCCTGGCTTCATCAGAAATGGCAAGAAATAATTTACAGGAAACTACAGTTTCTGATAATGCTTCCCCCAAATAGCAAGTTTTCTGGCAACTTGAGGTATAAAATTACAAAGATGTTTTTGAAGGTCAACAAACCAAATGGTAACAGGATCAGGAGTCCTTACTGGACAGGCCCTAATAGGTGTCTCAAGGTATTCTGTTCAGACCAGGCCACCAGGGTGGTAATATGACCTACTTTACAAAGAACAGGTCTTTTTTGAAGGGACGTCAGAGGACAGTCCTCTCTTTGAAGGGATATCCAGTCCAAGTCCAGCTTAAAGGTGAAGAACCTTAACTAGGGAGAACAGGGGCCTTGAAGATGTACATCAACAGTTATCGCCTGGACAGAAATCTGAGCAGGCACCCAGATCACCTGTTCACCATCTTCTCCACTGTGGTGAGTTCTGTTATATTTCCCCTTAAATTATACTAATTATTTCTATACATATTAATCAGTACTGCAATATTTATGGAAACCTGCACCCTCTTTTGTACTGGAATGTAATAACAGACCCAGTCTCTTAGATGCAGAAGCAAGCATTTCAAACCCCATACCATGATGGATAGCTACTCTGGTTCACCAACTGCAAGGCCTCTCTAAAGAAAGCATGCCTAGGCTCACACATGCACATTACATTTCAGGATAAACAAATCTGTCAGCTTCACTTTCCTCCAATTGCTTTTAATACTCAAGTTATTTAAATGGCTTGTTTTTAAGTTATTTCCTTCCCATTCCACCCCATATAATGGGGAAAATGTGCAGCTGGGTACACATTTTTTTAAAGCGTGTGTCCAACTGTGTACTTTCCCCTATTGACAAAGTGTGAAAATGTGTATTTTTTCCCCCCAAATACAGGATTTAGTTCAATTGAAAAGTGGTATGTAAATATTGCAAATAAATATAATTTATTGCAAATGAATAAATAATTTTCAAATGTGCAATGGCACACTCAGGAACATGTGTGAGCTCTGCCTGAAAAATGCACTGACATTCACATTTGGGGGTGCACGTAGGGATGTATGGATTGTGTAAAATCTGTTCTGTCTGTGTTTCGTGGATTGTCAGAGGCCTTTCATTCCATCGTCCGCCCATCCACAGAATTGGATTTTTTTGTTTCCAATTTTGCACAAATTCACATTTGTGCAAATGTGAAATGGGACAAATTTGCATGTGTGAAAATGTACAATTTTTCCCCAAATGAACATTTTCATGCTTTAGCCTATAGGGGGAAACGCACATTTCAGACTCTTAAAAAAAAGTGCATTTTTCTAGACAAAATTTGTCCAAACATTGTAAAAGTTAGAAAAAACTGTCCACAAGTCTGCAGAATCTGCCCAACAGGGGGGAAGCCAGTCTGCAGAGGAATCCACAGATCAATGAAAATCCAAACTCAGTTGGTTGCATTGCAGATTAGTCCAAAACCTCTAGATGCAAGTTCTAGTCAAAAACAAATCAAAACAAAATTTGTAATACATCCCTAGATTAACAAAGCATTCATTTTACCACCGATAGGAAGGAGACAGATTTTAGGGGCCGGGATCTAAGGAATGTGTTCAAATACTGAAGGCAAACTACAAGAAAAGCCTTCCTGGGAAATTTTATGGTAAGGATGACAAGCGAAACAACACCTCTTAGAGATGTTGATAAATGATGGCCAGAAGTACAGGAAGAGAAAAATGTTGACAAGGTAGACACCTGGATGATAAGGGAGATTTATGGATCATCAACCCAGAGATATGAGATTAAAAGCTATGGAACACCTGGGCAGTGATTTTGAACAAAAGCAGAGGGTGGACAGGAGGAGGCAACACAAACAAAAGGATGAGTGAAGGCAGAACTAAAAGTAATGACAACAGATAAGAAACTACATTGATTGTAAGCTCTTTCTAAAAGTGGAGTCTAGGAAAAGGGATGTTCCTTTCTTCCATCCTCCCAATTTTCTCCTACTTTCTTCCATCCTCCACACTTTTTCCACCTCTGCAGAAAGTGTGAAGGCATGCAACTATGCCACAAAGACCGTGCTAGTATTTTAATGGTCCCCATGAATCTGAGACACACATTACTACAAGAGATTTTGTAACCCTATCGATTACTTTAAACATCTCTTTAATTTCATAACGATGGTTTATCAAAACAAGACCATTGAAAGCTACCTCTAATTTAGCCTTAGGTAAAATTTAGTGGCAAAGAGAAATCAGGAATTTTATGAGAACCAAAATTATTTTAGCAACTGTCCAAATTCTATAGATATCTTGCCTGAAAATGTCACTTTAGGTGATCTTTAGTAGTAACCTTAAACCAGGTCTGTCTCCCTTTACACCAGGGGTAGAGAACCTCAGGCCTAGGTGTCAAATACAGCCCTCTGGACTTCTACAGAGGGCCATGCCCCATTTCCCAGGTCCCACACTCATGCCCCCAACCACCTATCAATTGGTGGTTTCCTGGCTTTTTGAAGTACTCTAAAAGGTTACAATGCCTCTTTCAAGGCTTAGTTACTGGCAGCAAAAATTTTAAGCTAAAATATGCTGATATTATTGGCCCTGCCCCTTTTGCCATTGGCCCTGCCCACCACTGGGATGTGGTCCCTGGACACGTCTCCAAAATGGACTTCAGCCCTCGGTCTGAAAGAGGTTCTGCACTACTGCTTTACATACTTCCTGTATCTACCTAGTTATCTTCCAGATTCCTTTCCCAGTGGCTTTATCCTCAGGAAGTCATAAGCACATAAGAAGAACCATGCTGGAGCCAAGGTCCCATCTAGTCTAGCATTCTGTTCACACAGTGGCCAACTAGCTGTTGGCCAGGAACCCACAAGCAGGACATGAGCGCAACAGCACCCTCCCACCCATGTGTCAGGGTTGTATCTGAGCCCATAGATTCCCAAAGCAGCTCTGATTCTGAGAAGGAGAGACAATTCATGGGGGAAGAACTCTCTCAGACTTCAGAGGTGCAGCTGGAGGGGGAGCCCCCCCCCCACATCCCTGGGAGTGACAGTGAACCAGGCATGGAAAGGGAGGGACAACTTGAACTTTTAGACGTGAGGTGCAGATGCAGGCACAAACGAGAGATCGCAGGTCAACAGCTGTGCCCAGAAGCATCACAGGAGAGGGGGAGATCTTCCCCTCCCACCCCTTAAGTTCAGAGAATTGCAGTGTTTTTCCCAAACGTAGATCAACTGATGTACTAACCCTTAGAAACCCTAGATGGCTGTTCCTTTGTAGTTTCTCTGAGTCTCAAGCAATTAGCATCTGAATGCCGCATTAGGATAAATAGAATTAAAGCCTTGGAAAGCAGCCCTTTTCTCTGAGTGTTGATTTTGGATATTGGAGAATTCAGTAGGCAACAGGAGCGTCCTGACACCATATTCTCCAGCAACTGGTGTACATAGGTTCACTGTCTTGTACTGGAGGTAGAACATAGTCATCAGGACTAGTAGCCATTGATAGCCTTCTCCTCCAGGAATGTGTCCAACCCCCTTTTAAAGCCATCCAATGGTGGCCATCACATCCTGTGTTAGCAAATTCCATAGTTTCACCATGTGCTGTGTGAAGAAGTACTTCCTTTTATCTGTCCTGAATCTCCCACCAATAAGCTTCATGGGATGACCCCAGTTTCTAGTATTTTGAGAGAGGGAGAAAAATGTCTCCCTATCCACATTCTCCACACCATGCATAATTTTGTAGGCCTCTGTCATGTCTCCCCTCACCCTCCTTTTTTCCAAGCTAAACAATCCCAGTTGTTGTAATCTGCTCTCATTAGGGATGTATGAATCCCTTACCTTGCTCCGCTGAGGGGCATCCACAGTGGGGGGGAGGCGATCTGTCTCTCCCCCCAGAATCCTGCCTGGCCAGCTCCGGTCTTCCACAAGGCCACGGAGCCACCAGCAGGGGCCAGCCGCAGCCGGACATCCAGCCGCTGCCAGGCTGCAGCCGCAAATGGTGGCTGCTACACTGGCCACCATTTGCATCCCTGCCAAGCCGTGATAGGCTACATAAGTATCTACATAGCCTATCATGGCAAAGAGCAGGGGTGCAAATGGCATAGCGGGTGCCATTTGCGTCCCTGCCTTTTGCTGTGATAGGCTACGTAGATACTTACATAGCCTATCACGGCTTGGCAGGGACGCAAATGGCGGCTGGCATAGCAGATGCCATTTGCGGCCACAGCCCGGCAGCAGCCGGAAGACAACCCAGAGCCGCCGGAGCTGCCACCAGAGCTACCACCGCTGGAGCCGCCGCCGCCAGGTAGGCTCCGTCCCAGAGGGATTCCGCGGGGTGGAGGGGGGATTGCTCCATACTGCCATGGACTCCAGGGGGCCGGATTCTAAAGAATCTGACCTCACTGGAGTCCGTGGCAGAATTCTCCAACATCCCTAGCTCTCATAGGGGAGATGCTCCAGCCCCTTGATCATTTTAGTTGCCCCTTTCTGCACTTTTTCCAGCTCTACAATATCTTTTCTTAGGTGTCCACTACTCAAGCCTAGCCTTGCATTTTGTATAATAGAGATTTACCTGTTTATTACACAGTCAACATTAATTAAAAGGCAGTCAATGTTTTAGCAAAAGAGAAGAGATTTTAAGAAAGCAAAAGAGTACATCTTACCCTGTCCAGATCACATACATTAAATTCTAAGAAATATATGGTGCATATTCAGTGTTGGGGTATTCCAACTTAAATGAAGTTATCAAAGCCCAGTGATCTGCAGACACATGAGCAGCCCTAATTAGTTGAACTGTGTTTCATCATAAGCATTGCCTAGAAGTCATTAAAACTGTTCTCACAATAATACAACCAGAGATATGAGAAGCTCATTTTCCTCTCTTTGTTAACATCACAACTGACATTGCTGTCCAGTTTGGAATGCTCATTATTTTAATGAATGCAGAAGTTTCACAAACTGAAAGGCAAGTCCTAAGTTAGCTATCCTTTAAAGACGCTGCTTTTCTTCTGAGCATCAATATCCTTCCACCTTTATTAGCCAGTGAAGATAAAGAGGAAAGAAGAAGTTAGAACACAACACAACTTTGACTAACTCAAAGCAAAATCATTGCCTAAGCCCAGGCCCAAGCTATGGTCTGATGCATCTCTCATCTTGTGGAAGGCTCATAAACTGTGTATGTGATCACAGCATAGTTCAAACAGTAGGTCCCTAACAGAATATTTCAAAGGGCAGATTTGGCAGAAGTTAATTTTAAAAAAATATATTGGGACTCATTCACTTGTTATATAATGGAGACTATCAACAAACTTTAAGTTTGGGCTCTCATATGCAATCCTTGCTCACAAGAGACAAAAAATAGAATAAAATAAAATGAAGACAATGAAGAGCCTTGTGGCACCTTAAAGACTAACAAATTTATTATTGCATAGGCTTATATGGACCCAGTCCACTTCATCAAATGCATAAAGTGTTATCCTCAATTTCGATTCTATCTGAAAGCTTGCCCAGTCCAAATCTGGTTTAAAGATCAAGACCCATAAGAAGGAAGAGCAGGAACCTTGAAGTTTCTCTTTGAAAGCAGACAGGGGCTGAACCTACACATAGCAGTTATACTGTTATCATACCGTTATCATAACTGTTGGTACACATGACACCAATGGGCACCAATAGTTATGATAATGGTATGATAATGGCATAACTGCTATGTGTAGATTCCGCCTGAGAAGGCACCGGAGTCACCTGGTCACAGTCTTCCCCACTACAGTGAGAGAGATATTATATTTCTATTTAAATTATAATTATTTCTAAATGTGCATCTATACATAGAAATTAGCATATACAAATGCCATGTAAATTGGAGTCCTTTTTTGTCCTCTTTTTTGGTGATGTATTTCCTCCTTTGGGGCAATGTGTAAGGAGTTGCACAACTAGTAGGTGGCCTAATGAAATCTTGTTGTGAAAGCAAGGCCTAGCTTACTTTTCTGAGGTCATGACAGTGCTGATTTATACTTCATTCTTAATAAAAATTAGTCCTAATCCCCGCAGGGCCATTGTTTCTAATGTTGGTGTCACCGCAATAAAATGAGTTTTAAAATAAGAAATTAAGGTGTGTCAAAATCCAAGTTTGGCAAAAAAACATATAAAAAATAAAAATCATAACACTACTTCGAGTAGATTTCTGGAGGGAGACAGGATATAAATTACTGTAATAGAAATAAATAGTACACTGCAACCATAAGAACTGTTTATCTGCCAATATGTTTGGCACTTCAGTTGTGCTACTTCAATATGCCAGTTCAAACTCTTTCAAAACAACAGAAGTAAAATTTAGAATTATCTTTTGAGCTTCTGGATTTGTCTCAACTCTCCCCCATTCTTCATCTGTTCTTTAAATCCTCTTCTGGAAATGTATTTAATCTCGACCAGAACAAAAATTATATATCTATATCTATAATCTTACCATCTGCAACTCTTCTGCTGCCCTTTTTCTGATGAAATATATTCATAAGAGGCAGATATATCCTGGGGATTTGAGGTGGGGGGATGAATGGATGGGAAACAAAGGGAGACAAAGATCATCCCGCAATGAAAGAATCTTTAATTTAATCTGTCAAACATTTCAATCTCTTTATAAAAACAAGACATTTAAAAACTGTATTCAGCCATCATAGGGAACAGAAATGGGTAAAGGAAGGAAATTGAGAGGGGGCAGGGATGGTTACTGGCTTCATTGGTTTTGACATAAACTGCAGAACAAGAAAAGAGCACCATGGATTCAATGCCATGAAATTAAGGTTGTGATGTTTTCCCTTGCCAAAGTTAATTCTTTTAAGGCACAACCTAATGGATGTTTAGACAGGAAAAAAAAAATTCTTACAACTTCCTGCGTTCCCCAGCAGACCATGGCTGGCTGGGAAATGCTGAGAGTTGTAGGACTTTTTTTTTGTCTGAACCTGCATAGTATTACACTGTATACACATTAAGGAATCAACATTCTCCACAAGTAAATGAGCTGGGAATTAAGAATCTTTACTATTGGAAATGGGATGTTGGAGATCAGATGGCATGCATCCTTCTGAATGCTCTGTTTCCTAGCATAATGTGAGTAATACTGCTCTGCACAAAGTTTATGCTCCAGGCCTTGAGGTGCTATGGAATGCACTGCATAATTGAAGGGCACTGAGCATAAAGCAAGAGTGGAATTAACTCCCAAGGGGACCATGGTGCCAAAATAGAGGAAATGTGCATAAGCAAAAGAAGGGAGAGGGTGTGAGACAAAGTTCTGCTCTTGTATCAGTATCTGAGGAACATATTACCATATCCATAAATGAGCAGAGCAGCAGCTTTTTCAGTGTGTGCTCCATGGAGCAGCGTAATGGGAAGTCCATTTCCATGCTGTCTATGGAACACACAGAGATTTTACTGCTAGCTTCACATTTGCAGTGACTTGGCTCTGTCTAACTTGATGGATAGAGTGGAAGGTTCAGTGCTTTCTATCCCCCACCTTTCACACCCAGCTTCCACATTTTGGCTTATCACGTTCGCCATGGCATGTGTGCTGCTACTGTCTTGGAGCAGCAGAGCTGGGAAGGGATCATCCAGGAAGTTGTGCAGAGATCCCTCTCCCCTCCCCAGTTCCATGACTAGGAGGAACATTGTGGATTGCTCCGCTGCTGCACCTCCAAGACATCCATAACTTTCTGGTCCTGGGACAGCAAAAGGTGGCGTGTGACTTCCTTGGCCACACAGCAGCCAAACCAGCAAAATAAGGATAGAGGTATGTCAGCCATAACGTTTGGCTCGGCTACCAAGACTGCAAAGCCCTTTTTCAGACTGAGCAGAACACTTGCACACCACCAAAAAATAGGCGGAAAGAGCACATGTCTTTGCCTAAAATTTGCACATACTGATTCATAGGTAGAGATGAAATTTAGAAATAATCACTATAATTTATCTGGAAATGACAATATATCTCAGCAAAATGGGGAAGACTGTGACCAGGTGACCTGTCTGCCTACCTGTTTGGTCTGCTGTCCAGAACTGAGAGAGAGAGAGAGAGAGAGAGAGAGAGAGAGCAAGCCTCCTAGTGTCTTAATTGTCCTTCAGACACCTGTGCTCATCTAACACTGGATGTCCCCCAGTGTATGTGGTTGGCAGAGATGCACAGGTCTCTCCCTAATGGTTCTAGGTCAATTTGGGAACCTTCCTTATTGTTCCCTATTGCTGCTGGCCTACCAGCCTTACCAAGTCTTTGGCTCATCTCCCACCTACTCCCACAGCTTCTGCATGTGTCTTCCTAGTCCCCACTCTGCTTCCTAAGCTTCAGATCCAAATGACTTTGGATGGATACCTGGATTTTGACTCTGTGAAGATTTGAGGCCTACAGAGGCAAAGGGGAAATAAAAGGTCAGGCTTAGAGGCCTGGAGTTTTCTGTTGGGAGGGGATATCCCTGAGAAGAGTAGTTTCATTTCTCCAGTTAAGCATCAGTTTCATTTCTCCACTTAAGTTTAATTTCTTCAGGTTTGGAGCAGGAGTTTCAGTTTTGAGGGAGAAGGGTATATAAAGAGAGAGAGAGAGAGAGAGAGAGAGCATGCCAGTAAGAGCAGAGACACCCAGAGCCTGACGTGAGAACAGAGTCTGAATAGTGAGCAGGAAGAAGCAACCTAGAAAAGTCTAAGTACAGCTAGGGTACAGGAACTTGTGTTTTGCAACTTTCATTTTCTTTTAATGCCTTTTGTATCACTCAGCTCTATTGTGTAAATACTTTTAGTTGTGATTTGCTAGCTTTAAATTTACCAGTAAACTGTTGTGGTTAACCCCTGTGTCTAGAGTGTCAGTCACCCCATGTCTACAGCATTTCCACATTACTGGGAAGGGAAAGTTTAAAAGAAGGAAGGTGGGACTCTTAAGGAGGCAAGAGATCCTTAAGGAGTTGCTCAGAGGGTCCAGGTCATAAGTGGAACCTTGACAGACCCAGATGTGATCTCTGCATGCCTGTTCTAGTTCTCAGCCCTGTCAATGGATCTGGATGGCATTGCTTGTACTGTGTCCCTGCTAAAGCCCAATCCTGATATTTACTGTGGTCAGTAGTCTAGCAGGCTCTTCCAACAAATCATTTGTTCCCCATTTAACCACTGAATTCCATGACCAGTGGCCAACAGAGTAAAAATGGCAAAGGTCATGTCCTGAATTTAGTGGAACACACTGATTAAGCATGCTTATATATTATAAGTGTTTTTGAGAGCATTTCTAATTAACAGGGAAATGCTCTTAAAACAATGCATCAAGTGCTTTCATCCAGATCACAAGCAAATTGATTTGAGGGGTGGGGGAAACAGAGGAGATAAACTGAGCACCTGTTCCAGTTGTCAGTTTGGGCCTGGTTCAAGGTGTTGGCTTTACTGCTTTGGAATCAGCTCCCCAGCGAGACCCTTTAGGCTGCCTCACTATTAGCATTTACCTTCTCTGCTTTTTATATGTTGTTAATATGTGCTTTAAGTTTTTAACACCATCACTGGGGGGGGGGGGTGTTTTTGTTTTTTGCTTTATTGGGCAGTGCGTATTTAAATGTTCAGGCACAACATCCAATCATGGTATTCTTGGACAGACCCTGGGGTCTCAGCATGCTACAAGTGACCACTGCTGATATCTACTCTTGGTCACCCTTTCAAACAAACAAACAAACAAACAAACAAACATTTTCTCAGCTATCCTTCGAAATTTTCACTTCTCCAAATTTTTCATCCAATAGTAGTAATATGAATACTAGTAAATATAAAAAGTGTATAATATGGAAAAGTAACATTAGAATGCATGACATTATGAAAACTTTGCAAAAATGTGTATAGTAGGAAAAATGCATACACAGATGCATGTATTAGGAGAAATATGCACAAAAATGCTTATGAATTTTCATGCAAACTATATGAAAAAACCACAACCACTCAGATTCAGGATCTCAGATTTCAAACCAAATTTAAGACTGGAAGAATTCTCAAAGTTCAAGACAGATTGAATTTAACATTGGGAGAATGAGAAACTGAGAGAGAGTGAAATTGACAGATTTATCCATCCCTAGTTCTTAGCATTGTCAAGTGAGCCTGTCAAGGCTTACTCACATGGGAAGGGGGACCACAGACATAGGAACAGGCCAAGCTGCAGCTATACTGGCAAGGGCCCCTTCAAACCCATTTCCGCACTTGCACTTGTGTGTATGTTGCCTTGAGAACTTTTAGCAAAAAGGTGACTATAAATAAATTAAAATATTTTCTTTTAAATGCAGTGTCATATTTTATGTTATTTGAAATCTCCCATCCACTTCTAAGCTTTGCCCAATTCCACACAGTAAAAATAAAATAAAATTCTGTGACTCCAGATAAGGAGCCTCCCTCAGCAATGAACACACACACACACACACACACTTTGTTCAGCAGCCTCCGGTTTGCTGTCAGATTTCTGTAAGTGAACCTGTAGATCAGGGGCAAAAAATATGTCACTTAAAAGGATAATCCATCGAGTCAAGAAGACAAATAGCTCACTAAAGGTGAGGTAGCTAAGCTTGGTTTTCAAGAAGTAACAGCTGTGTTATCATTACAGACAAAGCTCTCATGATCATACAGCCACTTGTATCACAATTTCAGCCACCTTCTTCCCGTTGAACAATTTATCTTCTAGGCTGGATTCATTATCCTCGTAACTGACAATCCTTCTGTGACCGGGTGGGAACTCTCAGCTGTTCGCTTTTAAAACACAGCAAACCCGCCACTGATGGCCAGGAGACTTTTTTCTCCACCAAGTGTTCCCTTTCCACCTCTAGCCCCACATCTTTACTCTCCCCACTCACCCTCCTCTGAGCCCCCTCCCCGACACAGACTTTGCACACAAATTTCTTCGAAAACTGAAACTCTTCATCCTTCTCAACCTTCATTTGCATCCAAGAAAGATCAAGTGAGCAGTCTAGTCTAGATGAATTGTTCGGGGTCCTTTAAAAAAAAAAATCTTCTTCAAGTATGCTAAATTGAAAGCCTTGGGTTGCCACCATAACCTCAGGCTATTGTAAATGAAGTCTTGGCAACCTTTGAAGGCAGAGATGAAGGGGAAAAAATATTCCCCAGCTGAAAAATCAGACTGAAAAGAAACTCTCTCTGACTTGAGTTGAAATATATGTTTTGTCCTGCTGTTTCTTGTACTGTTATCTTTAATGGTAAAAATCAGTGAAGGAAGTGCCAGTTTTTAACACAAATGCATTCAGCATATTTATATGATCCACTTCTTTAGGCATTGCGCATAACAATATTAACTTTGCAATCCTGTGCATGATGACTCAGATGTATGACCCACTGTTCCAAGGGCACTTATTCTGAGGAAAGTATGCTTAGGATTGTGACAATGCAACCCTATGCAGATCTGCTAAGAAGTAAACCCCATGGAATTCAATGGAACTTACTCCCAGGTGTGTGTGCATAGGATTGCCACCTTACTATCCTTCTTAAGCTTCGTATGTTGTCCTTCTACGTAAGGGGTGCCCTGCAGCCAGGTGTTTTGGCCTACAAATCTCAGCAGTCTTAGCCACCATGATCAATGATGATAAAGGCTGATGGCGTTGTAGGCCAAAACATCTGGAGGACCAAAAGTTGCTCACCCCTGTTCTACATGATCACAGTGTAAGCTTGCTCTTAGGATGTGCAACATGGCCTTACCCTCTAAACTTATATGGCTGAAGGTGCTTTGCTTGGATGGCTGGTGGCTACTCTAAGCTAATAGAATTGGAGAGACCCACCCACCCCACCTGCACTGAGGTTGAAGGACAGAGTGTGGCAGCCTGAATCTAGATAAGGAAAGAGGTCTTTTTTCCTCTTTTTTTTTTTTTTTTTTTACAGCTAGCTGTTGAAAAGCAGCTGTGCAGGTTGGGCTGGGGAGGGGAAGCAGACTGTGGTTATTTTGGGGAACTGAAAATTGCCTTGGTAATTAGCATCAAGTTTGTATGTGTCTGTTCCCTGCTGCTCTGCTTGTATATTTATAAACAGATAGGTACTTGCTTTAAAAAAAGTGTATGCCACCAGTATTCTGTCCTAACAAGGCAGGTGAAATGTTTTGATGCATTCAGATTCCAAGTTCCAACTCCACTGCTCAACCTTCTTTCTAACCTATTCCATTGGGCAACTGCATGGAAAATTGGGGTCTTGGTGAGATGTGTAATAATCACAGCTACATTATAAGATGGATCATAACTATCACCTAAAAGATTCCTTTACAGTGTAATCCTATGCATGTCTACACAGAGGTATGCCCTATTGCGTTCAATGGGCCTTACTCCTACAAAAGTGCGTCTAGGATTGCAGCCTTAGTCCAGTATTCTGTTGCCAACATTGGCAATCCAGAGAAAACTCGGGCATCTTACAAGCATCTCTTGCTGTGGCATTGGTGTGTTTTTCCAGTCGTTGGTAAGCACAGATATAGCACTTCTGAACATGGAAGTTCCTTTTAGCTCACACCCTCCTATATTTGCAAGTTAAAACTTGCTTGAAATGCTCCAGTGCTCATGAATCCTAACCTTTCCAGTACTGCACGTGATTGAAGGCTCTTAACCTCCTTGTTGTAGGCTGTATATGTGTATTCTGCAATTGCCCTGACATCCACCGATTTAAAATGCCAAGAGAACGCTTACAGATGTACTAGAAAAAACTGTAATTTTGCATACAGAAACATTATTTTGCTTACAGATATACTAGAAAAAAAGCATAATTATCCTGCAAAATATTAAATAAGCCTCAGCACAAGCGGTATCTGAAAAGGCAGGCTACGCACTGCAAGGTACTAAGCATTCCTTTATATCAGGGGTGTAGCACCTCAGACCCACGGACCAAATGTGGCCCTACAGGGGTCCCAACCTGGTCTCCCAGTGGGCCACATCATGTTCCCTGGCCCCACCTAAATTCTCATGACTGCCAATCGTTCGGTGGTTTCCTGGCTTTTGTAGATCCCCCCCCTCCCAGTTCTAAAAGGTTGAAATGCTTCTCCTAAAGCTTAGTGACGGGCAGCGGGGATGGCATGGGTGCCCGATTCCATCCAGGAATCTGGCAGAACAACCCCCCACTCAGCCCCCAAGCCCCAGTCACTGAGCCCCCGCCCCCTCCTGCCCCCCGCCCCCACTCAGCGAGTGGCCCGCAATCACCCTAGTGGCCTCATTGAGCTCAGCAGTCACCATTTTTTGAAAAAACGGTGATCATAAAAATCCGCATATTTGCGTATGCGCAAAAATGCACATTTTGGCGAATGAGCGTATTTGTCTATGCAAAAATGTGCATAGAAAATGCAAAAATGTGCATAGAAAATGCAAAAATGTGCAACCTAAAATTCGAACAAGCTGGGGCGGGGGGGCGGCTTGGGTGTGTGTGCTCCTTTTGCCTTCAGTTTCATCCACCACTGGAATGTGGCCTGCAAGATCTTCTCTGAAATGGAATTCAGTCCTCAGACTAAAAGAGGTTCTACACCCCTTCTTTACATGCACACGTACTAGAGACAGTTGCATCCATTCCCCCCGGAAGAAATTAGGGATGGGGGAGAATTTCTCCCTGAAACTTCGGGGGGGGCGAGTGCCAACGTATTCGGCCCCCTGAAGTAGTTTCGGGGAGAAATTATCTGCCCCCCCGCCCCCGCCCCGGGATGGGACTTACCTTTCCCGAATGTCGCTCCCGGTGGCGGGTCGCAGCAGCGGTTCGGCAGGGCTTCGACAGGGGCAGGGGCGGCAGCAGGTCTTTCGACCAGCTGCTGCCGCTGCCATTCCAAGTAAAGTAAAAAAAAAAAATGCCCCTGTGATAGGCTACGTGATGATTAATGTAGCCTATCATGGCTAGATTTGCAAAGTCAGCCGTGATAGGCTACGTAAATCATCACGTAGCCTATCACGGGTGACTTAAAAAAAAAAAAAAGCATGTACGGCTAATGGCGGCCCCCATAGGGAGCTGCCATTCGCGTTCCTTATTTGGTCGCTGTAGTCTACGTAAAGATTTACGTAGACTACAGCGACCAAATAAGGAACGCGAATGGCGGCTCCCTATGGGGGCTGCCATTTGCGTACGCTTTTTTTTTTTAAGTCACCCGTGATAGGCTATGCAACGATTAACGTAGCCTATCATGGCTGACTTTGCAGATCTAGCCGTGATAGGCTACGTAAATCGTCAAGTAGCCTATCATGGGGGCGTGTTTTTTTTTACTTTTTATTTCACGGCCGGACGAGGTGAGGCGCCTCTTCCCCGGCCTGAATTTCGGCCGGGCGAGGCGGGAAGCCTCCCCCCCGGCCTGAATTTTGCCCGGGCGAGGAGGGAAGCCTCCTCCCCGGCCTGAACTTTGGGGGGAGCAGCGAAGCGCCTCCCCCCCACCGCGAAGCAAGCTGCGAGACCAAGTAAGTGACTTTCGTGCACCCCTAGAAGAAATGCAATTTGCAGAGATGGTGGTGAAGAATGACATGCCAGCAAATCTTACCAACACAGTTGTGTTTTTAAAAGGGGGGGGGAAATGGGTATCCTCAAAGGGGGGGCACATACAAATTAAGAACAGTGATTCACTATGGTATGTGAATGGGCGGGAATGGACTGCTCCAGGTAAACTGGAAAGGTGGGGGCATATGTTTACTCATGCAGCACCCAGGTAGACCTCTGGATTTCTGAAATCTGGGAGGCAGGGGCTGTGGATGATACATATGGCCCAAATCAGCATCTCTGAGGAGTGTTTCTGGGGAGTTGAAAACATGTGGAATAGGTCTTTCCTTTAACAGGGGCATAGTCCAGGGCATAGTCTGCAAGCATATGAGGCAGCCAACCACCTTGCTCTGCTGAAGCTAAGCAAGTCTCAGTCTGGTCAGTGCTTGGAGGGGAGACCACCTGGGAACCCCATGTAGCCACCTTGAGTTCCAGAATGGAAGAAAGGTGGGATATAAATGTAAAAAATAAATAATAAAAAGAAAGGAAAAGAAGTAAATCTCTTTGGCCTGTCATTTAGCAGGCAATAAAACATGTTTTTAAAAGAACAATTCCGCATTATTTGTTATGGTGTGTGTGTGTGTATGTGTGTGTTTGGACAGGCCCTCATTTCATAGCACAAAGGTGTTAGGCTTCTAAAGCCTTGCTGACATGTGGGAACATTTGTAAAAAAACAACCTCCCCTGGGTGCACAGAGAGCTGCTCTCCAGATTCAAATAAACCCTTGCATAATTAAACTGCCCTTTCTAATAGCGTCCACTTGTTTAATCAAAATGTTTTTACATAAAAATAGATAAAATAAAACAATGTGTATTCCTTTAGGTAAAAATGGGAGAGCTGATATTATGTAATCAAGATTTGCTGCTTTCTAATTAAACAGTTCATTGCTGCTGCAAACTCTAAATTTCCGTGCCTGGGAGAAACAAGTCACTATTAAATAAGGCAGAAGATGCTGGTGGTGGAGGAGATTTGTACGTGGAGTTCTTTCTGTCTTGTTCAAAGGTGGTGTTTAGACTCACCCTGTATTTTATTCTATTTATTTATTTTTGAAATAGCAAACAAACCTTTTCAGAGAGAGAAAGAGGAGAGGTGCTGGGGATTTGAGTTCAGTTGAAGAGGAATAAGCAAAACAATTATAGGAGAGGATTTCCAGTGAGAATATATCTGGAGACACTTGGGAGAGTAAGCAGAAAGTATGTGTGAGTGTGTGCTTATTTTATTTAATCAGTTCTTGGTTTGTTTCCTTGATACAGGTGTGGAGAAACTGTAGCCATCCAGAAGCTTCTGGGATGACAACCTTCATCCCTGGCCATTGGTCATGCTGATGGGAGTTGAAGTCCAATAACATCTAGAAGGCCTCAGGTTCCATACCCCTGCCTTAATGCATACCACCTTTCTGCCACGGCCCTCAAAGTGCTTTACAATTAAAAACAGGGGGTGAGCAATATATGGCCAGTCTGCCACATGGGGTCCCCCGGCCTTGTTTTTGAGCCCCCTGCCCCCCACATGGGGTCCTGGGTCTTTCTTGCACCCCTCCCCCTACACACTCTGCTGCTAAATTTGTCTCTGAAATTTGCTGGTATGGTAGCAAAAGGGGGCCAATTTCCCCTTATTTTCAATATAACAATCCATGTGTGTGTACAATTGTGGTACATGGGTGGTACAAGGTAATGTAATGGGTGTACATGGGTGGTACAGTGGGTACATTATAATATAATGGGTGGTACAATGTAATGGGTACAGATGGGTGGTACAATGGTGGTACAATCCATGGGTGCTACAATGGCAGGGCAGCAGTAAGGGGCTGTTTTAAAGGAAAACATGGGCCTTCAACTGCGCTGCCATGCAGCCAGATTTCAGCAGCACTTTTGGTGGGGCAGTTGGGGCAGGGGTACATACCCTGGTGGGGTCTCGGGGAGTAATGGGGCCCCAGACCCCAAAGGTTGCCCTCTTCTGGTTTAAAATAACAGCTACAAGAGCTGTCATGAAAGGAAGCTAAGAAACAGAAAAAAACCATGTGCTCCATCTGTCCCAACTCCCTAGTTACCCTGGACAGTTTATTTTATTTTGTTTCCTGTCTATATTTTGCATATTCAGAAAATATTTGTCTTCCAGAAGTTGAATCGCTGAGTCGGGGACAGGGATGCGTGTGGGGTGTATTTTGACTCCACTGTACATGTATGTAACATTATATACATCCATAGAAGCAAACTGTCAGATAATAATTACTGCTGAATTCGTTTGGAGTTCCAGCAGTTCTATAACCAGGATCACTGTGTGATTAGGGATGCTATTCTATATGGACTTACTTGAGAATAAGTCCCATGAAATTAAATGGAGGTTAGTCCTGAATAGGCATGTAAGCTGTGTGTGCATACACATCCGTGATGAAAGCATACCGTTGAGGTCAGTCTAAGGTGCAGGCAGTAGGACAAAAGACTTCAGAAAATGGTAATGGGGGGTGGGGGTGTCCACTGGTCAAGGCATGATTGTTCTTTGTGAAAAAGAAAAAAAAGAAGTGTTGTACATAAGAATGTCCCAGTTGTCATATATGAAATATTGGCAGACGTGGCTGACCAACTGTTTGATTGTGTTATAAAATGAAATTACATAAGTGCAGGATGGGCAATGTCTAAGCCACTTGGTCTCAGGCAAGCTGATGGAGGGGCCTTTACTGTTTCACCACTCCAGCCAATGCCGGCTTCAGCTTTTTGAGGGCCCTTGGGTAGGCATGGCGGAGAATTCCGCCACGGATCTTGGTGAGGTCGAATGCCAGCGCATTTGGGCCCCCAAAATCCATAGCAGAATGAAGCTGCCTGCCCCCCCCTCGTGAAATGGGCCTGGAACGGAGCCTACCTTGGTCAGCCATTCAGGTGCTCCTCGAACGGCGGCCGCGTCTACAGCTGCCATTCACGTCTTTCGAATGGCTGTGATAGGCTACATAAATACTTACGTAGGCTATCACGGCAAAAAAAGGGAACGCAAATGGCGGCAGCTACGGCAGCCGCCATTTGCGTTCCCTTTTTTAGCTGTGATAGGCTACGTAAATATTTACGTAGCCTATTGCATCCGCACCAGCCCAGCAGCGGCTGGAGCCCCCGCTGCAGGTTGGCCCAGCTGGCGGCTCCGCGGCCTGGCCACGGAGCAGAGCCAGCCGGACAGGATTCCGGGGGGGGGAGGAATGGATCGCCTCCCCCCCCATCGAGGATTCTGGGGGGAGGAACGGATCGCCTCCCCCCACCTGCGGAACCCAGCGAAGCCAGGTAAGCAGGGTTTCGTACACCCCTACCCTTGGGCAAGTCACCTGCAGCGGCCCTCCTCCCTCTACCTTCTCACTGCCATGGTCACCAGCTGCTCTCCTCCTCTTTCTCATTGTTGCTCCCACTTGCTTGCTTGACAGGCAGTGAGCCAGGCAGAAAGTGGGCAATGGCATCTACTGTTCTTCCTTTTACTGCCACTGTTGTTTGGGTCAGAATAACAGGCATGTGAACAAGCAGATTGCAATGGTAAAAGAGGAGAAGCAAACCTACAAGGCTTCTTTCTTTCTTTCTTTCTTTCTTTCTTAGGGAGCCCCTGCTGGGGTGTATTCCTTCAGTGCTCAACCATGCCTACTCTTGATGCTGACCCTGTTTTTGGAATTCTACCCTATTACACACACACACACACACACACACACACACACCCCAAGAGAGAGAGGTGAAAGCTTAAAGCCTAGGTATCTAAAACTAAATTAAATCAAATTGAGGATTATTTTTTTTAAAGGAAGTACTACTCAAAAGATTCCAAGGCTGTTTCAGGTTTAGTATCTGACATTATATTCAAAGACAGCTGGAGGAAAAACAGAAGCTCACTATATGAATGTATTCAGTGACCCATAAAATCTAGCAATATTCAGCACCATTTAAATTAAATTTAAACAAGCTTTTATGAGCTCTGGTTTTACCTACTTGTACAGCATGAGCCTTGTCAAAAAGGAAAATCAGACCAGCAAAAATAATCCACTGTACACCTGTGTTTTCATCAGCGTATACACCACTAGTTAAGCGGAATAAAAGAAAAGAAATCATGCAAAAGAATTTAATTCAACTTGACAATCAAATTAATGTTGCTTGTGACACTAATTTTTCCTGATTAAAGCTTGGGCTGAGGCCTTGTCATTTCTATCAAGCAGTACATTGTTCACAGCAGTTTTGATGGCTTCATAAACACTCTCAAAACATCCTAGCAAAGTGCTGAAATTACTTATGATATTACGATATTTCACTTCTTTTCAAATAATCTTTCCAAGCTACCTTTTAAAAAGTTGTACGCGGTCAATGCAATACGAATCTCATTACAGCAGAGTGGAAGCAGCCATCAATAATGGAACAAATAAATATGTATTAAACATCTCACTTGAAAACAATGTCATTATGAACAAAGTGTTGCCCTTCTTGCAATTTATTCTAGTCATCTGTATTAATAGAATCAACATTTCTGTCAAGATGAATAGTAAAGGTAATGTTCACTGCACTGGGGAGTTAATTCATTGCTGTCATTCATGCAGATAACAAAGTCAACATTAATTTTAGGTGTCTATAGGTGTCAACACAAGTCTTAGCACTAAAAATAGCACAGCAGAACTAACAAAGTATCTGCCCGACCACAATCAAGAATCAACCTTGAGTTACCGTCTGGATTAGCTGGGCAACATTTGGCCTGAATGCTGAAGTTCCTTGGGGTGAGCTATTGAAGGATGCAGTGTTAAGGGCAAAAGGCATAGTTCCACCCCAAACAGTTCACCGCTTCTCCCTAACATGGCCTTGCCAAAAAAGCTTCCAGGTCAGACATGGGCGGGCAACAGGGTGGCCACTTATGCATCACCCCCAAAAGAGGGAAGGCATAACCAAAAGAGAGGACAAAAGAGGACACCAAGTTGCATGTGCTAATTTATATTCAGAGAGGCACATTTAAGAAATAATGAATATAATTTAAATAGAACTGCAATGCATCTTATCATAGTGGGGTAAGGCTGTGACCAGGTGACCTCTGTGACTGTTCAGTCTGCTATCCAGGTGCCCCTACACTCCCTTCTTATGGTTCTTTATCTTTATACTGGATTAGACAGCCCTTCAAACAAAGGATACTGGTCTGTCATGTGTAAAGTAGGAAACGTGGGCACCCTAAAGGGCAACAATCTAGTTTAGGCCCCACTTGTCCTAGCTCAATGATTCCTCAGCTTTAAGAGAAACCAGTGTGTGTGTTTTCCCCCAAGAAGTTTCTCATTTCTTTTATTTCCAGAATAGAAAAGTAAAATCACTGGCAGGCCACACATGCCTGAGGAATAGCATTCAGCTTAGTGGGTCACAAGTTCTACAGTCTGGCCACATAGTTTAGATGAAACTGCAAAGCAGTGTCCTCCTTCTGTACCTAGAGAAAATGTAATATAGATTCAGATAGTGGTGCTAGCAGCAAAACTGTTTTCCTGCTGTTTTAATCATCTTGAAAGAGGAATTTTGCACAGTAGTCCATGGCCAGCAACAGCTGCAATCTGCCAACTCTGAAATGGTATTTAGTCTGGTGGAAGATGTTTTCATCTCCCCTTCCGGTTAAGATCAGAAACTACATAGCCATAGCCAGTATCATTTTGAATTCTGGTCTTCAAAATATTCCATCAAAATCTCTTGGTTCTGCTGAGAATGCCTTCTTGATTATTAGGGTGGCCACTTACACATCACTAAAAAAGAGGACACCATGTCCATGGCATCTGCATATACTAATTTATATGTATAAATGCATATTTAGAGATAATAAGTATAATTTAAATAGAAATGCAATACATCTCACCTAGAAATGTCAGGGAAATCCACAATGGATTCGGATGAGTTTGGATTTCTATGAATCCAACCAGGGGATTCTGCAGTAGGGATGGACGAAAGTCCCTTACCTGTCCTCAAAGCTTGCTTCGTGGTGGGGGGGAGGCACTTCGCTTCTCCCCCCAAAGTTCATGCAAGGGTGGGGAGGCGCCCCGCCTCGCCTGGCCGAAATTCAGGCCGGATAGAAGCTCCCCATCTACCCGGCCGCGGAAAAACAAAACAAAACACCACCCCCATGATAGGCTACGTAACGATTTACGTAGCCTATCACAGCTAGATTTCCAAAGTCAGCCGTGATAGGCTACGTAAATTGTCACGTAGCCTATCACGGGTGACTTAAAAAAAAAAAAGCGCGTACGCAAATGGCGGCCCCCATAGGGCACCGCCATTTGTGTTCCTTATTTGGTCCCTGTAGTCTACGTAAAGATTTACATAGACTACGGCGAAAATAAGGGCAACGCAAATAGCCCCATGGGCGCCACCATTTGCGTTCCTTATTTGGACAGGGGCAGTCTACGTAAAGATTTACGTAGACTACAGAGAAAATAAGGGAACGCTATTTGCGTTGCCCTTATTTTCGCTGTAGTCTACATAAATCTTTACGTAGACTACCCCTGTCCAAATAAGGAACGCAAATGGCGGCACCCATGGGGCGCCGCCATTTGCGTACGTGCTTTTTTTTTTTTTTCAAAGTCCCCCGTGTTAGGCTACATGATGATTTATGTAGCCTATCATGGCTGACTTTGGAAATCTAGCTGTGATAGGCTACGTAAATTGTCATGTAGCCTATGATGGGTGTGTGTGTTTTTTATTGTACTTTTCTTTTTCACGGCCGGGGAGACGGGGGGCTTCTCCCTGGCCTGAATTTCGCCGGCGAGGGATGGGGCGCCTCCCCCCGCCTGAATTTTGGCCGGGCGAGGCGGGGCACCTCCCCCCCTCGCCTGAACTTTGGGGGAGAACCGAAGTGCCTCCCCCCCACCGCGAAGCAAGCTGCGGGACAAGGTAAGTCCCTTTCGTCCATCCCTACTTTCGTCCATCCCTAGAGGTGAGGCAAGTCGGTTCAGTAGCTTCTGTCAGGAACCAGGTACTCAAAATGAGGAACCAAGCCCGAAGATACAGCTATTCAGATTTAGGGATGTCAGAGAATTCTGCCACAGATCTTAGTGAGGATGAATGACAGTGCATTTGGCCCCCCAAACTCCATGGCGGAACAGCCTGCCACCCCCCTCCCCCCGCAGATCCCCCCCAGGACGAGACTTACCTGGGGCGGATGTTCAGGATGGTGGCAGCGGCGGCTTCGGCAGAGGCGGTGACTGGTCTTCCGACCGGCTGCCACCGCCGCCATTTGCAGTCTTTCCCCCCCCCATTCGCGATAGGCTACGTAAAGACTTACGTAGCCTATCACAACTGGGTAAAAACAACAATAACACATACGCAAATGGCGGGAGCTACAGCCACCGCCATTTGCGTTCCCTATTTTTGGTTGTCTTAGTCTACGTAAATATTTACGTAGACTAAGATGGAGAAACTAAGGGGGAATGCATATAGCGTAGTGGACGCTATTTGCGTTCCCCCTTATTTTCGCCGTCTTAGTCTACATAAATATTTACGTAGACTAAGACGTTGAAAATAAAAGGGAATGCAAATAGCGTCCACTACGCTATTTGTGTTCCCCCTTAGTTTCGTCGTCTTAGTCTATGTAAATATTTACGTAGACTAAGACAGTGAAAATAAAGGGGAACGCAAATAGTGTCCAAATAGCGTCCAAATAGCATCCCCCTTAGTTTCGTCGTCTTCGTCTACGTGAATATTTACGTAGACTAAGACAACCAAAAATAGGGAACGCAAATGGCGGCGGCCGTAGCCGCCACCATTTGCGTACGCGTTGTTTTTTTTACCCAGATGTGATAGGCTATGTAAGTCTTTACGTAGCCCATCATGGCTGAATACAGGGAGGCAAACAGCGGCAGCTACGGCGAGGATTCTGGGGGGAGGGACGGAGCGCCTCCTCCCCCAGTGGAACCTGGCAGAGCCAGGTAAGTGGGGTTTCGTACATCCGTATTCAGATTCAGCCAGGCCTCTTTTGGCTGTCCAGATCGCCTGCTCTGGCGGGGTTAATGAGCTACACAGTACTACTCTCTGGCTGGGTGGTTGGCAGCTCCCTCTACCTGACAGCTGTTCCAGTGGTGAAGGGAATAATGTCACTAGACGCTGCTGACAGAAAACCCAATTCAAGACCCTTCTTTCCTTACAGTGTCCTTCAGAGCCCAGTTGTTTCTGGGGGGAAATGATATGAAACATTGCCCAGAAATGTAATAAATCATCATAATCATCACTGTATGATGTTGAGGTTTGAAATTACCTCCTAAGAAAGTAACCAAAAAACATGCTTTGCGCTTTGTCATTGTATGGTAGTGGTGGTCTACATATTTTAACTCGTTTGAAATTGATTCAACCATCCTGGAAGACCTCGACCCTGTTCCTCTGCCTGGCTCTCTTCCACCTGGCCTGGGAGGGTGGGGCCCCAACTGACTCCAGCTAAGCAGGGTGCTCTTTCTGCTAAAGGTACATCAGGGGAGGGTCTCCTTTAGGGTGGATGTCTGGGGGTAACCTTTAGCTTTAGACGCAAGAATTTTTTATTATTATTCCTATTGAAATTGTTTTGTATTTCACTTTAGTTATTAGTGGATTGTTTGATGTTGGTGTATATTTACTGTGAGATCTTTAGCCTATTTGTATGACTATTTCCCTTTTGTTATGATTTGTAATTGTTAGTTATCTAACAATTGTTGTTGTTCAGTCGTTCAGTCATGTCCGACTCTTCGTTACCCCATGGACCATAACACGCCAGGCCTTCCTGTCCTGCGCTCTCTCCCGGAGTGTGCTCAAGTCCATATTCATTGCATCGGTGATGCTATCTATCCATCTCATCCTCTGCCATCCCCTTCTCCTTTTGCCTTCAATCTTTCCCAGCATCAGGGTCTTTTCCAGTGACAATGCTGCTGTATTATTATGTATTTGTCTTGATGTTGCTGTAAGTTGCTTTGGGCATGGTTTTACCACGGAAAAGTGGCATATGAATAAGATGATGACGATGATGAAAATACCCTTGCAGATGTAGTTTCATGAAGATGCTGTGAGGGTTTCTTTCTTTGTTATACAGAATCCTTAAAAAGCTCCTTCATTGGAATACAATCCCTATGGTTCCTTGGTTTGGAATCCCAAAAGTTAATCTGGTGCAAAACTGGTTCAAATCTGCACAGTAGATATGTTCTCAAGACCACATTATCTTTTAGTAGGTCTTTCTGATTCTCTAGTTTGCATGGGGGGGGGGAGTTCTTTCTTTCATCTTAAATACTTACAAAACAAGTTCCGTGTGCATCATACAAATCAGCTAAAACAAAATGGTAATATTACAATGTAAAAATCCAAGAATAAAACTACAGACAACCACATAAATGCCAACACAATAAAATGCAATACACATTACAGACAGAACTAAAACCAGTCAGTGAATATTGGAGCTAAAATTCCCTAAGATGTCACAGGGACTAAAATAAGACGTTAAAAGGCCTGGGAGAATAACAACAACAAAATCTTAGCCTTGCAGTGCAAAACAATAAATAAAATGTGGGTGTCAAGTGAGCTTTCCCATGGAGAATACAGATGGCCATTTCATTTGGCAGGTGATAGGAACTCAGAAAGCTGCTTTATACTAAGTCAAGCCCAGGTCTATTTAGTATTGTCAACACTGACTGGCAGGGTTTCAGGCAGAGGCAGGCGTTTTTCCAGCCCAACTTGGAGATGCTGGGGATTGAACATGGGACCTTCTGCCTGCAGAGCAGGTGCTCTACCAGTGAGCTATGGCCCTTCCCATAATAACAGAAGCCAATGCAAGCTTTGAGGATTGCAGCTGAACTCTGTCAGAAATCTGGGCAAGAAAGAGAATAGCCACCGTCTCTGCACCGCTTTGGAGGCTGCTGGAAACTTCACTGCATAGTAGTAGATGGTCATCTGTATTCACTCAATGCAAGGAGGACGTGAAGGAAAAGACAAATCTGCTGAAAGAATCAGATATGCTGGCTGCATTGAAATGGACAGCCACTTTCCGTTTCTTCTTCTAACAATGGTGTTAATTAGTTTCTCATCCTATGGGCATGTGTTCTTCTGAATTCCACACCATTTCACAATGTTCCTACTGTACTGCCAGACTGTATGCACATTAAAAAAAAAGTCCTTTCCCCACTTCCCCTTTGCCTCACGTACCTACAATTACCATCTCACCACATTCTCAATAGCAGAAAATCCAATTACTTTTTTTTTTTTTTTTTTTTGGTATGTAAAAGGAATATATAAAGAAAGTAGGGGAGAGAAGGGGAAAAAAACCTTTAGCAAGTGGTAAATTATTCATATTGTTATACCATCCTAAATGCTCTGGTACAACTGATGGCCTCAATTTTAATCGTGATGCAAGGCTGGCTTCCTGATTTGAAGCAATAAATAAATGGGCACATTCTTGTATAGGCACAGACAGCACAGTCAAACAGCAGTCATGTCTCCTCAACCCAAGGCAGAGTGCAAGCAAGCAAGGGCCTCAGTCTCATCACTGCTTCAGAGTTAAACATCATATATGGACTATATATATATATATATATATATATATATATATATACACACACACACACACACACACACGCATATATATATATATATATATATATATCCTTTGTATTTACCAAACCATTTTCCTAAGCCCACAAAGCTTTTCATAACTATCATCTCAGTAACACTGACAACAGGCCTATGAAGTAGATCCGGATTATTCTCTCCATATTGCAGATAATGGGCTAAGACGGAAAGATATTGATGTGCCACAGACCGTGCTGTACTTTCTGAACCATCTTCAAATGCGGCCCCATGTACAGCTCATTACAGTAGTCCACCTGGACATCACTAGTAGGGATGGCGGAAAATTCCGCCATGGATTTCAGTGAGGCTGAATGCACTGGCATTCAGCCCCCCTAAACCCATGGCGGAACGGCCTCCCAACCCCCGCCAGCCCGCAGAATCCCCCCAGAATGAAACTTACCTGGGGCTCCGGCAGCGGCTGGTCTTTCGGCCGGCTGCTGTAGCCGCCATTTGTGTCCTGCCAAGCTGCTGTGATAGGCTACGTATTTACGTAGCCTATCACGGCAAAGAGCAGGGATGCAAATGGCGGCCGCTACGCCGTTTGCGCTGCTGCTCTTTCCGTGATTGGCTACGTAAGTATTTACGTAGCCTACCACGGTAAAGGCAGCCACTCAAATGGTGGCCACTATGTCATTTGCGTGGCTGCCTTTGCTGTGATAGGCTACGTAAATACTTAAGTAGCTATCACGGAAAGAGCAGCGGTGCAAATGGCTTAGCAGATGCCATTTGCGCCCCTGCTCTTTGCCATGATAGGCTACGTAAATACTTAAGTAGCCTATCGTGGTGTCAGGGTGGAAACTGAGCTGATAGAACCCCAGAGCAGTTCTGATTCTGAGGAGGATCAGCAATCCATGGGAGAGGAGCTAGCTCATCCCTCACAGTCACAGCAGCTGAGAGAGATTCCTCCTGCCAGCATTCCTGAGATAGATAGTGATCCTAGCAGTGAGAAAGTGTGGGAACGGGGCTTGCTAGATGCTCGACACAGATGCAGGGAGCAATGAGCAATGGAGGGCGTGGAAAGGAGGCATAGCGCCCGTTTGGCACGCAAGCAATGGGCGCTTCCCATGGACCCAAGCGAAAGAGGGAAGAGCTCTCCCTAGCCCATAAATTCAGAGTCTTCAAGTGTCTCTCCTTCAAATGAGGATCAACTGCCTACTCGGCGCATAGGCCACTCTGCTGTTCCTTGCTTAGTCGCTGGTGATTAGCATCTGAAAGAGTCATTAAGTTGTAAAAGGATTAAAGCCTTGAAAAGAATCCTTTCATCTGTGTCTTGAGTTGGCTATTGGAGTCTACTGAAAGAGGCCACTAGGGCACCTCTTGACACATGGCAGCCTGGCAGGACATAAATGGTGGCCGCTACGGCGGCCAACATTTGCTTCTGCAGCAGCACAGCCGCAGCCAGAACTCCAGCTGCAGATGGCCCTGGCTGGTGGTTCCATGGAGCCACCGTGGAGCAGAGCCGGCCAGGGAGGATTCTGGGGGGAGGGACGGAGCGCCTCCCCCCCCACCGTGAATCACACCTGCGAAAAAGTAAGTGACTTTCGTACATCCCTAATCACTAGTGCATAGGTAACTGAGGCATAGTCCATCCTCCCCATATAGGGCCACAGCTTGAATACCAGCCTAAGCTGGTAAAACACTCTTCTGGACATCGCAGCCACCTGGGCTTCCCCAGTTAGGGCAGAGTCCAGGAAGACTCCCAGACTACACACTTGGTCATTCAGGGAGTGCAACCCCATTGAAGACCAGTTGTAAACCTCCATCCAGAGTAGTTGGTGTCCCAACCTACAGTCCCTCTGACTTGTCTGGATTAAGTTTCAGCTTGTTCACCCTCATCCACCCCTAAAACAATCTCCAGATACCAGTTCATGAGTTTGACAGTCTCCCTGGGATGTGTAGATGGAAACGAGAGGTAGAGCTGAGTATCATCCACCTACTGATGACACTGTAGCCCAAACCTCCTGATAACTTCCCCCAGAGGTTTCATGTAGTTGTTAAAAAGCATGGGTCACAATCTTGTGGCACCCCACAGGCTAATGGCCATGGGATGTTCCAGTTGTTTAGCTTACAGATGAGTACAGAGGCTCATTTAGCAAGTGAACAAGTGCAGAATGTACAAGCAATCAAGTTACCAAGACAGAAGGCTTCTCTACATTATGGAAAAGTCCCACAGCCTTACCGGGGCATTCTGCTTCTGTTTCCATGGTGCATTTAGGATGGGCTCCTCTAGATGATGAACACGTGACATGGAATTGAAAATGCCCTTTCTCCGCAACCTTGCTGGGGGCTGGGGCTAGGGGTGTCAGATAATTTCTCACCGAAACTTCGGGGGGCTGAGTGCCAATGTATTCGGCCCCCCGAAGTAGTTTCGGGGAGAAATTCTCCCCCCCGCCCCCCCCCCCGGGATGGGACTTACCTTTCCCGAATGTCGCTCCCGGTGGCGGGTCGCAGCGGCGGTTCGGCAGGGCTTTGACAGGGGCAGGGGCGGCAGCCGGGCTTTCGACCGGCTGCCGCCGCCGCCATTCCAAGAAAAGTAAAAAAAACAACAACACCCCCGTGATAGGCTACGTGACGATTAATGTAGCCTATCACGGCTAGATTTGCAAAGTCAGCCGTGATAGGCTACGTAAATCGTCACATAGCCTATCACCGGTGACTTTAAAAAAAAAAAAAAAAAAAGCGCTTACGGCTAATGGCGGCCCCCATAGGGAGCCGCCATTTGCGTTCCTTATTTGGTCGTTGTAGTCTACGTAAAGATTACGTAGACTACGGCGAAAATAAGGGCAACGCTATTTGCGTTGCCCTTATTTTCGCCATAGTCTACATAAATCTTTACGTAGACTACAGCAACCAAATAAGGAATACGAATGGCGGCTCCCTATAGGGGCCGCCATTTGCGTACGCGCTTTTTTTTTTTTTTTTTAAGTCACCGGTGATAGGCTACGTGACGATTAACGTAGCCTATCACGGCTGACTTTGCAGATCTAGCCGTGATAGGCTACGTAAATCATTACGTAGCCTATCACGGGGCTTTTTTTTTACTTTTCTGTTGAAGTTCACGGCCGGGGAGATGGGGTGCTTCTCCCCGGCCTGAATTTCAGCCGGGGGCGAGGCGGGAAGACACCCCCCGCTCGCATGAACTTCGGGGGGAGAAGCGAAGCGCCTCCCCCCCACCGTGAAAAAAGCTGCGGGACAAGGTAAGTCCCTTTCATACATCCCTAGCTGGGGCTTTCTATATTTTCAATAAAACAGCGCCATCTAGTTGCCATATTATAGAGCTACTTTGGCATTACACTTTGGCGATATCCTGTGGTTTTGTTTTGTTATGTTTTTAATTCCAGCTTATCTCTGATCTTTTTGAAAGCGGGATAAATGGGGGAAAGAGCGAGAGACGTCCTGGAGGTTGATGAAATTGTGTAAAGAACCCACAAACTTCCATGAGTGGCCATTTACAAGCTAGCAATAAATCACTTGTGTAGGTATGCCCGGAATGGCCACAGGTGGGGATACCTAGCTCACAGGTATACTCACTTGCAGAAAAGCCCACATTAAGTAAAGAATTAAGTAACAGGTGAAATGCTACAACTCTCTGAAAGCCCAAAATCAAGGAATCTTCAAGTAGGCCAGCCTTTGGTGAGACAAAGCAGAACTAATTCTGAATTCTACAAGATAGAAAAGTTGCAGGTAGAAATGCAATATTACTAGTATCCAGGAAATGTTGCCTAAAGCTGTATCTCTCAAGCATGGATAACACTGAATCATGTACCTTGATATTTAAAAAGAAGAAGTTATCTTGCCATTGTAGCAGTGGAACACTATTTGACACTCTGCATCTTAATCTCCAGGCAGTTATTTTCAAGGAAGGCATTCAACAAATTAGTTTTAGAACCTTTCAAGCTTCCAGTTTGCTGTTATGTCAAGATGAAATCTCTGGAGCTGGGGTGGGGAACCTGCAGTCCTTAGCCTGATTTGGGGATGGCATAGCATAGAGAAAGTGAGTAGTATGAAGTCCTGCACACTCTGCCTATGCTTGCTTCTGGTTACATCCACCATAGGCTCTGGGTCCACTCACCATTGGCTGTGCAGTCCCTGATTGACTTTTCCCATAGGTCCATCCACTTCTCCCAACCGTTGGAGTGACCAGGATCTCTGGCTAGGGATATACAAGAATTTTGTTTCTGTTTACAAATGCTGCAAACATATCCCATTCCCAATCCCGAACATGAACGTGAGCAGGTGCTTTTTTCCAATAAATATTGGCAAATTCCCAAACTTCTCTCTCTCTCTCTCTCTCTCTGCATTTTCATGTCTTAATTAATGGTGGGGCAGATTTTGAACGTGAGGGGAGTGCACACTTTTCCCATTCAAATGAGCCAAGAAACAAGTCGGAAATGGAAACAGGAATGAGCTGAAACAAGCTTTGGAGTGGTTTTCGGAGAATTTAGGCAAGGCTGAACACTGCTAGTTCTCCCATCCCTATTCCTGGCAAGGGTAGCTAAAAGGACCATGGGGCAAATGGGCTGAGGTCGTGAAAGTAGCTCCTCCTGCTTCACCTGAGAATGGGAAGGTATGATATAAGTCTCTGCAACCCAGCAATGGTTGGGATGAAACCTCCCTTTACACATACACATCAATTACCAGACCTTGTAGGACTCAATGCCATGGTAGATCATGTGAAAAGAGAATGAGTGAAGGGGGAATCAAATCAATACATAGGGTTTGCCTTAAGCAACAATGCAGTACATGATTGTGCTGGAGGGCAAAACCAGCCACTGACACCCACTGACACCCAATTGCATCTGTCCATTATCCGGTATTGTCATCGCTTTTCTTTCCTTCCCTTCTCCTTAATAGTTGATGTATTACAGGAACAATTCCTTTCTCAGAAGAAAAGCCAACGGCTTCACTTTCCCTCATAATGTCATCACTCTTCTCTGGCCCAGCAGGTTCTCCATGAATTCCTGAGTGGCCAGTTGTCATAATCTAGGAAACTTTTTCTGGAGTGATTCCCTGTAGAGATCTCACCAAGCTCATATTTCCAGGCCTGAAAAATGAACTGCAGGCAGGGGTATAGGAATCAGCCAAAGTTAAGCTCGCCGAAGTTCTCTGAGTTCCATCTTGAAGCTCATTTTGTCTCAAGCCCATATCAAATTGTGGGCTTTGGTTTTTCATGTGAAAACCCATGTGTGTTTCCCTGGGTATCAATTGTGCACATCTTTGAAATGTATGTATTCTTCTCCCATTGATTAAAGAGTGTTTGTGTGCATTTTCCAAAATTATACATTATTTCATATGATTTTTTTTTTTAATGTATGCATGCTGTTGAACACTTTTTTTGGGGGGAGTGTCTGTGAATCACACTGCAAGCTCAGAAACGTATGGACTTCGATCATGTCCAAGTCCGTGTTTGATCCGGAAGGTATGAACTGGGTAAATCATGATCAAAAACAAACTAAAATGAATTTCTCATACATCCCTAACTGCAGGGAACTCATAATGCTCAAGGCATCTATAAGGTGAGTACTGCAACCCCTGGATTCTTCTGTGGATCCACTTTTTATCAGGGTCAGATAATAATCCCCCCACACAATTATTTGCCCACCCTCATCCATCGATTGCCCTTCCCATCTTCCCTCCCACATATTGATGCATGGACTGTGTAAAATCTGCTCCGTCTGTGTTTTGCGGATTGTCAGGCGCCTTCCATTCCGTCATCTGCCCACAGATGGATGCAAATTTTTTTTTTGTCATGCAGAAAAATACAGAAATAATTACATAACTATTTACGTAAGTATTTACAAAATTTACCTCAGTACGTAACATTTAGCGTATTCTCCCGCATTCCATTCAACATTTCCTTAGCAGAAACTTACATACTGTTCTACGGATTTAGATGCGTAAATTTCAGGAAAGAAAAAAAAATCATCTGGAAGTGCAGGAATCCTGGTCGGCCGGCTCCGCTCCATGGGGATTCCATGGAGCCACCGGCCGGCTCCGCCAGCAGCCAGACATCCGGCCGCTGGCTAGCAGGTGCACAAAAAAATAAAAAGTTTGTGCTTTTTATTCACACAAAGAGAAGGTTGCTGATCTTTCCCTTCATGCTGCATTTGTACAAGCGTGACTGCTTCAGAAAGAACTTTCCATTATACTGTCTCTTTTCCTTCATGAGTTTCATAACAGAAGTGTGGTGTAGTGGATAAAGGCCAGCCCAAAGTCACCCAGTGAGATAACTAAGAGGAGGTTTACTAATGAGCTGGATGTGGAGATACAAAGCTGAGCTGGGGGCAAGCAGGGTGCTGACATGTGTAGGAGTAAGTCGCATTGAACTCAATAAGACTTAATTCTGAGTAGACATGCACAGAGTTGGTTCTCCTCTCCATTTTAGCCTCACAACATCACCAACAAGGCTGGATGTGGAAATAGAAAGCCTAGCAGGGGGAATAATACCTCGTGCAGGGCTCCAGACCAGCATGGTCATTTTAAAAGGTTTTTTCTTGCTTTCTTTCAAACCACGTTGCTTTAAACAAAGAGTGCATCGCTCATGCACACCTAGGGCAGCCTTGTTTTGGGAAGCCCCAAGGAGGAGGAAGTGTTTTGGCTGAAAGTAAATGGAGACGGAGGATTTCAATTGAAAAAGAATACCCACAAACAAGGCAGTGAGCACAATTCACTTAAAAAAAAACAAAACAAACAAACTTACGTATTTATTATCAGAATATACTACCTTGCATTTTTATTTACAAAAATTTCGCGACTCTGTGCGGATGACAAAAAAAAGCTGCATGACTGCTGGCTCCGCAGGACCTCGTGGTGCCATTTCACAGAGGATTCCGTGGCACAGACTAAAGGGAATTTGATCCCATTTCAGTCCGTGGTGGAATTCTCTGACATCCTCTGACATCCCTACCCAAAGGTTACTGACATTGCAGTAGCCCTTCGGCAAACTACCTCTCCAGCTAGGCACTACAAAATTTTAGCACTGCTGATAGGGATGTCAGAGAATTTTGCCACGAATCTCGGGGAGGCCAAATGCCAGCGCATTCAGCCCCCCAAAATCGGTGGCGAAATGGTCTGCACCCCCGTCCCGCCCCCCAGGACAGGACTTACCTTGGGCAAATCTTTCTGGCGGCGGCGGCTCTGGTGGCGGTTCAGTGGCGGTTTGGCGGCAGCGGCTGTGGTGGCCTGTCTTCTGAACGGCTGCCGCCACCGCCATTTCCAGTAAAACAAACAAACAAACAAACAAAGTGATATGCTACGTAAAGATTTACGTAGCCTATCATGGGTAGATTTTTAAAAAATACCGTGATAGGCTATGTAAATGTTTACGTAGCCTATCACAGCTGATTTAAAAGAAAAAACAAACAAACGCGCGTTTGATTTAAAAGAAAAAACAAACAAACAAATGCAAATAGTGTAGCGTCTACGCTATTTGCGTTCCCCTTATTTTCGCCGTAGTCTATGTAAATGTTTACGTAGACTAGATGTGCTAAAATAAGGAATGCAAATGGCGGCGCCCATGGGCGCCGCCATTTGCGTACACACAGGTTTTTTGTTTTTTTTAATCAGCCATGATAGGCTACGTAAACATTTACATAGCCTATCGTGACTGACTGCCAGAGCGCCTCCCCCCCGGCCAGAATTTTGGGGGGGAGGGATGGAGCGCCTCCCCCCCAGCCAGAATTTCGGGGGGAGGGACAGAGCGCCTCCCCCCACCTCGAATCAAATTTCGTTAAAAGGTAAGTGACTTTCGTACATCCCTAAATTTGCAGAGGATATAGGAGGAGAAACGTCCCTCTTTCTGCAGCTGAAGCACCATAAGAAGCACCTGGACAAGTGGGGTTGAAGGGAAGAGGGTGTCAGGGTGGAAACTGAGCCCATAGAACCCCAGAGCAGTTTTGATTCTGAGGAGGAACAGCAATCCGTGGGAGAGGAGCGCACTCATCCCTCACAGGCACAGCAGCTGGCAGAGATTCCTCCTGCCAGCATTCCTGAGATAGATAGTGACCCTGGCAGTGAGAGAGTGCAGGAGGGGGGCTTGCTAGATGCTCAACGCAGACGCAGGGAGCAACACGCAATGGAGGGCGTAGAAAGGAGGCGTAGCGCCCGTTTGGCACACAGGCAACGGCTGCATCCCATGGACCCAAGGGAAAGAGGGAGGATCTCTCCATAGCGCATAAGTTCAGGGTCTTCAAGTGGTTCTCCTTCAAACGGGGACCAACTGCCTAACCCGTGGCATAGGTACTCTGCTGTTCCTTGCTTAGTCGCTGGTGATTAGCATCTGAAAGAGTCATTAAGTTGTAAAAGGATTAAAGCTTTGAGAAGAATCCTTTGTCTGTGTCTTGAGTTGGCTATTGGAGTAGACTGAAAGAGGCCGCTAGGGCACTCCTGACAGAGGGGTTGAGGGATTGGTGGGGGACTGGGGAAGAAGGCGTTTGTCAGCTTAAGATTCATCCAGAAATAAAGGCAACTAATGCACATTTTTTGAGAAGTTAGCTCTGCCTGCATCCAAAGCTAGGGATGTATGAAAGTCACTTACCTTTTCGCAGGGGTGCTTCGCGGTGGGGGGGAGGCGCTTCGTTTCTCCCCCCGAAGTTCAGGCGAGGGGGGGGAGCCATCCCGCCTCGCCCGGCCGAAATTCAGGCCGGGGGGGGGAGGCTTCCATCCCGGGGGGGTGGGGGGGCGGAGACTTACTCCCGGGTAAGTCCCATCCCGGGAGTGGCGGGGGGGTGGAGAATTTCACAGCTGATTTCGGGGGGCCGAATGCGTTGGCGCTCAGCCCCCCGAAGATTCGGGGAGAAATTCTCTGCCATCCCTATCCAAGGCCAGATCCACACCTTGGGTCATATCATTATGATCCCATCATGGTAATACTATATCCCTCTTCCGCATTTATACCTCCTAGGACACACAGTGACATTTGTTGCAGTATATTGGATAAAGTGGAATAGAAGGCAGGAAATAATCCCACAAAAGCAGTATATCAAATGTGTAATGTCATGTGTCCTAACAGTTATCAGTGCACTTCAATACCACTATAAAACAGTAGACTAGGGGCTTCTTCACACAGAGCTTTTATCCTGCTATTGAGATTGCTCACTCACAGATGTCGTCAACCTCCAGGGAACATCCAGAGAGATTTCCTGACTATTCCATGTTTAAAAGATCAGGAAAAAATGAGGTATCAAAAAAACTTGGATTGTTACGGTATTAAAACAGCCACTAGATGGCGGTGTTTCATTGAATTCTATGGAATTCTATGAAAATAAAAGGCTTCCCCTCTCAGCAATCATGTGGTTGCCATCTGGGAGCCCACTGTAAATGCAGAAAGGCTCCACAACAGTAGGGCTGTGGGTTTTCCCTTTAATGTAAAGGCAGCCTAGATCTAGCCTAAGTCAAGCCAATGAGAACTGAGGGAATATGGTGGTTTGACCCTCTCTTTATGATATATTCTTTAAAAGAGGGGTGCAGAACCTAGAAATGGTGCATATGCCCAATTCTGTCTGGGAATCCAGCAGAACCTGCCCTGTCCAGACCCCTGAGCCCCGCTTGCCAAGACCCTGCCCTGCTCGCCCCTTGCCCATACTCACTGAGCAGCCCACAGTCACCCTGGCAGCCTCATCGAGCTCCACAGTCACCATTAAAAAAAACCCAAAAAACCAAAATGGCGATCACAAAAATGTGCATTTTCAACGTGCATTCTTGCGATCACCATTTTATTTTTCAAAAATGGTGACCACAGAGTTCAACGAGGCCGCTGGGGTGAGTGCAGGATACTCACTGAGCACAAGAGGGGCTCAAGCATGGTCCAGGGACTGGTGAGTGGGGGCAGGGGCTGGGCGGGTGCCCAGAGAATCTGGATTGGGGTGGGTTCACACATCCCTAGCAGAACCTCAACCCTGAAGGCCAAATACAGCCCTCCTGATGTCCACCAGGGTTCCCCAGAGGACCTCCTTCCCTTGTCCTAACCACCACTTGTTTGGTGGCTTCCTGGCTTTTGTGAAGTTTGTGTTGTTGTTTTCCCATTCTGAAAGGTTGATATACCACTCCTAAGGCTTAATTACTGTCAGTAAGAGCTTTAAGCTAAAATATGCTGGCATGTTTGGTATTTTGATCGTTTGGGGTCTTTGGGGGCCCACCCACTACTGCAATGCGGCTGCTGAGAACTTCTCCAAAATGGAATTTGGCCCTTGGGCTGAAACAGTTGCAACACCCCCACTTTAAAACAACTTGTACCCAAAGCCACTTTGGGGGAACAAAAGAAGAAGTATAGCTTGCAAACAAATGAAATCCGTTTGTGTACATCAGTAGAATATGCTATGAGATTCATCTTCTGCAAATTATATTTTAAGCTTGGCAAACTTTGGGGGAAAGTACCTCATTAATTGCTGTTAAAGCCTGCTAAATGCTTAGCCCCAGTGAATAGCAAATGCTAATTATTTTAGAGAATTATGTGATTATCAATGTAAAGTTAACTTTGAAGCTTAACAACAACTACCAGTATTACCACAGGCCCCGTGGCATTCAACAGCTTTCCCTATGTTGCTAATTTGATTACAAGAACGTCCCTTTAATGTGCTCTACCTGTGCTAAACATCTCTCTCTCTCTCTCCCTCTCCCTCTCACACACACACCTAGACTTGCCACACCACCAGGCATCTGTATGTATCATAAGATGGCTTGTAAAGATGAGGAATATTTCAAAATTAATAAAATAAATACATATGGTGAACTGAATCAATGCACCCTACTCACATTCAAACTCAGTATCATGTCCTCTCATGAGTATAGTGCAGGGATGTTGATCCTCTTTCAGTCGGAGGTCTGCATTCAATTTTCAGAGGCACTCATGGGGCTGCTTTACAGTGATGGGTAGGGTGGAAGGCAAAAGGAGACAGGGACTGTGGTGTAGTCTCTCTTTAAGATCAGCTGTTTCCCAGCACAGCTGCAGGGTATTAACTAAGCTAGTGTTTTTGGTTAGTCTGTTCCTAGCATAGAGGTTAGATTAAAGCAGAGCTGTGCACAAATGGCATCTCCAAATTCTCCAGCCTATTTGTGGGTAGAGAAATTGGGGGGATGATTTCACCAAATTTCTCCTGGGGGAGAAGAAATTCTCCAACTGCTTCTCACACATAGGGCTCACTATTGTCAAGGGTTGTAGCACAGGCTCCTTCTTTTTTCTTAAGAGTTTGTAGCTTATTGCACTGCTTCTGTGGGTGGCAACAGCATCAACTATATTAAGACTGCCACTTTTCCGAGGAAGAATTTTGAATTTCTTTTCGTTTTTGAGCTTGTGGCAGAGAGGGTGCTGTGCATGTTTTTTCTCTCTCTATTACACATCTTTCCATCGCTCTGCAGCCTCCCAGGCTGCCTGCTATTCCTGAACTGAAAAAGCCCCATATAATTACCGCACGATGTCTTCCTTTAATGGAAGCATGGGAAGCTGAGGAGGCTACAGGCTGCCATAGAGATCACTGTACAGTGGTGGACAGCACACTCATGCACACTCCTCAGCCACCTCATACATAAGGTAAGCCCAAGAACCCCAAACCCAACCCATGAGGATTTCTCCAAAATTTTTCCTCCTTTGAATTTCTTTTCGAAAGCGATTTCATTTCTGTCAAACTGAATACAAATGGTAAAAAAAGAATGTGGGAGAAATTTTTAGCACAACACTACTGTAAACACAGAGTGCTGCGGGACCCTGGGCAAGCCACTATCTCTCAGCTCCATCTACCATGCAGGGTTGTGTTGTAAGGTTACAAATGCTGTAACTTAACTCTGCAGGAAAGATGGTATCCCAATGCTAACAAATGCTAACTAATTATTGTACTGGAAGTATGTAAAGGTGTCCCCAACCAGTCGTGTCCGACTCTAGGATGCGGTGCTCATCCCCGTTTCTAAGCCGAAGAGCCAGCGCTGTCTGAAGATGCTTCCGTGGTCATGTGGCCGGCATGACTGAACACCGAGGTGCACGGAACGCTGTTACCTTTCCTGCCGAGGTGGTACCTATTTATTTACTTGCAATTTCTTGCTTTCGAACTGCTAGGTTGGCAGAAGGTGGGACTGAAGACGGGAGCTCACTCCGTCACGCAGCACTCGGATCTCGAACTGCTGACCCGCCGACCTTCCAGTCTGCAGTTCAGCGTCTTAACCACTAAGCCACAGCGGCCCTATGGAAGTATGAGTAGTATGGAAGTATGAGTAGTGGCCAAAGGAACATACCTTTCTGCTCTTGGGACAGGATGCACATGGGATTCCCACAGGGCTTTTCACCCTTCCTTTGGCAGTGACCCCTGAGAAGCCAGCCCCAAATGGCAGGACCATCTAGGACAGCATTTCATGACCCCCAGGATGTCATTGGAAGGGAACATCAGCAATCTTCCTGCTATAGGCATCCACTGGAAGTCCGGGGTGGGGGGGTATGGAGTACTACATACATACAAATATGTATGTATTTGTATGTATGTGTTCAGCCAGGAAAACTTTAAATTGTTGCTGAAAACATAATCTGTCTCCCTATTCTGTTTATTGTGCCTAATACCCAGAAAGGAGGAGAAAAGAAGAGAACTATAAGAAAAGTGTTCTGCACCGACTTGATTTGGCAGACCAGGGCCTGCCGACGGGTTTGTGCCAAGGCAGAGCTGTGGGTGGCCCTGAGAGGGAAGAAGAAAGAGAGTGGAAAAATGGATGTGTGTAGTAGAGCAGAGGGAGAATGGCGCTCCTAGACTTCAAGGAAGGCACAGTTGCAGCAGGCTGAATAGCACAGCATGGAGAAAGAAGCTGGGAGGGCAGAGTGGTGATTGTGGGGTTCTCACATGTCGCAACAGTGGGATGAGGGACATATAGCCCAGAGAGAGCTTTGGCTATTGGGCAGAATATAAATGTAATAAATAAATACACCAATAAATAGCCAGGCAGGGCTCTCTCTCTCTCAGTCTGGCCCCAAATCCGATGGACTATGGATCAATCTGGGAAGGGGCAACTGCCTTAAGAACATAAGAATAGCCATGCTGGATCAGACCAAGGGTCCATTTAGTCCAGCATTCTGTTCACACAGTGCCCAACTAGCTGTCTGCCGGGAATGCTCAAGAAGGGCATGAGCGCCACAGTACCCTCCCACCCATGTCCCCCAGCAACTGGTGTACATAGGCTCACTGCCTCTGGTACGGGAGGTAGCACATAGCCATCAGGACTCATAGCTATTGATAGCTTTCTCTTCCAGGAATTTGTCCAACCCCCTTTTAAAGCTATCCAAATTGGTGGCCATCACTACATCCTGTGGTAGTGAATTCCATAGTTTAACTATGCCCCCTCGTGTGGATGCCCATGCTTGTGTATAACATTTACTGATTTACAGAAGTATCTGGATGCTGCTTTTGAGCCCTAAAAAGGTCTTCTGAACACATTAAAAAATATTTAAAAATGAGGTCTGAAGAAAAACCCAACATAAGGGCAAGAACAAAGAAGTATTTGACAGATTAAATGCTCAGTTTCTGTTTGTTTGCTGTTTTTAAGTCTTAACAGAATGCCTAAAGCGTAAAAGGGAGGAAGCCACAGCAGAGAAGGCTCTGTCTCACATCGCAACTAGTTGCACTCTGAAGGAACTGGGACACAGAGTACGCCCTCTGATATTGTACACAGTAGTGCAGGCTATCCTGTCTCAAAGCATTCTGAGCTTTAGAGGTAAGAATCAGCACTTTGAATTGTGTTCAGCAATGAATTGCAAGCCAGTGTAGATGAAACAATACTGGGCTAGAATGATAGACATATTTGGACCTCAAACTTGGGCTTTAAATTAAGACATGAAAATCAGGCTCAAAACATTTTGAAATGTAGGCCCTGTCACTTGATAAACAAAGTGTCATCTAAAAGAGATTAAACTGTTCCTGTTAAGTACAGTGAACAAAAGGCCCCTTCAGTAATTGATTGTTGTAGGTGTGCCATTATACCTTCTTCCATATCTAAAACCATGCATAAGGAGATACTGTTGTCTTGTAAGCCTGCAGAGTTCAATTTCTTTTAATGTCATCCCAATAAAAGCTCTTTATGCTCACATGCATTCCGATTGCTTGGCTTCTGATCAACTAGCATAAAGCTTTATGCAAAGTTTCACAGGCTTTGTCTTGTCAAATAATACTAGTAGCACAAATGCAATATTATCTTATGGGCTTTGACAAATTAACAATATCAGGATGATCTGAATTACACTGGGGGGAGTGTGCACGTACGTGTGTGTGTGTGTGTGTGTGTGTAAATTACCTAGCTATACAAAAAAAAAAACTCCAAGTAAATTTGAAACAATAGATTTGTTTCCTTAAAGCATTCTATCTAAATATATGACCAATTAAATTAAATTAAACTAAAATTAACCACAGTCATAGGTAAATGTGCTCTGTAACAGCATTATAATGATAGCTGGATACGCATACACATTAGTGGAGAGCAAGGATCTGCTTCCGCACAGAACATTAAAGTATCAAGAAACAAATGCACATGAATGAGCATCTCTTGCACTAACTGAAGCTATTCAGCATGATGTTTGCAAGCCGCTGCAAGTAGGAGGTTCACTTGATTGCCGACATGCACTGAAGGAACACATAAGGGTAGCCCAGCCCTTGACCACCCTGCTCCCCACTGGCCAGGGGTGCCATGTTTAGTGGCTGTGTGAAAGTGACCTACATGTGTACTGATATATGAACAAATCTACCTTTCCCTCTTAGCCCTCCAGACCAGAGCAGTTCCTTCATGGAGAACCTGAAGGAAGGCTAGAGAGATTATTCCTGGTTGAATGAGAACTAAACGAAACAACCTCCCTGATGCACAGAGTGTGATTAACTCAAAGGCCAAAGCCTACTTCAACATAACAAGAGCCCTGTTGGATTGGATCAAAGGCCTATGTAAACCAGGAGTGGAGAACCTGTGACACAGGCAGAGCTGTGCATAAATGGCCTCTAGAAATTATCCACCTTTTTTGTAGGCAGATAAATTTAGGAGGCAATTTCACTGAATTTCTCCAGCGAGGGAAGAAATTCTCAACAGTTTCTTACAGGTAGGGCTGCCCATTGTCAGGGCTTGTAGCACACCTTATTGGGGGGGGGGGGGTCATGTTGCAACAGCATCAACTGTCTTGATAGGCTGGCCCCCATTTTGTTTCCCCACAATGCAGGTGTGTGTGGGGGGACAGTGTTGTGTCTAGCTCCAACGATGAGTTAGCGCTCTGCCAAAATCTGTCTTCCAGTTTCCTGAAAGTTTTCTTCCCACCAGGGAGTGCCTTCCATTATTCTCCCTCATTCTCAAGGTGTTTTATAATTCATTTTTGTGGTGTTTTTGAGCATACCAAATCACAGCTGGCCTCCCAGGCTGCCTTCACATCCTGATCTGAAAAAGCCCACTGGAAGGAATTACCGCATGGTGCCTTAAACTGGGCTTTAATTGAAGTGTGGGAAGCTGAGGAGGCCACAGGTGGCCAGAGAGATGATTGTACAATGAAAAACAGGACACTTGTGCTCACTCCTTGGACATCTCCTAAGTAGGGTAAGCCCAAGAAACCGAACCCCTACCCATGAGGATTTCTCTGAAATTTCTTCACCATTTAATTTCTTTTCAAAGGCACTTTCACTTCTATCAAATTGAATGAGAATGGTCAAAAAATGTGGGAGAATTTTTCAGCACAATGCTAACCTGTGGGCCTCCAGAAGTTGTTGGGCTGCAGTTCCCATTAGTCCCAGCCAACATTGCTAATCATCAGAGATTATTTTTATTTATTTATTTATTTTCTATACTGCCCAATAGCCGAAGCTCTCTGGGCGGTTCACAAAAATTAAAACCACACAACACACAATAAAACAATTTAAAATATATAGAACATTAAAACCACAATATAACAATACAACCACAATAAAACCTAGCAGCAGTGGAGGAGTTTAAAATACAGATTTTAAAACAGCAACGCTAAAAGATTATGGGAGTTGTAGATCAAAACATCTGGAACCCAGGTTGGGGAAGGCTGTTGCAGACAAATGACCTGTTTACAACATCAGCCCACCAGCTGTCTCCAGGAAGCTCACTAGCAAGACAGCCTGCCACTGTTGTTTTGACCACAGGAAGGATGTGGGTTCTGTCAATATTCTATGCTGTAGCCTGGATTGCAGGATACTGCTATATGGGTCAGATCTTTTGCAGGGTCAAGTGAGATCAGGTTTCATGGGGAAGCAAGACAGGAAGGGATCAGCACAAGCTAAATTTCTGTGTGGGGCTGGGAGACAGACAGGGTTGTCTGCATGTTGCTCCAACAAGGAGAAGATCAAGACTGAGCCTTAAATAAGACGTTTGCTGCATTTAGGCTGCTTGGCTCCACACTGACAGAAGCTTTGTCTCTTGAAGGGGCATATGCTGTTGTCACAGCCTCAAGCTGTGAAAATGTGGGAGTGGCTGTGGCATGCGGGTGTTCTAATGGCTAGCATCCTCAGAGTCCAAAGATGGCAAAGCAACCTCTCCTGGATGCAGAGCAGATGACTCCTGGGATCCTTCTGAAGAACTGAGTCCTGGGAAGCTTTGTGACACCTTTCTCTGACCTCATCTTCTCCCTGAACTGTTATCTCTGAAGTCTCTTCTTCAGAAGATAAGGGATGAGTGTCATAGATGCTAAGCCTCCCACTGAGTAATGAGGCAGCAGAGACTTGCTGTGCAATTCACAAACTATTTAGCTAATAGCACCTCTTCACCTCTGAAGTGACTATGAAAAGCTTAGAGCTGTCCTCTAGGCCTAATTTGCAAAGTAAATCTTTTGGTAAGAGAACTAGTGAAAGCAAGTTAGTTGCCTTTCAACTCCAGACAGGTTTTTTTCTGAGCTCCTGCCTTCAGGGAGGATCCTTCCAACCCAATATCTGACAGGTGCGCAATCTAGTGTGACACCTCTCACATCCTCCTCTCAACTCTGCCTGCTTAACTCGACAGCTGGTTCTGGCATCTGTCAATCCCAAAGCTCCCTCTCCCTCTGACAGAGCCTGGGTTCCCATGGGAGGGGGGGAAAGAGGGTCTCTGACCCTGGCCTTTCTCCTGAATAAGCCCCTGGGAAGGTTCTTTGCTGGCTCCCGAAGAATCTTGGGGAATTTCCTCCTCCACACCTGTTTCTGCTAGGCTTCTTCTAACTCCATCTCTGGATCTGGATCAGACCCTGAAACCAGAACAGAAGGCCTGGGCTCAGTCCTGACAGTGGGATCCTCTGAGGATGAGGATTCTTCAGTCATGATCCATGACATGGGATCCGCCATTCATCACTATACTGCCTCCCAGCATGGAGGTTCTGTTCAGCCATAACTATCTCTAGAATTACCACCCATTATTTTTCTAATCCCTTTTTCAGAATGTAAGAATACATGGTATGGTTCTGAATCCAGTATCCAAGTTGTAGTCTCCCCAACTGATCCTGAATACAACCAGCTGACAACGTGCTCCAGTTTAGAAATTTAAGTGACAACATATTTACTCACATAAGGTTTGGGGATTTAAAAAAGCTTTAGCCCTCCAGGGTTCTAAAATGAAAATGGAATTAATCACAGTTTGTAAAATAAAACTTCATACATTATTTCCTTTTGCCATCTGTCTAACATTCTTTCCCCCTTCAACCAACCTGTGAGAGATTAATTCTCTCAGGACCTACAGATCTTGGGATTGTGATTAGTATTGCCATGGAAGAGCCATATATTGTGAGGCTATACACAACATAGATGTTACAGCCAAGTGTCACGGGAGTGATATACAATGTAGCTGCTGTGTGAGCAAGCCATTTCTACGACAAATTTGATTTTAATCATTTTCTAGCCTTGTGTGTGTCAAATGAAGACCGTGTAAAACCAGATATGAAAGCATGGAGTCATTTGGGAATGTTGACCTCTAGTGTGACTACAAGATGGGTGCTTTCACTTATGTCAGTGAATCCCATGCTGACGGGGGCTCTCCTAATGTGCCTCAAGAGAAGCTGAAGTATGTCATCAATAAATAAACCACCTTTTTGGTTACATCCACTGTTCTATGCCTCTCTGACCGAGTCAGCCCTGCATTGTGTTGATCATAGGAACACAGTACGGATTTTATTTACTATTTAAAATATTTCTTATTTGTCTTTCAGGGCAGGAGCCCTCCCAAGGCAACGTACAACAATAAAACACAATAAAAAAAATGATGTGGTATTAGAAGTGGTAAAAACACAATAAAAACAGTAAAAACAGCAACAAACCTTCTAAAAAACAGCAAATACCAGCAAAAAATAAAACCTTTATTTTAAACAGACAACTGCAGCCACAACTCAGTCCAATAAAATATAGTCAGGGGAAGTCCAGAGTAAACTAGTAAGTTTTCAGGGCTGCCTTAAAAGCCTGCGATGATGGGGCCTGGCAGATGTCGGAGAGCAATAGATTCAAATGAGTTCAGATTTCTTTGAATCCAACCTGTGGGTTCCGCAGCGGACCGGCTTTTTCTGAGTCACGCAGATTTGCAGAATGGTTTTTCACTTCTGGGGAGGACTTGTGCTAATGCACATTAGCTCAACTGTGCATTAGCGGTAATGCGCACTTGTGTACTTGCACAAAGGCATTAATCCGCAGTTGTTAATGCACATAACTAATGCAGATTAATGCAAGTACAATGAAATCTTCTAAAAAAAAATCTAATTCTGTCAATGAGTAGATGATGGAATGGAAGATGCCTTACAGAAACACAGATGGAACAGATTTAACAAAATCCATACATCCCTAATAGGAAATCAGATCATTGGTCCATCTAGCCCAGTGTTATCTACGGTGTCAGCAGGTTGTCAGGCAGGAGTTTTTCCCCTCAGACCTATCTAAAGATGCGGGGGATTGAACTGGGGGCCTAATACGTGAAAAGCGTGTTTTCCTCACATAACTCCAGTACCTCCCTCTGACTTGTCAATATGTAAAAGTGTCATCATCCTGAGGGATGGAGGATTCTTAAATCCTAAATTGTCAGGAACCAGTGTATCTCAAGGACTGTTTACCCCCCTATAGACCTTTCCAGGCTTTGAGATCAGCCCCAAAGGCCTTGTTCATGGTGCTATGATAAGATATCTGGTGAGTGAGAGCAAGGAACAATCCCATATCAGTGGCACCACCATGGTGCTGGAATGTCCTTCCAATTAAGGTCTGTCAAACCTACTCTCTAAGCTCCTTTTTTTTATTAAAAGCAGGCTTTTATGGTTAACTGATTTACAAAAAAATGTTGGCTTGTTTTGGTTTTAAATATGTTTTGTTTCTAACTGATGCTCTTATTTTAGACTGTATTTAGATTCTATTATGTGTGTCTGTATGTGAATATTTATTTCATTAGAAAATCAGAAACGTGCACTTCCGCTAATGCAATTTATTGAATGTGTGTGTGTGTGTGTGTGTGTGTGAAAAAAAGAAGAAAAAAATGTTGTGTGTAATATGTAGGAAAAACTACAATGGACTTAAGAACAAGTTTCTGTAACCACAAATCCGCAATTCTTACTAATAAAGCTAGAGCAGCCTGTTCCAAGATATTTTAACTCATCTGCACATAGTCTCTCAGACTTAGAGTTGCTTCCAATTGAACAAACAATGGACACTTATATTCTTGACTGAAAGGAAAAGCTCTGGATCTACAGGCTCAAGAGCTTTTCTAAGTCTGTAGAACAGTGCACAATAAATACTAAAAAGACATTTATTGTGCGCTGGCGCTTCCTTACTTGCACGTGTTAACAAGTTCTTTAGATGGTATCATGACACTCCAGTTTTGCTTCTGTTTTTTAAGAGCACTATTGGGGGGGGGGGAGAATGGGGAAAATGGAGTGTTTTTGAAAGTGAAAAGGTATTTTTATTTATTTATTTATTATTAAATTTATTAATCGCCCATCTGGCTGGTCACCCAGCCACTCTGGGCGATGTACAACATACAATGAAACAGTTTAAAACAATAAAATTCTACAATAAAAACATTTCCTAAAATACCCTAACCCACCCCAAATGCCTGCCCGAACAACCACGTTTTTAATGCACGACGGAAGCTCATTAAAGAGGGGGCATGACAGAGTTCCCTAGGGAGGGAGTTCCACAGAGTGGGGGCCACCACAGAAGAGGCACTCTCCCTCGTCCCCACCAGTCTAGCTGTCCTGGCTGATGGGACAGACAGAAGGCCATCCGAGGCTGATCTTGTTAAGCGGCCTGTGTGGTGCTGCTGGAGGCGCTCCTTAAGATAGGCTGGGCCGGAACCATATAGGGTTTTAAAGGTCAAAACCAACACCTTGAATTTGGCCCAGAAAACAACTGGTAACCAGTGTAACTCCTTCAGCACTGGAGTGATGTGATCTCGCCGGCGGCTGCCTTTAATCAGGTGAGCCGCCGTGTTCTGTACCAGCTGCAGCTTCCGAACCGTCTTCAAGGGAAACCCCACGTAGAGCGCATTACAGTAGTTTAACTGATAGGAGACCAGGGCATGTACTACCGATGGGAGCAGATGGTCGGGAAGGAAGGGGCGCAGCCGCCGTATCAGATGGAGTTGATACAGCCCTGTCCGGCTCACAGCTGACACCTGAGCCTCCATGGACAGCTGGGAGTCCAAAATGACCCCCAGGCTGCGGACCTGGTCTTTCAAGGGTAGCCGTACCCCATTCAACACCAGGTCAACATCCCCCAGCCTCCTCTTGTCTCCCACCAAAAGTACCTCGGTCTTGTCAGGGTTGAGCTTCAACTTATTCTTCCCCATCCAGCCACTCACCATCTCCAGACATTTGGACAGGGATTCTACGGCCAACCTTGGTGAAGATTTGAATGAGAGGTAGAGCTGAGTGTCATCCGCATATTGATGACACTGCACCCCAAACCTCCTGATGATAGCCCCCAGTGGCTTCACATAGATGTTAAATAGCATCGGGGAGAGGATGGAACCCTGTGGCACCCCACAAGTAAGTGGCCACGGGTCCAAAACCTCCTCTCCCAGTGCTACCCTCTGGTACCTGCCGGAGAGGAAGGACCGGAACCACCGCAATACAGTGTCTCCAATGCCCAACCCCTCCAGGTGGTCCAGGAGGATACCGTGGTCAACGGTATCAAAAGCCGCTGAGAGATCGAGGAGAACAAGGAAGGAGCATTCACCCCTATCCAGAGCCCTCCTCATATCATCTACCAAGGCGACCAAGGCCATTTCTGTCCCATGCCCAGGCCTGAAGCCCAACTGAAATGGGTCTAGATAATCAGTTTCTTCCAAGTGTGCCTTCAACTGCACTGCCACCACCCGCTCAATCACCTTGACCAAAAATGGCAGATTTGAAACTGGGTGAAAGTTGTTCAGAACTTGAGGATCCAAGGAGGGCTTCTTTAAGAGCGGTCTTATCACTGCCTCCTTGAGGGCTGATGGCATCACTCCCTCCTCAAGGGAGGCGTTCACCACCGCCCTGATCCCCTCACCCAGTCTCTCTCTGCAGCTCATAATGAGCCAAGATGGGCAAGGATCAAGTAAGCAGGTGGTCGGCTGTACAGATGAAAGCACCTTGTCCACTTCATCAGGAGGAAGAAGCTGGAACCGATCCCACAAAACTGGTTTGCCACAGGCCGCCTCTTGCTCACTAACTGTATCCACAGCATGCAGAGTAACCTAATCTGATCAATTTTATCTGCAAAGTGCCTTGCCAAGGCCTCACAGGAGGCCTTAGAATGCTCCAGTGGTTCCGGAGCCACAGGACCGACCAGGATCCGGACCACTTGGAACAGCCTCCTGGGACAGCACTCTGCAGACACGATGGAGGCAGCATAATATTCCTTTTTTGCTACCTTCACCGCCACGTGATAGGCTGAAGATACAGCTCTAGCCCGTGTCTGGTCGTCTTTGGAGCGAGACTTCCGCCACCGGCGCTCTAGCCGTCTCACCTCCTGTTTCAGAGCTCGTAACCACGGATTGAACCATGGTGCAGTCCGAGCCCTGTTCAGGGGGAGAGGGCGTTTCGGAGCCACCTGATCTAATGCCCCAGTGATTGCGACATTCCAGCCACCCACCAGGGTCTCGACTGAGTGGCCGTTGGCGTGCTCCAGAGAATCCCCAAGTGCGTTCAGGAATCCATTTGGAGCCATAAGACGCCTGGGGCGGACCATTTTAATGGGTCCTCCACCCCTGCAGAGGGGTTGTGGAACTGAGAAGTCCAACGTCACCAGATAGTGATCTGACCATGACAAGGTGGTGGTGGATATACCCCCGACTTCCAGATCACTCCCCGCTTCTCCAGAAACAAACACAAGGTCTAGTGCATGACCGGCTAGATGGGTGGGCCCAGTTAGAATATGGTGCAGCTCCCAGGAGGCCATGGTCTCCATGAAGTCCCAAGGTGCTCCTGTGAGGATGACCTCTGAATGTACATTGAAGTCCCCCAACACCAATAAGTTAGGGGACTGTACACGCACATCAGAGACCACCTCAAGCACCTCGGCCAGGGAGTCAGTCATGCAGCGGGGTAGACGGTACACGAGCAGAATCCCCAGACTGCCCTTCGGACCCAGCCGAACATGCACTCAGCAACCTTGGTCTCCCGGAGAGGGGGTCTGGTGAAGACCAAATAATAGGGATGGCGGAGAATTTCTCCCCGAAACTTTGGGGGGCCGAGCACCAACATGTTCGGCCCCCCAAACAAGTTTCAGGGAGAAATCCTCCGCACCCCCCCTGCCCCCCGCACCCCCCCCCCGGGATGGGACAAGTTTCACCGAATGTCCCTCCCGGTGGCTGGTCTGGCTGGCGGTTCGGCGGGTGTTCGAGCAAGGCGGGAGCGGCAGTCGGTCTTTTGACCGGCTGCCGCCGCCGCCATTTCAATGAAAGAAAAAAAAAAAACGCCCCCTGATAGGCTACGTGACAATTCACGTAGCCTATCACGGCTAGATTTGCAAAGTCAGCCATGATAGGCTACGTTAATCGTCACGTAGCCTATCACGGGTGACTTTAAAAAAAAAAAAAAGAGTGTACGGATAATGGCGGCCCCCATAGGGAGCCGCCATTCCCCTTCCTTATTTGGTCGCTGTAGTCTATGTAAATGTTTACGTAGACTACGGCGAAAATAAGGGCAACGCTATTTGCGTTGCCCTTATTTTCGCCGTAGTCTACGTGAACATTTACGTAGACTACAGTGACTAAATAAGGAACGCGAATGGCGGCTCCCTATGGGGGCCGCCATTCGTGTACCCGCTTTTTTTTTTTTAAAGTCACCCGTGATAGGCTACGTGACGATTCACGTAGCCTATCACGGCTGACTTTGCAGATCTAGCCGTGATAGGCTACGTGAATCGTCACGTAGCCTATCAGGGGGCGTTTTTTTTTTTTTTTTTTTACTTTCGCGTTCGCGGCCGGGCGAGGCGAGGCGCCTCCTCCCCGGCCTGAATTTCGGCCGGGCGAGGCGGGAAGCCTCCTCCCCCGGCCTGAACTTCGCGGGGGGAGCAGCGAAGCGCCTCCCCCCCACCGCGAACGGCCTTCGATGACAGGTAAGTGACTTTCGTCCACCCCTACCAAATAATAGTATTATTCCACTATGCCGCAGTGCCACCTAGAGATTATGTAGTGGAAAAGCAGTAAAGGAAAACTTCTTTTGTTAAAGCCCTGACCTTAATTCTGTGATAAAACTAAAAGTAGATACAGCAGATTAACAGCCTTGAGTAGAAAAGTTCTTAGAACTCTTGATCTACATTACTGTGGAGGACAATTTGTAAGCTTTATACCACTCAAATGCCACATTTTATAGTATAACTGTGTTAGCCTTCTATTTACAAATTCAAGGGTTAAACAGGTATAGACTAACTGTTTTAGTTGTTCAGATAGTTTAATATATTAGCATGAGCTTTCATGGGATGCTGTAAGTGGAACCTCTGATTCTGTTTTTGTTTCTTCTTAGGAAATTTCGTCTCCAAGCATTCCAAACTGTCACTCTTGGTATCCACCTAACATTACAACTACCGAAGGTGGATGCTGAAATGTTTAGCACTAAATATATTTGGAAATTAGTCTGTTGTTAGTCTATCTATCGTATATAGGTATATATTTTACACACACACAAGAGTTGCAAATCGGTAAATTATCATTCACTTACTAAGGGAACACACTGCTATATTTTTACAAGACTGGCAAAGGGAGGCAAAGAGAAATTTCCCTCTGTTAATTCAGATAGAAAAACTAGTGATGTATGAAAGTCACTTACCTGGTCCCGCAGCTTGCTTCGTGGTGGGGGGCAGGTGCTTCGGTTCTCCCCCCGAAGTTCAGGCCGGGGGGGAGGCGCCCCGCCTCGCCCGGCCAAAATTCAGGCCGAGGGGGGAGGCGCCCCGCCTCGCCTGGCCGAAATTCATGCCGGGGAGAAGCGCCCCATCTCCCCGGCCACGAAATAAAAAAGTGAATGAAAAAAAAACAACTCACCTGTGATAGGCTACGTAACGATTAATGTAGACTATCACGGCTAGATTTCCAAAGTCAGCCGTGATAGGCTACATTAATCGTTATGTAGCCTATCATGGGTGACTTTGAAAAAAAAAAGCGCGTATGCAAATGGCGGCGCCCATGGGCGCCGCCATTTGCGTTCCTTATTTGGGCCCGGGTAGTCTACGTAAAGATTTACGTAGACTACAGCGAAAATAAGGGCAACGCTATTTGCGTTGCCCTTATTTTCGCCATAGTCTACGTAAATCTTTACATAGACTACCCGGGCCCAAATAAGGAATGCAAATGGTGGCGCCCATGGGCGCCGCCATTTGCATACGCGCTTTGTTTTTGTTTTTTTCCCAAAGTCACCCGTGATAGGCTACATAACGATTAACGTAGCCTATCACGGCTGACTTTGGAAATCTAGCCGTGATAGGCTACGTTAATTGTTACGTAGCCTATCACGGGTGTGTGGGTTTTTTTTTCATTCACTTTGTAATGGTGGTGGCGGCAGCCGGTTGGAAGACCAGCCGCCGCCCCCCCCGAAACGCCGCCGAAATGCCGCCGAAACGCCGCCAGGACCCGCTGCCGAGAGGGACATTCGAGGGAGGTCAGTCCCATCCCGGGGGGGGGGGCAGAGAATTTCACCAACAATTTTGGGGGGCCGAATGCATTGGCATTCAGCCTCCCTGAGATTCATGGAGAAATTCACGGCCATCCCTAAAAAAAAAAAAAAGTTCGAAGAGTCTGACCTATGTAACAGAGAACCTGTTATATTGGCATTTAGTAACAGAAGTGCATAACCATGACATACTGATGCCTGCGGAAGATGTCTGAAGACCCATCAGAGTGGTGAGCTCTAAATGCAAACAAAACACACACCAACAGATAACAAAAACAACCTTCAACATGGCATGAAGGAACAATTACAATGCCTGCAGAAGACAAGACACAAACCAAACAGTGGGTTGAACACTGCACATATGGAGTTGCTTATTTGCTATTGTTTGTAGAGAAAACAAATTAAGTGAAATAATAAAATATTAAGAAAGGACTCCAACCCACATAACCGCCAGTATGTTACCAGTCTGACATTCGACTAGTATTTAAGTTAAATAAACTATGTGACAATTCAATGTTTACAAATCACAGGATGTCCAAAGCAATGGGGGGGAAAAGGCGGAGGTGGGGGAGAACCAATTGTTCATGAAATTCACAGTAAACCATAATGGCATTCTTTGCTGGAATAACTATTCCCCCCCCCGGCCCCCACCTGCAATAATTACCATCATGCAGCATCTTGTTTGTAGAAGAATTGGCCCACCACATCTAACTATTTCAAGGTGTGATTAAACCAGCTTACCTTCTAAGCTGTTTGGTATCCCTTCATATCAGGGGTGGGCAACTTGTGACCCTCCAGATGTTTGGGCCTACAACTCCCATTATCCCTGACCATTGGCAATGCTGCCTACTGTTGACGGGACCAACACAGCTAGATGGCCACAAGTTGACTACACCTTCTCTATATCATATATTAAACATAAAAATCTCTTCCTAACCTCTTCTACACTGCTACACCTCTGCCCATCAACCATTTTGGAAATACACACATGTGTGTATAACTTGCTGTTTAACTTAAATAATAACCTTTGTTTCCTTCAGTCAAAGCCAGATGTGATCACCAGGTTAATTTATGCTGATTCAGTGTGTGCGTGTGTGTGTGTGTGTGTGTGTGTTCATTTTACCTTTGTATGTTCTTGATAAAGTCAATAATAATTAGTCCTGTGCCGAAAATTTCTCCCACATTTTTTTTCAACCATTCTCATTCAATTTGATAGAAAAGAAATTGCTTTTGAAAAGAAATTCAAATGAGGAGAAATGTCAGAGAAATCCTCATGGGTTGGGTTTGGGGTTCTTGGGCTTACCTTACTTATGGGGAGTGTGCATGAGTGTGCTGTCTGCCATTGTACAGTAATCTCTTTGGCAGCTTGTAGCCTCCTCGACTTCCCGCATTTCACTTAAAGCCAGCATGAGGAAGACATCATGAAGTAATTCCTCCCATGGGCCTTTTTTCAGTTCAGGAAGTGCAGGTGGCCTGGGAGGCTGCAGAGCACACTGGAAAGATGTGTAACAGAGAAAACACACACAGCACCCTCGGCCACCTTGCGGTGATTAGGCAAGCTCAAAAATAGCACCAAAAGGAATTCAAAATTCTGCCTCAGAAGAATGGAAGCCTCAACACAGTTGATACCTTTGACACCCACAGAGGCAGTGCAGTAAACCACAAACCCTTGGGGGCGGGGGGAAACTGTGCTACAGCCCCTGCCAATAGTGAGCCCTATCTGTGAGAAATTTGGAGAATCTCTCCTTCTCTAGGAGAATTTCGGTGAAATTGTCCCCCCAGTTTCTCTGCCCACAATATATAGACTGGAGCATTTGGAGAGGCCATTTCTGCACAGCTCAAATAATAATACAATATATTGTAGGGTGGGGGGAAAGCAAATTCAATTCAGGAGGCATATAGTTCCAATGCCTTTTGTGAAAAACAAAAACAAATGTAGCATGAACATTGCTGGAGGAGAGTGGTGCCTGATATTTCTTCTGCCACTGCATCCCTAGAATTTGAATTCTGGAGGCAACCACTCCTGCCTTCAAAAACATCGGCTATCTGAAACTCTTTGGGGCTTCAAATGTGCATGCATTCCAATTTGTGAGCAGAAGCTGTCTAATCTGTTTCAGTGGCAGGGGCACCATAATAGGATTATGTCCGTAAGGGGACATTCACATTACTATGTAGATCAGAATTTTCCATAGGTACATTAAGCTTTTAAAAATGCCACAGAAACTAATGAGGCACCAAGGGGTAGAATACTGTATCTAATGTACAAACACTCTTCAAGGACTTGGAGTGAGAGAATGTTGTATTCTTCCAAAGCTGAAGATGGTGGAGCTGTGCAAGGGTAGACTCTGAAAAATTAAGATTTTTCTCTCCCTTCTCAACAGTTGCCCTACATATGCTAGAACAGTCAAATGGTTCGGTTGTCTCCCTGGGATCATTTTTCCACCCAAAACCAATTCCCCAAGCTAGACAAGTGGCCTTAATGAAATGTAATTCAATAGACTGAGAGATAAAGGTCATATTTGCATGAGAAAATAAAGTTAGGTGAGGAAAAATGATCTGACCTAGACAAATAATTGACAACATTGACTCCTTATAGCATTGGGAAATACAAGGAATGGAGGAGAGGCCTTTTGTAACATTTGCTGCCAAGATGAGGATGCTACAGATAATTGAATTAACAATGCCACTTAAATCATGTTGCTCTTTCCCATTACCTGTGTGACAAAGGCTGTATCTGCTAGCATTTTAATTTGAAACAGGGATGTTTATGGATTGAGCAAAGGGAGTTTATTGGAGTAAATGTAATGCTTAATCTTTGTTGGATTGAAACAGAATTGCCACTAAAATATAGTCAGAAGCAAAAGTGAAAAGAATTTAGGGGTTCTTCAGGTGGGATATGTGAAGAATTTTGAGGAAAGCCAAAAAGGGTTTCAACAAGAGTGGTTACGTCTTCAACTACAGTGGTAACAAGGAGTTTCATGTATCTCTAGTCCCCAAGTCCATTATCCCAATTGCTTGGTGTTAGTTTACCATATTTCCTTATCTTGTAGCCTTCACTTTAAAGAAGTTCTTCCTTGACTATCTCCCACTATAGAACCTTAATAATCCCAACATCTTTTTTATTCTTGAATTCTCTCTAACCAACATTCTTTTCTATTTTTTTTCTAAGTTTCCACTGCAGACTTTTGCACTGCTGAAGAGGCAAGCTGCTTTGCAGTTTACATTTCACACATTGAAAAAGCGCCCTTCTCTACAGCCTACAAGGGCAAATTTGAAAGAAATATGTGGCTCTTCTACATTTTACCCCTTTTACTTTCATTATGGTTTGAAGGACCATCTAAAAATAGACCTCGGCTAAATGCATTGGGTGGGGTGTTTGTTGTTTATTTGGTCAGTCGCTTCTGACTCTTCATGACTTCATGGACCAGCCCATGCCAGAGCTTCCTGTCGGCCGTTGCCACCCCCAGCTCCCCCAAGGTCGAGTCCATCACCTCCAGAATATCCTCCATCCATCTCGCCCTTGATCGGCCCCTCTTCCTTTTTCCTTCCACTTTCCCTAGCATCAGCATCTTCTCCAGGGTATTGTCAAGGGCTCCTTGGCGGCCTCTTTCAGTCTAATCCAGTAGCCAAGTCCAGACACAGACACAGACAAAGGGATTCTTTTCAAAGCTTTATTCCTTTTTTACAACTTAACAACTCTACTATTAGCGACTAGCTATGAGCAGCAGAATACCTGTGCCCTCAGTTGGAACAGTTGGTCCCCGTTGGAAGGAGAATCACTGGAAGACCCTGAACTTATGGGCTAGGGAGAGTCCCTCCCCTTTTCCCTTGGATCCTCTGGGTGCAACTGTTGCTTGCGCGCCAACCGGGCACTACGCCTCCTTTCCGCGCCCTCCATTTGGCGCCGCTCCCTGCATCAGCGTCGCGCATCCAGCAAGCCCTCTTCCCATGCGCTGTCACTCCCGGGACCGCTATCTATGTCAGGAATGCCGGTGGAAGGAATCTCTGCCAGCTGTTGGCCCTGGGAAGGATGAGCACGCTCCTCTCCCAGAAGCAGCTGCTCCACCTCAGAATCAGAACTACTCTGGGATTCTATGGGCTCAGTGTCCACCCTGACAGGTATCCTGTCTTCTCATTATGTGGCCAAAGTACTTCAGTTTTGCCTTTTATATCATTCCCTCAAATGAGCAGTCTGGCTCTATTTCCTGGAGTACAGACTGGTTTGATCTTCTTGCAGTCCAAGGCACTCTCAGAATTTTACCATGCTTCCCCAGAAATCTCAGCACACCCGCTAGCACCATTAGTGTTACACTAGAGGTAATTTACGCTGACACAATGCAATTTATGTTAGCAGTTTCACCCCACTGGATACTGCCCATTATTTTGTACAGTTTAATTTATGTATGTGACATGGAGAATAAGGCTATTCATGGCTACTAGTAATGATGGCTATATATTACTTCCAGGATCAGGTCAGTATGCCTCTGAACAAGTTGCTGGACATCACAAGCGGGAGAGTGTTCTTGTGTGCATGCCCTGCATCTGGTTAGCCACTATGTGAACAGAATTCTGGCTTATGTAAGCATTTGGTATGATCCTGCAGGGCTCTTCTTTACAGAACAACAGACTCCAGAGAGATATTGAGAGAGAAACACAGAGCTCCTGCTCCAAATATTGACAGATGGATACAATGGAGGAGAGTGAGGTGAGAGTGAAGGGTGACATAGGGATGCTTGCAGAATTGCATGCTTATGAATTCTAATAAAATCTGGCATGACCTGCACGGTGCACCTCCTGTATTAATATGTGTGTTGCAAGTTGCAACTTAGTTATCCATTAAGTTATAAGTTATAAGTTATCCAACTTATTTTGGCACTTCCCAAACATTCTGATATAGGGCTCTGTTCTGTTCTGTTCCATCATCATCATCATCATCATCATCTATTAACAGTTGTGAAATTTGCTAGTAAATATGTTTACAAATGGGAATTTTGAAAGAAAACACATGGGCAGGGGAATCGTACTATTAGATTTGCATATTGGAGCCTTTGACATGTCCAGGCCCTGCTGGGCTCATGCTGGCAGGGTGGAAGTGAGGGAAGGGTGGTATTTCCCTTCCTTCCTGTTCAACAGGGAAAGGTGTTGATCTATTCATGCCAGGGCTGGTGTAAATCCCCACCCCACCCCACTCCACGTTGGGGGTGTGATTGGGGACCAGGAGAGCATTAAATCCTCTGGATCTGAAGCCTTCCAACAACATTCCCACTTTTACCTCTCTGGATGTTGGTGCTGCAACATCTGGGGAGGTAAGTGATGTAGAACTTTCCACGGGTGGAATCTGAAGTCATCTATTCCCATACAAGGGCAAACCTCTCTCTCTCTCTCTCTCTCTGCTCTCAGAGGGGGAGACCTGATATATCATATGGTCCCTGGGATGCTCTCCCAGGACCCATAGGATTGCAGACTTAGAAATATGTAGAAATGCACTTTAAGATGTACATTTTAAAACAAAACAAAATGCAGATTCATATGGAAATGGAACAGAAGGGAACAGGCCTATAGGTAAACCATATGAAAGTGACACAAATGGGAAGTAAACCAATTTGTCCATGTGAAGATGACACAGATGGAAAGTATATGATTTCTCCATCCTTATAATAAGACAGAGAGAATAAGAATCAGAAAGGCAAGGATGAAGAGAGATGAATCTGTGTGCACGTCACTTCTGTCCCTCTTTACTTCATGCTTCATTGGATGGAATATACATAATTCATACACACACACACACACACACACACATATAATCAGTTTGATGTTTCCTTGTGAGATGATATACAAATTGAGCTGCACTAATAAAAATGATGTTATCATCCTTGGGTTTCAAATGGATTTCCTTTCCCCGTTTAATTTTTTTTTTTTTATGGCTGTATTACCATCAGTCCTCCACTGTGCAATATTCATGGCAAACAATTCACTATCTTAGACAGAAGACTGTTCCAAAATGCAAGAGAAAATTAGGCTGCTGACACTTGTAAAAGGACCACCAGTTATTTAATCTGCCAGATAACAATGGGCCAATCCAGCCATGTTAATGAGAAAAATCCAAAACCAAAGAAGATTGTTCTTACTGTTCCAATGGGGGAAGAGGGGAAAAGGTAATACCTATAGAGTTTGATAGATACTAGAATTATTTCTGTGATCCTCTTATCTCTTATACTGCATATGGGCCATTTAATAATAATAATAATAATAATAATAATAATAATAATAATAATATATTCTGTAGACTAAAACCATAAAAATGAACAACTTCTTAGCAAGAGAAGATTTGGGGAGCAATCCTATCCAGATAGGCAGCCGGCTCCAAACTTGGAGGTGACTGCCTATCCAAAGCAAGGCAGGAGAAGCATGGAGGGAATCGTTCCCTCTGCGCTTCTCCTGCCCTGCTTTTTCTGCTAGACAGCCGACTGCAGCTGTCTAGCTGCGGGACCACGGAGCGAGGAAGGAGGCTACCGTATAACACATTGGATGTGTCGTACATGCAGCTACACCCTCCCCGCCCCAGAATGCCCCCAGCCACGCCCCTTTCCGGCCCCTCCACATTCCTCTTGTGAGCGTGGAGGATGGAGGTGTTCCGCGCTGCCTCGGAGGCAGCATGGAAGTGGGGGAAGATCAGTTCTCCAGGAACCAACCTTGGACCATGTGCTCTGAGGTCAGTTCCCAGATAACAGCATTTCCTATGGCCGTCTAACCGCTATCTAGCAGCCATAGGATTGCTCCCTTAGGGTAAGTAGGAAGTACATGGTAACATGAACAATTCCAATTTAGAAATGTGCTCAGCATGTGCTAAACCTGAGTTCTCTGTTTTCCCCAGATATGTTGTTGTTGTTGTTGTTGTTTTACTGTAATAAACTTTGGGTAGAACACATTACAGTAATCAAAACAGGATGTAACTAAGGGATGCATGACCATGGTCAGATCAGACATCTCTAGGAATGGACACAGTTGGCACACTACCCTCAGCTGCACAAATGCACTCCTAGCCACTGCCAAAAGCTGGCCATCCAGTTTCAGGGCCGAGTCCAGAAGTGCATCCAAACTGTGAGTCCAAGTCTTCAGGGGGTGGGAGTGTAATTCCATCCAGCACAGGTTGAGTCCCTATTCCCTGATCTGCCTTACTAACCAGGAGCATTTCTGTCTTGTCTGGATTATGCTTCAGTTTGTTGGCCCTCATCTAGACCATTACTGACTTTAGACTCCAATTTAGAATTAGAACTGTTTCCTTGGATTTAGATAGACTGGGGAGAGAGCTGAATGCCTGGCTCCAAACTCCTAAATTCCAGAGAGTCTCTCCCAACAGTTTTATGTTTGTGTTAAATAGCATGAGGGATAAGATGGAACCCTAAGCGACATTACAGACCACAGTATCAAATAGGAATCCCCAGTACTACCTTCCCAGCACCCCTCCAAGAGGACTGAAGCCACTATATTATAGTGCTTCCCAGTCCTATCTCACCAGAAGGATACCATGGTTGAGGGTATCAAAAGCCACCAAGAGATGAGATCCAGCTGAATAAACAGGGACACATTCCCCCTTCTAGTTCCCAACATAGATCATCCACCAAGGTGACCAAAGCAGTCTTTGTCCCATATCCAGGCATGAAACCAGATTAAAATTGATCTAGATAATCTGCCTCACCCAGAAATCCCTGGTTTCATGTCATCAAGACTCCCATTACCCAGTCTTCATTGCAATACCTTACTGGTGGAAGAGCTTTGATGCACTGGGTAAATCCAACATAAATCCTACTAAGAATAGACCTGTTGAAATGGATGGGGGTTCATGACTAACTGAAGTCCTATTAATTTCAATGGGTGTACTCTAAGTAGGACCCATGTTGGATTTTCCCCATTAACTCCACGTGCTCCAACCCTCCCACTTTATCAAGACCACTCCCTATTTTCTAATCCCTGTCCCTTGAACATCATTCTCCTTACTCTCCCTCTTTTTGCCTTTGTTAAATGTTATTAATGGAATTCTTATTAATTAGATATCATCTTCCTCTCCAGGGTCTTTAGAAATTAGACCTTTATGTGGGTGGGTGGTTGCCTATTCCAGCCAGCACCCATGATGTGTAAAGATGTGTAAGGTAACATGAGCCAAGGCTTTATAAAACAACAACAACACAGAAATGGTTATAAGACCAACCATACAGATTCACATCTGTCTCACAGAAGCATGCACTAGGCTTCCTCCAGCCACTAGGATTTCACCCATTCACTTCAATGGAGGGGAAAGCTGTGCACAAAGAGAGGGATGCACTGTTTCCCCTCCATTAAAGTGAATGTGGGACATGCATGGCTAGATGAACTGTGTGTCCAATGCAGCACCAAAGGGTCTGTTCTGCTGTCCATTGAGACCAGTAGCCTGGCATAAAAGCTATTTATGTTTGGATCATCTTTAGTATTAACTTCACCTATTTATTTCCCAATTATGGAAAATAATTCTTTTTTTAAGATAGGTCCCTGGGGGCACCTCTATGATATATACAAATTACCTGCAAAAGCCACAGGGGCTATGGTAAGTGAATCCTTGGAATCAGATTCCAAGTCTGGTTGTTCCTCCCCCAAACAGCCCCAATTCCTGGTTCACATATCACACCAAACAACCCAGGGAAGGAGCATCCCTGGGTTGTTTAGTGCAGTGGGAGCAGGGGAGCATTCAGGAGCCAGAACACTCAGCTCACTCCTGCTCATTCACAACAACCCACACTTCATTTAAACCGTGGGTTGTTGTGTTGTCTGAACTGGGTCAGTTTGGAATTTTTTTTTTCTGAGGAAATTATCATACATTCCAAAGTACCCTCTCTTTTCCCTTTTCAAATTTCTAATGTTCATTACACTGTCTCTCTAGCATTGCATTAGTATATGACTTACAGAGCTGCTTCTCGTAAAATTGGCCTTAAATAAATGTGATTCTCTGCCTCAAACCTACTTCCAAATATAGCAATAAGATACATTATTCTAGCTGTGTTTAAATTTATTCACTGTAACAGCCTAACAACAGTGTTTGCCAAGTCCCCAATGTCCCTTTTTGAACATTTCTGCTTCATTTGGGGGAAACAAGAGATGTTTGTATCACACAAGCCCATTCCCTCAAGTTGTCACATGGTATCCTCTGGAGGGAGACAAATTTGATTGATGTAGTCATTGCCCTTAAGGTGGAAACATCTAGAAAACCTGTGGGAATGTTCCTTCTGAACTCCTTTGAGAATGTAGGGCTATCCACTTCCCTTCTTGTGAAGGCTTCTGTTGCAGAAGAAATGGTAATCAGCTACTATAGTAGCTGATTACCAAACAGAGAAATATTCTTATTTAACATTTGTCATGACTGCCATAGCAGTTTTTCCAGTTTGACTAGTGGCATGCGATAAGACTACAATTTGCCCCATGCTTACATTCTAGCTAGATAAAGAGCATAGTGACCAAAGTCTGGCAACGTTCTGCCATAATTCATAATACTGTAGCTAGCATGGCAATGTTATACATCAGTACTGGTTTCCTTTAATATAGTGGCAGCCATTGCTCTAGCAGATAGATACATATATAGACAGAGAGATGATAGACAGACAGTTTTTTGCTCAGTACCCAGCCATGTTTTTGCAAATACATCAGACTAAAACCAGAGAGCAAGAGAGATGCATAGTATCAGCATTGGGGGGGGGGGGATACTAAATATAATAACAGGAAAATAAGTAATAATTCAACAGAACATCAACAACTGATTATATATATATATATATATATATATATATATATAAAGAAAGATTTTAAGGTAGCTAAAATAGCTCAATAGCCTCTATTGTCATCTGCTGAGATAAAAGACTTTCTTTTCCCTAGAGCCAACTTAAGAACAGCGCAGCCCATCACAAAACAATTTGTCCTTGCCAATAAAAGTAAGATTTTGTCTAAACAGGAGTTATAACTGATACCAGCAGAAAGGGGATCAAGGTATTGAGTCCTCAGATCTGCAGCATTTCTACATGAGGCTTTTATTGCACACTCATGATTGGTCACTCATGGAAATTTGACATTCATGGTCCTTTACATGAAGTAGTCAACTTCCAGGACATCTCCCGCACTTTCTGACCTTTGTCCTTTTTTTTAAAAGTTTGGAGATAATGCAGTAATAAACGTTAATCCACTTTGATGGCTGTGTGAAATTGGGCAGTTCTGCTATAACACAGTCCCATCTAGTGGATGTATACTGAAAGTTGTAGAACTTGCAGACAAAGGAAGTCCTGGGGGGGGGGGAGCTCATGTCAACCTCTGTAAGGAGCCAATCTTAATCCCACAAAGAATACAAAGCAGAAGCCCTGGTAAATTGCAGGATAAAAAGCCTGGTGTAGAGAAGCCTCTAGAAACAATGGACCTTCCAAAAGAAAGTGAACCAAATCCTCTACCTTCTGGCATCCAGCTAGACAATAACTGTTTGCTCAAAGCTAGCCAATATAATGTCCCTTCACCTCCATTAACTGTAGGATATTTAATCTGCATGTGGTTAACAGGCATAACAGCCATCTACTACATGGGCAGATAAATGACAAATATGGGCACAATTTCCTGGGAGAGGCTATAAAACTCTATATACCCTGTTGGAACAACACAGCTAGTGAAGAAGTGGTCTGGAAGTCAATATATAGGGATGTACAGACTGTATAAAATCCACTCTGTCTGTGTTTCGGGGATTGTCAGGTACCTTTTGTTCTGTTGTCCATTCACATCACAGATGGATGTGAATATGTGGAAAAATATGCACATAATTACATAAGAGGTTTTGTAAGAATTTACATAATTTACCTTAGTACGTAACATTTAGTGTATTGTCCCCCATTCCATTCAACTTTTCCTCAGCAGAAACATGCATATTTTCCTAGAAATAAATATGCATAAATTTCAGGAAAGTAAAAAAATAAATAAATCCGAATGTCAACGGCCTCTGCTCTACCTGAGGGGGTCACTCCACAGTGGATCCTGTAGATCAGATTTAGAAATCTGAGCTCAGTTTAGTTCATCTTGAATTTCTCCAGCATCCCTATCAATGTCAATCTGACACCTTGGCACTTCCAGCCAAGCACTGTCATAGCTCATTCCAATCAGATACCCTACTGAGAAACCCATTTTAGAATGTCATGCATTTTTGTGGCCCATGATCCTGTTCCCATGTCTACAAATGCCAGTGAAGTGAGAGGGCAGGCCTTTTGGAAAATTATATTGTGCCAAAAATAAATGGCCACCTTCTGAACTCTAGATGTCAGAGAAATGTGTCCAGGGGGTGAAGCTCACTGAGCTTTCAGCAGCTCAGCCCCCCAGACTTTGGCCCGCTTCCCCATGAGCTGGCCCAACTCAATCTACATTGGGTTGGGCCAGCTCATGGATTTTCCGGGGGTGGGGGAGTATGTAAAAAAGAAATTTGCATAATTTCCTCAAATTCTGGTGATAATTTGTGTAATTTGTGCAAGAGTGGGGGAATTTGCAAAGGGACCAGGAACTTTCAATGACCATTCTCAGTAATACAGCAAAACTGTATTGTGGTTTTGCATAATAAATATGGCACTGGCATTGAAATTATGGGTCAGGGAGCCACCTTGAGGACTGACTTTCATGAACAGCCCTACCTGTAAGTTTTTCCCAGTCTGACCAGAAGAAGCAAGATATAATATTATCTTGGAAATTCCAAGCTTCTTTCTTTGTCTCTGTATTATTTACCGCTATATTATTATTAAATCATTACCCGTATGTTTTATTATCGTCTTTGATATTGTATTACTTGGGTTATTATTTTCTGAATTGAGTTTTCAGTCATCTGTCTAATTCAGTTATAACTGGTCAATTTCTGTAAGTTACAAATTGATTATCTTTCACTGTGTGGATGGAAACCCTACCATTCATCATTATTGAGATTTTGTGCAGGATAGGATATGCTTCAACATGTTAGCAAATGTTGTTCAACCTAATTCCAAGTGCCTAATTTTGGGGTTCATTGATTGATGCTTGGGTTCCAGATCACATGTATGTCTTTTCCCATACAGCTGTACACATGAAAGCTTTCTCACTACACACATTAACACTGAACATGTGTGGATAACGGGGGTGTGTGGTAAACTGACATCTACAATGTTTGTGGGTAGGATTAGTTGGGGCAGCCTTGCTAATGCATTGATTCAACATGGTGTGAGTGCTACATCTGAATACAGCTATTGTGTACATGACCCAAGCTTAGGGATGTACAGATCTTGTTAAATCCATTCCATCTGTGTTTCACGGATTGTCAGGTGCCTTTTGATCCATTATCCGTTCATTGACAGAATTGGATTTTTCTTTATTTCCTGAGCTGGGGTTCATGTTGAAAAGTATACATTTGTGCAAATGTGCACTTGCACAAACATGCATTTCTGAAAATGTGCAAAGCCCCCCAAAATGCACATTTTAGCCAATGGGAGGAAATGAACACTTTTCGTTGTTGTTGGTTTGGGTTTTTTTGTATTTTTCATATTGTTGTATTACTAAATTTGAGTACAGCTACAGAAAGTTTTTTAAAAATGGTCTGCAAATCTGCAGGGTACTCACAAATCAGAAAAATCTGGGCCACTGAGGAATCCATGGGTCAGGGTCACTGAAATCCATTCTCATTTTAATCCATTGCAGATTTCTCCAGGATCCCTACTTCAGCTACACGAAGGCATATATAGTTTGTGAAATCTTCATACATGGTCACTGGATGTCCCAAATGTTCATATGGGACTTTTGGTGGAGAGATTTTCTGTATGCAAGCAGCACTGTGGCTTATTATGTAGTTTTCCATCCCCTGTACTTAATTCTGGGATAGAACATCCTGCAATAAGCCTTTGACTTTCCTTCCATTCTTTCTTCCCTTCTCCTAAGGTGTTTAAAAAAAACCTAAAAACTAAAGAAATGTATATTAAGATAATATTGAGCGGTAGAGTGTTGGCTGCAATTTATTATGGGGAAGCCTTGTTTTCTATCTAACATAAAACTTGCTCCAAAAAATATCTTCTCTCCCCCTGCCCCCCATCACTTTAGGTGTGAGAGAGAGCACATCTGCTTGCTTTGTGGCAATTTTGTAGCTGCAGAGTCACAAACTAATATCACCTTCTCAAACATCTCATGACACGAATTCCATAAAGCATCTGTTAACACATCACTTAGGTATGGGCTTGTGCCAGGGAATCCAACAGTGGGGAGAAAAGGTGATAATCACCAGGTGAATGGCTACTCTCAACTCCCTCTATGTTTTAAGGTGTTTTAAACATTCTACTGGTAGTATTTCAAATTAGAGCCAGTTCAGTCCATCAATTTGAGCCCAGGTGCTCTGGAAGGGAGATGCTCAGCCCCACTCCCTCAACCCCTGAGCTCCCCATGTTGACACAGGGAAGTTCTTCAGAGAGGCTGTAACAGGGTTTGGCTTAATGTGGTTACAGTACTGCATGCAATTGTGAAGCAGATGCATTCAGAGTTCCTTATTGCACAGAGAACACTGTAACCACATTCAGCCAAACATGGTTACATCTTCACTTCAGACCTTCCCTGCCAACAGAGGGGTAGGGTGGGGTGTGAATGTGGCAGCAGGGCTGAAGCACACATCCCTGTCTCCTATCCACAATTAAGATTTTCAAATGTATGAAGAGGGTGTTTCATCCATCCATCCATCCCATGTCTGTACCACCCAACAGCTGAAACTTTCTGGGCCATTTACAAAGATTTGTCTCCATGAAATGTTCCTGGGTGATATATCCATATGGAATATTTCAGGGCCTCATATGAGTCAAAGCTCCTCTTCCCAGGGTAAATCTGCATGGTTGCGGGTACTAGAAAAGGCATTGCAGCAATGACAGAAATTGCCTCTGAGAAGTGACAGCTATATTCACAAAGATCCCCGTTCCGACAGACATTTTCCTTAGGAATCTGTTCACAGTGCACAAATACACTCTACCTGGCCATGCCCAGGCCAGAACAGAAGACATCTACTATATACCATCTCACCACCTCAAATGGTGCTCTCAAGGCAGATAACAACCGTAATGTACAAGATAACATACAAAATGTAATCAAAACATAAAAGCAAATCAGTTAAAGCCACACATCCATAAAATTAAGAAATAAGTTGCATGCACCAGTTAAACCTTTTTAAAAACAAACAAACAAACAAACAAAACCTCATAAATCAGCTTAAAGACCAAAAGCCTGCCTGAATAAGAACATATTTGTCTGCTGGTGTTGGGACCTCAAGGATAGAGGTAGTCTGCCTTCCTTCATCAGCGAGTTCCAGAGCCTGAGAAGACCTTCTCTCGTGTTACCGTCAAACATGTCTCCAATGATGGTAGGGTAGAGAGAAGGGCCTCTCTGATCTGAGGCTCTTTAAAACACATATAACGTTACAAACTCACTCAAGTAATAATTGGCAGAGGGTTATTTTATATCAAGTATGGCGTGTGTACCAACCGATGATATCACAGCAGGTTACTAAACTTGGACTACGTCCATTTGAGACTGAAGCTACACAACTCAAGATCTTGCCACTTGTAAAAACAGAAGCAAGCTCCAGACTTAAACTAACGTGCATCCCAGTAAAATACATAAGAAGAAGGAATTTGATTACACAGTTATAGATCTCTCAACACAGATGTTTGTGAGATTCAATCCATGGGTTTCATTTACTTGAAATTTATTTTTCAGGCACAATTCAACATTCTTTTGTTAGCATGACCTATAAAGCTATGATCTCCAACTCAATTGGTTCCCTGATGTTGCTCAAGCATGAACTCCAAAAATGTGATCAAGTATATCTCTGCATTTGAATCAGATCATCATCAGCAATGGTACACAGAGAGGCATTCTTGGTAGCTGCTCCTCAGTTTTGCAATTTTCTTCCCCTGGAGACTCTTCCAAAGGCTGGGCCTGTGAATCATCCAGTGAAAATCTGAGATGCTTTCCTTCCCCCATCCACTCAAACTGTTGTTTGGTGGCCTACCAGTGTATGTGTGTGTGTGTGTGTGTGTGTGCGTGCGTACGTGTGTAGGGCAGAATAATCAGCATGCTATTACCTAACCCAAGCACTTAACATGGGGGTAGGGTAGATGCTAAATAGGGATGTGTGAGCACACACCAGCTTGGGTTCTCCGGGCGCCCATCAAGCTGCTGTCCTTGCTCGCCTCCCACTTGTGAGTGGGGGGTGAGCAAGAACAGCAGCTTGGCAGGTGCAGTCTGGGGGCTGGGGGCAGGGGGAGGGCCCAACAGACTCCCGGACCCAGTCGGGCACCCACAACATCCCTAATGCCAAATGCATACATATATTTTGCAGTAAAAATTAGTATGTTCTGTTGGGTTTGTGCTCCAAACCTCAGTGCTTCATAGCCTTGAACAGTGTTTTCTAAGTTCAGAGTCTGAATGTGAGAAATTGACAATTGTTCCTGATGGAGATTGATTCAACAAAATTAGTACAGAGCCTTTGTCAAATTATCAAGATCATTAATCACGACATTAATCTTGTCTCTAACTTTTTTGCCTTTTTTATTTTAAGAAAAAATACATTACGGTAAAAGAAGAAAGGGGAAAACTTAGAAGTTATTTAGAAGGGGAAATAAAATAGCTCTTTCCATAGATATTGCTATTTAAAATGCCCACTTCCTAGGTACTGCTATTTAAAATGTCTATAACTCTTGCTGAAGTAAAAATAACCTTTTCTACCTCCCCAACCAATATACAGAAAGAAGAAGAAAGAATGGTAATGCAAAGGAAGCTGTAAAGGATGATATAGCATACTACAAGAGAGAATTCCCCATTAAACTGAAAAACAAAGCTTAAAATACTCTGTTCAGATGGGTAACATTTAACTGTCCTTTAAGAAAGAATCGGGTGCCTGACTAAATGAATTCTTTTGTTGTCTTAATTAACACACCAGGAAAGTCTTCTTTATGACAGAGAGATATGACCTAAATCATAATGAGCCTGCTCTCTCTCTCTCTCTCTCTCTCTCTCTCTCTCTGTGTTTCTCTTTCAGTCTCCTGCACAAAAAGGACTTTACAATGTCTTTATTTAGAAGTATGGATTGTATGCCTTTGTAGCTGCTTTCTTTTCTCCCTCATTTTTTTTTCTTACCCACACTTCACCTCTTCCTGTAGTTATTAGGACACAGAGATCTCCCTTACCCCAAATTCACATTTGAATTTACTAAAAATGAAGCTATATCAAACATGAGATTCACAGTCGCTGATTCATACACCCCTAGGAAATGTGCATTCATAGACCTACTCGCTTTGGCAATTAATAAGAAATCTTCACCTCTCTCTGTCCCAACAACACCCCTTCATTTCTCTAGGTTAAACATATTCAGTCCCCCAAGAGCATTCCCTTATTTGACCTGCCAATTACATACTGTATTATTAACCTTATGGATTTTGATCCTTTCCCAATTTGTCAGAAGAAGAAGAAGAAGAAGAAGAAGAAGAAGAAGAAGAAGAAGAAGAAGAAGAAGAAGAAGAAGAAGATGTATTGGACTCAAACAGAATCAAACAAAAAAGTAGGTCTTCTCCATACTGAACAGAATACAGTTACATCTTCAAAACAACTTGATTATAATACTCCCCTGCCACACACACATGAAGATGCAGTTACCTCCATATTTTGCCTTAAATAAAACTTGGAGTCCTACTTGGACTATATCTGGAACCAGCCAGGATAAAAGCAGCGTGGTTGGATCAGGATCCACAGGGACATGATCAGAAGAATCAGGAAGTTAAGGGCAAATAAATAGATATTGACTGGGTTTGCAGTCTTACGGCTTATTTAAGCCATGGTGGGTTATGGCACATGCTGACCACCCTGTTGAATACTCCAGCCATGGCAGGTGGTTGCCATGGCTTATTTCATGCAAACCCAGTGAAGATGTCTTATGTGAGGGTTAAACAACCTTCACATAACCCTAAAGTAGCACATGGGTTATGGGATGGTTGTTTAACCCTTGCATAAACCACCCTCATGGTGACTACACACTGTGGCTTGAATATTCAAAATGGCCACCAGCATGCGGCATAATCCACTGTGGCTTAAATAAGCCATGTTGGGCTGTGGTGATCAGGAGAGAGCAAAGCAGAAAATGCAAGTACAAACAAGTTGAAGGCACAACAAAGAAGCTATAGATAGGAAGTGCTGGACAGCCTTTCATCAGCTGTTTCCTAGTTCCTGTTCCAGGTTCCTTTTACAGAGGTGCTGTGGGGATGGAGCCAAAGAAGGCAGGAGAGCTCAAGTGGCTTCAGGTGAGTTTGCATGTCAAGCAGAAGCATTTCTTGACCGGTCAAACAGTGGAAGAATTGTAAGAGTTGTGATGAAACTAGCCATTTCATTCCAGTTTAACCTCCAGAGGGGAAAATGGAGATGAATTTGAGATTCTTTCTCAGCTGAAATATGAGGGATTCCATCAAAAGTCTTTGGTGCCTCCACCTCCCAAATTACTTAGATGTGCTGGTGCCAATGTGGTGTAGTGATGACAGCATTGTACTGGGACTCAGGACATCAGATTTCTAGTCCCCACTTGGCCATAAAGCTCACTGGATAAAGGTGGTCCAGTCACTGACTCCCAGCCTTCACAGGATTTTTGTGAGGATAAAAATGGAGAGGAGGATGACTATGCAAGAGGGAAAAAATGGTGGGATACAAATGTAATAATGAATGAATGTAATAATAAAAAAGGATCTGCAACTTTGCCTTGAGATTGTACTTTGAGTGACATTTAGTGACAAATCTACTTACATGATGGAAGGTCAGCTGCAGGGCAAGAGACATCCAATAGTCCATTCTCTCCTCTTACACACACACACACACTGAAAGGATGAGCCCATCAACTGAAGAACAGGAGGACATGCAGGAAGTAAGATACTGCCTTGTTTGCTTGAGAAATAACTAAGCTTGCCCTGCCAGCCATGAGGCCAGGTGAACTGACAAACATGAGCTTCATCGCATGGGTCTGGGGGCCATTCACCAGCCAAGCAACTGTGCCTAGTGGAGAAGCAGTTGCTCTTTCTCCTCTTCTTCCTCCTTGCTGCTGCTGCCACTATATACTCAACCTCTAGTCTGTCTAGTTTCAGTGGGACAAAGGGAGTAGTGAGGAGGAGGAGCTACAGCCACTGCCTGATTGATCCTGGAGAGGGAGAATGTGGGTAAGGGAGCTGGCAGTGGTGAGTAGCAGGAACAGCCACCACATTCAGCCTAGCAGGAAAGAGATTGTGAGGAGCTCTAAAAGGATCTCTCCAAACCGGGAAGATGGGCATCAAAATGGCAAATGCATTTCAATATATAATATAAGCAAGTGTAAAGTGGTGCACGATGGGGCAAAAAAAATCCCAACTTCAAGTATAAGCTGATGGGATCTGAGCTAGTGGTGACTGACCAAGAAAGAGATCTGGGGGTTGTTGTGGACAGCTCTAAGAAAATGTTGACCCAGTGTCTGGCTGCTGTGAAAAAGACATATTCCATGTTAGGTATAATTAGGAATGGAAGCAAAAATAGATCAGCCAAGATCGTTCTCCACTTATACAAATCTATGGCAAGACCACACTTAGAATACTGTGTACAGTTCTGGTCACCACACCTAAAAAAGGATATTGTAGAGTTGGAAAAAGTGCAGGAAAGGGCAACTAAAATCATCAAGGGACTGGAGCAATTGCCCTATAAGGGAAAATTGCAACAACTGGGATTATTTACCTTAGAAAAAACGGTGAGTGAGGGGAGACATGATAGAGATGTACAAAATTATTAATGGTGTGGAGACAGTAGATAGGGAAAGATTTTTCTCCTTCTCTCATAATATTAGAACCCAATGGGTCATCCCATGAAGCAGATTGGTGGGACATTCAGGGCAGATAAAAGGAAGTATTTCTTCACACAGTGAAGTATTTCTTCACACAGTGCACAACTAAACTATGGAATTCATTTCCACAACATGTGATGGCCACCAATTTGGATGGTTTTAAAGGGGGATTGAACAAATTCATGGAAGATAAGGCTATCAATGGCTACTAGTTCTGATGGCTATATATGCCACCTCCAGGATCAGAGGGAGTATGCCTATGTATTCCAGTCCTTGGGAACATGGGCAGGGGGGTGGGGTACAGTTGCACTCATGTCCTGCTTGTGAGTTTCCTGTGGGCAGCTGGTTAGCCACTGTGTGAACAGAATGCTGGATTAGATGGGCCCTTGGTCTGATCCAGGTCTTCTTCTGTTCTTAATGAGAGGGAAAGGAAGATGGTGGCAATGAAGAGCATGAGTAGCAGCTATTGACACCAACCAGAACTAATTTGGAGGAACTGACTCTAGTCAGTGATGGGCCTTCTGCCAACAACTGGGCCTCAGCAGGTATATGACAGCGCTGGCCACTGATGCCCATGCCTGTCACCACCATCATGTAGTGACCTTCAATAACTTTGTGTAACATTCTCAGCAGCTCTGGGACAGGGAATGTGGAGACTATGCTGCTACGAAGGGAAGACCTTTGCGACAGATGATGCAGTCCCCAGTTCACAGCCCAATTGTGGTTTTCCCGGGAGAAATCCAGGTTTTCTCAGAGACCATTTGCTGTAAAGTTTTCACTTGCTTTGGGTTCACTGCGGGGAGTTGAGCTGTCTGTCCCTTCCTCGGATTGGGATCGCAGCATCGTTAGTGATGCTCCTCTTCCTTCGCAGCTCCGCAGTTACAGAGACATGAATAAGCAGGCTGGTGGAAGCTGCACTGATTGGTAGAAGGGAAAGTAGCCTGGGGCAGGGGGGAGAGCAGAGGGGCAAACATGTCTACCGGGAAGTAACTCATTGCCTTCAGTTCCACATCGCTGCCTCTCTCACTTTAAGTATTGAGCTTGAGAGTGGAGACCTCCAGCTACAAAGGAACACAGCTGAGAAATGCTGGGTGCCTGTGGATTCACAGCTGTGAAGCTGAGAAAGGGTGGGTGCCAGGGGGTGGATGATTTTCATAAACATGTACTCAGAGGCACTTCATTGAGCCTGTGTTTGTGCGGGGCTGGGGAGGGGGTAGCCTGTTGACTGGGCAGTTAAGAGACTACGTGCCACTCACTCTGCCCTTCTCCCCAGCTCCGTGCTCTCTGCTCTCAGCACAGGCTCAATCTCCCAAGGAAGCGGCTGCCAGCTTGCCTGTCCGCCCGGCTCAGAAATGTATAATGCAGGGTTTGTTATGAACGTCTACTCACAAGCAAGTCCTACATGCTAGTCGCGCACCCTCCTCCCAAGCTCTGCACTCTCTGTTCTTCCCAGCTTGGGAAGCCCACTTTAAACCTCCCATCTACCACCCTAGTTGTTAATTCGCAGCACTAATACTGCACTGCTCCGATGGAACAAACAATGAAATGGGCGCCACGTAGATGGGGCCTCGCAACGTGATGCTGGCATTCTAAATGCTACCTCAGTTTAAAAAGAGTGGGTGGGATAATATGCCATAGAGACATTGCTTTCAGGCATATTTGCTGTGAATTTGTTGTGGGCCTTCATGGTCTTTAATCAAACCATGAAAGAGTCGAATTATAGTGTTGCTGATTTAAGGAACGTATTTCAACCTACATACTGGCTGCAGGCAATTACCCAAGGAGGTGAAATAGGAATGCACCCTTATTTTCCCAGGATTCCTACTGTTACATCTCATCTGTGCTACTTTTATCTTCCTTGCTACTCTTCCAATGGTACTTTTTTTTTTAATGCACTTTCAATAACAGATAAATGTATTGCCTTGAGGATCTCCCCTCCTCCCAGTTAAAATCTATGTCACCTTGATATCACGGAGGGAGGGATACAGCCGGTGTCTCCCTATCAGGCTAATACTGGCAAAGACTATCTCCCAGCCATCCTCCCTCACTCTGTTTCTCTTTGTGCTTTCTGATTACTGTCTGCCCAGTTAATTTCTTCAGCTTTTCAAATAGCACTAATCAGGAATTAAAAGCTAGCATCAGCTTTGTGAGGCACAGATTCCTGCTTCAACTGGTTAGAGAGGATTTTCAAAACAGGCACAAGTCCTGTCTCTGACTGATTATCCTCAGACAAGCCCATAATCCAGCCGCTGGTATTTAGGAAGTCAAGCAGTGAAATAAACAATGTTGATTATAATCAACTGTTCTTTTTTTTATTCTCATGAGATAAGCAGAAAACTTTAATGCCACCATCTTTTGCCATCTGCTTTTTGCTTGGCTTGCTTTGTTCTTTCTTCCTTTTTAGCTTACAAGTGGAGCAGGCATGCTTTTGCATGGAAAAGAAAGCAATTTCATGACACCCCTGCACTTTTTCTAGATCCCACAAGGTGCAAACACGGCCAGCTATCCCTTATCTATTGCAATCTCTTGTTTGGCAAGTAAATTAAGAATTTCAGATGGATTATAGTGATTAAGATGTCGGCTAAAGAGCTTATACAATTCTAAACAGGTATAGATTTTAGGGGACAAAGAGAAGGTCAGCAGATTTGTCCAGGAAAATCTTCTTTACAGAAAGTATGAAGAAACTAAGGATGAATCCATCCTTTTGACTAGCATATAGTTGGTAACAGAGATATCACAGTCTATGTTTTTAAACAAAAACAAAACAAAACACACAGAGCTGAAGCTATCTGGAAATTGTAGCGAACATTTCAGGATCTGCCTTTTTCTTTTTAAATACTTGTGTTACAGATAGTCAGTACACGAAGGAGAGAATGTTCTCTCTCAGAAGTGATACACAGACACACACACACACCTATTTTAAAAAGTACTCAGAAGATTAAAACGAAAAGGGGAAAAGTACCATCCGTGGCATCTCTACATCTCTCTGTATACTAGAAAAAAAGAAAAGAAAAAGGCTGATCTCTCAGTATTGACAGTGGGACCCACTGATATTTTCACCAAGTTGGAATGTGTGAAAAAAGGTGGCCTGAGGCCTTTGATATAGAGTCTGAAGGCTAATGTGTATGCTTTGGTACTTACTTACTGGAGCGGAGGAAGGCAACATGGTGCCCACAAGCACTAATATGCCTCTTGGTGCCCACCAAGGAGCTGTATCACACACACATGCGCGCGTGTGCGCACACACACACACACACACACACACTTTCTTACCAGCAGCTGGGATTGCTGTGAAATAGGTTTTTGCTGGTGATGAAAACTATGGGTGCAAAGGAGTTGCTTAATTGTTTATGCTCAGACCCCCCTCTGGCTTATACTCAGTCTTTTGGGCAGGTTATTTGTCTTTTGCCACAACCCATGTCAACCATGTTGTGGTACTGCCCAAGAGAGTTTCTCAAATTGAAAAAAAAGTGCTCACTGCCCCAAAAGGTTACCTACCCCTTCACTAGAGGTTACAGCTTTCCCAGTAATCAACTGCAGCTATCACATCATGCATGTGTGTGTGTTTCATTTTTCACTGGACTTTATAATAGTTCTGCAATGTATTTTTCATGAATGATAAGTGTTTTTGGACATTGGGGACTCAGGAAGATACAAAGACATGTCAAGTGCCCTTACACCAATTCAGCTTCCAGAGATTTCAACCTACTTCCTGTAGGCAATTATCCAAGTGGGGAGGGCTCCTAGCACTAACCATCAAAAGGCATCATGCAGCTATTCTGTCTTCTCTTCCTTAATGTTTTTTTCCCCCTGATAAGTGAAGAAGAAGGAGGAGGAGGAGGAGGAGGAAGAGGAGGAGGAGGAGGAGGAATTAGTAGTAGTGGGAAAACCCAGGGGGGCTACAAACTGAAGACTAAGCATGTCAGAGAAATCCACAATGGGACCAAATAAGTTTGTATTTTCATGAATCCAGCCCACAGATTCTGCAAAGGACTTAGGGATGTACGATTCCCTTACCTTGTTCCACTCCAGGGCATCCACGGTGTGAGGGAGGCGATCCATCCCTCCCTCTGGAATCCTTCCCAGCCAGCTCCACAGCAAGGCTGTGGAGCTGCCGGCTGGGGCCGGCCGCAACTGGACTTCCAGCCACTGCCAGGCTGCTGCAGCCGCAAATGGCGGCCGTCATAGCGGCCGCCATTTGCGTCCTTGCATTAAGCCATGATAGGCTATGTAACTATTTACGTAGCCTATCACGGCAAAGAGCAGGGGTGCAAATGGTGTGGTGGCCGCCATTTGCACCCCTGCTTTTTGCTGTGATAGGCTATGTAAGTATTTACATAGAGGTTACAGCTTTCCCAGTAATCAACTGCAGCTATCACATCATGATATCACATCAACTGCAGCTATCACATTTAAATACTTACATAGCCTATCATGGCCTAATGCAGGCACACAAATGGTGGCCACTATGATGGCTGCCATTTGCAGCTGCAGCAGCCCGGCAGTGGCCAGAAGACAAGCCGGAGCCGCCGCTGCCGTTGCCGCCACATCCGCCACCACCGTATCCGCTGCCACATTCGCCGCCAGGTAGATCCGTTCCGGGGAGGATTCTGGGGGGTGGCGGGGGGGAGGCCATTCCGTCATGGACTCTGGGGGGCCGGATTCTAAAGAATCCAGCCTCACTGGTGTCCGTGGCAGAATTCTCCAACATCCCTAAAAGGACTGGCTTTCCCCCTGTCAGGGGGATCCTGTGGACTTGCGGGATGGTCTTCTAAATTTCCTGAATATTGCCATAGAAAAATATGCAAAAAAAAAGGGGGGGGGTAAAAATCTGCTATAGTGTGAAAATGCACATTTGGGAGGAAATTTGCACATTTTTGCATTTGTGCAAATGTGAAAACAAAAAAATCCAATTCTGTGTTAGAGAATTCCACCACAGATCCCAGGGGGGCTGAATTCCAGTGAATTCTGGATTCCGTGGCGGAACGGAGCCCCCCACCCCTCCACTCTGCGAAAGCCCCATTTATTTATTTATTTATTTATTAAATTTATTAATCGCCCATCTGACTGGTCACCCAGCCACTCTGGGCGATGTACAACCCACCATAAACAATTTAAAACAATAAAATTTTACCATAAATTTTTTTTAAAAAAAATACCGTAACCCACCCCAAATGCCTGCCTGAACAACCACGTTTTTAATGCACGACGGAAGCTCATTAAAGAGGGGGCATGATGGAGTTCCCTAGGGAGGGAGTTCCACAGAGTGGGGGCCACCACAGAGAAGGCCCTCTCCCTCGTCCCCACCAGTCTAGCTGTCCTGGCTGATGGGACAGACAGAAGGCCATCCGAGGCTGATCTTGTTAAGCGGCCTGTCTGGTGTTGCTGGAGGCGCTCCTTAAGATAGGCTGGGCCGGAACCATATAGGGTTTTAAAGGTCAAAACCAACACCTTGAATTTGGCCCAGAAAACAACTGGTAACTAGTGCAACTCCTTCACCACTGGAGTGATGTGATCTCGCCGGCGGCTGCCTTTAATCAGGCGAGCCGCCGCGTTCTGTACCAGCTGCAGTTTCCGAACCGTCTTCAAGGGTAACCGCACGTAGAGCGCATTACAGTAGTCTAAACGAGAGGAGACCAGGGCATGTACTACCGATGGGAGCAGATGGTCGGGAAGGTAGGGGCGCAGCCACCGTATCAGATGGAGTTGATACAGCGCTGTCCAGCTCACAGCTGACACCTGAGCCTCCATGGACAGCTGGGAGTCCAAAATGACCCCCAGGCTGCGGACCTGGTCTTTCAAGGGTAGCTGTACCCCATTCAACACCAGGTCAACATCCCCCAGCCTCCTCTTGTCTCCCACCAAAAGTACCTCGGTCTTATCAGGGTTGAGCTTCAGCTTATTCCTCCCCATCCAGCCACTCACCGTCTCCAGACATTTGGACAGGGATTCTATGGCCAACCTTGGTGAAGATTTGAATGAGAGGTAGAGCTGAGTGTCATCTGCATATTGATGACACCGCACCCCAAACCTCCTGATGATAGCCCCCAGTGGCTTCACATAGATGTTAAATAGCATCGGGGAGAGGATGGAACCCTGTGGCACCCCACAAGTAAGTGGCCACGGGTCCGAAACCTCCTCTCCCAGTGCTACCCTCTGGTACCTGCCAGAGAGGAAGGACCGGAACCACCGCAATACAGTGTTTCCAATGCCCAACCCCTCCAGGCGGTCCAGGAGGATACCGTGGTCAACGGTATCAAAAGCCGCTGAGAGGTCGAGGAGAACAAGGAAGGAGCATTCACCCCTATCCAGAGCCCTCCTCATATCATCCACCAAGGCGACCAAGGCCGTTTCTGTCCCATGCCCAGGCCTGAAGCCCGACTGAAATGGTGTGCCTTCAACTGCACTGCCACCACCCGCTCAATCACCTTGCCCAAAAATGGCAGATTTGAGACTGGGCAAAAGTTGTTCAGAACTTCAGGATCCAAGGAGGGCTTCTTTAAGAGCGGTCTTATCACTGCCTCCTTGAGGGCTGATGGCATCACTCCCTCCTCAAGGGAGGCGTTCACCACCGCCTTGATCCCCTCACCCAGTCTCTCTCTGCAGCTCATAATGAGCCAAGATGGGCAAGGATCAAGTAAGCAGGTGGTTGGCCTTACAGATGAAAGCACCTTGTCCACTTCATCAGGAGGAAGAAGCTGGAACCGATCCCACAAAACCGGTTTGCCACAGGCCGCCTCTTGCTCACTAACTGTATCCACAGTGTGCAGAGTAACACACCTAATCTGATCAATTTTATCTGCAAAGTGCCTTGCCAAAGCCTCACAGGAGGCCTTAGAATGCTCCAGTGGTTCCGGAGCCACAGGACCGACCAGGCTCCGGACCACTTGGAACAGCCTCCTGGGGCAGCACTCTGCAGACGCGATGGAGGCAGCATAATATTCCTTTTTTGCTGCCTTCACCGCCACGTGATAGGCTGAAGATACAGCTCTAGCCCGTGTCTGATCGTCTTTGGAGCGAGACTTCCGCCACCGGCGCTCTAGCCGTCTCACCTCCTGTTTCAGAGCTCGTAACCGCGGATTGAACTATGGTGCAGTCCGAGCCCTGTTCAGGGGGAGAGGGCGTTTCGGAGCCACCCGATCTAATGCCCCAGTGATTGCGGCATTCCAGCCACCCACCAGGGTCTCGACCGAGTGGCCGTTGGCATGCCCCAGAGAATCCCCAAGTGCGTTCAGGAATCCATTTGGATCCATAAGACGCCTGGGGCGGACCATTTTAATGGGTCCTCCACCCCTGCGGAGGGGTTGTGGAACCGAGAAGTCCAACATCAACAGATAGTGATCTGACCATGACAAGGGGGTGGTGGATATACCCCCGACTTCCAGATCACTCCCCGCTTCTCCAGAAACAAACACAAGGTCTAGTGCATGACCGGCTACATGGGTGGGCCCAGTTAGAATATGGTGCAGCTCCCAGGAGGCCATGGTCTCCATGAAGTCCCGAGGTGCTCCTGTGAGGATGGCCTCCGAATGTACGTTGAAGTACCCCAACACCAGTAAGTTAGGGGACTGTACACGCACATCAGAGACCACCTCAAGCACCTCGGCCAGGGAGTCAGTCGTGCAGCGGGGTGGACGGTACACGAGCAGAATCCCCAGACTGCCCTTCGGGCCCAACCTCCAGTACATGCACTCAGCAACCTTGGTCTCCCGGAGAGGGGGTCTGGTGAAGACCAAGGACTCTCGGTAGATAACAGCCACTCCCCCTCCCCGATCCCCAGCCCTCGGCTGCTGTGCATACGAAAATCCAGCTGGACACATGGCTGCAAGGGTTGGAGCAGCAGCCTCGGCCAGCCAGGTCTCCGTAATACATGCCAGGTCTGCACCCTCATCCAGGATCATGTCATGGATGAGGGAGGTTTTCTGGGTAACAGACCTGGCATTGCAGAGCAGCAAACGAAGGCCAGAAGATGGGGTCACGCCTCCCCCAGCCATCCTTTGGCTCTGGACAGGCCCGGAGCAGGGGACAGATACTACACATCTCTCCCTTGTTCCCCTTAGCTGGCATGGCCTGCCCCTAGCGCTCCGCCAGCGCCTGCCGCCCAGCCTCGGTATGTTCTGGCCCCCAACACTCCCCCCACTGCCTCCATCAGGTGGACACATGCCCCCTCGCTCCCACCTATCAGGCAGGCTACCCACCCCTAAAAACACAACAAAATCCCCCCAACAAAATAAAACAAACAAAACAATTAAAATCCCCTAAAAATGCCAGGCAGGAGTCCACAGGGAAGGCCAGGTGGCGGTGGTAGTGGCGACGGCGGCGGCAGCAGGCCCAGCGGCTGCAAGCACGCCTCTTCCCCGGTGGTGGTGGTGGTGGTGGCGGCTTCTCCTGCAGGCCCTGGCTCTCCCAGGCCACCTCAGCCAGCCAGCTTATGTAGCCCCTCCAGGGAGAGGCAGGTGGAGCAGCACAGCTGGCTCGGTACCTGGGGGCCTGGTCCTGCAGGGACTGGCGGTCTGCCAGGCAGAAGTCCACAAGGAAGGCCTGGTGGTGGTGGCAGCGGCGGCGGCAGCAGGCCCAGCGGCGGCAGCAGCAGGCCCAGCGGCGGCAAGCACGCCTCTTCCCCGGTGGTGGTGGTGGTGCAGGGTGCAGGCCCTGGCTCTCCATGAAACGGAGCCTACCTGGCTGCGGCTCCAGCTGTGGCTTCAGCTCCGGCGGTGGCGGCGGCAGCTCCAGCTGCTGCCAGGCTGTGGCGGACGCAAATGGCGGCCATCGTAGTGGCTGCCATTTGCGTCCCTACACCGGCCCCGTGATAGGCTACGTACGTCATGTAGCTTTAGCCATGATAGGCTACGTAAATATTTACGTAGCCTATCATGGGCTTGCATAGGGACACAAATGGCATCCCCTACACAGGACAACATTTGCGTCTGCACCAGCCTGGCGGCAGCTGGAGGCCCCGCTGCAGGTTGGCCCGGCCAGCGGCTCTGTGGCCTGGCTGTGGAGCGGAGCCAGCCGGGCAGGATTCCAGGGGGGAGGAAGAGATTGCCTCCCCCCCATCGAGGATTCCGGGGGGAGGAACGGATTGCCTCCCCCCACCTGCAGAACCCGGCGGAGCCAGGTAAGCAGGGTTTCGTACACCCCTACAATTCCATCAATGGGCAGAATGACAGGCACCTGACAATCCGCAAAACACAGACGGGATGTATTTTACAAAATCCATACATCCCTACTGAAGACACTATCATTTGGAACTTTCCCCTTGGCCCAAATTCTGTGAATGAGGCAGGGTGATTACCCTCACTGTATTAGTGAATACAGTGAATTGCAGTGAATAGAGGTTAGTGAATTGCCCCAACTGTATGTGGGGCTACTTTTGAAGATGGTTCAGAAATTTCAGTGGTTGCAGAATAGCCATCTGATTGTTGTTGGGGGCAATTCGACCATATAACACCAGTACTGCAGCAGCTTCACTAGTTATTGGTGTGTTCCAACTTCCAAGCCCAATTCAAAGTACTGGTTTTGACCTTTAAAGCCTTAAATGGTTTCGGACCAATTTGCTTCAAGGGCCACCTTCACCCATATCAACCTGCCTGTCAGGGCCCAGCTTCAGTACTGCAGTGGGCCTTGCAGGTTATAGCCAGGATTTGATTGAAAGTAGCCTGGAAGGGCCTGGGCCTATTCAGCCTCTGGAATGTCAGAATCTGTGTGAGCTTCTCTCTGTCAGTGTTCACAGAGTAGGGATGGACGAAAGGGACTTACCTTGTCCCGCAGCTTGCTTCATGGTGGGGGGGAGGCGCTTCGGTTCTCCCCCCGAAGTTCAGGCGAGGGGGGGGAGGCGCCCTGCCTCACCTGGCCAAAGTCAGGCCGGGGGGGGGGAGGTGCCCCGCCTCGCCCGGCCGAAATTCAGGCCGGGGAGAAGCGCCCCATCTCCCCGGCCGCAAAAGAAAAAGTGAAAAAAAACAACAACCCCGTGATAGGCTACGTAACGATTAACGTAGCCTATCACGGCTAGATTTCCAAAGTCAGCCGTGATAGGCTACGTTAATCGTTACATAGCCTATCACGGGTGACTTTGGGGAAAAAAAAAAGCGCGTACGCAAATGGCGGCGCCCATGGGGCGCCGTTTGCGTTCCTTAGTTTGGCACGTCTAGTCTACTTAAACATTTACGTAGACTACGGCGAAAATAAGGGAACGCTATTCGCGTTGCCCTAATTTTCGCCGTAGTCTATGTAAATCTTTACATAGACTAGACGTGCCAAACTAAGGAACGCAAACGGCGCCCCATGGGCGCCGCCATTTGAGTACGCGCTTCTTCTTTTTTTTCAAAGTCACCCATGATAGGCTACGTGATGATTTACGTAGCCTATCATGGCTGACTTTGGAAATCTAGCCGTGATAGGCTACGTAAATCATTATGTAGCCTATCACGGTGTGTGTTGTTGTTTTTTTACTTTCCTTTTTTATTTTGCAATGGCGGCGGCGGCAGCCAGTCAGAAGACCGGCCGCCGCCCCCACCGAAACGCTGCCGAAACGCCGCTGGGACCCGCCGCTGAGAGGGACATTCACACGAGGTAAGTCCCATCCCGGGGGAGGCCGGGGGGCCAGCGGAGAATTTCACCACCAATTTTGGGGGGCCAAATGCAATTGGCATTCGGCCTCCGAGAGATTCGTGGAGAAATTCTCCGCCATCCCTATACAGAGCAGAGCCAGGGGGAGTCACCCAACTCCCTGTCCACCTGCTGGTCTGGCCTTGGCAAGCAAGGAGGATAGAAGCTGTCTGGGAGAACCTGAGGTGGGTTTTGCAGGAGGGTCACCCAGATTGAAGCGTCACTAGGGATGTGCGAAAGTCACTTACCTTTTTGAAGGGGTGATTCACGGTGGGGGGGAGGCACTCCGCACCTCCCCCCGAAATCCTAACCTGGCCGGCTCCACTCTGCAGCAACTCCGCGGAGCCACCGGCCGGGTGCATTCGCAGGTGTGCGGAGCCTGCGGACGCAAATGGTGGCGGCTACGGCGGCCACCATTTGCATTCCCTTTTTTTGCTGTGATAGGCTACATAAATATGTATGTAGGCTATCATGGCTTCCACAGGGACGCAAGTGGCGTCCGCCAGTTTTTATTGTATGTTTTATCGTTGTACTCTTGCCCTGAAAGGTGCCCAAGAAATATTTGAAATAAACAAATTGCACAATAAAAGCCTTGTCTGGAAGCACCCATGATTCCTAGAAGGGCGAGTCCATGTTCTGTACATTTTGGAACTGAACTGGTAGTATTTTGTCTACTGTTGTGTGCTCCTGGTTGGTGCTGCTGCTGCTGTAGTGTGTTGTAAGTATTGACTCAACAGTGAATTTCTTTGTTGTAGTTTATGGTTTTGTTATTCTTATGAGTTTTTCAGCTGATGAAGGACTTTAGCCAGGCTGTGTGCGTGCGTGCACCCATATGCAATGTGTGTGTGTGCATGTGTGTTTCTGAAATCTACTGCAGGACTATAGTATGAACTTTTGTTTTGCCTGGAAGTTGGGGGCTGGAGGGCTTGTAAAGGACAGGGAATCATTGGAGAACAGCCACTACATAAATCCAGGTAGCCTTCTAATATGTTCAGATTATTTAGTTACATTAACTACTAATAATAGTACTCTATACTTTTAGAATAAGGACCTGATGTTTGTCAATTATTGTAGCACTTTTGCATTCGTTGGCTACTGACGCTTGTCAGTTATTGTAGCGCTTTTGCTTCGTTGGCTACTGGCGCTTGTCAGTTATTGTAGCGCTTTTGCATTCGTTGGCTTCTAGCGCTTGTCAGTTATTGTAGCGCTTTTGCATTCATTGGCTACTAGCGCTTGTCAATTATTGCAGAATTTTTGCACTTGTTGGCTAGGGCACTGGAAGGTGGGATCAAGTTTACTTCATAGAAAGGAATTAGGTTGAATCCTATAATCATAAGTAAAAGGGATGGAGCCTTCCTAAAATGAAAAGTCATCATTCAGGAAGGAGCCAGGGATATTCCTGCATTGGGGCAAGCTTCCTCATGATGTCAACCCTGATAACCCTACAAATACAGTGAATCAATCAAGAAAGTATCAACCCTAAATTAAAACTTTGCCGTGTTCCGATGAGTCTACAGCCCCTTCTACCTAGTAGTCGTCATCCTTAATAAGCAAGAATGCACTCCCTGCTAATAATACTTCATTTTGTTAGGATACACCAAAGAAATTCACAGATGGACAACTCAACACTGCCTTCCTACCCCTCGCCCCTTGCTGGTTTGACAGATCTTTTCAGGATTAGCATTTCCTTTGATAGAGGAAGGCTATAAATGCCAGCTGGGATAAAGCCTGGAAGGAGAAAAATGCAATGAACCCAACATGAACCTAACAGAAAGGATGGAACCACAACTAGGTGGGCTCTGTGTGTGTGTGTGTATGTATGTGTGATCAGTCATATTAATATTACATGACAGCTGGCGGAACCTCATAGTTTCTAAAAAGGAAGAAGTGAATTGATTTTTTTTGTTGCTTCTTAGAACTCCCATTACAATCCTTTTGTATACATATCATAAATTCTCAGAAGTTTCTTATATTGTTCTGTGTGTGCGTGCGCACGTGCATGCATCCCTGTTAAGGTGGAGGCAGGCCAGAAGAAAGGATGGCATATGTTCAGAGAAATGTGATGTGCAAAGGGAATGGAACTAAAACCAAAAAAATTAAGCTGAAATGCATTGCCTCTGTCTGCAAAGTCGGGAATCTATTTCAATGATTTTTGGAGGTGGGAATGTGAACAGGGGTGAAGTGGTTGTCCCACAAGGGGTATCAGAATTAAGTCTCCTTGCTGCTGCTGCTGCTGCTGGATATTATTTCCCTCCTTCCTTCCATTCCCAACCAGAAGATACCAGAGTGAGGGCCCCTGACTTCATTCTGATTTGGCTCCAGGATGAAGCCAAACCAGAGTGAAGGCAGCAGCAGAAAGCAATATGTCTTTCCCTCACATGCGTGGCGAGAAAGAACCCAGCACTGAGCATGCCTGCATACATACACACACACATTGTAGCGGTGAAAAAGGCAAAAGGGGGCCAATGTTCTTGTAATTATGCATAGCTTGGCTTTATGTGACTGGTTTATTTATTTCAGAGAAAGCATACAAAGAGCTTCTCCACATTGATGGAAAATCCTGCTGCCTTACCGGGGCTTTCTGCTCCTGGAATCTTTCTGAGATTACAGTCAGCCCCATTACATGGGTGGACATGAGCAACCACATGGTTTGAATTGAGACCTTTTGTTTCTGCACTTTTCCTGTCTTCCTTTAGACAGCGCCATCTAGTGGCTGAAGAACAGCTCTATGCCAGCATTAGATGCTACCAATTCTACACATTTTTTTTTTAAAGACCTGATTTTGTCCAGTCTTTTTTATAGCAAGAAAAACCTGAAAAAGCATGGGATGGGCCCCAGATGTAGACAATGTCATGTAATGGATTCACAAACTTCTGTGAGTGGCCAATCACAAGCATGCAATAAATTGTTGGTGTAGAGAAGCCCACGGCCCCAATTTTAATCAGGACTGTGATGCTTGGGGGTGGGTGGGTTGAATTTTGGGAAGAAAATGGGGGTAGCTTAACACACACCTCTTCTGGAGTGATGTGGTCCCGATCCTAATTTGGGATTGCATGCACTTACTCTGGTGTAAATGCACCAAACAGACATAGCTCTTCTATGCACGATTACAGTAATGTTTAGTTTGGCCCCTGGATGTTGCAGTTTCAGGAAGCCAGCCACACACACACACACACACACACATTTTAAGAACTTTGGGATCATCTCTACAAAAGGTAGTGGAAAGACGAAGCGTAGAAACTACAGAGTGACAGCAGGCCCTGTCCATAGAAATGTAGGGGAAGATATACACATGCAACATTAAACAAAATAAAATATTCCTGAACACCTTGAATAGCTTTCCCAAACAGTGTGAAATCTACCTGCTAGCTACCTTAGCACATGATACACTTAATCAAATTCTTTTCACTCAAGGTGCAAGTCCCCCCCCCCCCCGGATATACACAAGAGTTATTTTAATCAGTGTCTGTCAGCCTTTCCTTTTCTTTCCTCACTCTACATATTTTCCTGCCTTGTATTTTTTTTTTTTTAGTATCTTGTTCAAATTGCAACCCACCATCCCTTCTATCACCTTCCTCTCTGGACACCATGTCACAAGCGATGAATTTTTGTGAGACTAACTTTTGTAGGCTTCGATCTTTGCATCACAACATTCACCGAATCAGAAGATGTTGTGGGGGAGATGATGATGAAGATGACGTTTATATCCTACCTTTTTTCCTCTTGCAAGGAACCCAAGGCAGCTCACATAGCCCTCCTCCTTTCCTCACAAAAACCCTGCGAGGTAGGTTAGGCTGAGAGCCAGTGACTGGCCCAAAGGCACCCAGTGAGTTTCATGGCTGAGTGGGGACTAGAACCCAGATCTCCTGGCTCCCAGTCCAGCACTCTCACCACTACACCACACTGGCTCTCATCCAAGCACTAGGTGAATGTTTTTGAGGCTGTTTTGTTGTGTTTGGTTTCCAGAATTGGAACTGTATAGCCCCCAAGAAAGCACTAATGCAGGGGTGCAGAATCTCAAGGCCAAATCCAGCCTTTTGGAGTTCCCCAGATGGCCATGCTCTCTTCTCCTGTCCCCAGATCCTTTTCCCTCACCACCAGTTGTTTGGTTGTTTCCCAGCTATTGTGCAGTTTTCCCCATTGTAAAATATTAAAATGCCTCTCTGACAGCTTAGCTACTGGCAGTAGGAGCATTAACAGAAAACATGCTCATATTTTGGGTATTTTGTTGCCTCCCCTTTTGCCTTTTGCCCCACGCACCACTGGAATGAACCCCACCAGAGCTTCTCCAAAGTGGAATATGACCCTTGGGCTGAAATAGGTTCTGCACTGTTGCCCTGATGGGACAAGACTGGGCCCAGTGCCTTAGGTAACCCCATAGGGAGAGTAGGTATGTACGGATTGTGTACAGTCCATTCCATCTGCTTTTCATTCCACCGTCTGCCCATCAATGGAATCATTTTTTTTCCAAATTTGCATAAATTCACAATTCAAATTTTTTTCCACTTGTGAAAATGTGCAATTTCCCCAAAATGTGTATTTTCATTCTTTACCCTATGGGAGAAATGTGCATTTTTGGCTTGCATTTTTTAAAAATGCATATTTTTCTATGACAAAATTTGCACAAAATTCAGGGAAGTTAGAAAATCGATAAGCAAGTTGGCAGAATTCATCTTTTGGGGGGAAAGCCGGTCCGCTGCAGAATCTGTGGGTCAGATTCATGAAAATCTGAACTCATTTGGCTGTGTTGCAGATTTCTCTGACATCCCTAAGGCAGAGTCAGTCCCACAACCTACTGGTCCCAAAGATTAGCTTTCTTAGATGAATCTCTTTTAGAACTTGTGCACATCCTTAGGGGAAGTGACAATGTACAGCAAATCAAGAGGGGTGCTGAAACATTGACACCATATAAAGATTTCTTTTTTCATATTCATTCTGTGCACAAAGGAAATGTTTTGGGAAACATAGGAAAGTCACTTTAAAAGTCACTTTAAAAGTCACTTTAAAAGTCACTTTAAAAGTTCATCATCAGAACAAATCCTTATGACTAAGCATAACAATGACTAAATCCTTATGACTAAGCATAACAAGCCACAAATACGCATGTGCAACAGTGATATGATCTATCAGTTTCTTCAACACTCCAATCATCATCATCATCATCTCAAGTTCTTCCCATCCCATTTATGAAGAAATTTGCAAAATGTTGGTATGATCTTATTAAAAAAAATGTAAGAGAAGTCCATTCATCTTCATTGGCCAAATTCAATAGTTACAGCTATTCCCAACATGGACAGGACCGTGTTGTACCTGTCTGCCATGTTGCTGATAAAGATGAAGAGCCTGACAGAAAAAAAAGAGGTGGCAGCCCCAAATCAGGACTATAAACATGGTTAAATACACCAGACTTTTAAGAGCAAAACACAGCATGCAAAGCCCTCTGCCCATGGACAAATCTGTCAGTTTCAGTTTCTCTTACATTCCGATTTTTGTTTGTTTGTTTTAACTCTCAGGTTCTTTCCTTTCCACATATATAGAGAAATCTGTGAAATTTGGTAAGTACTTAACAAAATTCTCAGCCATCCCTAAATTGTGCAATCGCCAGCACAGATAACAAAAAATAACGATATAAACGTATCATTGTATTTCCCCAGGTCTATAATGCATATATGTAAACATGGATGTCAAGAAGGCAATACAGCTACCAGAAAGACCACCTTCAGCCATATGAGCCTGTCTGGTCCTTAAACTCTCCTAGGGAGGCCCTTCTTTCGAGCCCACCATCATCAAAGGCACATTTGGTGGTGATGCATGATAGGGCCTTTTCAGTGGTCACTCCCAGACTGTGGAACTCCCTCCCAAGGGAGGCTAGGTTTGCTCCTTCTCTGTTGTCCTTCCACTGGCAGGCAAAGACCATTTTATTTATGAAGGCTTTTAGACTGTAAGTGGGTCTGTTGGTCTGGATGCTCTTTTTATTTTGTAATTGCTATTTTTAAATTTTAATGTGCTTTATTGTTGTAATCTATTTTAATTTGCTTTTGTAAGCCACCTTGAGTGCCATTTTTGGTAGAAAGGCAGGGTATAAATCAAATCAAATCAATCAGTCAAATGAACAGATTGGCAAAAAAGAGTTCCTGTATTCTTGATGAGAGATGGGTTTTTTAATGGAAGTCCCCCAAGCCTGTTGTCTCAGAGCCTTCATATCTGTAGGCTCTGTTCTAATCAAGAAAAGAAAAAAAGGAAGGGAAATAAAAAAGAAGAAAAGGTATCCTGGAGATTGATAACATTTTTTATTGTCAAAGGACTATAATATTTAGTAAGGAAGGGCATTTACAAAATCACTTATACATGATTTTTCTTTTCTTTTCAACTGATTAAAAAAAGATAGAATTCAAGCTGATATCTTCTATTATTTCCAATAGAGTATATATACTGTATGTATAAAGGAGCAAAAATATAAGCTTGAATTATTTAGCATATCAGGAACTTGGCTGGAACCCCCGAGAAAGTGCCTCCAGTACAATACAGAACATCCCTATTTTATACACCATTGCACAGAACATCTCCAAATTGCCCTGGAACGTCTGCACTGCCCTAAGGCTCTCTCACATTATTCCCAAGCTGTGGTTACTTCTAATGCTCTGTTAATCGTTCAGTGCTCTAACGTGCTCTGGAGGAAAATCAGAACATTCCCACAAAGTCAAAGAGAAGTCCCACTAATGAAATTAAGCGAAAGGAATATAATGTGCTTTTTTGTCAATGTGGGGCCCTTAAGCTAAACTTTGGATGGTGAGGCACATAGATTATTCAGTAGGAAACACTTTTAATTAGTGTTACTTTTACACTTACTTTGCAAAGTACGGAAAGAATCCAAATTGTCTATCATGGCTGGGGGGTGGAGGGAGGGGGGGTTAATGTGGGACCAGGCAATTCTTCCATCAACCAAGCATTGCTGAAGGGATGTGTCTGGAATCCCTACCTGGAACTCAAGCTCCCTTAGGACATAATCACATTTCTCATGGAAAGTACAAACTATTTCCCTGGACGTTTCCCCCCACAAATTATTTTAATCAGAATCCAACATTCTTTTCTTTCAGCAGCCTACATTTTTTTCCTGCCTTGTAGTTCTTTTGTGTGTGAATGTGTGTGTGGAGAGAGAGAGAGAGAGAGAGAGAGAGAGAGATTCTATGTTCAAAGAAAATTGGGTGTGAAATATGTAAGAACATTAAAATTGGCACTGCCTTTAAAGCATTTGGGAGTTTTAGAAAAAGATTAGGGGGATGGAAGGGAAACACGTTTCTCAACTATGCATTGCTATTGATTTCTAAGCAGCCTTCTGTGTTAATGTGTTAATGTAATTGTTTTAACGGACAACTGTCTACAGCTTGTAAACTCAAATGAACTTCAGTTGTTCTTTCATCAAGAAATCCAAAATAGAATCAGTTGCAATAGGATTCATTAATAAAAAATGTAAGAATGGGAGAGTGGTGTGTGTGTGTGTGTGTGTGTGCGTGCGCGCGTGCATGCATGAGCGGGGGAGATACTCTTGTTGGGAGACTTCAAACTTAATTTGTAGATGATGTCTAAGTGATAGAAAGCCAGCATGGTCATCAACTGAGTGCCGAGTGTCCTTGACAGTTCTGACATTTAAACAGTCAGTTGTGAGCTGATAGATTCACTGGGAATAGCCTCATTATTTATAGTGCCATGTGTGACTTGGGAGACTTGATTGTAACCCAGGAGCATTTTTCCCCCTATCAACCTCTGCACAGGGGACAGCCATGCTGCATTTCAAAGTCCTGCCTCCTGCCTGTAGATTCCCTAATAATATGATTTTCATCTTCTATCAGCTTCTTTGTGGGGATTCTTTGTGTCCCAGTCAGCGGGTGACAACCAGTACAGGACTTCCTAAAGTGAGTCACTGTCACACTGAGAAACTTACCCAGAGACTCTGTAGTGATAAGAAGGCCTTTGGGTGTCTTTACCATAGTGCATAATGGGCTGAGCTATGAACCTGAAAAAATCCCTGGTTCAAATCCCACAGCAGTAAAGAACTCGGTGGGAGAGTTCCAACCATCTTTTTTTTTTTTTTTTTTCCCCAGCTCAGTAAGCTGAGATAAGAAAGTGTCTTTTACTTATGCGTGTAGTCCTTTTGCTCCTCCCTTTGCACAATGGAATATAAACCAGAAAATCTGAACTGGGACACTATGGCTAACAGCTTGAGAACAAGCTTGCTATGGTTGAGAATGGTTTAATATCCCAGCTTGTTCTGAAGTTTTGAACTGCAATTTTTCAGTTTGGACAAACAAGCAAGAAGGACTTCCTACACCCTTATCAGCCTTCCCATGCATTTAGATTATCATCACAGGCCTTACTCACTGGCTCCTGTAAAGTTCACAAGCACTAGAGAGATGGCCATTTCAGTGGTAGCCCCCTGCCCTGTGACACTCCCTCCCAAGAGATATATGGCTGGCTCCATCTCTTGTTGTTTGTAAAGAGGGTTTTAAAGCCTTATTTGATTTGTGTGGCTTTTAACTGAAAGGTTTTTTATCATTATATATGCTGCTTTTGCTACTGGTTTATTCTTAAATTTGCTTAAAATTAATGTACGATTTTATGAAGTAGTTATATTGATTTAGAATTGTATGTTTTATAGTGTAAGCTGTTTTGAGAAGTCTGCAGTCTTGAAAAGTGGCTGAGAAATGCATGAAACAAACAAACAGGAAACTATATGGGAGGCATCCTGGTTTGTTTGTCTGCTTGTGCAAAGGGAGAAGCAACGGGGCTACTGCATGTGGGACTCTCATGTGGGGGCAAAAGAGGTGTTCATATCTCAGCTTATTAAATAGTCACTCATATCCCAGCCTCACCACCCTACCCACCTAATGTGCAATATGGAGAAAATAATACCGACTTAACTTACAGGGATATAAGGATTATTGAGATACAGCATGCTAAGTGTTTGAATATTCTGAAAAACTGTAGAAACAAAGTTGCTGTTGTCATTGTAGCCTTCATCTGATGCCAGATGAGGGAAATCATTATCAATGTGAAAGCTAAGCAAGCAACAGGTAGAGTTTAAGCGTTGTGTGCAGATGATCCTTATTGTTCAATACGTGTCATCTTCAGTTAGAAGGATCTCCAGTAGCAATGGTGTGAATGGTTTCATCTAGAGTCAGATAGCCTATCCAGAAGGACACCATGGCTGTTGGTACCAAAAGCTCCCAAGAGTTCTGAGAGAATCAACAGGTTCACACTTCTCCTGTCCCTCTCCCTGCACATGTCATCATCACACAAGGCAATTTCCATTCCAAATCAAGGCCTGGAACTGGATTGAAAACTGTTCTGGAAAATCAGTTTCATCCAAGAGAGCCTGGGGTTCATCAGCAGTCACTTGCTCAAGCGCCTTGCTGAGGAAGGGGATGTTAGCCTCTCATTGTTTTTGTCATCTGGGTCCAGCGTAGGTTTCTTCATGAGAGGCCTGATTATTGCCTCTTTTGGGGCACAATCTTAACTAGATAGGTAGCCGCCTATCCAAAGCAGGGTAGGAGAAGCATGGAGAGGATTGTTCCCTCCGTGCTCCTCCTGCCCTGCTTTTTTCAGCTAGACAGCCGATTGTGGCTGTCTAGCCATGGGAGCATGGAGCAGGGAAGGAGGCTGCTGTATGACACATAGGATGTGTTGTACAGGCAGCTACGTTCTCCCCACCCTGGAACGCCCCCAGCCACACCCCTTTCCAGCTGCTCTGTGCTCCTTTTGAGAGTGCGGAGGACAGGGCTGTTCTGCGCTGCCTTGGAGGCAGCATGGAAGTGGGGGGAGGTCAGTTCTCTGGGGACCAGAAAACACCATATCCTATGGCCATCTAGCTGCTGTCTAGCAGCCATAGGATTGGATTGCTCCCTCCAATATGCTGATAACACCCCTTCTTTTCAAGAGAAATTTACAACTCGCTGGACTGAGCCAGAAATCCCCTCCCTACTAGATGCAATAAGCCAAAAGGGTCAAAGGTCAAGCATACAAGTCCTTGGCTAAACTTGACCAATCACCTTGTCCACATCTTTTTATGCCAAATAGTATTTTGCACTTGTCTCTCCTTCTGCGACCATAGTGCTTCTTGGTATTGAAAAGTTCTAAGTTCCATAAAAAACCTTCCAAAATGTTTGACTTACCTACATCCAAATCTCTCTCTCTCACACACACACGCACACGCACATGCACACGCACACACAGTGAAAGTGGGATGAGATTTTCAGTGCTTTTCTCAGAGAGCAGGAGAAAACTTTGACTTTTAAGGACTGGGGAACTTACTAGTAAAAGAAGATGGCAGCTCCCACTGGCTGCCACTCCCCCCCACACACACCACCACCACCACCAATATCCAATCGGAACAATGATAATGATATATCATGATACAGTGTTGTTCCAGAAACATTGTTGGGAATCAATGTTGGTCTGCCTAGTCACAGATTGCAAGAGATCACTGAAGTGGCAAAGGGGAAAACATAAGAAAGGAAAGGGGAAAATGCTGAACCTGCTGCTTTTACCAATAAGTTCCCCCAAACGTCATGATGTTCTCTTCCACACACCCCATTTTTTTGTTTTGATTTTTCCTTGCCATTTGCCCATCTCAAACCTTGAATTCACCATAAACGTTCTTAGTGAAACATTTACATCAGCTATACTCTCTCCCTTATCCTTAATTCATTATTTAGCTACCTTTCGTACAGAGCATGAATATGCCTGGATGTAACAAAAGTCATGCCAAATCAGAATGAATACAAATGTAGAATCAGGATTCCTTGCATGTATCCCTAGCCTAGGTTAAGAATTTAGTATGCAAGCAAGTATCGTGTGTGTCATACCTGACCCAATCCAGGACTCAACAGATAACACAAACAGAAATGCCAATCAGAAAAGGAAAGAGGGTACAGTAAATTATTCAGTGTCTCTGTGCATTCCTGCCCTTATATGACCCTTTAAGATTGTATGTTCTTTAATCTTTTAACCACCATATTTCCTGTGAATTCCCAGAAGCCTTCCTTCCAACTATGGCACACTGTCAGGAAAAAAAAAAGTGACTCATTAAAACTTTTCATTTAGTTTTTAAGGATTTATTTTTCATTTTCGGAGCATGACAGCTGGAATTAGAGAGGAAAATGCTTTCAGGGAAAGTTCTAAGAAGATATATTCAGTATTATGAAATCTCATCTTACAAGAAACCCACAAATCTCATTGGAATTCTTTAAATACATGATAAAGTGGTAACATTTCAACAGAGCAATTTATCATTTCTAAAGGTTTCCAAACCTCTGGTCTAATCACAATGGGACTGGCCTTAACTCACAATTACCAGTGAGGTCAACCTTTGGAGGGACATTTTCCTAAGAAAGGGAATACTTTAACAATATTCTTAGAGAGGTTTCTAGTTTATAGACTAGAACACCACAACTGCTCCAGTCCAGAAATAGAAAGCCATGTGTTAAGCCAAATAACAATAACAACAACAACAGCAGCACCTAGTATCTATATACTAATAGTGTACTCTGTGTGTGTCTTAAGTAGTTAAACATTTTAAAATGTCACCACCCACTCACAACAGGGAGTATCAGCAGGTTCAGGGGAACTCCAAGGTTTGAAAAAGTATAAAAGAACAAACAATAACCGGGGGGGGGGGAGGGAGAGAAGCACATATACACACAGCACAAACTTCCACTCCAATGGGGACTAAGCATGGAATTCTGACTCAATTTGTGGTGGGGAAATGGGTGTGGGTGTGGCATGGAAGATGTTGGGAAAGGACATGACTGGCTAAACAGAAGCATTCCACAATTTTGTTGCAGATCCCACGTTTCCTTAAAGTCCTCCAAGTGCTTCAAACATCTCAGTAATCCATAACACAAGTGGTGAAGTGGTGAGCTGAGGGATGTCAGGAGATTCAACATCAGGACCACACAACTTTGGTCAAAGGAAGAAGGACACCATCCATGCCAGCCCAATAAGCTTCCTTACATCAATAGGGTAGGTCAGGTCAGGTGGTACTCCCTGACCCCTCTGAAAACACACACGTTAGAGTCAATCTTGCTCTCTGCTTTTGCTGGCTGCAGACTGCAATATTTTGTTGTAGGCCCCACTTGTAAGCAATACACTGAATTCGTTAAACAAAATTAATTAAGAAGATAGAAACCAGATTTGAATGGGAGCTTCCTGGTTCAGAACTCAGGCTGCAAACATTTACACACTTCCCAGGGAGTAAGTCCTATTGAACTCAGTGGGTAGACATGCCTAGGATTGTGCTATCAGTCTCTAGCCTCTGCCACCACTGTGTTGGAAGCATAGTCCTACTGAACTTGATGGATGTAACTGCAGTGGAGACTCCAATTTTGGTGGGGCTATGATTCCATTCTAGGCTTCAGTCAGAACCACCCAGAACTCTAAAGGAGCTATCCAAGCTGCCAAACCCATTTTGGGGATAGGGCTCAGCACTTTGGATAGCTCCATTAGGGTTCTGGCTTGTTCTGACTGAAGCCCAGAATGGAATCACAGCCCCACCGAAAGCAGAGCCACAAGCCTCCACTGTGGAACTGATGCAAATAAGGATGCGCTCTACACATTTTGGAATATTTCCTTCTTCAGAAGCTGTTCATTTTGTCTCTTGGTGACTATGGTGAGAACAGAGGCTTCAAGAGTAGCATGTACAAGTATCCAGAGGAAAGGATATTTGTGTTTTTCAGAAGAGGCAAAGCGGCTTTTAACAGCTCCTGAAGAAGGAAATATTCTGAAACTCATAGAACACAAAAACTGTTGTTTTCTCAAGCACCGGAGCCTGTCTCCCCCTTCTTCATCCACAGTGCTCTTTTCCTCTTCACTTCTGCAAATAAGGATGTGCCTGCTTATTGAGTGCTACCAGTTTAATGTGGAAAACTACTACAAGTAGTTTTCAGCCAGGACAAATGTGTGTTCAGAGCCACTGCATTTGAGAAGCACAGTGCTGAAATCCATTGAGAAGGATCTATAGGAAGGAAACTCTTCCCTGGATCCTAACAGGTGCTGCCAAAGAAGCATTTTGAAAGCTTTTCATGAGGATAATTGAGCAGCATTTTGGGGCTATGCAGCAGAAATCGCCTCAGGACAGGAAATCAGACAGCATATACACATCTGCACATAGCATCAGCATTTCTGGGGCATATTGATTTATGGTGACAAAGACAAAAAAAATCCTTTTTTTCTTTAATTATCCTTCCCCCCATCCCATTTTAAGATGATAGTAACAGGGAATTCTGTAAACACGGCCATGCAGAGGATTCAAAAAGAGTAAATTCACCCTTCTGAGATGACTGATTAACAAGAGATGGGGTACTATGGGAGACTGTCTCAAAACAAAACTAAAAAAATCTTTCTTCGGTTCACTGTGATCTCCTGTGGACAGGTTTCTGCCTGATGGGGCATTGCAATCACATCTCAGTTAAATGAATCAAAGTGACAGCTACTGGGGTCAAATCATCCTTGGAAAAAAAAATGCTCTCCTTAATAAGATTGGAAGAAAGCCATTAATTTTAAAAATCTGATTATTTAAAAACTTGTAACAGAGGTCTTCCTTTCTTCCTTGTTTCCTTCCTTGCTTTGTTCATACAAGGAATTGTTTACATAGGGATGTATGGATTCTGTTTAATCCATTCCATCTCTGTTTCGAGGATTGTCAGGCATCTTTTGTTCCATTGTCTGCTCATTGATGGAACTTTTCCACCACTTCACTTCGGAAAAGTACGTAAAATCATCTACCAAAATTTATGTAACTTTTGCTGGCACATAACGTTTTGTGTATTTTTCTTCAATCAACAGACCATCAGTGAGCAGAGCACCCCCCCCCCAAAAAAAAGTGCTATGCAGTGGAGGCTGAAGACAGATCAGAGATGTATGAGACATGTTTTTCTGTTTAATGGCAACGTATTAGCATATTTTTCCAGTAGCTTTCATACTTTTGTACAACTAAATTTGCATACAATTCTGGAAAGTGTTATTTGTTGTTGTTTTTTTAAACAGATCCACAAGTCCACATGACTTGAAAGATGTCACTGTAGAATCTGTTGGTCAGATTCATAAAAATCCAAAGTCACTTGAATCTATTTCAGATTTCTCTGAGATCCCTATGTGTACCTAACTGGGAACATATGCTTTAAATATATTTATTTGATATCACATTGATAATACATACTGATTTTTAAATTGAAAAAAACTCTGGAAACAGATGGAATATCAGGATTATAGTATAAGAAGTGTGAAGAAGAAATTTTACAACCGTTGAAAAATATGATGAACAGTATTTTAGAAAAGGGGGAGATACCGGAAACATGGAAAACAGCATACATAACATTAATACCTATAGAAAGACAGGATTTAACCTCGACAGATAACTACAGAACAATCTCATTATTAAACAATGATTATAAGATATTTGCAACAATTTTGGCAGAAAGGCTCAAGAAAATACCAAAGAGGTTTCTTACCAAGGAGACAGATGAGAGATAATGTAAGAACGGTCTTGAATGTGGTGGAATTTTTGGAAAAAACATCCAGAAAAACAAGCAGCTCTCTGATCTTTTTAGATGCAGAGAAAGCATTTGATAATCTCAACTGGAAATTTTTAATTAAGACTTCAGAAGAACTGGACTTTGGAGAAAACTTTATAAAATAGGTGAAATAGGTATATACTGATCAAAAAGCTCAAATAATTATAAATGGGGATTTGACTAAACCTTGTGAGATGCAAAGAGGAACAAGACAAGGTTGCCCATTGTCACCGCTATTATTTATATTGGTTTTAGAATTATTGAACAGAGATATAAGACAAGATGATCAAACTACAGGAATAAAGATTAAAAAGGAGAAATATAAGCTGAGGGCTTTTGCAGATGACTTGGTGTTTATGTTGGAAGAACCTTTAAAGGGAATTGAAATTTTAATGAAAACATTAAAAGAATTTGGAGCAGTGGCAGGGTCCAAAGTTAATAAACAGAAAACAAAAATGTTAACAAAGAATATGAATGTTCAAGGAAAAAGAAACCTTGATGGATATGACTGGCTTCCAAATTGAAAAGAAAGGAAAATATTTGGGAGTCCTTTTGACAAATATGAATTGTATGCTTTTTCAAAATAACTATGTTAAAGTGTAGAATGAAATTAACCAAGACCTATTAAAATGGGAAAAATTACAACTATCACTTTGGGAAGAATGGCAACAATCAAAATGAATGTATTACCTAGAATGTTATTTCTTGGATTTACCTTTTAAGCAGTGGCAGAGAGATGATATAACGAAGTTTAAATGGCAAGCAAAAAAACCAAGAGTTAAAATAAAAATTTTACAAGATGCAAAGGAAAGAGGTGGCTTGGGATTACCAGATTTTAAAACCTATTTTTCTGCCTGCTGCTTGATGTGGATGAAGGAATGGGTGACCGTGACGTTGAAAAATAGAAGATGTTTAAAATTAGAAGGACATGAATTGAGATACGGGTGGCATGGTTACTTGTGGTACGATAAAACAAAAGTGAATGTAGATTTTATTAATAATCACTATATAAGAAGGGCTGTATTAAGAATTTGGAATAAATATAAATTAAGGTTCTATCAAAAAATACCATGTTGGATATCTTCACAAGAAGCAATACATAGAAGAGAATTTGATAGCACGCATAAATGGATAAGATATAATGATTTACTGGAACTGTTACAAGGGGAATATAAGTTAAAATCAAGGGAAAGCTTATTGGAAGAAGGCCATGTGGTTTTCATATTTGCAACTTAAAGAAAGGTTTAAAATAGATGAGAAAAATGGTGGATTTGAACAAAAAGAATCTGAGTTTGAAATAGCACTCTGTACAAATGATGAACATGTTATTGTTAACTGTATAAATTACTGTTAAGGTATGAGACAGAGGATGAACAAGTAAAAGACTGTATGATAAAATGGGCACAAAAATGTTGGTCATAATATATCAGTGGAAGAGTGGGAAAGTATGTGGGGAAAAGATTTAAAATTTACTTTATGTACAAGTCTTAAAGATAATTTTTATAAGATGATGTATAGATGGTATATGTCACCGTGTAAATTGTCTAAAATGTATAAAGGTGTTTCTGGAAAATGTTGGAAATGTGAAGACCAAGAGGGAATGTTTTATCATTTATGGTGCACTTGTAAAAAAGCTAAAATATTTTGGAAACCAATACAGTCATTAGCTCAAAGAATATTAAAGACTACTATAGAACTAAAGCCAGAAACGTTTTTATTGGGACTAACAGATAAACACATAAAAGAGAAGGGGGGAACCCTCTTTCTCTACATGACAATGGCTGCAAGGTTATTGTATGCACAAAAGTGGAAGAATGAAACAATACCAGCTGTGAGCGAGTGGATCATGAACATGACGGAGCTGGCAGAGATGGCAAAACTTACTATTATAATTAAAGAAGGGTCAGCAACTAAATGTATGTTAGATTGGAAACCTTTTATAGAATTTGTACAAGAAACAGAGAAAAATGGTATCTATGTATGTGGACTCTGAACTTTGAGAAGGTTGATTCTCTTTTTTCTGTTGTTGTTAAAATTAGGAGAAAGGAGATAATGCATGTGAACTCAATATATGATATACAACTAAGATAAGAACTAGAGAATAATAATAATAATAAGCATTTGTTGTGTAAGGGGAGCCAAAGGTAGATATCTTACAATCTTAAGAGATATTTTAGTGTATGTGTATTGTTGTTGTGCTTCTGTTGTTGTGTTTTGTTTTTCTTTTTAAAAAAATAGAAAAGGGAAAAAAAGATAATACATACAGATTTTCTTTTATTTCCAAATTATGAAAGAAACAAAAACAAGCTAGATTTCTAAAATATGGGACAGATATATGTCTTACAAATCTGGCTTGTTCCTGCGGTGTTTATGGGTTACATCCAACATTTCATGAGTGGATTTCCGCTCATGCAATGGGACTTCCCCTCGCTCTCCTCTCCCCTGTGAGTCTCTGTATGCCCCCAAATCTACTGTGAAGGGTCCCCCAATCCTTTGGAACAGATTTGGGGGTTTTGAGGAGTGGGGATCCATTTTCCATTCCACTGATGGATGGCCAGCATTGGATACAACCCCCAGTGTCAAAATACATTGTGCTTTCTACAGGGTAAGACAGTGGGTCCATAACCTGGTGCCAGCGGTCACCCCATATTTATGTTTTTTACCATACATAAAAAAAATACATTTTTAATATACATACATTGATTGGTATGAAATGCATACAACTTTCTAGTAATTATACCTAGGTTTCAACAATTATCCAAATAAATATCCATTTGAAGGTGGTGTCTATATGCCACCTGACCTGTTCAAATACCAAAAATGTTGTAAGGCCCTCAATTCATTTCATTATAGAAGGTGAGTCTTTATCCTTCCAATGTTGTAATCTTAGTCTTTTACCTGTCAAAAGGGTGCAGAAAATCCATTTATGATGACCATTTGATAATTTCTATGAAGCAGGTAAATAATTTAAAGGAGTGTGCACATCAGTGAATATTAATGACTGTTCCAGTACAAAATGTATCTGTGTACAAACCTCCCTACAAAAAGACACAACTACTGGACATTTCCAAAACATAAGTTTAAAATAAGCATTACCTGTATTGCACCATCAAAAATTAGCTGAATTAGACAATTAAACATTATTAAAGAGACATTGTGGTGTCCAATAGACATGAATCAAAATGTTTTTCTGAATAAGATGCAGCCTAAGATCCATAGATGCGGCAGGTAGACTCCAAAGTGGCAATCCATTGATTTTGTGGTGGTGCCCACAGCAGTTTTTCAAATTCCCAAATGTGTCCACTGGTCCAAAAAGGTTGGGGACCCCTGGGGTAAGGCAAGATGCTGTTTGAAATTATTGAATGTTCCCAAACAATTACGGGGGTTACCCTCAGGCTACAATCTCATACATTAGAGTAAGCTCCATTGAATTCATTGGAGCCTTATTTTTGAGTAGACATGCATAAGAGGGTGCTGTTAACTACAGGACATGTTCACTGCCTCCATGCCCTCCTTGTATGCTGCCCAGAGATGTTTGGCAGACCTCTGCTGGAGATAGAATGCTGGCTAGATGATCTAGCAAGGAAAAAAGGGATAATGAACAACGGGTGTGATTTACATTTTGCATGGGATAAAACTCAGGTAGAGATGGACAAATCTGTCCATTTCGATTTCTTCCACATTCCATTTGTTTAAGATCTCAAGTATTTTCCATCCCATTTAAGAAGAAATGTTGCAGATTTTAGTAAGTTCTTATCCAATGTGAACCAAATGAAATTAGCACCCATCTGCATTGCCCAAATTTAATTAATAAGTATTCCCAGAAAGTTGCGCCTTCCTACTATGGAACTTTTCTTAACAGCCTTTGAAAGAAAAAGAAGAAGTGGCAACCAAACCCAGACTTTTAAGAGCTATGCAGTGAAAACCCTCTGCCTGGATGGACTAATCTATCAGTTTTGGTTTCTCCCACTTTTAAATCCTTTTAATTTCAAGTTCTTTCTGTCCTGCTTATGTAGAAATTTATGGATTGGGGTAAGCTCTCATAAAACAAAAACAACAACAACAAAAACAAATTAAATTCTTGTCCATCCCTAACCTCAGGTTGTTAGACAGGGAGTCAAAAGTGCAGGAACAGGGAACATTTGGGATCAACCGGGCCTTACAAAAAGGACAGACTGCTAGTGCTTAACATCCAAAGAAAAAAAGAAACAAAGAAGGTTGTCAGAATAGCTTACAAATGGGCTGCTGGCAGAAAGCTGGCAGGAGCTGGGAAGTGTCCTGTTTAGGATGAATCCCTAACGGATGCAGGTGACATTGCACATTATCCAATATTGCGCTCCTCCATGGGAATCACCACTAGCACGATGGGAAGCTAGTAGTTCAAAAAACAACCCCAGAAACAATTGGAAATGCTTGTTTCCTGATTGGGACAGGTAAGGATGTCAGAGAATTCTGCCACAGACTCCAGTGAGGCCGGAATCTGTGGTGGAATGGCCTCCCCTCCCCACCACCCCACAGAACCCCCCCAGGATGGAGCGTACCTGGCGGCGGCTGCGGCTGCGGCGGCGGCGGCTCCAGTGGCAGCGGATGTGGCGGCGGCAGCTCCAGTTGGTCTCTCGGCCGCTGCCAGGTTGCTGCGGCCACAAATGGCGGCTGTTGCAGCAGCCACCATTTGTGTGGCTGGCTTTGTTCGTGATAGGCTACGTAAATACTTACGTAGCCTATCACAGCAAAGAGCAGGGGTGCAAATGGCAGCCACTACGTCATTTGCGCCCCTGCTCTTTGCCATGATAGGCTACGTAAATATTTACGTAGCCTATCACAGCAAAAGGCAGCCATGCAAATGGCATAGTGGCTGCCATTTGCATCCCTGTCTTTTGCTGTGATAGGCTACGTAAATACTTACATAGCCTATCACGGCTTACTGCAAGGACGCAAATGGAGGCCGCTACGACTCCCTCCCACCGCGGATTGACCAGCACGGAGCCAGGTAGGGATTTCGTACGTCCCTAGGGACAGGTCAGTGGAGCTTCCCCCTGCATGACCTGGCCCATTTCAGCTTGTTCCTGGCTGCTTTTTAAACCACTAGCTCCCTGTGGTGTGTCCCATTGGCGTGTGGGCAGACTCGGATATTGCCAAATATTTTAGGCTGTCCAAATGAGAACAGGGGTAAAAAAAATAGTGCTGTGCTGAAAATTCCAATTCTTCCATGATCAGCATTTCATGGGCAGTGCGGGGGGGGGGGGGTGCAGTCAAAATGAAAACTCTGGCAAAAGGGGCTGGGAGAGGTGAGAATTTCACAGAATTTTCTCCTTGGGGAGGGGGACAGGGTTTCCACATATCTTTTTAAGTGTAGGCAATTCTTGAGGGGTCTTCTGCCTATTTTTCTTTTCTTTAAAAACACTCCCTGCTCTTGCAGGGGCCCAGGGCTCTTCTCTAGCTGGGAGTTCTTCCCGAATGCCTGTTGGAGAGGGCGAGATCACAGGGCCACCTAAGAGTTCAGAAAGGACTGCCAGACTGGAGAAGAGTCCTGTTGTGCTCCGGAAGTGCATGGGGGTGCTTTTTTAAAAAATTAAGAAATTGAAAGAAGACCCCTCAAGAATCACCTACACTTTAAAAGGTATAGGGAAACCCTGACCCGCCCCCCCCAGAAAATGCTTCAAAATTTCCCCCCTCCCTGCAAAAGAGGCAGAATAAGAAACAATCCCCTTTTTCAGGGAGAGAAAAAGTTTCCCCAAATAGGGGGCTGGATTTGGCACAGCACCTGTAAAAATACACTATGGATGTACAACATGACAGCCAGTCAAAGCTCAAAGGTGTTAACAGATCATAGGGGGGAGTGGAAAGCATGCATGTGGAGTGGGGCACCATGTATCAGTATTTCTGTGCTAGACTTTATCATTCCTGACCCGAGGGTAGTTTGCGGTAAGGGAAAATGCACTCAGCATAACTTCAGAAGCACGCTTTTCAATATTATTACTTTACATATTTCAGATCTGACACCTGGGTTTGAGAAGGTGATTCAAAACTGAGTCCAGTCCATAAACGTTTCTCCCCTCAGCTCCTACTTGATGCTCTTGCTTCTGTGCTTCCTTTTGTAGGTCACACTTCTAAATGCCAGTTGCCAATTCCATGCATGTCTGAAGTTCCTTTAGATTAGGAAACCGAAGAGTGGATTCTATTCGGTGACATTTTATATGCAAGCTGTGGTTTTGCTTCACAAAGGAAAACAAAGACCAAGGCACATCTATTTAGCTGTCATAGTGCAGCTATTACAGACGCATGCATTGGATCGATCCATCATCCAAATTTTAAAAGCCAAGAGATGAAACTTGAATGGAGAGAATACCTCTCCATTAAATCAGAGCCCTTCAGCTTCATCTTAATTATGAAAAGGTGACAGATACTATATGGTTGAGAATGTAAGAAAGCTTTTGAGGGTGACTGATGGCCTTTTCTATAGCGACAGCTGAGAAAGAGAGGTCTTTCTGAAGGTTCACTGTCAAAGGACCATCCTGCTAATATTCAGTACCCTAATGAGTCTGACAAGTATAGCTGTGGGGATGGACATAGTATTCTCTCTCTCTCTCTCTCTCTCTCTCCCCCCCCCCACCTTCCACACATAACTGCAGCTGAAGCTGATTTCATTTGAAGTTTGTGAGCTGGTACAAATGTTATTTTTGTTCACAAGGATGCTGCAAAAATTGAGCAATTTGATAATGGGTCTGGTGTGGGTGAAACTGGGGCAGATCCTACCCCAACAGAGGAGTGCTGGGGACTCAAGACAGCTCGGATTTGCTATATGTGGGATTTCCCTAAACGGGAAAGCCCATGTGCAGCAAAGCCTGGTCCCTCACTTAAGTAAGTGCTGGGCACATCAGTGCAAGGGAATCCTGCTGTTCTCTCTGTTCCGTGATCAGAGATGACGCGGCGGATTCCTCTCCACCCAGCACTTTGGCCAGGGAGCAAATGACATCAGGTGGGAATGGCCATGGCCACCAGACATCATACGGCCCACAGAGGGCTGGGTGGGGATGGGGTCATCTCCCCCCCCATTGTTCTGCACTAGGGATAGAATGTATGAGCTTGATGAAATTCTCCAAACTTGATTTCAGCACTCAGTTTGGCTTGTGCTCGTTTTTGTTCGGGATCTATTTTCTTGGCTCATTTGAATAAGGAAAGTGCAGTTTTTTAAAAGAGCATCCACCACCACCACCCCTTGACTAAATTGTGAAAATGTGCATTTTTTTTTTCAAAAAAAGCACAATTTTAAAAATGCATTAAAAAATTCCCTATCTATCTATCCATCTGCTGCTGCACCACTGGCATAGATGATACTGTTACCGGTGTATTTTGCCTTGGCTGTAAGTTCTTACTGCATACTTTAGATCTAGCTTTGCAAGGTATTTACAATTTTACATGTATCACTATAATTCCTTATAGCTTCTCATAATCATTTCTATTACCCATTGTGTGTGTGTGTGTGTCTGTGTGTGTGTGTGTGTCTGTGTGTGTGTGTGTGTGTCTGTGTGTGTGTCTGTGTCTGTGTGTGTCTGTGTCTGTGTGTGTGTGTGTGTGTGTCTGTGTGTGTGTGTGTGTCTGTGTGTGTGTGTATCCCTTTCTACTGTTTCTTGTTAGTTTGGAAATTGTCCTTTATTTCCTTCTGGACTTTTACCCTCTGCTGCAGGGAGCACACCTGTGACAAATCTCCACTGTGCACCCCTGCTGTAATGTTTACAGGCTATTACTGCATGGCTCATCCTCCTCCTGATGCAGGGACCTTCAGAGGGCATGCTCCCTGCACTTAAATTAAGGGGGCAATCTATGAGTGTAAGAGGTCAATGCAGGCCATGGAAAGGGAGAAATATGCAGCCTCACCAGCCATCTCAGAAGTTGCAGCCATGATATTCTCACAGGTGTGGGAGCAGTAGCCTTCCCCAAAAGATTTTAAACAAGATATTAGCCCGCATGGATTTGAACCCAGGGGTCAGGATAGCAGAGGCAGGGCGATATCATGCAGGCTTAGAAATGTCTCAGACAGAGGCTCTGTGAAAGGGGCTAAAGGAGCGAGGTAGACAAATAGCCATCACTGCTCTGATCTAAGACTGCAACATTCCATTAGACACTACCATTACTGCCACCTCTGAATATATAAAGCTGCCGTTGATCCACCCAGACTAGCATCATCTTATTCTGGCTGCCGGTGGCTCTCCAAAGTCTCCAAACCATGACCCTGTCCCCATATCTACTACCTTAATGACTTCATCAATAACATAAAGACATAAGAAGAGCCATGCTGAATCAGACCAAGGGTTCATCTAGTCTAGCATTCTGTTCAACCATCTGTCCATGAGAAACACACAAGCAGCACATGAGTGCAAGGGGCTTGGGACCTCGATATTTGCAGGAGCACCTCTCCCAATATATGCCTGCCTGAGGATTGAGTTGGAGGGGCCCTCCTCTGCATCCCACAAGTGCAAGGCACACACTATGGTGAGACGCAGGAGAGGGCCTTCTCTGCTGTGGCACCCTGGTTGTAGGATGCCCTCCCCTTGGAGGCCCAATTGACACAGTTGTTAGTTTTGTTTCATGACCAAGTTAAAACATGGCTTTTCACCAAAGTCCTTACAGGCTAATTGAATTCCCTAAAGCGGCACATTGTTTTAACTATTTTATTGTTTTAGATTTTATAATCAGTATTGGTTTCTTTAATGGTTTAATATGCTTTTAACTTCTTAAATTATTCATAGTTTTATACTGTTTAAATTGATTTTATCTGTACGTCACCCTGAGAACTTCATGATATAGGTAGGGATGGCGGAGAATTTCTCCACGAATCTTCGGGAGGCCGAGTGCCGAGGCATTCAACCCCCCGAAAGTGTTGGGGAAATTCTCCGCTGGCCCCCCGCCCCCCCCCCCCAGGATGGGACTTACCGTGGCCGAATGTCCCTCCCGGCGGCAGGTCCCGGCGGCGTTTCAGCGGCGTTTCGTCAGGGGCGGGGGCGAGTCTCCCGACCGGCTGCCGCCGCCACCATTACAAAATAAAAAAGTAAAAAAACAAAACAAAACACACACCCATGATAGGCTATGTGACGATTAACGTAGCCTATCACATCTGACTTTGGAAATCTAGCCATGATAGGCTACGTTAATCGTTACGTAGCCTATCACGGGTTTTTTTTTCCCACTTTTTCTTTCGCGGCCAGAGAGACAGGGCACTTCTCCCCGGCCTGAATTTCGGCCGGGCGAGGCGGGGCGCCTCCCCCCCCTCGCCTGAATTTCGGGGGGAGAAGCGAAGCACCTCCCCCCCACTGCAAAGCAAGCTGCGGGACAAGGTAAGTCCCTTTCGTACATCCTTAGATATAGGGCGGGATTAGGGATGGTGTGGGCAGGTGCCCATTTCTGGCCAGGAATCCAACAGAACCTCCCCTGCCTGCACCCCCCTAGCCCCACTTACGAGCCCCTGCCCCGCTTGCCCTCGTCCATGCTCTGCGAGTGGCCTGCACTCACCCTGGCAGCCCCATTCATTCATTTATTTATTTATTTAGTTAGTTAGTTAGTTAATTTAGGGTGTTTTTACCCCACTCTTCAGCCCAAAGGCTTACAAAGATGAATATTAAGACAGTCCCTGCCCTCGGGCTTGCAATCTAAAAGACATGACACAAAAGGAAAAGGGAGTGGAAGGGAGGAAGGGAAGGAAAGCAAATACACCAGTGACCGATGTATAGGACCAGTTTGGTCCCCCCCCCCCGTGATGATGTTCATCCTGGGAGGCAGGAGGTGCAGCCCCCCAGTGGCCCTCGGTTCTCTAGCCGATGGATGAGGCCAGAGTCTGTGGTCACCATCTTTTGAAAAATAAAATGGCGATCACAAAAATATTCCTTTTTGTGAATGCGCATATCTGCATATGTGAAAATGCTCATTTCTGTGAATGCACATATTTGCATGTGTGCGGAAATGCACATTTTTGTGAAAATGCGCATTTTTGCACATGCACAAATATGCATATTTTTGCAATCACCATTTTATTATCCCAAAAATGGTGACCACAGAGCTCGACAAGGCTGCTGGGGTGTGTGTGGACTGCTCACTGAACGCGGGAGGGGCTTGAGCACGGTCTGGGGACTGGCGAGCAGGGGCAGCAGCTAGGCGGGTGCCTGAAGAAATTGGCCTGGGCTGTGTTCACACATCCCTAGGCAGGATACAAATGTTTTAAATAATCAATCAATCAATCAATCAATTGCACCCCTCACTCAAGTTCCTCAGCAAGTGGTATACATAGGCATATTACCTATGTACCCCAACAGCATCATTCTATCCAACAACAGAGACCCAGCAACACCATTCTACCAAAGCTTCATTCACCTTCACATCTTCTAACTTCATGTGACAGGCCAGCAAAAGCCTTCTGCCATTTATATTGGACAAATCTGACTGTTTCTAAACAAGGGAATAAATAGACATGACAGATCAGATGTTACCAATGGTAACACTCAAAAAGTAGTTATGTGATGGTGGGGTGGGAGGGAGGACTTTCTGTCTCCCTGGGCAGACTCCCTTAACAACTTTGAATGTTGCCGTACTTCAGCAAAACACAAACTCAAGTGTGAAGGTGCTGAAATGGAATTTATTTGCAGATACAGCTCCATCAGACTTGGGCTCAATAGAGACTGGGAACACCTAGCTTGCTACAAAAGGAATTGTCCTTCTGTAGACAAGACTATCTATATTGCCTTGTCTATTCATTACCAGTTAAGAGTGGGTCACACCCATTCCATCTGGATCTTTTACTGGCTCACATTTTTGTTTGTGCACTCCATAGAATATGCCACACCGATCTCTTACACTGCTAAGCTGTCAGGCCTCACCTTGTACTAAAATTCCTCACCACTTCTGCCATCCTTATTCTCTCTGTATCAGTGTAAACTTTTGGGGGTTGGGGACAAGTTTACCTGTAGCTAGTGAAGTGACCCAAAAGGACACTCAGCTGTGGATGTGTCTGGTGGTGAAAAGAAAATCCCATGCTGTAAAGAACAATATTGTTTAGGAACCTGGAATGTCAGATCAATGAATCAAGGTAAGCTGGAGGTGGTCAAACATGAGATGGCAAGATTGAACATCGACATCTTGGGAATCAGCGAACTAAAATGGACAGGCATGGGCGAATTTAATTCAGGTGACCATCATATCTACTATTGTGAGCAAGAATCCCTTAGAAGAAATGGAGTAGCACTCATAGTCAACAAGAGGGTGGGAAAAGCAGTACTGGGGTACAATCTTAAAAATGATAGAATGATCTCAGTACGAATCCAAGGCAAACCATTCAACATCACAGTAATTCAAGTCTATGCCCCAACCACTGAGGCCGAAGAAGCTGAGGTTGATCGGTTCTATGAAGACCTACAACACCTTCTAGAACTAACAGCAAAAAAAGATGTCCTCTTCATCATAGGGGATTGGAATGCTAAAGTAGGAAGTCAAGAAATCACCGGGATAACAGGCAGGCATGGCCTTGGTGTACAAAATGAAGCAGGTCAAAAGCTAATAGAGTTTTGCCAAGAGAACATGCTGATCATAGCAAACACTCTTTTCCAACAGCACAAGAGGCGACTCTACACATGGACGTCACCAGATGGTCAATATAGAAATCAGATTGATTATGTCCTTTGCAGCCAAAGATGGAGAAGCTCCATACAGTCAGTAAAAACAAGACCTGGAGCTGACTGTGGCTCAGGTCATGAGCTGCTTCTTGCAAAATTTGGGCTTAAATTGAAGAACGTAGGGAAAACCACTAAACCGTTCAGGTATGACCTAAATCATATCCCTGATGAATATACAGTGGAGGTGAGGAATAGATTTCAGGGATTAGACCTGATAGACAGAGTGCCTGAGGAACTATGGACGGAGGTCCGTAACATTGTTCAGGAGGCAGCAACGAAATCCATCCCCAAGAAAAAGAAATGCAAGAAAGCCAAGTGGCTGTCTGATGAGGCTTTACAAGTAGCTGAAGAAAGAAGGGAAGCGAAAAGCAAGGGAGAAAGGGGAAGATATACCCAACTGAATGCAGAGTTCCAGAGAATAGCAAGGAGAGACAAGAAGGCCTTCTTAAATGAACAATGCAAAGAAATCGAGGAAAACAACAGAATGGGAAAGACTAGAGATCTCTTCAAGAAAATTGGAGATCTCAAGGGAACGTTTTGTGCAAAGACGGGCATGATAAAGGACAAAGAAGGCAGGGACCTAACAGAAGCAGATGAGATTAAGAAGAGGTGGCAAGAATACACAGAAGAACTATACAGGAAAGATCTGAATGTCCCTGATAGCCATGATAGTGTGGTCACTGAACTTGAGCCGGACATCCTAGAGAGTGAAGTCAAGTGGGCCTTAGGAAGCATTAGTAACAACAAAGCTAGCGGAGATGACAGTATTCCAGCCGAGCTATTTAAAATCCTAAAAGATGATGCTGTTAAAGTGCTGCATTCAATATGCCAACAAATCTGGAACACTCAACAGTGGCCACAAGACTGGAAAAGGTCAGTTTACATTCCAATTCCAAAGAAGGGCAATGCCAAAGAGTGTTCAAACTACCGCACCATTGCGCTCATTTCACATGCCAGCAAGGTGATGCTCAAAATCCTACAAGCTAGGCTTCAGCAGTATGCGAACCGAGAACTACCGGAAGTACAAGCTGGGTTTCGAAGAGGCAGAGGAACTAGAGATCAAATCGCCAACATTCGCTGCATCATGGAGAAAGCAAGAGAATTCCAGAAAAACGTCTCTTTCTGCTTCATTGACTACGCTAAAGCCTTTGATTGTGTGGATCACAACAAACTGTGGCAAATTCTTAAAGTGATGGGAGTACCAGACCACCTTACCTGTCTCCTGAGAAACCTGTACGAGGGTCAAGAAGCAACAGTAAGAACCAGACATGGAACAACCGATTGGTTCAAAATTGGGAAAGGAGTACGACAAGGCTGCATATTTTCACCCTGCTTATTTAACTTATATGCAGAGTACATCATGAGAAATGCCGGGTTGGATGAATCACAGGTCGGAATTAAGATTGCTGGGAGAATTATCAACAACCTCCGATATGCAAACGATACCACCCTAATGGCAGAAAGCGAAGAGGATCTAAAGAGCCTCTTGTTGAGGGTGAAAGAGGAGAGTGCAAAAGCTGGTTTGAAACTCAACATTAAAAAAACTAAGATCATGGCATCTGGCCCCATCACTTCCTGGCATATATGAGGGGAAGAAATGGAAGCAGTGACAGATTTTATTTTCTTGGGCTCCAAGATCACCGCAGACGGTGAGTGTAGCCATGAAATTAAAAGACGCTTGCTCCTTGGGAGGAAAGCTATGGCCAACCTAGACAGCATAGTAAGAAGCAGAGACATCACCTTGCCGACAAAGGTCCGTCTAATCAAAGCTATGGTTTTCCCAGTAGTAATGTATGGCTGTGAGAGCTGGACTATAAGGAAGGCTGAGCGCCGAAGAATTGATGCTTTCGAACTGTGGTGCTGGAGAAGACTCTTACGAGTCCCCTGGACTGCAAGGAGGTCAAATCAGTCCATCCTAAAGGAAATCAACCCTGAGTGCTCATTGGAAGGACAGATAATGAAGCTGAAGCTCCAATATTTTGGCCACCTAATGCGAAGAGAAAACTCCCTGGAAAAGACCCTGATGCTGGGAAAGACTGAAGGCAAAAGGAGAAGGGGACGGCAGAGGATGAGATGGCTAGATAGCATCACGGATGCAATGAATATGAACTTGAGCACGCTCCGGGAGAGAGCGCAGGACAGGAAGGCCTGGCGTGCTATGGTCCATGGGGTCACGAAGAGTCGGACACGACTGAACGACTGAACAACAACAACAACAAAGTGAAGTGACCACCATTTCCCCCCCACCAGTAGCCCCCTGTGAATGATGGTAGGTTGCCACAGATTATCATTCTAGGGGACTTAGCCAGGGGAGGGGGGACTGCCAGCCCTGTTGCCATGAAACAGGTGGCAGCAGTGAAAAAAGGTGAGAGTTTGAGGGAGGCTTTTGTGTTCATCCTCCACACCTCATATTTGAGCTAAACATTCTCATAGAATATTCAGCTCACCCTTCACTTGAACCACAGACACTCAGATTAAAGTCTGATGCACTAAATAAAGAATCCAGCAAATAAAGTATCCTAGACACAAACACACCTGAATATTTGGAATGAGATGCAGAACTAGCAATAGGCTGGTGACATTTCCTATTTTTCCAGTCACCAAGGTCAGCCAACCTACTTTCCTTGTATTAAAAAAGCTGAGCGACTGGCTGCAGAGTTCACTCTACACAAATGAACTCCATTAAATATAATTTACGTTCTTGATGTTGATGCTTTCAGACCTCGCTTGCTGGAAAATCAAAGCTAAATGGCATTTTTCATCAGGATTTCATCTTGATGAAGCGGTACGGTCCCCCCTCCGGTTCATTTTTCCAGATGCATTTGATATGCATTTTGTTCTCGTAACAGTCTCTGCATCTTGAACCTTATCAAACTCTGACAGAATCTCTTCATCTTAATGAGACAAAAACAGAGACGATGTGTGTTTGCCCTTACTTTGTTCAGAGCATCAATAGGAGGATCTTGATTGACACTGGTCGGAGAAAAAGAGGTCCTGCTCTTATCTGACAATTGTGGTCTTGGTTTTTCAAGGAGAAAGGTCTAACTCACTTGGGAGGACAGGATAGGGTACAATGTTTATTGGTATTCTTCCCCCTGTTTTTGCAAGCAATCGTATAATCATATATCAGACTCTGATATATATATATATATATATATATATATATATAGCCTGCATTTATTTTTTTCTACTCTGGGACTCAAGGCAGTATGCATGCGGTTGCCAAGTCAGGAAACTTAGAAATAGTTTTGTGGATTATAATAAGAATGGACTTAATCCACACCTCCCAGACTAATGCATGGGTCAGAACATTATCCTTCAGATTTTATATTTCTTTGATTTTGTTTTGTTTTTGCAATACAGTTTTTGGCTCAAAGGATGTATCACAATGTCATTAGAATGTCTATTTGAAGAAAGCATACGTTTAGGCTGGCTGGGGAATGCTGGTAGTTGTAAGCCTTTTCTCTGTCTAAACATGCATGGGATTGTGTGCCCTTAGACATTTGTATTTTGAGGGGGAAATATTGTTAGCAATGTGTATTTTGTTTGAATATATGTTCAAACGTTTGCATTGAAACATACCTCTAAATGCATTTTTGTGCAGATTTTTTTTTAATTGCTGACTTAAAATTGGGGAAGCTGGATGGAACAGACTTATGAACAAATACAGAAGTGACATGACTGGAAATGCAGTCATCTATATATCGCTATTCCCAGGCAGTGACTGTATATCCAGCCACTGAGCAAACCAGACTTGCTTAGCTTCAGCAAGGTTGCTGCATCACAGACCTTCAGACTGGCTCTTACTTTACAGGAACATTTGCTGCGAAAGCGCTGCTGAAATGAATGAGACCTGGTGAAGAAGTCATGGAGGTTTCAATGGTGGGTTGCCATGGTGCCTTTGGTGGATTGTGCTTACAGCATTTCTGATTAAGGGTGCTTGTGAATGGTGCAGATGTGGTGCTGAAGCAGTTAAAAAAGCCGATGTGCCCATGCACATCGGTATCTTCAGCCCACCCCAAGCACCTCACTCATCCAGTAGTGTAGACAATGAAGTCCGCACAACTAGATACACACACCCATGAGAGGCTGAATGGAGTTGTCTTGTCTGTGTTTCCCAGATGAGAACTTGCTCCTGCTGGAGGTTCCCCATCAAACAGTGTGTATCACTTCAGACTGCACATGGGCAATACCGTTTCAGAATGCTTCTCCCTATAAAATCTAGTGCGGGCCAGGTGTGTGTAGCACTGCCCCAATCCCATTCTCTGCTGTGCTAGATATTTCCTTGCATCGAGGCTGGTCCTTCTGCTGTTTTTTAAATATAGGGGAGTATTCAAAATTCTATTGTTTATTCATGGGAAATATTTACATTTTTAAATATTTATTTATCCCAAGGTGGTGTACACAATTTAAAACCACAAAACACAATAAAGCAGTGATATAAACGTCTGATTCAGTTATAGGCCAAAGTAAATAATTACATTTCCTATCTGTATTCTGAAGTGGTATAGTCCTTTCCTCCACCTCCCACTATGATCCTCTTGTGCTGCTTATGGAATCTAGGCCCGAGAAAGGCAGGAAAGGGAAGCTGTAGGGCTATGTTTTGTAATATAATTCAATGCACTATTCAGACTTTTAACATGCATTCCCTAAATGTGGTTGTGGTGGTGGTGACAATGAAGGAGGAGGAGTCCCACCAAAAGCAACCCAACTTCAGCTTCCATTTTACTGCCACACAATCTGCCCACCCATTTGTCCAAATCCCATCCAGCCAGTGTGGTGCAGTGGTTAGTGTTTGACTGGGACTCAGGAGATCTGTGTTCTAGTCCCCACTCTGCCATGAAGCTCACTTAGGAGCAGTCACTGACTCTCAGCCTAACCTACCTCATTGTGCAGATAAAATGGAGATGAGGATCATGAAGAGTGTATTGGGTTCATTGCAAGAGGAAAAAAATATGGGATATAAATGTAATAATAAATAACATTAATAAATTAATTTCAGTAGGATAAATGTCCTTTGGAATAACACCTCATTTACTTCTTCTTCTTTTTTAATGTGGCATTGACTGACATTTTCCAGTGATCAATAATCCAGCCTCTGTTTTCCAAAACAATCCTCCCCACCTCACCATGCACCATGGGAAGCAACAGAAAACTGCACAGTAGATTCATTCAAACAAAATGATCATATACTTGATATAACAGCCAATCAAACCACATGGGGGAGATACAAAAGAACAATAATATGAAATTTTAGACGTCCAACCTGACAATAATACGTAAGATTATCTTAACGCTGGTATTTCAGTTTTCATTCCTAGGAATGCATATTCTAATTATAGCTAACCTTTCAAAGGAAACAGTCTATCAGTTCCTATTAAAGTTTGTCCTGTGTCACTGGCAGGGCATTTGTCCTATTAGACGAAAATGACAAACTTTAATGAGCTGCATGTAATACAAAGTGTGTCACTGCTGTGCCAGGATTTTTTTCTTTTTCTTTCTTCAAACCATGCCAAGGGCTGGGAATGTACCTCTCGTATGTTTAGCTAAAACAGGTGATGGATCATGTGTGAAAGATAACATGCAAATTGGCTGAAATGAAATATTGGACAGGGACTCTTAAAAAACGAAACAAAGAACAGTGTGTGTTGAGGCTGTATGTTTCTAGAAAAATGTGCAATTTAGGCTGCCTTTACATTTAAGACAAAACAACAACACCACAGTCCTTCCATTGTGTATCCTTTCCGCGTTTACAGCAGACTCCCAGATGGAGACCACATGACTGCTGAGAGGGGAAGCTTTTACTGTTCAACAAGGTTCCATAGAACTCAGTGAAACAGCACCATCTAGTGGCTGTTGTAATAGTGTAACAATCCAAGGGGTTTTTGATACCTCATTTTTTCCAGATCTTTTTAACATGGGTTAACCAGGAAATACTTCTGGATGTGCCCTGGAGGTTGACGATGTCTTGAAAGGCACACACAAACTTCTGTGAGTGAACAATCTCAATAGCAGGATAAAAGCTCCATGTGAAGAATCCCTTAGACCTGAATGGACCATCTTAATAGCAAGAAATTTGGGATGTGCAGAAACCCACACCACACCCCAGAAATCTTACATAACTCTTCACTATGGCTTGGCCTACAGCAGTGAACCTGTTTCAGTTTGAGGGCCAAATTCTATTTCAGAGAAGCTCTCAGGGGCCACATTCCAGTGGTGGGCTGGGCTAAAGGGAAAAAAGGGATCGGGTCAAAAATACAGAGAGCCCCACCACCACCACCACCGCAAATACCAGGCCATATGGCACACACAGCTCTGTCTTCCAACACCTCACTGCCACCTCCCACCATCAGCCATTTAAGGTGACTGCCTTACTCTGCCTTACAGTAGGGTCAGCGCTGGTGGTATGGAAAAGTGCCTGGAATGGCCAATAAGGTAGAGATGTGGGATGGCAAGATATTGTTGCTTAGAACTCATTTCCAGTAACTAAGCCTTCGGAGAGGCATTCCAGCCTTTTCAAAGGGGGGGGGGGGACTGCACAGAAGCTGGGAAACCACTAAACAATTTGTGGTTGGGGAAAAGGAGGTGATGCCAGGAGAAGGGGGTGTGGTGATCTGAAGAACTCCAGAGGGATAGACAGGGATCCCAGGAAGGGAGAATTTGGACCCCAAATTTGAAGTTCCCCACCCCTGGCCTACAGGCAGCAGGGTGAATGCTGGGGTGGGGAAACTGAGAAAGAAGTTTCAATTCTTAAAGCACTGTGGTTGCAAGGCTTTGGCATGCATGACCTGATGTCTCATGGGACTTGTTCTGAAGGTGGATGGAGACAGGATCTGCCAATGCTGCCTGGCTCTTGCCTTCCTACGCCTAGGTATTTGCTTGTTTCATGCTTTTGTCACAGTTTTGCAGAAGGACTAGCATGGATGTGAGGGGAAAGCGTTATGGTACGCAAGGCCTGCCCAAGACATTTTGCTGCAGAAGCAAAGAACAAGATGGCACCCCTTCCCATTCCATGTACAAAAGCTGACTAGACTGGTAGTTTAATCTTTCTTGAGTGTGGGCAATGGGGCAGCATCCTCCACCACACCTGAAGGCAGCAGGCTACCTTAGGGACCACAGGGCAGGGCACGTGGCACACAGCTCTGTCTTCCAAGGTGACTGCCTCACTCTGCCTTATAGTAGGGCCAGCCCCGGTGGTATGGAAAAGTGCCTGGAATGGCCATTAAGGTAGAGATGTGGGATGACACTATCAGTGGCAGGCAGCCCAAAAGTGGGAATGCTATTTGTGGTATGAATGTGTGGTAGAACCAACTGAGTTTACACGTAACTCAAGTGGGGGATCTACCACACACAAATCTGTCTCTGCAAGGAGAAGATAATTCATCATGCATAGATCTGGGATGAGTTGTGTGAGAAGACATTTCAGCTGGTTTGACCATGCCAGTCTCCCTGGCATCATAGCAAGGATATAGCCACCTCCCTTCCACACCAACATTAATAATGAACATGTTAACTCTTTTTTCTTTTCTTTTTTAAGACAGTTGTAGTCTATTTAATTCCAGTGTCTGCCTCTTTATTTCCTTCCCCCTGACATTTGCTAGCTTTACTGAGATTCCATTCGCATACATCAAAATTCCTTGGCTGTTTTGTCAGACAGAAACCTCCAAATTATGCATTTATTTATTACTGAAATGTATACCCCACACTGGAACTTATGGTCTCAGAGCAGGGTACATACATATTGATAAAACAATATAAAACAAATTAAACCCACCATCAGAAACTCCACTCACATCATAGTCTGAAAGCTTCATCCATTTACAAAGGCCTGGGTAAAGAGGTGTGTGTGTGTGCGTCCACGTGCGACTTGTCAACTAAATGCATACAGTACAGTTAAGGTGCCAGATGCACCTCAGAAGGAATTCAAAAACCTTCGGATGTGCTGCTGCCCAACATACCTCTGAGGGAGGCAAAATTGACAACAGGGTCTCCCCTGCTGATCTCAACAACTTTGTTGGATTCCAAATTCTCACATCAGCATACATTTAGTGGTAGCTGTGGCAGCTTTGTGAAACATGCTGCCCTCCTACCATGCACGAGCCTTGGTAGTACTGTCAAAACTCACTTTGCTTCCCAAGGAATCCATCAGAAACTTCATCTAAGCAAGGCTTTTCTCCTAATATACATATTTTTGAAAGCGACTTCCCCTACCTTATGCCTTCTTGTACACAACTTTCCCCCAAATGTACACATGGTTTTGGTCAGAGAATGCACTGCAAAATGAGGAGAAGCACAAACCACAAAGGGTAATTGCATTCTAGTTTGGGAGCTATGGAATACATTGGTTCATATGAAAATGCTCCACTTTTCTGTTTAAAACTAGGGGTATTCAATACACTGATTGAGTTTGACACAGGGAAATATTTAAATGGGGGGGGGGGAGAGAGAGAGAGAGAGAGAGAGATTTCCTGGATGGCACACCTGTGATTCTGAGTAAACATGACATTCCCCTCTCTGGATTTTGTCCAATGGCTTTCAGAGGAATCCTTGCAGAGATTGTGAACCATACACCTGCTTCTTCAATAGGCTTCAATTTCTATCCATCCATATTTTTAAATGGTATCTCTGTGCGGTACAAAGTATATTAGCATGCAGCAGCTCTTCTTCTGGGACACAAAATTTGTTGTAGCTCTTACACTGGTCATTGTTGAATGAGCCTAGAAATTTCCAGAAGTGATTTTTATGAGGCATGTGTGGGAAGGAGGCACAAGACAGAGGCAGGAGGAAGATGGTAATTTAGATTTATTGTTGAGAAAAAGACTATAATTTTTGAGGCATTAGAAGAAATGGAAAAATTGCTTGCACTGCTAGAGAGGTGTGAACTGCAATTCAGAGACCATAAAGGCACTCAAGTCAAAACCATTTTTCTTTATTGACGCATTGTAATTATGCTTGGATTCTGTCTATAAAGGAAGCAATGAATGGTTTTACAAATATTTGTGTGCATAGATGCACAGATGCAAGTTTGCCAGATGTATGCTTATTAAATCAACCTCTGAAACAGACTGCTTTAAATGGCATGTAGAATCACAGAATGGCATGGGGAGAAAGGTTACCAAGGGTAGCTTCCAGCAAAAAAAACGGATCCATTCATCCTACACCAGAAACACACACACACAAGAAACCAAGCCACAGGGCTGGGGCTATAGCTCTGTGGCAGACTATGTTTTGCATACATAGTGGCGTTGACAGCCTACTATGAGGAGGGTATTGGGAAGATGGCTCTTCCATGATCACCTCAATCCTACAACCTGCTATTAGTGCCTCTCCCTTCCCCCAACCTAGTGGTATACCTGTCACGTTTCCTTGGCTCCCGCCTTCCTCCTGCATACTAGGGATGTATGAAACACTTACCTGGTTTTGTCCAGGGACATCCACGGTGGGGGGAAGGCGCTCTGTCCCTCCCCCTGAAATCCTCGACAAGGGGGGAGGCGACCCATTCCTCCCCCCCGGAATCCTGCCCGGCTGTCTCCGCTCTGCAGCCAGGCTGTGGAGCCACTGGCCAGGCCAACCCGCAGCAGGGCCTCCAGCTGTTGCCGGGCTGCTGCAGACGCAAATGGCATCCTGAGGAGGGGATGCCATTTGCATCCCTATGGTAGCCTGTGATAGGCAACGTAAAAATTTACGTAGCCTATCATGGCTAAAGCAGCAGGCCAATGGCATCCCCTATGCCATTTGCATTCTCGTTTTATCCGTGATAGGCTACGTACATATTTACGTAGCCTATGACGGCTAAAACGGGAACACAAATGACTCCGGCTTTGGCTCTGGTGGCAGCGGCTCTGGCTGCTGCCGGGCTGCTGCGGACGCAAATGGCATCCTGAGTAGGGGACGCCATTTGCGTCCCTATGGTAGCCCGTGATAGGCTACGTAAATATTTACGAAGCCTATCATGGATAAAACGGGAATGCAAATGGCGTAGGGGATGCCATCTGGGTGCTAACCTCCTGAGAAGCACGCCTATCCATATCTGAACTCACTCGGGAAGATGCCTCCCCCAGTTCTTGCTGTTCCCCTTCTGAATCTGAACTGCTAACTATTTCTAAACTCTCAGAATCAATCCTGACAATACCTTGAGGCATGGTAGCAGCGGAGGTGATAAGAGGTGCTTTCAGTCCTCAATGAAAAAAAAAAAATTTCCAGCCAGGGACTGGGACTACAAATCCCAGTGACCCAGGTGGAAAGTGATGCTACAAATATCATACCTGCTGAAGAGAAGGTCTCCAGTAGGAAAAGATACAAATCCTATTCAGGCTAATTTAGGGGAAAATACTTTTAAAAGGATCCTGTATATCATGATAAATATATCCCTCTGAACAGAGCATGTGACTGTTGGGAATATTGCAACCTCATCTGCAAGCTACTGGAAGGGGGCAGTGTTGCAGTTACTTTGTTCATGGGAATGTTGATCACAGCTGGTCTTAGGATCTCTATACCCTACAATGTGGTTTCCTGTGATTTCTTTATTTTGCTTCTCCCCTCCCGCCTCCCTCTGACTTCCAGCATTGCTGAGAGCAGATGTGTTTGCTCTCTCTCTCCTGCCGGTGTAATGGAACACAAAATGGACTGAACAAACTCTTTTGAAACTCTACGTTGTACTTGCATTGTAAATGCAATGATATTTGTGAGTAAACTTTTCTTTCACTGAAGATGAGTGTTGTCTCTTTTATTATGCTAATATAGTGTGTGTGCAGGTGGGGCTTGTAAACACGCATTCCATTTAGCCTTTTTTTCTCTGCTAATTGCCTTTCTAACAGGAGGCACCATTACTAAACCCCATCAGCAAAATTACATTAGCGAAGGGATGGGGAATGTGTGGCCCTCTGGATGTTGCTGGACTGCAGCTCCCCCATAATCCTTCACCATTTGCCATGCTGGCCAAGGTTGATGGGAGTTGTAGGACAAAACATCTGGAGGGACATACGTTGGCCATTCCTGCTCTAGGTTCACAAGCACACTCAATGGTACTATTTATGTGGACCAATACCTCAACATGTTGGTGGTTCATGTACTACATTTTATTATTAATTTATTACTTAAAATATTTCTTGGTGACCTTTCAGGGCAGAAGCTGTCTCAAAGTGGCGTCCAACAACAAAACACATGGTATGAGCTTGCACACATAGGTACTGTACATCATTTTGTGAATTCAGTAAGTGCAGGTTTAGCTGTCTTTGAAGCTCTCCATTAATTCTACATTATTTCACTGCTGTAGTCCTCAATACTATGAGGCATTGAGAACAAAGAATTTGAATTTGATCAAGTGTTAAAAGAGGTTGCCGGAAGAGAAAATCTTTTCCTGCCAGATAATCTGCTTGATTTCATATCCATTTCAACATCCATGTTGCCATTTGCTAATTCCAAAATGACTTTTTTTTGGGGGGGGGGGGGTAAGAGGATTGTCAGGACAGATGCTGGAATCCTTAAACAACTAAGCACAAGCTCATCTTAGCCCATGTTTAGTGTTTGAAAGACAAATAACTGTAACTAATCAATCATTCTTGGTTGCTAAAAGCAAGATGATAATTGTGCTGTCTTAAATCTTGTACGCATAATATTTCAAAGGATTGTGTGTGTTTTCCTTCAAATACCCAAGGAAGCTTTCTTATACATTGTCATCAGCTCTGTTACCCATTTCAGCCAACCTTTCCACTAAGCTTAAGCGCGCTACATTTAGGCTCCCATGACATGATCCTCACTTTACTTTTGTTAGGGATGTGCAAACCCACCCCTGTCCAGGATCGGTGGGTGCCTGCTGAAGTGACACCCCTGCTTGAGAGCCCCCGGACCCACGGTTGAGCACCCACGAGCTCAGTGAGCCACCTGTAGTCGCCCCAGACCCTGTCTGGTGAGCACCCTCCATTTTGCCAATTTGTTTGTTTGTTTTATGAAAAAGGGAGCTAACCCCCCCAAAAAAAACCCTGCACATGTTTAAAAAGGAAACTGGGCCAGGAAAGCTTAATCTATGCAGTATTAGAGGCATAATGCCTCTTATATTGCACAGATTATGCTTTCCCAGCTCAAATGTGCACATCTTTAAATATGCACAGTTTTTTAGCTCCCTTTATGCATAAAAAAACAAGTCAGCAAAGTGGTGGGTGCTCACTGGATGGGGCCCAGGTCAGTGTGGGGAGCATCTGCGAGAGCACCCATGACATCCCTAGCATCAGCTGAGGCCCCATTGTCCCTGGCCGGCTGTCTAGGAGAGCTGACTGGGCAGGAGGAAGAGGAGGTGCAGTGCATGCCCCTCATGAGTAGGAGACGGCTAGCGGCTAGGGCGCTGGCCGAGGCCCCGTCCTGCCTGGTTGGCTGTCAGACAGCTGACAGAGCAGGAGGAGGAGGAGTGGTGCACACCCCAGCCACTAGCTGTCTCCTGCTCATGAGCAGGAGATGGCTACCATCTGGGGTGCTGGGCAAAGGCCCCAACCTGCCTAGTTAGCTGTCAAGGCCACCTAATCAGGCAGGAGGAGGAGGAGGCGCCATGCACGCCCCAGCTGCTCTTGCCATTGGAGCACATATGGTCTGAGCTGTTCCCAGCTGCTCAGTGCTCACCAAGCTCCAGGGCAGTCGTCGGCCAGGCCTGTCAGTGCCCTGGAGTTCAGTGAGTGGGGTCCGGGCACAAGGGATTTTGCTGGCCAGTCAGGCACTCATGACATCCCTAATTTTTATACTTGAGTGTTTCTGTCCAAATGCAAAATGCACACATGCTCTCATCAAGTGTGAAAGGTGTGCATAGAATTAGATGCATATTTCTCAACAAAGTCCTTCTGTGACACAATTAAGGTGCCACAACAAACAGATTTTTCAGCTGCTGATTAAAACAAACAAATATAGCTTCACAGTTGCAGGCAACTGTTTCCAATAAATCATGGGATTTCAGGATATTACAGTTGGATCCATGAAAAAGAAAGTGTGGATTAAACGTTCAAGCTGGAATGCAACTGAGCAACATACAACAATGGTTCATATGGGCAGTTTTTAAGTTAGAGATATGTATGTGCTTCTAACATAAGGTATAATCAATCCAACTGAAGATAATGTGCATAGAATATGCATCTGTGATTTGTATTTGCATAGCAAAACTTGTGCATATCCAGTATCCACTCTTGCAGATAAATGTCCCAAACTTGTAATGTCAACATGTGAGAAGACAGAAATACTCCCAGAAATAAGGACAGATACATCCCTGAACTCTTTAGCCTCCTTCTTAAGTTAGGATCAGGCCTTCACTTCATAGTGGCCTCTCATTATTAGGCTGGCAAAAAGATGATATAGTAGCGGGGCCAATATGGCAGCTTTCAATATAGAGACTGAGGGAACTCTGTCAGCCCTGCCCACTCTCCATGTCTGTCTCCGCCACAAAAGTGCGGTGTTCATGATGGTTGCTGCTACTTTAGCACAACACAGACTCTTTTATGTTTAGTGCTGTGATTATTAATATTATTTAATACTTAATATTTGAATAGTGCTTTCAGTTATTCAAGCCACTTCAGATTAGTGGTGTTCCAAAACATTAATTCCACATGTTTTCGTTCATTCTCATTCAATTTGATAGAAAATAAATTTCTGTTAAAAACAAATTCAAAAGAGAAGAACATTTTGGAGAATGAGTTGGGTTTAGGGTTCTTGTGCTTACCTTACTTATGAGGTTGGTGCGGAGTGTGCATGAGTGTCCTGTCTTGCATTGTACTATCATCTCTCCAGCAGCCTAGCTGTAGCCTCCTTGGCTTCCCACACTTCAAATAAAGCTCAATGTAAAAAATTATGAGGTAATTCCTCGCATAGGGCTTTTTCAGATCAGGTCAGGAAGTGCAGGCAGCTTAGGAGGCTGCAGAGCAATAGAGAGATATGTAGTAGAAAGAAAACACACACACACAGCACCTTTGGCTTCCTCACAGTGATTTTCTAACCTGAAAAACACCAGCAAAAGACATTCAAAAGAACTTATTAAATGCCCTGTCAGAAGACATTTTTATAAGAAAAGTCCTGAGATATGTCTTTTCTTACTCTCTTCCCCACAGAAATAAAATGCCACTTTGAGAAATTTCCTCCCAATTTGTTTCACTATTTCTTTTTGTGATTGCTGCCTTCCCTCACCCCACCACCAAAATGTTCCAGAATGACGGCATTGTGGAGGATGCAAAATAGGGGCCAGGCTGCCAACATAGTTGATGCTGTTGCCACTTGCAATGGCAGTGCAGAAAATAATTTGTAAAACCCTTTGGAAAAAAGATGTTGTGTTACAACCCCTCCCAGTCAGAAATTGAGCCCTCCCTGTCAGAAACTGTTGGAGAATTTCTCCTGCCTCTAGAGAAATTCACTAAAATTGCCCCCCTCCCCATTTCTCTTCCCACAAATAGAGTGGGGAATTTTGAGAGGCTTTTCATGCACAGCTCTTCTTCAGATGCATTGCTTAGTTGTAATTGTTTAAACAACCCTGTTTGGTAAGTCAGTATCATTATCTCTCATATTACAGATGGGAGAACTGAGGCTGAGAGAAAGTGGTCCTAAGACACCTACCAAATGCATGGCAGAGGTATGATTGGAATCAGGAACTTACTGGTTGGCAGCTCAGGCTTTTAGCCACTAAGCTACACCAGTTCCATGTTGTGGTTTTGGTGCCATTGCAGTTTTATCATTTTGTTATGGGGTTTGCTATAAAATCACAATAAATCCATTGGTCCATAGAATCAAAAGGTGGGTCATGCATACATACACACAGAGGCTGTGTATCATACATACAGAGGCCTGCTGTGTCATCGCCAGGGCTTAGTGACAAGGGATCCCTCTTTGGGATAGGGGTAGGGATGCTGGAGAAATTCGAGACTTGGATTTCAAGAATCCGACCTGTGGAATCTGCTGTGAAGCGCCCCCCTCAGGCCATGCGGAGTCCGTGGACTTTCAGATGATTTTTTTACTTTCCAGAAATGTGCGCATATAAAACCATAGAAAAATACGCAAATTTCTGCTGAGAAAACATTGAATGGAATAGGGGACAATACACTAAATGTTACATACTGAGGTAAATTATGTAAATACTTGTGTAAATACTTATGTAAATATTTACGTAATTATTTCCATATTTTTCTGCATGATGAAAAAAATATATATTTGCATCCGTCTGTGGGTAGATGACAGAACAAAAGGCACCTGACAATCCGCAAAACACAGATGGAGCAGATTTTTCATAGTCCGTACTTCGTACATCCCTAGATAGGGAGAAATGTATTACCTAATTTCAAACTTTTGAACCACTAAGTGAACTGAAACTCTGTTACTTCCCACTTCTCTGAATTTTGCAGTGGATGTCTCCAATCAAAAATTGCAAACAAAAATTGTGTATTATGGAAAATAATGTTCAAAAATAAATTATATTGGGGAAATTATTTGCAAAAATGTGTATATATTATGGAAAAATGCATGTATTAGGAGAATTACGTACACAAACTCTCCTGAATTTTCATGCTTTTTAAAAAAGAAATCTTAAAATTTGGGATGAACCATACTTACAACTGGAGTAATTTGGAAAATTCAAGATGAGCCAAACTTCTAACTGGATAAATGAGTATGAGACAAACTGAAATTGACAAATTCAGTGATCCCTAATCTATTTTCCATGGGAGCCCTGAATCTCATCCTGTTCCCTGATGCACTGTACCAGCCCTAAGGATGTACGGAAGTGACTTACCTTTCACAGATTATGTTGATGGTGTGGGGGGGGAGGTGTTCCGTCCCTCCCCCCGGAATCCTGGCTGGGGGGGAGGCGCTCCGTTCCTCCCCCCGGAATCCTCCAACGGCCGGCTGTGCTCCGCGGCAGGTCTGAGGAGCAGCCGGCCAGGCCCGGCCCGGCCAGGCCAGAGCCGTCCACAGCTGGATTTCCGGCTGTGGAGGGCTCTGGGTAAAAACAAAAACCCGCGTACGCAAATGGCGGCGGCTATGGCCGCGGCCATTTGCGTTCCTTCTTTTTGGCCATCTGAATCTACGTAAATATTTACGTAGACTATGATGGCGAAAATAAAGGGGAACGCAAATAGCGTAGCGGGCGCTATTCTACGTAAAACTTTATGTAGGCTAAAACGGTGAATCAAAAGGGGACGCAAATAGCGCCTGCTGCGCTATTTGCATTCCCCTTTATTTTCACTGTCATAGTCTATGTAAATATTTACATAGATTAAGACGGTAAAAAGAAGGAATGCAAATGGCGGCAGCCGTAGCCACCGCCATTTGCATACATTTAAAAAAAAAAAAAAAAAAACAAACCCACCCAACCATGATAGGCTACGTAAAGATTTATGTAGCCTATCATGTCTTTTTTGTTTGTTTTTTTACACAAGCCTGGAAATGGCGGCGGTGGCAGCTGGTCAGAAGACCGGCCGCTGGAGCTGCCGGAGCCGCCGGAGCTGCCGCTGCCCAGAAGATCCACCCCAGGTGAGTCTCGTCCCGGGGGGGATCCATGGGGGGCGGGGGGGGGGTGGCAGGCTATTCCACCACAGAGTTCGGGGGGCCGAATGCACTGGCATCCGGCCTCACCGAGATCCGTGGCGGAATTCTCTGACATCCCTAACAAGCCCACAATACAGACTTCTTCTTAATCTGCTAGATACTTCCATTTACACTGTCATTGAAATGAAGCTTCCTTCTTAGTATTGCTCTGGGCCAACTGCAGAATGTAGTCTCAGGGATTTCAGTACAGACAAAGATTATGACTGAGACCGAGGAACTTTTAATGGCTCAGGGGAAAACTACTTTTTTTTTTCCTTTTCTGTTTTTGCATGTGTGCAATGGAGCTCTAATGGCCATCTTTTGTCAAAGAAAGCCACTTTGACAGGGTGCATTTTTCATAGAGAACCAGTGGTTTGTGAGAGTAAAGGTGCAACTGGGGGGTTTAGCCAGAGAACAGTTGTAGCATGGGAAAAAGTCAGGCAGGGAGAGACTTAAGCACCCTCCCTGCCACAGTTTTCCAAGCAAAACAAATGTCACCCAAAGCTGCTATTATCTGCAAAAAATGTTCTTCAGGCATAATCTTTGTACATGTTCAGCAAACCATTGACCTCCTGGGAATAACTCCTCCAGTGGTCCATAGTGAGCCCTAAAAAATGAATGATTTTTTTAAAAAAAATTCCTCTGAAATTCTCAGTCGAGCAAAGCTGCTCAAAACCAATAGAGCTTTCATTAGCAAAATCATTCTGAGGACCAGAGAACTTCAGTTGCTCTGTTTATCAAGAGAAATATTAACAGCCTGAAGTTGTCACCACAGCCAATAAAAGAGTGACGGGTGATAGAAAACCATGTTTGCAGTCCCTTGTTTTCCACCATGAAGGATTGCATTCTCTACCTTTCCAATTCTAACTTAAAAAATTTAAGGCTTTACAGCCTGTCACCTATCAAAAATCAAGGTGTATCTCTGACATACCAGTATGCATTTGTCATTTATGTTAAGAAATCACATGCAGCTTCCTTCTTGTTCCGCAGCTGACAGAATTCAGTTTTGGATGACCAGTGCTAGGTTTTGGTTTGATCCACTGAAAGCAGACTTCTCATTAATTGGCATTATTCACATAGCTAGTGCATAAGGCATTTATATCAGTACAATTCTTGGTGTATGGGTGTGGGAGGGAGGGGGATCTCCTTGAGTCTTCATGGCAGAGGGAGCGGGGTCTGCCTCCTGCAGCTTGTATTGACTAAACCAGAAATCAGAGCTCCAGTTTTGGGGGTTGACTGTCAGTCGCAGTCTTTTCTTCCTGGCTTTGTGTGTGTGTGTGTGTGTGTGTGTGCAGGGGGGAGGGGAGTCTCTGCCTGTCCTCCACCTTTTATTTGTATTTATTTCCCCCCGAACATCTATAACAAGAGTAAGAAGCAATGGCCTTGCATTTTGAATGTCTTAGACTATGGGGGTCCAGACTTGGGTCATTAACTTTGATAAGGTTGGACTCGATGGAGTTATAGGCCCCTCCCAACCCTACTATTCTATGAGTCTATGAAGATTGGAAAAGCTCTGCTTTACAGTCATCTTCTGTGATCAGACTATACTATATATATAAAAAACTCCTTTCTAAAGAACACTTTCATGCTTGAACATTTATTGGAAAGCTACAGGGCTTGGACTATACATGCTGCGAAAGATACATAGAAGGGCCATAACTTAGTGGTAGGACAGATGATCTGCATGCAAAATATCCCATGCTCAATCCATGGTATCTCCAGGGAGGTCTAGGAAAGAGTAGGGATACCAGTAGGGATGTGCATTACATTTGGATGAAGCTCAAAACCTGAGAATTGGGCCATTTCGGTCCAGTTGTGTTGCTTCCCAAGGCAAAGTGGGCTTCCCCCTGAAACCAACAGAATCAAAGCTTCCCTAGAACAAGACTTTGTTAATGACTTGTGCTTTGGAAGATGCACCAGACTTTATCTTCCCTGCAAACTGAGTCTTTTGGTTTCATTTTTCTATATGCTGCTTATGGCCAGGGGAGTGAGTGTGACTGTGTGACTGACAGGTCCACTTTCTAATTCTAGCTAGGGCACATTTTACCAGAGGCTGCCATCACTGTGCTTTGGGAGAGGACAAGGATGGGGCCATGAGATGGTCATTCCTCCAAAGCTACCAGGCTTCACTATGAAAAAAAAGGGGGGGTTTCAGTCAACTCTCTAGCCCGTGCACTTACCCTTCTTTGGATTTCTTGCTTGCAAAGATCTCTATGATGTACACCAATTTCATACAAATCAACCCCCCGCCCCAATGGGGGAGAGGAAGCAAATCACTTCTCCTCTCTCAGGAAAGCTGGGGGGTGATGTATACCTCTTGTTGCCAGTCAGAATAGACAATACTGGGTATGGGCCAATGCTCTGACTCATGATAAAGCATCTTCCTATTTAGATCTAGAAATCAAGCCCCTTCCTACAAGCAACATTCAAACATGCTGTATTGTATTGTTTTTAACACACAGGTCCCAGGGCATCATTTGGAGGCATGTATAGCAGCAGTCTTTCTGAAGCTAAGCAGCTCTAGCCCTGGTGAATGACTGCATGGGAGGCTGCTTAGGGACCCTGTATATGCTGCCCTAAATTCCATGGAGGAAAAAGCAGCATATACGTGTAATTAGGGATCCACAAAAAAATCGTTTATGTTCAAAAATATCCCAAAATGTCAAAAAAAGTATATTTTTTTTTGTAAATGGTTTTTTGTACTACATATAACATATTTTAATGGTATTTAATTTTTGTGAATGGCCCAGAGAGCTTCAGCTGTGGAGCGGTATAGAAATATAATAAATGAAATGTTTACCTGAGTGTGAGCAGTAGAATTTTCTCAAGATATATTTGCAAATTCACAAAAATTGTGATCACATTCAAAATTAAAATGCACATTTCCTATTTTTGATCACAAAATTTTAGTCAATGGGGGAAAGCGCACACTTTTGAAAAGAAATATGTAAAGAAATATGCATTTTTCCTGTTCGAAATGCACACTTTTCTGGTTTGGATGAGCTGAAAAATAGATAAAAAATGAAAACAGGAATGAGGCAAAATGAGTTTGAAACTGCATTTCAGCGGATTTTAGCAAGCTAAAGAATTACTCATTCTTCCATCACTAAGTGTAATAAATAAAGAGAGGGAGTGATGCCCAAGGGAAATAACAATTGCTGTGTAGCCACCAGACTCCTTGTTCAAGTAAGATAACTGCAATTCTCCAATACCCATCATGAATAGGTTTGGATCCGATGAGCTACTTAGCGGAGCTGTGTGCAAATGGCATCTTGAAATTCTCCACGCAATTTGTGGGCAGAGAAATTTGGGGGGGGGGGATAATTTCACCAAGCTAGGGATGTACAAAACACCTGGTTTCATCCAGGGACATCAGCGGTGGGGGGGAAACGCTCCGTTCCTCCCCCTGAAATCCTTGATGGGGGTGGGAGGCGATCCATTTCTCCCCCCCAGAATCCTGCCCAGCCGGCCCCGCTCCACGGCCAGGCTGCGGAGCCGCTGGTCAGGCCAACCCGCAGTGGGGCCTCCAGCTGCTGCCGGGCTGGTGTGGACGCAAATGAGTAGGGGACACCATTTGCGTCCCTATGGTAGCTCGTGATAGGCTATGTAAGTATTTACATAGCCTATGATGGCTAAAACGGGAATGCAAATGGCGTCCCCTACGCCATTTGCATTCCCATTTTAGCCGTCATAGGCTACATAAATATTTACATAGCTTATCACGGAGAAAACAGGAACGCAAATCACGTAGGGGACGCCATTTGCGTCCCTGCTTTAGCCGTGATAGGCTACGTAAATATTTACATAGCCTATCACAGGCTACCAGGGGCACAAATGGCGTCCCCTATTCAGGACGCCATTTGCATCCACAGCAGCCTGGCAGCAGCCAGAGCCGCTGCTGCAGCTGCAGCCAGGTAGGCTCCATTTCACAGGGCTTTCGCAGGGTGTTGGGGCGGGTTGCTCCGTTCTGCCACAGATTCCGGGGGGCTGAATTCACTGGAATTCAGCCCCCCTGGGATCCGTGGCAGAATTCTCTAACATCCCTACACCAAACATCTCCAGTAGGAGGAGACATTCTCCAACAGTTTCTCACAGGTAGGGCTCGCAATTGGCAGGGATTGTAACACAGTTTCTTTCTTTCTTTTCCTAAGGGAGCAATCCTATGGCCACTAGACACTGTCTAGAGGGCCATAGGATATGCTCTTTTCCAGGAACCGACCTCAGAGACTGCGCTCCGAGGTCAGTTCCTGGAAATCTGACCTCCTCCCTCATCCGTGCTGCCTCCGAGGCAGCATGGAGAAACCCCATCCTCCATGCTCAGAAGACAAGCATGGAGAGACTGAAAAGGGGTGGGGCTGGGGGGCGTTCTGGGGCGGGGAGAGTGGAGCTGCATGTATGACACATCCTATGTGTCGTACGGCAGCTTCCTCTCCCGGTCCCCCCCCCACCGCTAGACAGCCAAAAACAGCTGTCTAGTGAAAAATAGCAAGGCAGGAGAGGTGCGGAGGGAACAATCCCCCCCCCCCGTGCCTCTCCTGCCTTGCTTAGCATAGGCCATCACCTCTGAGGTTGGAAGTGGCTGCCTATCTAGTTAGAATTGCGCCCTAAGTGTTTTTTGTGCTGCCACTGCAAGCAGCAACAGCATCAATTGTGTTGGCAGGCTCCAGGCTGGCCCACATTTTGCAAACACCACAATGCAGTTGTGAGGGGACAGTGTTGTGTCTAACTTCAGGGAAGAGGTGGAGCTAGTGCTGTGCCAACATCTGTCTTCCAGTTTTCTGAAAGTTTTTTTTCTTCTCCCCATTGTTCTGCTTCCATTGTTCTGCCACATTTTCAGGGTGTTTTATAATTTATTTCTCTGGTGTTTTTGAGCTTACCTAACCACTGTGAGGAAGCCAAGGGTGCTGTGTGTGTGTGTGTGTTTTCTTTCTATTACACATCTCCATTGCTCTGCAGCCTCCCAAGCTTCCTGTGCTGAAAAGGCCCTATGGGAGCAATTACTTCATGATGCCTTCTCCAGGGCTTTAAGTGAAATGTGGGAAGCCAAGGAGGCTACAGGCTGCCTGAGAGATGATTGTACAATGAAAGCCAAGTCACTCATGCTCAGTCTTCGACTACCTCCTAAGTAAGGTAAGCACAAGAAACCTGAACCTAGCCTATGAGAATTCCTCTATAATGTTCTTCTCCTTTGAATTTCTTTTCAAAAGCAATTTATTTTCTATCAAATTGAATGAGCATGGTTGAAACAAATGTGGGATAAAAATTTCAGCACATCACCACTACTTAGACCTGCTGGAACTGGGCAGACACACACTGAGCCAGTCAAGGATATCCTGAGTGCAGCCCTAGATGTCTAATGGCATTAATGACCTAGGATGTGTCTCAGTCTCTGGTGAATGAACAAGGAGACACTATGCTGGTTGTAGTTACTCTGTGAAGATTTAATACGTAATTGTGAAGAACTAATATCAAGAGATGATTCACCACAACTGGGGAAGGATTTAAGCCTTAGCTTCCAACTTTACATCCCCAACCTAGCAAAGCAATTAATCAACATCTACCTTTAAACATATATAACCCAATGCCTAACAAAGCTTATTTGTTCTTGCCTGGAGCTCAGGTTCTTCCTCAGATGGCTTTGCTGGATCAGACTCAGAGGCTTAAATGGAGGGGGCAAAGGGGAGTTAGTTTCCTCCATCTACTTACACTGACTCATACAAGCCCATTCGACATTTTGACTCTCGGAAGAGAGCATTTGCAGAAAGTTACCATGCCACATGCTCTAGCTCATACTTACGTGATCTAAAAATAAGTAATCTATATTTCCCTTAACCTTTGCGTCTCTTCATTGCCTCAGTGATGCTGTGCCTTAATATAATTCAGTAGCTGTTGCTGGTGGGTTTGATGTATGCTCCTGGGAAGACAAACTTATTAGAAAGAAGTCAGTGAATATGACAAAATGAGATAATACTGTATATGGTGTGCTTGTTTGCCTAACTATTGACATGATGATGGATGTTATATAAGGAAATGCAGGGGGAAAATATTGAGCACCATCTGCTATGAAGTTCTACCAAGCATGCCCCATAGAAAAGAATGGCAGGTACACAAAAACACAGGCATTGTCTATTTTCCTACCTCCTCATTTTTAAATAATTGCATTCATTTTAGTTCAATGGGAAGAGGTAATACTAGTTCACTGAACATTCCCTGGTTTCTGTTTTCAGGTTGAAAAGTATTATTTCAGGCTGCAATCCTATATCTACTTACCTGGGAGTAAGTCCAACTGAACTCAATGGGGCTTACTAGACATGTGTAGGACTGCACTGTCAAGTGGGATAAAAATCTTTTCCCCCAAACAATTTGACTGTGAAGAATATACACTTCTTTAACCATCATGTTTAGTCAGTGCTATTCTTTTAGAATGCTGCAACTTCAGCACTACATTTTTCTGACTGCCTTGTCTCTGGTCTTCCTGGACCACATGGGAGATTAGCCAATCAGCAATCACACAGTCAGTGAACAGGATGGCATTACAATGCTGCATAGCTGATCAGATTTGGCTCTGCCATAACGCTGGTAATAACACTTCAAATAGAAATTGGGCAACAATTCAAAGCCAGTCTGCTCAACTATGCAGACTCCTTCTCCATTTGGAATGAGAAGAATCAAGGTGGGCTTATCCCTCCTCTTAATTCTAAGCATGCCCCCTCTACATTCTGCTCACACTCCACCCTGCCCTCTATTTTTTTCATATCATTTCCTGCTCCCTAAACAGGTGGGGGGGGTACCTTTGGGAAGAATGGACCAGGTAGCATGGGGCTTCAGCAATGATAGAGGAGCCCAACACTGGAAAATGTTGTTCAGTGTGACTTTTCCCACTGGAGATTATGAGCTCAGAGTGTCATGCCCCATCTCCTCTGAAGGCTCTGCTGCCTTCTTTCCCTTCTCCAGCACAAGTTTCCTGCCCCCCCCCCCCAGGGCAGGCGTGGGCAACTTGGGTCCTTCCAGAAGTTTTGGCCTGCAACTTCCATCAGCCCTAGCCAGCATAATAAATGGTGAGTGCTAATGGGAGTTGTAGGCCAATATGGGCAGGTACATATTTGCAAGAAATACCACAAAATAATGGGGAAAATATATTCTTTGGAAACAGACAAAAATTGTAATTTTTATTTATTTTATTTATATTTTAGAGTAATTTTTAGTAATTTAGAGTAATTTTTACTCTAAATTAGGCAGACTGGATAATCCTGAGAGGAGAAAGATGTACTGGTTTTAATTTAATACTGAAAGAACAGTGGCCTGTGGGAGGTCCGATCAGACCTGAAACAAATCCAAAAGTAGATGATGAGCCTTCATTACTACAGGAGAGAGTGAGAGTGAGGGAGGTTGATTGTTGGAATTCAGGAGATAATTCAGCTGCTGGTTCAGTGTAGCATTACACTAAAGTGTTACATGGGAAGTCTGACTTAATATCTTTGTTGTAGTACCCACTCATAATGACAATGGGAAAAGCTTCCCCATTCATCTTCTTTCTATTGAAAGCTGAAATGCACTTGAAGTAGAAATAGGTGAGTCATGGTTTAAAGGTTGCAGTACTATCCTTTTCAGTAGTTCCTGTGTGAACAGAATGCTGGACTAGATGGACCCTTGGTCTGATCCAGCATGATTCTTCTTATGTTCTTAAAAGTTCTATTATTGTTGTTGTTGTTGCAAACTATTTTTAAACTAGGATATTCATTTGAAGTAATAGATTTATGAATGGGCTGCTTCTCCCTGCTGCAGTTCAGGTTCCGATTTTAACAACCAGACTCTCAATCACCACCACCAGGGCAGTGGGAGTGGAGGCATCAAAGGGCCCATGACAAAGTCCAGCATTGGAAATGCAGTTTCCCTTCCCTCAGCCTTACTCAGGAGGAAGAAGCAAGTGCTCACAAATGCAACAGATCATGACCAACTGAGCCCCAGGAAGAGATGGGGCTGACAGATCTGCTGTAAAACTCAGTGAGAGCCCAGTAAGGAAATGCCTCAAATAGTCTTGCAATGCCATCTCTGGATTTTGCTGGACAGCTCCCTAGGGATTATGAGAATCTTGTTTTGCTTAATTCTGGACCAGAATTTGCCCTCTTTGCACCCCGGAACATGAACACATTTTGCAGGAAATGCAACAGTTGGTCAAGAATTGTAACCCACTTCACTGCAGGTCCAAATCTGGAAAATAGGCTGTGTTAATGGCAATCAATGACATTTGTTGGGATTGGGCCATTATTATTTCCAAGAAGGCATGGACAGGGTCATTAGGACTAACTTCCAAGCAAAGAAATTTATGTCAGATGTTTTCCAATTATTATTCAAATATTTGGGGCACAATGTAAGGTAGACTATGTTTAAGATTGTAATAGCTTATGATGTGCATGTCTGTGGACACATGTGTGTTACTGGTTGTGGGGTGGTTGTGGTTGCATTTTGCAGTCTGATTTCAGGATCCTTTTTCTTTAAGTATAAATAAAAAAATACAATTTATCACAAGCTCTACGAAGTCCAAACTTTGCACATTTTTTTAAGTAGATAAATAAAATGCAAAAGGAACAGTGCTTGGTAATTAAGATTGTGTGTGTGTGCGTGTGTGTGAGAGAGAGAGAGAGAGAGAGAGGGGTGGGGTGGGGTGGGGTAGGGGGGAGAGAGAGAGAGAGAGAGGTATTAACGAGAATGTATATATGAGAAAGAGAGATGTTAAAAGAAAGCTTGCAAATCATATTTGAAGATAAGGATATACCGATAAATATATATGATTAGAGAGAAAATATATTTAAAATGCATCGGAGGGGGGGAAATCCTCTTAATTATAGCTTATGTTAAAAAAAATACATCTATAAATATCATATCAGCTTAGGTTATCACTCATGGGGAAATGTCATAGCTCAGTGGTAGAGCACATGCTTTGTATGCAAAAGGTCCCAGGTTCAATAACCAGCATCTCCATGCAGGGCTAGGAAATAATCCATCCTGAAACCAGGAGTGGGCAACTGGTAGCCCTCCAAATGTTTTGGACTACAACTCCCATTATCCCTCACCACTGGCTATTCTGATTGGGGCTGATGGCTGTTGCAGGCTCAAACATTTGGAGGACAACAAGTTGCCTGCCCCTGGTGTCAACAGTACTGGACTAGAAGGACTAATGGGCTGACCCAGTATAAGGCAGCTTCCTATGTGCTTGTGTAATCCTATGAACACTTACCTGGAAGGAAGTTACACTGAACTCAATGGGACTTACTTCTGAATATACATCTACAGAACTGTGCTGTTAGGTTTAGACAACTCCATAGAGTACTTGGTAGTCCCCAGATTAATAAAACCTTGACGTAAGGTAATTCCTCTAGAGTTATTCCCAATAATAACACCCTGTCCTGACATGCAGCTGGCTTTCTCACAAGCTGCAGACTAGATGCTGTGTTTGACCTCACTATTAGCTCACTTTAAATCCAGGTGAGCAATACATATGTTCTTGAGATGATGCCTGGCAGGTCTGAGCTTTGGGAGACATGAATTCACAAATAACTCAGGCCACGATGACAGGCGAAAGGAGAAGCAGAGCAATATCAGAGGGAGCATTTAGTCTGCGATACTTAGGACAGATGCAACAATTATAGTACTGTTGTTCTTGTTAATATTTAAAAAAGTGCCTATGTTGGGTGGAACAATATATTGCAAGAAAAAGAAGTGGTTCGCATGCTGCTAATATCGGCAGAGAGCTCTTGTAGGCAAGACTCAGTGGATGGGAAAGGATGCTTAACTCTTCTCCCATCTTTCAGTTCTTACCTGTTTGGGATTTCAAGGCACTTCCAACCTGCAAGTGGGTTCTGAAGTGTGAAGGGGGAATGCTGACCTGTCTGTTTCATTTGCAGAAATACCTGGAAGCTTAAGCATCCCTCCCACCCATCAGTCTTCCTGTATGAGTGCCAGCCAAATCCATATTGCCATTCACTTGGCTAGTGCAGGGTTGGACGAAGCATCTGTTCATATGTCATGCAGTTCTACCTTCTGCTACCAAGACAGGACAATATAAATTCAGAGGGCACTCCAGTTAGGGAGGAGTACCCAAAAAATTATTAAGCAAGGTAGGGTTTTCTGGTCCCATTCCCCTGTTTCACATTTGCACTCTCTCAGTCTGGTCAAGAAGTAGTTTTCTTTACTTGTCCTCCTAGTGAATTCCCTTGCTTGTCCAGTCCTGTTATCTCTAGCCACACCCTGAAACCATAAGATACTACATTCCAGGCTAGAGCTCTCAGTTTGAGTTATAGCCTCCATTTCCTCAGCCTCTGGTCACATGCAGTGTCGCTAGTCCCTGGGACCAGAAATGCAAGTCTTAAACTGAATGGCAGCCTTGAATCAGGGGATTAAAGCTAGTTTTGGGTGTTGTTGTTGGGAGTGTGTGCATGTGCGTAAGAAAAGTACATTATATGTCCTCATTGCCGTCAAGAATTCTTGCAGTCTGAAGTGTATGATCAAGACTGCAAAATGGAAGAAAACTATGACAGGAGAAAACATTGTGTTAGAACAAACAGAATTATTTCCGGTGGAGCGAGGGGAAGCTATTTCTTGTAAGATGTGAAGTATTCCTCCCCTCTCCCCATCCCCTGCAACAGCCACATCTGCCAAGATGTAGTACAATATTGTAAATTGCAATATAACGTTATAAATAGGATTTATTATACTTTACAGATCAGAGAGCCAAATAAGCATTTCCTTTCAAAAGAGCCAGATAGCAAACATGTGAAGGGAACTTGAGCTAAGAGTCCTTGTTGACAATCTGCAGTTTGACAGGTGAGAAAGTGGGATCACACAGCAAGCCTGCTTGAAGTACAGTTACATCGGATACACAACAGCATGTGAGATTTCCAATTTTGTAGCCTTGTTGATGGATCCTCGATAGCTTTTAAACTTTCAGTTAAATGGTAAGCATACCAATACCATGTAGGAGTATTATTATTTTTAAATACGCATACACACACAGAGGCCATCACCCACATCAGTGCCACATCCCGGAGCAGGTGTTCAAGTGAACATATGGAACTCCTACATCTCCATGTGCTTTCGAGTTCATTTTACTGGAGGAAGCACTTTTACATGGGCTCTATCCAGCCCCAATTAGCCACTTTTAAGCCCAACTGATTTTGATAGAAGAGACCTAAGCATGTACTTAACATCCCCTCTGAAATAAAAGGATTTTTAAAGGTGATTAACTTTGGCAGGATTGCTCCCAACATGTGCTAGTAAAGAGCTGTGATTGTGACTTGCTTTTAGTTTTCTGTGCTTGTTGCCTCATCTGAAGAATCAATGTGGGCTCCAGATGAATACACAGGGTCTAGATGAGCATGGCACATATGCATCTGTTTGTAGACAAAAAGTGGAAGCAGAACCCTCCTGCACATCTGCTTTTCTGGTGCATATAATATAACGTGCAAAAGCACTTTCTGTGTGGCATTCCACGTTGATCCAGGTACTCAAAGTACATTAGATTGTGACAGATGCCTCTGTTTTTCTCCCTCTAGCGACCTGAACTTATATTAGTGTTCATACAATGGCAAAAACAAAATCCAAGTTTCTTTATACTCCTTTTTCTTCTTAAAAAGAACTGAGTACAACCCAGTAGGAATATTTGACCAATACATCTTATTGAAAAGAAAGAAATCAAATCTGTGCTCTTATGGAGCCCTATATTTCAGCAGGCCTTCCACCATCAAAGTTCCTTGTGGACTGTGCCCATAGAGTTCTGTACCAAACGCTAATACCGTTACATGAAGTGTACATTCTTTTACGTATTATTGCCCAAAGGATGATACAATGGAACACATTAATGCAACTGTGATAGACATACTATACATTTTAAATATGTGATAAACAACAAGGAAGAATGAAAACATTACATCTTATATTGACAGAAGGTAAATTAACAGCACAATGTATAGATGTCTACTCAGAAGTAAGCCCCAATGAATTCAATCGGGCTTACTCCTAGGTAAGCATGTATACGATTGCATCCTAAGTCATCTTTCCAAATTGTCTAAAAAGGCAGTGATTCAAACTCCAGGTAGCTGTACTTTTAATTTGCACTAGTTGTGGTTACAAAGTTGTGATTTTTATCCCCCCCCCCCATTTATCATAGTTAAATGCAAGGGATTTTGTATAAATGTGTATGGGTTTGCGGGGGAGGCAGCAGCAATGGGGGCGGGGAACGTATGTAAATTGTGCCTACGTAGGTCTTCTTAAAATTATTATGCAGCATAATATAAAATAAGATTTCCTTGAAAAGCTTAAGTAATAGCTTGCAAGAAAATTAGAAAGAGCACAAGTGTGGCTCGAAATACATATATATGGATATGAAAGTAGGAGCTAGATGCTCTCTCAGGCCCACACAATACTATGTTTCCTCGGAAGCAAGCCCCACTGTTTTCAATGGGGAATACTTCCCAGTCAATGTGTTTTGGACTGTAGCCATACTGAGCCAGAGATGCTCTTCCTATGATGGACAAGAAGGCATGCACCTCTTCCGACCTCATGAACTTAACATGTAAGGTGGATATTCCATACAATGGTCTGTGTACATGCACACTAGGTTTGCATTATCTCCCCTCCACACCTTTAAAGGGAGGGGGGAACCATGTGAATTAGCCCTCTGCACATATTGGCCTCTACATGGAAAGCCTCCTTCACATCTTACATTATGTCTGTGGTGGAGATTATGAGTAAGCAGCCACTCTTCCACCATGTCAAGAGGATCATCAGCCTAAAAAGTGTGTGAAACAAGCCATACTGACATTTGTATATCAATAAACCACTGTAAAATGCACATTATCTAGCTATCCTTCATAGTGACAATGGGTCAGGTCCAGACATATTCATACCTAGAGCAGCAGACCCAATGAAATCAGTGGGACTTCAGTTAGTCATGACCAAATTAAGTCCTGCTGATTTCAAAGGGTCTGCTCTGTAACTAAATCTGGAACCACCCCAATGCCTTTCTTACAAAATACCCCAAAATAAACAATAATGTGTCATAGTGGAGTGCATGAGACAATGCATTTTATTGAGAAATGCAAGGAGTACAAAGAACTTTAAATTTGCCTTTTAAAATGTATATGCACAAAAGTTATTGCTCCTTTTTTCAGTATGTATAAGGAATGAGAGGAAGGACAACAGATATTCTCAACATAAATAAATTAAGGGAATGAGTCCATAAAGGACAAAAGTGGCTACAAGCAACATAAGAGAATAAAAGGTTTATCTTATAGTTACCACCATTCACACTGGGTGATGGTTAATATCACTTATTTTGTCTTAGCAAAAACTACATAATAGAACAGTTATAGCACAATGTTCTAAAGTCTCTCTTTGTCTTTTTTTCCCCTTTTCTTTCCTTTCCTTAAAGTACTTGCCCTGAATACCTTTCAGTAGGGCAGCTTGAACAGTTCAGCACCACTTCGAAAACCCCTCTGGAGATCAGACGATAAAATTCTTCCGCAATCAGGGAGGGAGGACAAAGGGCTTTCTCGTGCTATTCCCATATTTCCATGTTTGCTGGCTTAACATCATTGTGTACGACTTCAGTACATAACAGCTGATGCGAAGACGTTCAGAGCTGGCAAACAGAGAAACAGCATGAGAACAGCCCTTGCCTTATAATCACATCTCCCACACCACTTTAAACGTTGGCCCTGTCACATCTCTTAACTTAATATTGTCAAGGGTGGGGTGGGGTGGGGCAGGGCTTGGGGAGTTTTAACTTATTAAGAAATGAACAGTCATTAGAAGGACCAGTCAGGTTTAAGAGGCAAAGCACTCATTACAGTAAAAGATAGTGTGGCACGTTTACAGAATATTCTCCTTAACAAAACAGTTGTCCTTCCAAGCTGCCCTACTAAAAGACATCTTGGGATATATATCTCCTCCACAGACATAAAGTGATTTCATAGTCATTCCTTCTGGAACTCTGGGAACTGTAGCTGTCTCCCACATTAAATAATTTTTTTAAGTCTGTGAGAAAGGCGGTGAGGGTAGGGATCTCAACAAGGAATTATCAATACCCTCATCAAAGTATAGTTCCCAGAATCATTTGGGAAAAGCAACAACTGGTAAAGTGTTTTGTTTTTAAATAAACAATATGGGTTTGTTGTGTATATATGCCCTCAGAGGAAATATGTTACCTAGCATATTACAACAGTTATCCCACTAGGTCTTGCCATAAAAGGCACAACGGGCGCGACATTTTGTAAGTATAATGTTCACATCATTGTATAATGTTATGCACCCAAGAGAAACCCCTACCCACACCTTGTGACAGATCCCTTCTGATCCTTCCATTTTGTTTGAATTCTCTGAAGTTGAGGGAGAGAACAAGAATTGATTTATTTCTTTACCAGCAACCACAACTTCCTCCCCACCCCACCCCACCCCCAGAAAAACAGACAGTGTATTACCACAACTGTCAGAATTACTTTAGACTGATGACATTCAGACATACTCTAAGAAATAAAGTAAGAAAACAATCTGGGAAGAGATGGGGTGCAAAAGGACAGAAGATTGAAACAAAGCAGAGGAATTAAGCTCCTAGCTTAAGAATTATCATGGCCTTACTAGAAAATGCAATAGAATGGTCAGAAACGTGCATGAAAGCATCCCTAAATTATTATAGATTCACAACGGACATGAAGACCTGAGGGAGCAAAACCCACACAAGCCTGGGTTTCAGCCTCACTGCTACAGGAAGAACACTATGTGTACAGTTGGGTTTTCCCAAAGTGCATCAGTGAAAAATTAGAATTTCAGGACCTTGCTTGCACATGTAAAGTTGGCTGTTTTGACTCTCAACAGAACCTATGCTGTATCAGCATGGATAGACTCTGTTGCAATTTCTGCAAGACAAACCGGGAAGTTTGAGCCTTAGAAAAATGACACAACATTAATGGGATATATTTTGTTGCCCCCAAAACAAAATTTTACACGAATCCAACAATTAAGAGGAGCAGAGAAGAAAACTTGGGAACTCTTAACCCTCAAGCTTTTGTGAGCCACTCTGAGCGCTTTAGCTATGCTGGAAGGTTAGGATATAAATTCCTTTACCTAAACTTCTGTGAGGTATCCCCCCGCCCCCCCAGTTGCCTGGAATTTTTCTACCAGAAGAAAAAATGCAGTGGCAGTTCTAGAGGAGACCCAGGCTCAAATCTTTAATCAGCTGTGAAACCAGCAATCTATTCTAGTGAGTGGGGAGGTAGTGAGTATATTGGATCCATCCATGCCAGTCTACAAGCTGCGTCAGTTTACTCATTATAAAGCTGTCATAGGCATAAGCTGCCGTAGGCTTCTAGCTCTTCCTGTGCTGGAAACACAGGGAAGAAGAGGCCTGGAAGGGGACTCTGCAGCTGGAACTGAAGACTGGAACAGGCACACAAAGGCTTTCCCCCCATGTGGTTTTCCCAGCTAGTGGAGGTGAAAAGAGGTAAAAGGAGGATCAACTTTGCTGGCAAGTGAACAAGGAGCAGGAAGAATAGTGTGCTGGACACAGGTAATCATATAAAACGAGAGTCGGTGGCATGTTCAAAGTAAGGCTAAACTGAAAGTTCATCTTAACAAATGTTCAGTTCAGAATTTGGCTAGTAAAGCAAAAAAAAAAAAAAAAGGTAGAGAGCCAGGGTAGGGTGGGGATGTGCATGGAATGAGAATTAGCAAATGGTGGTGGTGGTGGGGTTTTCCTCTGATAGGTAGCAGCTGTCCTTTTCAAGCCCCGCCCCTGCCAACATTTCATTTTGTCACCATCACAAGCATTGTAGGGGAGAAATGGTAGCCGCTGAGAGGAACTCTGTTGCTGTTGGTGACAATGGCAAAATGGAGGTTGTGGGGTAGGTTGATCAACTGCCATCAGATCTGCTGTTGCCATCAGAGTATTCCCCCCCATAAAAATAAACACCCCACACAACAAAAAGCCTTACTTTACAGTTCTGTCAGCTTCCTTCTGATACTACATATGTCTTCAGTCGTAGTGACTGAACTGGTACTTTGTAACCACCACAAGCCTCCATATATCTGGATATTAGGATATAACATTTTACTTTACCATAAGACAATACTGGTTACTGTTATTCCATCTCTCGCGCACATTCACAACTATACATCAGAGAGACACTCTCTGTGTTAAATAAAATATGATTTTTTCCCCTTCCTCAGCACGCTTTCTGGGTTTGCTCAAGATGGGCTACTCTTCACACCCTCTGACTTTATATTGATCACAGGCAGTAGTGTTCTAGAGCTGCTTTATCCACCTTGGTCTACATGTTAGAGCTGTGCACAAATGACCTCTCAAAATTGTCCAGCCTATTTGTGGGAAGAGAAACTGGGGGAGCAATTTCACAGAATTTCTCCTAGGGGAGGAGAAATTCTCCAACAGTTTCTGACAGACAGGGGGCACTATTGGCAGGGATTGTAGCACAGGTTCTTTTCTTTCCCACCCCTTACCCTTAAGGGGTTTTTGGTTTATTGCACTGCTCCTGCAAGTGGCAACAGCATCAACTATGCTGAGGGTTCCACTTTTCTGAGGCAGAATTTTGAACTTCTTTGGGGGTGTTGAGCTTACCTAATCACTGTGAGGTGGCTGAAGGTGCTATGTGTGTGTTTTTTCTCTCTATTACACATCTTTCTATTGCTCTGCAGCCCCCCAGGCCACCTGCCATTCCTGAACTGAAAAAGCCCAATGGGAGGAATTACTTCATGATGTCTTCCTCATGATGGCTTTAAATTGAAGTGTGGGAAGCTGAAGAGGCTACAGCCTGCCATAGAGATCATTGTACGATGACTCTCTGTATACTCCATGGCCACCTCATAAGTAAAGTAAGCAAAAGAACTCCGAACCGAACCCATGAGAATTTCTCTGAAATTTCTTCTCCTTCGAATTTTTTTTCGAAAGCAATTTCTTTTCCATCCAATTGAATGAGAATGGTTGAAAGAAATGTGGGAGACATTTTCAGCACAACACTTCTGCTAGTGCAGCAGAATGGACTGGTCAGGGGGTTCGGTGATGGTAGACCGGACTGCACCCCTTCAGATTGTAGGTGTGGGATCACGTCTCCAAATGCTCCCTGTAAGTGGATGGAAACATGCAACACCAAGGAGCGAGTCACAGGGCTAGAACTCATTGTCCACTGATATGCTACAGTAGTGCTGTGGTTGCATTCTGTATTTGCAAATATAAGAAAGCATTCAAAATGGAATTGCTACTTGCAATATGAAACAGTGCATCCTCATTCTGCTTCTTGAATACCAAACCAGATTCCATGACACAAAATGAGGTGGCAGAAGCTTGGGTGGTACCATTTCAGACCATCATCGAATCAGAGAATAGTAGGGTTGGAAGGGGCCTATAAGACCATACATAGAGGAAAGTGAATGTAACAAAGCAAAACAACGAAAAAGCAAAAATACTATCTGCATCTCAACCCTTTCTCCCTGATGTGATACCTCACTAATGTAGTTACTGGTGGAAATACATATGTGTATAACAGCCCAGAATTCTTCCACTTCAGCCAGCCTAACATTTCATCATTCTTTCTAATAGCCATCTTAGGTAATTGAGTGCTGATCATTTTGGAAGTGAAATAGCCACACACCACACAACATGAAGCAGCAGTTTAGACTCGGGGAATTTCCTAGGTATGAAGAAATTACAAAATACAAAAAGGTATGTTTGTAAATTAAAAGAAAAAAAAAAGTGTTGTTATGTAAAAACACAGACATACAGACTAAATGACCTGACAAGGACTTGTGTGAGTTTCCAGGATGTATGGAATGCTGAGGTTTCAGTTGAGAGAAAAAGGAAAGTGGGACTGAAAAAGATGTAGGAAAAAGAGGGTATAGGCTCTATGTCCCTAATAGCTTATAACAGATACCTGGGATGGGATGGGGAATTAGGACTGGGAAGATATGTGCCACGAAGACCACTTTTTTCCTCCATTCCACTCTCAGATTCCCCCCCCCCCATGCTATATAGGTATAAACAAAATGCTAAGGTCCAGGCTGCCAACCATCCTCCACACCTCCACCCTTTTGCTCAAAAGTCTGTTTAATCCAGATTGGGACCTTAGTGTGGGGGATAGAAGAGCTTTAACCTCTGCCTGCCACTGTGCCCCTGATGTGTATCAGGGCCTCCTGTGCATGGCATTTCCACACGAGAAAACAAACAAAGCAACAACAACAAACCCATGCATTCAGTCACTACAACTGAAGCTTTTTTTCCTATGCACCTTGCAGGTTCAAGGGGCTGAATTGGAAGCACTGTGTGTATGTGTGTGTGTGTGTCTATATGTTACCTCCCTACTTCCCAGAGTAAGGTCCTAATCCAGAGCTGGTCCTCTAAGCTTCTTTGAAAAACAAAACAAAACACAGACGTAGTGGTGTGGTATGTTATGCATTAGATTATGTAGGTTGGATCTGATTGGCAGCAGCCTTCTGGGGTCTTGGGCAACAGACCTCTCCTGCCACCAGCTACCTGATCCTTTTAGCAGAGCAGAGGATGGCCTAAAGATGGATTTAAAAAAGTCATTGCTTTTCCTTTTCCTCTTCCTGAAATTCCCCCCATCCTCACTGCAGTGACAACCTTCAACAGGAGCACTCGACTTTGGGTCTGGGAAAGCACTGTAACCTTTTGTCATAGGTCCCATTATCTCAGTGTAATATATAGTGCTTAGTAAGGACAACAGTGGTGGAAGCAGTCCAACTTTCACAATCCCTTCCAGTATTTTTCAAGCTGTGATTGAGCCTCACTCTGATTTGAATATGGCCAAAGTTTCTTTCAGTGATAAATATAACCGACCTGAGTCAGCCAGATAGCACTCAAAACTGTTTAGAACATTTCCCACCGCACACTTTCAGTTTAGACTCAGTTCAAACATTGCACTTAGCATCTCTCTGCATCAAGTATTACAGAGATTATTGCTAACAACCTAAACTATGTTTTAGATATGAGAAAGGTACAACCATCCCATAGTAGTGGGTAGGAAGGTCGTAATTTTAGGATCTCCTTTCCTTTGAACTAAATTGGCAAACAGAGTGATGCCAACAAGAGAGGTAAGTGAAATTCAAGGACTTAATTCTCACCTGGGAGAAGTAATTTCAACTCAGCTGAAGGCAATATACATGTATCCCAGTAAACTTCACCTTTGCTGCTGCAACAAGTGACACTTTGCTTTCTTTCTTTCTTTCTTTCTTTCTTTCTTTCTTTCTTTCTTTCAAGATATTTTGTGTGTCTAGGTCCTTTCAAAGCGGAGGAAAATATCGCTGTAACAGCAGGCATTGAGGCCTCCTGAAGACTTCTAATATGTTTTACAATATGACTTTTCAGAATCACAATTTAAGTTAGAGACGTGCTTCTCTTGCATTAGCTTTACCAACTTCAAAGCAAAATCTTACCTGTCACTCTCCCCACTCCTCCTCCCACCCCCCCCCAAATAAATCAGAGCTGTGCTTTAGCCATTGTGTGTGAATCCAGCATGGGGGGCTGAGTCTATAGTGTATTTGTCCATAAAGGCTGGATGGTATTTGCCATGGCTCTGATATCTCTCCCCACCCCTGCCCCACACCCCTTAAATGTAGTGCTATTTTATGCTGTCAGTTGTGTCAAGCACTGAACTTTTAGGAACCTAGATAGCAGCATATATTTCTAGTCAGGAAAATGGCACTCAAGTCTCTTAGGAGGAGGTGTGTGTGTGTGTGCAAGGGGGAGAGAGGATCTTGCTTCTGAGAGACCTTGAGGTACAGATCTGACCAAATGAAGTCTGCAATTCCAGACTCCATTAGCATTAAGAACCACTTATCAGATCCTACAAAGCTTTATTGCTTTCCACCTGGCCTAGATTATTTAGGTTCCCGAGCATAAGATGCTAGCGAGGACAGGCCTGTAACCTCTCTTTCGTTCTGCAGATCTGCTCTACAGTTAGAGATGCTATGCAAAGCGAGAAGTGCCACACCGCCATCTGCAGACAGGAATTACCCCCTCATATGCTCGTTCAGCAACCAAAACTTCCTCACAGCCAAAGTCACTCCATTCTCATTTTCTTCTTTTTAGTACTGATGAATCACAAACTGTTTACTTCTCAGTGCTTTAGCCAAGCATGAACATTTAGGGTTTAAAAAAAACAAAAACCAAACGGAACGGAACAAACAAATCTAAAGGCAGAATGAAATAAAAGGAAGAAGGGAGGGAGGGAAGCAGAGAGAGAGAGAGAGAGAGAGAGGTGCAAGGAGAAACTTGGTATTACCTGTCTGGTGTGGATGGAGCCGGGAGTCTTGAATCCTGCTTGACAGCTGCATTCAGAGACACTGTAAGGGTCCGAGCTACTGGAGGAACACTTCGAAAGTGAATCGCAACCCACCACAAAGGTGTTATCCAGAGGCAGTTCCTGAATGACATGGTGCTTCTTCGGTGGTACTGGAGTCTCAGGTTTAATTTGAAAAGTGGGCTGTGGGGAGGCAGACTTGTAGTGCTTTGCTAAATCTGGGCTGTCGGGTTTGAAGGTGGTTGGTGTGGTGGCCCAGTTATATTTTCCCATAGTCTGTTCTTCTAGCTCTACAGGAATGTCCAATGTGCCATTGATGTGTTCATGGCCAGGATCATCGGGCTTAGATTCTTCAATGGTCACAAAGTTCAGAAGAAGGCTTTTTGGAGAACGCTTCTTCTTCTTCTTCTTTTTCTTGATCTGACGGTTTTCTTGGTTTGGAGAGACCCACTCACCACTTTGCTTGCTTTTCTGGACAACCTTGTGCCTGGGTGTTTGGCGGCATCGCACCAGGGCAGTCACAAAGATGACTAGTATGACTGTCATGGTGCCTGCAATGATGGCAATAATGATCTTGACATAATCGTTCGTCTGTGGGGTTATCTCACCATCCCCAACATTTTGGCCAACTGGGGTTTCCATGTTCCGGCGCACTAACTCTTGGACATATGATCCATTGGTGACTGTTTCATTCACAAATAAATGCACCAGTGCTATAGTATACAGTGACTCAGGCTGCCCTAAATCATTGACTTTGATAACCAGTCTGTGTAACCCATGATCTGCTGATATGACTTTCTCTTTCAGTGTAACATTGCCCGTTAACTGGTCAATCATAAACAATCCCCTTGAATTCCCACCTATAATGCTGTAGCGAAGTTCTGCATTCATCCCTGTATCATTGTCAACAGCAAACACTTTTGTCACTACAGAGCCTGGGCTGGTGGACATTGGGACCAAGTCATATGAGTAGTTAGACGAAGGTATGACAAATACAGGCCTGTTATCATTCACGTCAACCACATTGATAGTCACCTTGGCAGTTGATGAGCGCTGTAGCCTTCCTCCATCCACAGCCTTCACCTGAAAGGTATAAGATCCTTGCTGCTCCCTGTCAAAGGTAATATTTGGCCGTATGACTCCAGTGAGGGGATCAATAATGAAATTATCCTTGCCATTTAATATAGACAAGGTCACTGCTGCGTTCTCCCCAGAGTCCGCATCTGTCACAGTGATCAGCCCAACAGTGCCATACATGGGTAGGTTTTCAGGCACATAGAAATTATATTCATTGTGTGTGAAAGCCGGGCTGTTGTCATTTTGGTCCAAGACTGAAACGGTCACTGTAGCATTGGTCTGCAAAGGCGGCATGCCATTATCTTTAGCCAGCACCGTGAATGAATACCTGTCCTGCTTTTCCCTGTCCAGCTTTCTCACTGCAGTCAGAATGCCTGTACGGCGGTCCAGGTTAAAAATGGGGGGTGCATCCAAGCCCAGCATGTAGCTGATCTCAGCATTGTGCCCACTGTCTGCATCCGTAGCACTGATCTTGGTCAGCTGAGTGCCAGGAGCATTGTTCTCAGGGATAGAAAGTCCAATAACAGGCTGTGTGAATACTGGGGCATTGTCATTTTCATCCTTGATTTTTATGAGGAGCATTGCAGACTGGTTCAAGGGTGGTTTCCCCGAATCAGAAGCCACTATTTTAATAGCATATTCCCGGGTAGCTTCATAATCCAGGAATGTGGCAGTCTCCAGTAAAAACTGGTTATCAAACACAGGCTTTAGCCTGAATGGCACATCATGGTCTGTGAAGCAGGTAACTTTACCGTTAAGGTCAGCATCCTTATCCATTACTGTAATCAGTGCAATTTTAGTATTGAGTGGTGCTTTCTCAGACAAAAGCACAGTCCCATTCACTGGATTGATAATGTACCTCGTGTCTATTGATGGAATGTTATCATTAATGTCTGTGACATTCACTGTCACAGTTGCTCTTGAGGGTGTTGAGCTGCCATCACTCGCTAGGACGGTTAGCTTGTGTACCGGGGATTCCTCCCGGTCCAGTGGCTGCTTGATGGTGATGAGACCAGTGGTGTTATCGATGGCAAACAGCCTTTTGGCCAAGTTGGAGATCTGGCTGCTAAAGTAGAAGTGGATCTGGGCATTGGACCCCAGGTCAGCATCAGTGGCATGAAGCTGAGAAACAGAGGTACCCACAGGGGCATTTTCAGGAACACTGACTTCAATATCATTCTCCTTGAACACTGGGCGGTTGTCATTCACATCAGTGACTGTTACTTGGAGGATGGCAGTGCTGGATCGTGGAGGGTTTCCACCATCTTCCACTTTAATCTTCATCACATAGGTGTCCTTCTGCTCCCTGTCAAGGATCTGCTGCACAATCAACTGGGGCCATTTGTCCCCCTCAGGTGTCTCAATTATATCGAGTCCAAATACATTTTGACCCTAGAAGCCGTAAACAGAGAGAAGGGAATGTATTACTGCATTAGTTTCTTATGAATCTGGCATATCCATGATTCCTGAACAATACCTATATGTGTTTATCCATTTATGGGATCACCATAATATACAGTACTTTTTTTCTTTGCCATACGGTAGAGAACAATTATAAATATATACTGCTGCTGTTGCTTAATGGTATTTATTGACAGTTTTGGTTCTTTGGGTTTTTGCTGCTGTATTTAATTAGTTGTAAATATATTTTACTGTTTGTTTTAGAGCCTGTAAGCCACTCTGAGCAACTCCTTTTTGGGAGAGGAAAAGTGAGACATAAATGTTTTAATTAGATATATTATATAGATAGTTAATAGACAGACAGACAGACAGACAGACAGATTCATACATACATACATACATGCATACATACTTACCTGGTTCAGATGTCATGATAAGCCAACATTCTTTCAAATTCTGCCTTGAGAATGATCAAGTATACTAGTGCACACTGCTTAATCATTCCCACTTCACTCCTCCTGCCAACAGGAGTGGCTAAACAAACTAAGGAACCTCTAAACCTCAGTTTCCAAACCAGGAAACCTCCTTGTTTGAACCATGTTCCTGGCTTGCTCCTCTCCTAATGCACCAGAATCATATGCCAAGAACAAACCCTGGTTTGTTTAGTCACTCCCACTGGCAGGAGGAGCCAAGCAGCATGTACCACCCACCCTTGCTCATTCCCAATACGCCAAATTTCAAAAGAATCTGGCTTATTGTTATGTTCAAAGCAGGTCATTGACTTGGCAGTAAATGCTACTGAAATCAATGGGTCTTCCCTGTTAGTAAACCTGGTTAGGAACTGCTGTAAAGTATAACAGCATTTTGAATTAAACCACTGACTACCAGGTCTCAGTATTTCCATAAATATCATATAACATCAGCTGTCTATATAACGAATCTGTACCTAGTCATTAGTCACACATGGGCCTGGTGTTATGTGGTCATCCCTGCTTTTAACTGTCGTGGTGATTCAACAGAGAAAGAACCTCAAAGAATTTATCCCCCTCAGTATTCTCGATGGCCTGACATTCATCAAGATATTTCTGACTGTGAAAATTTGCAGAGATTGGCAAGGCTGCATCAACAGTGATGACTAGAGAACATGCTCACAAAAAGTGCTGAGGGTAAATAGTGAATGGAATGCTTCAGATAAGAAATGCGTATGGGATAAAGAAGGTTTTGTACAGGATCTAGATGATCCTGAAAGGTGTTGCATTAACCTTCTGCAGTATTGAGCTAAAATGGCTGAACCACTCTCAGAAAGGAAGAAGAGAAAAACAACTCAGAAGGCTCAGTCCCTCATATCCCCCTCCCTTCAGGTGGGGGATATGGGAATACTTTGTGGAAATGCGCATTTATCTACATACAACTATGTGTCTGTGTCTGTGAGTGTTTGGAAATGTGCACTTCCTGTTCACTGCTTACATGTTCACTGCAGCAAATGCCAATCTTCTCATGAAGCAGCATAAAGTATGAAATAGCTCCAAGGACTGTAATGGGTGAAGAAAAACAACCAAGGGATTTATTTTCCTTCCTTGATGGACAAGACACTCTGATACAGTGGCAGAGAGGCTATGCCACACCGGAGTACAGATTACCTCCTGACTTAGGGTTGATTGGCCAAATCAGTTAATGTGGTAGTATAGATAGCAGCGAGGTTTGTTCAGGAGGCCTTCTTACCTAAAACCGCCACCTCCTTACTTGACAGCTATTCAGGGAGAAAAGAAAACTTCAGAAGGGGAGCCTGGTAATTACCACACTGACATCTGCCTCCCAGCAAGCTAGCTGGTCTGCTTAACCGTGGTTTGAACTCCATCTCTCTTGCCCAAGATACCTTTCACAGCATCCTCTTTTTGAAAAACAGTTTTCTCCGCCTCTTTACCCCATCCAAAGCTTACCCACACAATGCATCTGCAAGTTAGCAGATCTTGTGGGTGGCTGCATTCAGTCATATGCTTTGCACATCATTACCTGCACCTATCATCTGACTGCTAGTTTTGTGCTTATCGTAGTTTCTCTATAGTTGCTCATTCTTTCTTATCAAATATCTGCCTCCTTCATGCCTATCATGATAAGAATGAATAGACCACAGCAAATTGGATTCATGCTACCCTTAGTCAAAGGAAAAAAAAAAGGGATAATGCAATAGCTGACATGATCCCATGCAAATCCTAAGTTTTAGGTCTTTAATTTATTGTACGAATCAAAAATAGCCAAGTTGCAACTGTATCACACCACAGTATTACAAACAAATCATCTTCAAGGTAATTCCATATTCCTCATTTTTATCTTTCATAATGTATTTCATGGCTGCAGTGGAAATTAGATTCCCAAGTGTTAAAATAATGCAACCATTTCATTTACACAATGAATAATAAGGATCCTGAAATAGGTTTTGTTGAACACGGCATGCCCTTGTTATAGCAAAACAGATGCGTGGGCATGGAGATAGACTCTACAAACATATCTTACTCGGCACAGGGCATGCAAGAACTATGTTTTGATACTGCTGGTGGGAAAATAGAATTTGATTTCTGTTACATGGGCACCCAAGTCTGGGAATGTAGGAGAGTTTCCCCCTTTGAAAGGAAAGGAAAGGAAAGGAAAGGGGGGGGGGAGAGAGAGAGAGAAACTGCGAACATATCCCCTAAGGAGGAAGAAGTGATTAGCATTCATCAATAGCAATCTCTCTGAGTGATGGAAAATGGTGCTGACAGGCTCCAAAGGGAACAGTGCCAGCTCTACTTCACCAGAAGCAAGAAAGGGAGTGATAATGAAGAAACACTGAGGACGGAGGTGAAAAAAGGCAACAAGAAACAAGGGACATCCAATTTTCTATTTGCTTTTCAAGATTATCAGTGCCTGTGGTAATGTACACCAGCAATCCAGAACAGAGAGGACCAGGGTTTTAACCCTTCAAGTGTGAGGCTGCTGGGGTATCGGTTGTGGCCTCCCAGGGTGTTTTCACACACGAGGCTTAAAGCAGTTTGTAATGCAAATGTAAAAGCCTCATTGGACAGAATGTACAACTCCATAGCAAAACGTCTCTATTTCGATTTTGTTCTGCATTAAAAATGTTCACATGAGTAATGTAACAGAGTGTCAGGAGTGTTTCTGAGCACAGGGTAGGAGAGTAGTTCAGATTCTGAAGAAGAACCACCAGACATGGGGGAGGTATGTTCTTCCCAGGCTAGTCCAGACATGGCTAGGCAGGCTCATCAGGTTTCAAAGGTCCAGCTGCAGGAGGAGGGTCCCTCTTCATCTTCCCCCCCCCCATGAGAGATGGCAAACAGGGAGAGGTGGGGTTTGGGGAAGCTGAATTAATAGATGCCAGATGCAGATGCAGAGCAAAGAGGGAGAAGCCCGGGAGGAACTTAGACAGTCTACCCAATTGGCCTTGCGTGAACAGCTGCACCTAGAGACCTCACGAGAGAGAGACCTCCCCCCACCCCTTAAGTTAGGGTAGCAAGACTGCTTTCCTTTCAAATGGCGGGCAACCTTTGTAGCTAACTTTTGAACCCCCTGAAGGCATTTCCTTGTAGACTGAGAGTCACTGAGAATTTGCATCTGTATGACCCTTTGAAGAAATGGATTAAAAGCCATAGATTGAAGCCTCTTGTCTGTGTTTGATTTGGCATGGGGGCAAAAGGAATCCTGACACAGAGGCTCAAAGTCGACTTAAGCCTCATGGGTGAAAACAACCACATCCTTGGTTCCAGAATTCTTTAACTCTAATTCAAGAGTGGCAGGACCATTTGAAAGAGATTCATTTATGGGGCAACACCACTCTGCATTTACTCAGTGGTACTTATCGGCTGCTTTGCTCACCGAAGCATGTGGACTGCATGCACTGAGACAGTGCGACTGACGCCCTCAATAACAGTATTGCATAATATATCAATTCTTCAGATCAGGGACCCAAAACTAGTACACCAATAGAATGCTGCCTCCAAGATTTGAGGGCCTCTCAGCCCCCTCAGTGCGTCCTCTTTACATAGGAAAGGCAGGGCATACCCAATAAGAATTCTGTCACGCTGCCTCTGACCTCCTTAGGTGTACCATGCAAACTCAGCATGGCAGCAACACATTTCATGGAGGATATAGCTATCAATGGCTACTAGTCCTCATGGCTATAGCTACCTCCACTATCAGAGGCAGTATGCCTATGTACACCAATTGCTGGGGAACATGGGAGGAAGGGTGCTGTTGCACTCAGGTTCTATTTGTGGGTTTCCTGCACACAGCTGATTGGCCACTGTGTGAACAGAATGCTGGACTAGATGGACCCTTGGTCTGATCCAGCATGGCTCTTCTCATGCTCTTAATCCATTCTTGCTATCCACTGGAGCTGGCCCTAAATCCATTCTTAGGGAAGGACAGGCATCCCCCATCCAGGTTCTCCAGGAACACGCCAAGCCCCTGCTCCCGCTTGCATGCCCCAGGACTCACAACTGCCCCCACCCTGCTCACCGAGATGTCCTCAGCGATCACTGTAGTCCCCATTTTTTGAAAAAAAATGTGGGCACAGATATGCGCACACTTGCTCTTCTGCAAAATGGTGCTGTGAATGGCCGATAGACATAAGGTTACAGGTGGAAATGACCCACCATCTGTGCCTACCTTCCCCCACCACACACAAAATGGTGGCTGCAAAGATGGCCAGACAGGCCTGGGGTGAGTGTGGGCAGCTTGGTTAGTGGGGTGGGGGTGAGTGCAGCATGGGGCAGCGGGCCGGGGGGGGGGTCACCAGATTACCGGACCTAATTGGGCACCCACACCATCCCTATCCATATTCCAAACAAAATAATTTGCGAATTTCTTAAACCTGATCACATGGCAACTGCTCCATATTGGGAATGATCTGTTTGGAATATATCACAATGCCAAAACTCTGATCTTTACTATGCAAAAGCATTAGAAGAGCCATGCTGGATCAGACCAAGGGTCCATCTAGTCCACCACAGTGGCCAAGCATCTGTCCTGGGAAACCCATGCATGTTCCCCAGCAACCAGTGTACATAGGCATACTGACTCTGATACTGGAGGCAGCAAAGGGCCATCTGGACTAGTGATAGCCTTATCCTCCATTAATTTGTCTAACCACTTTTTAAAGCTATCCAAATTGGTGGTCATCACTACATCTTGTGACACAGGTGGTGGTGAAGATCAAACATTCCATTGGTGAGCTTCTGCACCCAAGCAGTTCCCCATATAAGATAGCCTTTGTATAGTTTGGCTTAAAGCTGTCTCTTGGTCATATGGAATTAACCCCTTAGTCCCCATCCCAAAGAGAAACCAAACCTAAATATGGGCAACTGCATTTGATTTCATCCATATGTTGTTGCACCTGTGTTGTCCATGCTTTCCCGACTTTTGCCACTGCCTTGCAATTTAAATTCAGATTGCGAACTTCATAGAGCAGCAAGGGCTTTTTTTTTTTCTTTTTTTTTCTTTTCTTTTTTGCTTATATACCATGTACATCAATTGCATAATATAAATAATATTGATGCAGCTCTTAGCCAAATGCTTAACCAAGATCCAATTTTGTGTGTACTTTTACTAGGGAATTCTTGCATTGAATTTAAAACAGCATTTTTTTTCAGACTCTTTACTCTGAAGTCATCGTAGTCAATTCCAAAGGAACTGCACCCTGGTAAATGGCTCGAGGGCTGCAGCTCTATTCCCCACCCCCATTTTCTTCCTTTGGTTGCAAAACTGCTGAAACAATATATGCTGCCTTCGGGGGAGGGGATTGTTTAACAATTGGCAGAAAAATGTAACAGAAGGGGGGGTCCCTCACTTCTTTATTTGCACACAAGTTGGCAGATGTGCACTGAATATCCTGTCATTAGGTCCTGCAACTACAACACACAGATTTTTAATTCATGCAAAGATATACTCGGTTTAGCTTTTTTTTTTCTCCCCAACAGCCACACATGACAAAACACCCCCCCCCATCCCATTACAAAAGAAAAAGAAAAAGACACTGACAGGGTGGAGGGAGGGAACATTAAGTAGAAAGCATGGGAAGAGGTAACAAGTTCAGTTCACAGCAGCTCACCTGATACAGGTGTATGATTGAGAGCACCATCACACCAGGGCAAGCAGACAATAAAACAATTCAGTGTAAAGCTAAAACTGGCTTCACACATGCATTTGAGAATATATATCTCAACCTTGCACAGTCAAAAAGTGCTCAGGGTGGCTTACATCTTTTTAAACACCAAAATCAACAATATTTGATAAAACAATTAAACAGCAAGGAAAAACAGAGAGAATTGCAGCAGATAAAACTGTCAAAAATAAGCATGGTCAGTCTTTAAAATCTTAAATCAAGCAAACTAAAAGCTTGTCTAGATTTTTTTTTTTTAAGTGGGAGAGTCCTAATTGAGCAGCAGAAGATAGAGTGGGGACAAAACAGACCTCCTGATGAAGTCAGTTTGACGTGTGTGTGTGTGTGTGTGTGTGTGTTTGTGACCACAGAAATGCATCTCAACTAATGTTGCTTCAGCCATGGTCAAGATTAGGGATCATGGAGAAATCCAGAACAGATTCATATGAGTTATGAATACAACCGGGGGATTCCACAGCAAAACGGCTTTTTCTGAGTCATGCAGATTCTACAGACCTGCAAACATTTTTTTTGTTTCACTTTAGAGGTGGGTCGGAGGGTGGGATTTGCACTAATTCATTAGCACAAATGCGCATCAGTGCAGGTGTACAAATGCACACCTGCACTAATGCGTTGCTGCGAATTAGCGCTGCTGCTAAATAGCACAAGTAGAATAAAATTCTGTTTTTTAAAAAATCCAATCCCATCAATGAGCAGATGACAGAACAAAAGATACCTGACAGTTTGTGAAACACAGATAGAATGGATTTAAGAAAATCCATACAGCCCTAGTCAAGATGCATGGTGATTGCCTGATGACGGCTACATCAAGTAATGATTTATATGTGTGAATGAGCCATCCCAGAGCTTTTCTACCATCCATAGCATCACCTTTACAACTCTTCTTTTCAGTAGAGACATTTCACCCATTCAAGCTGCAAGCCATCAAATGTTAAGTTGTCAAGAGACATCTAGTGATGTACATGCATGTGTCAATCAGCTCAAATGCTGGGTGTCATGCAGAACCAAAAAACCTACACCACTGAATGTTGAACAACTTAGGAGAGAGGACATTATACATTCACATATTGTTATCCTGTGAATGGTATATCTTTTTAAAATTATTTAAAACAAACATTGTGCTTGTTTTAACATCAATATCTCAACTTTCATGATTTCACATTTTGAATAAGGACCAACCCTTTCAGTACACAGTGATCACATGCTTCTTTAACAATAAAAGGGATGTGCATACATGTATTCATTACACACATTCGCACACCTGAAGCTTACACTTATTTACCTGTTCATTTGTAATGGATCCAAAAGTCCTTTTCGGAGCTGTTTTGGGCTGCCATGTAAATACAAAAACAAGAAAGGGTATTTAAATGCTTTACAATGAATCCGATCTATTGTTGTTGCTGCTGCTGTTGTTAAGAAGAAGAAGAAAAAGATTCTGGGTCAAACACATGTAACCTCAAATATCAAAGCCACTCTTCCATCACTCCTGTACAGCTGTGCTGAGATGTAAGACTGGGCTTGCAATATCCAGCAACTCCCTGCTGTAGGATATAGCACTTCAATTTAATGAGCATTTACACTGGTGGTGGTAAACAGCAACTCATCGTCTTGAAGTACAAAATAATCTGAGAGAGAAATATGTGCAGGACTGAACTCAGAAGTGCATTCAGATCCACATCAGGCCCATAGTTTAGCACAGCCCTCCCCAACTGGGTGCTCTTTACGTGTGTTGCACTAGAACATCCAGCACTGGAGGCTGGTGGCTCCGATTTTGGTGGGGCTGTGAATCCATCCCAGGTTTCAGTTAGAACTAGCCAGAACTCTAAATGAGCTATCAAAGGTGCTAAATCTATTTTGGGGACAGGGTTCAGCAGCTTGGAAAGCTCCATTACAGTTGTGGCTGGTTCTGATTAAAACCTAGAATGGATTTACAGCCCTACCGAAATCGGAGCCCCCAGCCTCCACTGATTCCCAGCATATATATATATATATATATATATATATATATATATATATACACACACACACACACACACACACACACACACACATACACATATACATATATATATATATGTATGTATGTATGTATGTATGTGGGGGTGGGGTGGGTGGTTGTAGCATGCTGGGAGTTGTAGGTCAATGCATCTGAAGGGCCCCCAGCTGGGAAAAACCGGTTTAAGAATAAGACCAAGTTTAAGAATAAGAAAAAGACCGGTTTAAGAATAAGACCAATACGACCTAATGCTTTTCACATGTAAATCCTCACCTCCTAGAAATGAAGCATTTTATCAGAATTGTTTTTTTTCCCCCTTGTGAATGAGAATGTTGTCCTCTCAGAAAGAGGGACATTTTGCTTAATATTAAACATCTACCATATGCAATTTATTTGTTTTGTTTGGGTTGGGCAACCTCCCCCCCCCCCACACACATACATACATACACACGCAATGCCCCAGAGCTATTCTACATGCAAGGCATTGCACGGCTGCTGCCAACACACAGAAACTAAAATTGTTGCTGCTGCTGCTGCTGCTGTTAGTGATAGTGGCAGCAACAAAATAAAAGAGAAAAGAGCATAGAAGAAAAGCAAATAGGAAGCCATGGTGTTTCTGATCCTAATGTTGAGCCACAACAACAACAACAACAGTTGTAAGAATCTCACTCCCATGGTGAATATTTAATGAAATGTTCTCTTCATCTGTGAATTTTAGGAGGCCATTTCTGCCCAGCCCTTACAGTCTCCTCCCTCCCCCCTCTGCAGAGCTAATCAGGGTTCAAAAACTGAGTCTAGTAACATATCCACTGCTCATTTTTAATGCAGGATGAAGACAGTGAAACATAAAACACAAAATGGTGTAAGGAAGGTTGGGAGGATAAGCTCAGCTTTGGCTCAGGAGAAGCACGATTAAAATGGTTGGTTACATCAAGGGTCATTTGGGGATTTAAGCTGCCAACCATTACATCAATAGACCGTAATAGGTCTATCGGATTTGATGGACCACTGGAATTACTGAAGCAAGCCCAGCCCTCAATACATACAAGTGCTTATTCAATCTTCAGCAGGAGAAACCAAATACATTATTGACCATGGTTTGTAATATTGATTTGGTGACAAAATGAAAATTATACCATTTTATGTTTATTTTATTAATAATCAGTAGTAAATGCCAGGGGTTAGCTCCTGCAATCAATCCCACAAGTAGAGAAGTCCCAAAGACTCACATAATTAAGTTTTAGTTGTCTGATTATATACATATCATATATATGTATGTATGTATGTAAATGTTAAATTCTTAGTCTGACAGCCACATTATCAACCTTAAACTAGCCAGTAGACTGCACCAAACACACATGAAAATTGCAAACACACCATAGCCAAAACCCAGCACAGCAGTTAGGTGGCCTTCAGCCAATTGATTTCAATCAGTTTAAGCACACTATACTCCGTGCTGGATAGAGGCCAATTCCTTAATCTAATAACTCCATTATGGCTGCAAACCAATGCACACTTCCTTGAGTAAGTCCCATTAATCTTTGTGGAACTTTCCCTTCCAAGTAAGTATTTATAGGACCTGGCTGCTGAAGACATATGCACCAAGCCAGTGACTCACCTGTAAGCACATGGTTCTAGTGCACACAGAAGTCCTATGCGGTAGCATATGGGCAGAGTATGCACATGTAGTGATGTCTGATGGTACCTTCGGTGGAGGTTATTTTGGCAATTGTGTACACCTATGGGGTGTTAGTCTAACTTAAGCCCAATTCATTTCAACTGGTCTACCCTAAATAGGGCCAACTTTGGATACACCTCACTCCTGGGAGAATCAGCAAGGCTTGAGCTTGCCAAGAGTCTCAGAGTTTTACCTAAAAGCTCAGTCTACCTTGTTCCTGTTCCAACTGTGTGCTCCCTGCCCCCATTTAAAGAAGAAGTATGGATCTGGGTGCACATTTTTTTATTTTATAAACTTGAACTCAAATGTGTCTCTCCCCCTACCCAAAATACTTATTGACTAAAGCATAAAAATGTGCATTCCCCCAAATGCCCATTTTCCAAGGCAAGTACACATTTTTCAAAAGAACATATTTTGCAAATGAGCATTGCAAGCTTGGAAATGCGCAAGATTGGCTTGCAAAATGTGTTTGCATTCAGGGGTACGAATGGGACAAGCTCTAGTCATAAATTTACAGAAATGACATCCCTAGGTACACCCATATTGCGCAACGTAATTGTGCAGGCCAAGTGACAACTGCAGCTATTGGAACCCCCCCCCCACACACACACACACCAAGCTCCTTTGCAAGCAGTGCATTTGCAGGAAATGCCTCCCCTTTGCAGGCAATGCCTCCTTTATGGCCAACACATAATTCTGGCATAAGTGTTTCTGGCATCAAACTTCTTATTCAGTTTGTTTTTTTCAAATATGAGTGAGCCCCAGCAAAACTAAAAGCACTCAATACACATTTTGGCCACCCTTAAATGCTCCATCTTGAGAGATTCCCATGTGAACTGCACCATTGGCTTAAATGTTGTCTGGGCTCTAGACGTTTTAAGGATGAAGAGACAGGAAAGACCTGGGCTTGGATCCAAAGATGCTCTTATGCAAGCAGAATATAATCCATTCCTGCTGCAACACATGCCCTGTACCAAATATTTTGTTGTTTCTGAAGGGTCCCCCAACTATCAGGGGCAGCTTGTCGGGTTGCAGTGAGAAGGAGGACGCTGGAAAGCGCGATTCCATAAGCAGTGCCACCCACAGTAGTTAGGTTCCACCCAACCCTATCAGTGTTTTGGTAAATATTCAGGCATTTTCCTCCCCCATCGCCATATATGATGTGTTTCCATGGAACACAATGGCCCAGTTCATAAGATCACAGCAGGGAAAATAAGCCATGGTGTCTTATTTAGGGATGTATGGACTGCAAAATCCGCACCATTTGCATTTTGTGCATTGTCAGGAACGTTTTGTCGTCCGCTCACAGACGGACGGGATTTTTTTTTTCATCATTTTGTGGAAAAATATGCAAAAAATTATGTAAGAGGTTTCATAATAATTTACATAATTTACCTTAGTACATAACATTTAGTGTATTGTCCCCATTCCATTCAACTTTTCCTCAGCAGAAACCTGCTTATTTTCCTATGAATAAATATGCGTAAATTGCAAGAAAGTAAATAAAAAATAATAATCCGAAAGTCCATGAAATACAAGGTCATTTTAGTCCATCTTGATTTTTTCCAGCATCCCTAGTCTTATTTCCCTTTCCCCATGTCCCAGTCACATGCCCGGGGGATTTGCTGATGGGCTGTTTTAGGGTTCTGGGGTGGCATGCTAACCACAGCAACAAGCCACCCTCACCAGCTCCGCATGACATGGCAAGTCACACCAGTGAGGGTAATTATGCAACAAGCAAACAAAAAACACCACCCACCAACCCCAACCCCCCAAATGGCACGAGTGTTGGGGGAAATAAGCTAATATGGCTTATTTTTCCCACCGTGATCATGTGAACCAGGTCAGTGATGACAACAAGGGCAAAAATCAAAAATCAGAATATCAAAGATGGTTAATACCCCCAGTGTTGTTTATAGAACAGCTAAACCTGCAACTATCCCCCCCTTTTTTCTATTTTGTTAATAAGCACCCACTTTTTTTTTCTTTTTCAGAATGAACACAATGGAAATAAACTGTGTCATTTGTATAGCGCTCCACAAGTTACTGTTAGGAATAGATAAATCTGAGCACATTTTTTTTTTTCAGAACTACAGTAGCATGAATGTCGCAAGCAGTAATAAAGGATGCAGGCCCTCCGTCTGCTGTCATTTACCCAGTGTGTAATTCAGATTTTCATGCATTCTGAAAGATGAGGCCCACTTTTCACTGCTTTCCCACTTAAGGCAGCACAGACCGCTGCTCTCTGCACTACGCCGAGGCAGGCAACCTGCATCTTAATCAAAGTATAGGGTTGGGCATTTTTTTAGTAGTGTATACTTAATATCTATAGAGAGCACATTTCAAGTGTACGTAAGGCTGCAACTCTGGGAACTCAACTGCGGCTTGATTTATGTTAAAGCTTTGATATTATGTTTGTTTTTAAACACATTTAAAACATAAAGCTGTTTTATCAATCCCTGAATGGTTCATTGTTTTGTATTGTATTCTATATTTTAAACTGTTGGTTTGACATTTTAGGCTTTTAACTGTCTGTAATCAGCCCAGACAACATTGGTCACTGGGCGGATTAAAAAATATATAGTCAAATGTTAAGCAATTTTATTACTATAACATCGTATCAGTGACTCTAAAACTAGGGATGGATTGATTATTTATTTATTTATTTATTTATGTACAATATTTAAATACTACTCCATATCTAGAACAGATTTCGGGGCAGTGAACACAACAAATCACCTTACTTCCACTCTGGGACATTTTTCACATGTGTTAACCCCATAAGTCTGTTTCAACTTTTTTTTTGCATCAATCTGTGGGAATGGGGAGAATTTTGTTCAGTTCATATTCCAATAAGAACTTGCAAAGCTTGCACATTCTGACTCAACACATGGATCAGAATGCAGTTATCCTTCAGTATCCAGACTCCTCATCATTTTGAGAAGCTAGTGCATGAGGGAAGAGGAGGGAGAAACCCAATGCTTATTCCCAGTTTCATAGTTTATGAAGCTCAGAAAGATTGCCAAAATCCAGACATTCACTGTTTCAGATGCTTCTTGGTGGGACAGAATGAGTTCTTTACATTTTTAAGTAAATAAATCCTAATTTGAGAGTCTATCCTTATCTGTAATTTAGGTATTCAGAAGTAAACATTATGGTTAAGGATAAGAAACCACAATTAAGCATTATGTTTGCCTGAAACTTCTGAGTATGTTTTATGAAAAGTAGACAGAACAGAAGCCTGTTACATCATTAGGGAGGTGGTAGCGATGGCAGGGGGAAAGCAGTGCCACATCATCAGAATGATGTGTCTGATATGAGATTACTGAGATCATGTTATGGAAAGGATGCTAAATTAAGGGCTAATGTACAGGGTACATTAAACGCACAGTGCATAGTATGTGGCCTGTAAACTACAAGCTACATTAAATGTATTGTGCATTAGGGTGTGGCTGATCCTAACTTCTTTTTTACTTTAGTGTAAGTGTGCAGGAGTCCAATCCAGTTTGGGACCACCACATACAGGTCAGTGTTTAAACCTTCCTACTCAGCCACCTTGAGCTTTTTTCATTCTTTTTCCCCCATGCAGGAGGTGAATTTATGGGAGGGGGATGACTGGGTGTGAAGTCTGAACCTCAACCTCCCCTACCCATCTGCAGTGGTCCTGATCTAGACTGGGGGCCCACATGCTTACACTAAAGTTAAAAAAGAAGTTACTGTCACTTACATACCTGGCATTTAACGGAGCATGCAGTTTAGTCCTTAAGTGCTATATAAAGATATTTGTTATTAGCAGGTGTTTCACACAGGCATTATCCCTCATGAAGATGAGGCCTTGTCTACACATTACTTTCTTTGTGTCGAGGCCGTTCCATGCCCTATATATCTGAACAGCTTGCCATGTTGATTATTCCCATTCCTAGAGGGAGTTTCTGCAATAGCTACCATGGCAGGCACATAGGCAGTGACATAAAGACTCTCCACACAATCTGGAGGCATGGGTCTCCGACACTGAAAGAAAATGAGTTCTCTATAGCAAGATACTCTGTAGGCAAATTTGCCATTTCATTTCATTGTGAACTAATGAGAGTGATGAAAATTTATCCAGGGAGGTAACTTTTATAGCCTGTAAACCCAGCTAAATTGGCACAAATGGCTTAGTAACCCTTACCCGTAATTTACTTGGACGTTGATTTCCCATTTCTTAGTCTCTGCTTGCTCCCTTCAATACAAGAAGAGAGGGAATGAAAAGTAAAAGGCAGACAAGAAGAATTAAGGAAGCAAATTCTTCTCTCCATCACACGCTATTAGATCTGCTGAGAGACATTTACACAAACCACAGAGAACAGGAGACTGATTCTATATATGAAGGACAGATTAAGGTATCGGTTATGACTGTGCTTTGCTCTAAATACGCCAGTTTCTCTACAGCCTGAAGGAAGATTCCAGAAACATCAACTGTCTCAGAGAAGAAAAAAAAGATAACTCTTCCGTTTTACAATGCTGTTATGATGAAAGCAAAAAGGGGAGGTTGAGGTATTTACTCTGGCATACTAGAAAACTCCCATGGCCCATAGGGTTGAAGTACTGTTGGCACACTTAAGTTTACCTCAAATTGTTGGTTCTGCACACATGGGGCCTCACTGTCTGGCTCTGAGGAAACTCTCAAGGCTAATAAAGCCAACACAAATTAGTACATCAGAAAATACATACATACATACATAAATATACTGTGTGTGTGTGTGTGTGTGTGTATATATACACACACACACACACACACACACAAATGTGGCTCTGATAATAGAAGGGGAGAGTAGGTAGCAACCAGCACATAACTTAGGCAATGGTGTGTGTTATTGCGATATTGCCACCAGTGGGAGGTGGGGGATGTCAGGAGTTTGAGCTGTCAGTAAGAAGGTTCTGAGATCTGAATGTCTGCTGAAGATAAAAATTTGGATACGTCTCTTTGGGTACCTGCTGATATACCTGAGAAAACTATCTGCTCCAGTATGAACCTGATTAGCCCTGCTCTTTATCCCATTCGTACATTCTTGAAATGTTAACATCCGAGTATATCCTCACTTTCTGAGCAGGTGTGTGGGGAGGTGCTTCTAGGCATGGGCTGGGGCCCTCCAGATGTTTTGGCCTACATTATCCCTCACTATTGACTATACTGACTGGGGATCATGGGAGTTGTAGGCCAAAATATATGAAGAGCCACAAGTTGTCTATCCATGTTCTAGACTGTAGTGCAGTAGTGAGCCACTTCAGACAGTACAAGTGTCACCCCCTCAGAACCCACCATGTGCCACACACACATGGCTCACCAAAACAGCCACTGCCACCAAAATTTGGCAGCAATCTGGTGGCAGCAAAAAAACGCCACTTTTTCACTTTAAAACAAGACATGAGGGAAGCGTGCACCTTGTTTTAATGCATAATCGTGTTCTTGGATGCCCCAAGAGAAGACGAATGTGCATTCAGACAAGATGTACACTCTCCACAAGCCTTGTTTTAAAGTGAAAAACTGGTATTTTTGCCACTATGCCACCAAAATTCAAAGCGGGGTGCAAAATAGGCTAGAGAGGCATATGTGGCCCATGAGACACCCATTGCTCATCCCTGCCCTAGTGCATGTATAAAAATGGACACACAGGGACACAAAGACTGCGTTCACACAACACGTTAACCCACACACAGTGGATGAGTGTGGGTTGCTGTTGAACCGCGAGTTGTTTGTTGAACCGTGGGTTAGCATGTTGTCTGAATCCAGGACATTTTCCCCAGGGTGGCTTGTTGACCATGCAGTGTGGCTTATTCTTCTCAAACAAGCCACCTTCAGAGCCCATGGTTTGTTGTTGGGTTGTTCAGGGTGGTTAACAAGCCGCACTGCATGGTTAACAAGCCACCCTGCAGACAATGCCCTGGATTCAGACAACATGGTTCAACAAACAACCAGCAGTTCAACAACAACCCATACTCAACCACTGAACAGCCCCAGAATGTTTCTGAATGGCTTCTCTTCCATGCTTTCCCACATAACCACCTATGCAGATAGTACTGTATATGTTGCTCTACAAGTGTAGAGTTGCAGCTGCTTTATAAGCAAACACACTGTGCGATTAAAAAAAATCCATGTTTAAAGGTTTTTTTTCTATTTCTTTAGAAAATAGAAGTTGTTTAGTCTTGTTTTCTTCAAAGCAAAATGTTGTAGACACCGGTAACCCTTAAGTTATTTTTCTTCAAGACGTTGAACCTAATGACCCTGGATCCCTGAATAAAGGCCTTTTTAAGCAATTGTATACAGCAGCAAAGTAATGTATAGCACATAACTGAAACTCTACAATGCACTCATCTAAGCAGTTTAGAAGCCCATGATTATGACTTATGTACAAGCTTACTCAGCAAGTGCAGTAAGCAAAGAAACCTATTTTGTGTTTTGATTATTTTTATTTGTTACAGTTACTATGACACAACAGTCCCCCTTTTTTTTTCTGTGTGGAAGCCTTTCAAACTTCTGATCAAATTCAGATCACCCTCCCCCCCCCCGTGACTATATGTCCCTCTGTGTGTACACACATATGTGTATGGATGTGGATTCACAAACACAACTCATATAGATTATAATGGGGAGGCTGTGGGGGAGAATCTGGTTTTTATCAGTTCTAATTATCAATTATAAAGGCAAAGTTCGTGCCCCCCAAAAGACATTTTAATTCAATCATAGTGTTTGTTTTTTTAAAGTGGTCTAAGAGTGTTCAAATTACCATACAATTGCGCTCATTTCACATGCCAGCAAGGTTATGTTCAAAATCCTACAAGCTAGGCTTCAGCAGCATGTGAACTGAGAACTACCGGAAGTACAAGCTGCATTTCGAAGAGGCAGAGGAACTAGAGATCAAATCGCCAACATTCGCTGGATCATGAAGAAAGCAAGAGAATTCCAGAAAAAACATATATTTCTGCTTCATTGACTATGCTAAAGCCTTTGATTGTGTGGATCACAACAAACTGTGGCAAATTCTTAAAGAGATGGGAGTACCAGACCACCTTAACTGTCTCCTGAGAAACCTGTACGACAGTCAAGAAGCAACAGTAAGAACCGGACATGGAACAACCGATTGGTTCAAAATTGGGAAAGGAGTACAACAAGGCTATATTGTCACTCTGCTTATTTAATTTATATGCAGAGTACATCATGAGAAATGCCAGGTTGGATGAATCACAGATCGGAATTAAGATTGCTGGGAGAATTATCAACAACCTCAGATATGCAGATGATACCACCCTAATGGCAGAAAGCAAAGAGGATCTAAAGAGCCTCTTGTTGAGGGTGAAAGTGAAGAGTGCAAAAGCTGGTTTGAAACTCAACATTAACAAAACTAAGATAATTGCATCTGGCCCCATCACTTCCTGGCGTATACAAGGGGAAGAAATGGAAGCAGTGACAGATTGTATTTTCTTGGGCTCCAAGATCATCGCAGACAGTGACTGTAGCCATGAAATTAAAAGACGCTTGCTCCTTGGGAGGAAAGCTATGGCCAACCTAGACAACATAGTAAGAAGCAGAGACATCACCTTGCTGACAAAGTTTCGTATAATCAAAGCTATGGTTTTCCCAGTAGCAACGTATGACTGTGAGAGCTGGACTATAAGGAAGGCTGAGTGCCGAAGAATTGATGCTTTCGAACTGTGGTGCTGGAGAAGACTCTTACAAGTCCCCTGGACTGCAAGGAGGTCAAATCAGTCCATCCTAAAGGAAATCAACCCTGAGTGCTCATTGGAAGGACAGATACTGAAGCTGAAGCTCAAATATTTTGGCCACCTAATGTGACGAGAAAACTCCCTGGAAAAGACCCTGATGCTGGGCAAGATTGAAGGCAAAGGGAGAAGGGGACGGCAGAGGATGAGATGGCTAGATAGCATCACTGATGCAATGAATATGAACTTGAGCACACTCTGGGAGAGAGCGGAGGACAGGAAGGCCTGGCGCGCTATGGTCCATGGGGTCACGAAGAGTCGGACGCGACTTAACGACTGAACAACAACAACAACAAGAGAATCTAAACAAAATATCCAGAAGTGGTTCTTATTGTTTCACAAGTGACATTTCTTTCTAAGAAGTGGTTCTTACTGTTTCATAAATAACATTTCTTTCTAGGAAAAATGCTTACAATTTGTCTTAGTTTGGGTAACATAAATAAACCACAGTACTGTAACACAAAAGAAAATAATGGAATAAAAACAGCCACTATACATAATAAACAATCAAAGGGCACATTATCATCGCACCAGGACATTATTTCATGTACACAGCCAGATTAATGTCAGTCTTCCTCTTTTCTTTTCTTTTCTTTTTTTCTCACTGCACTATGACATGATAAAAGAAGCAAGTCACAGGATGCAGAAAGTTTCCAATTTGTGAATGGAACAAAACAAAACATTATGGATTGCTCAACACCCTCCATTTCATTTGTAGATGGTAATTCCCTCTCCTCCCTGCTATATTCATAAATAATATGTGTAGGGGTTTTTAGAACAATGCAAAGTCTTAGGCTTCATAGCAAGTCTTTGTTCTTTACAGGGATATAAAACAACAACAACAACAACAAAGACAATTTCCTCGAAAGATGCTACTCTAGCCTATTGGAAGACAATAAATAGCACTTTAAAAGTTATAAATCTGGCAAAATTGCACAGGCAAAGCTCTGACTTACCAGAAAGTAGGGATGTCTGAGAAATCTGCAATGGAACCAAAGGAGTCTGGATTTTCATGAATCCAGCCCACGGATTCCACAGCAGACTAGCTTTCCCCGTCAGGAGGATTCCACAGTCTTGCAGACTAGTTTTTTAACTTAACTGAATTTTGTCATAGAAAAATATACAAACTAAAAAAATGGCCAAAAATGTGCATGTCTTCCATAGGCTAAAGTGTAAAAATGCACCATTTGGGGGGAAATTGTGCATTTTCACATGTGCAATTTGCACAAATTTGGAAACAAACAAAATACGATTCCGTTGATGGGTGGACGATGGAACAAAACGCGTGTGACAATCCGTGAAACACATATGGAATGGATTTTACACAATCCATACAACCCTACCAGGAAATCCTAAATAGCACCAGTGGGATTGGATTTGAAAATGGATTAATAAAGGCTATTTATTGGTTGGATCAGAGATTGTTGGGAGTGCAGCAAAAGCATATCCCTTCCCTGCCAGCATTTGGTTCTTGGAAAGGCAGGTGAGCTTTCCTTCTCCTAAAATGCTTGCCCCTTTAAATTAATCTCACTTAAAGTCACCTAACGTTTAGGGTGCGGTTTTTTTGTTTGTTTTTTTAGAGCTGTGTGGAAATGGCCTTTTGAAATTTTCCATCTTACTTGTGGGCAGAGAAATTTGGGAGAGAATTTCATCAAATTTCTCCATGGGGAGGAGAAATTCTCAACAGTTTCTCACAGGAAGGGCTCCTTGTTGGAAGGGCTTGTAGGACAGCTTCTTTCTTTTTTTACTAAGAGGTCTGGCAACTCTCTTGGCAGGCCGGCCCCCAGTTTGCATCCACTGCAATGCAGGTGGGAGCAGAGTTGTGTGTCCACCTCCAGGGATGCGGTGGAGTTAGTGCTCTGCCAAAATCTGTCCTCCAATTTCCAGAAAGTTTTCTTTCCCCACGAAAGAGGCTTCCATCATTCTGCCTCACTCAGGATGTTTTATAACAGGACATTTGTATTCTCTCCTCGGACACCTCCTAAACAAGGTAAGCCCAAGAAACTCAAACCCAACCCATGAGAATTTCTCAGAAATTTCTTCACCGTTGAATTTATTTTCAAAATCAATTTCTCTTCTATCAAATTGAATGAGAATGGTTAAAAAAAATGTGGGAGAAATTTTTGGCACAGCACTAGAAAGGATCTGTGTCACTCCCTCGATCTCAGAACTTTTCGCTTCACTCTCTTAAATAAGGTGCCTTATTTACAACAGTTGGTAAATGTTTTCAAACATTTCTTCTTCTTTTTCTTGAACAACAGCTGATTGAAGTACGGCAGCTACCATGCAACAAATGAGGTCAACTGCCAACAGACTGTCCAACAATCTCAGTTGGCCAAGCACAAGTGCCAAATATCCCTCCAATTTAATGGAAGTACCAGCATCAATCACAGGTTTACTCCCCCATACCTACTAGCTACTGATGTCTGATGCATATGCTCTCGTTGGGGGAGGCCTTTTCTTCACAAACCAGGTTGATGGATTTATTTGTCAGCTCAGCTTCAATCAGCATGCAGAGACTGTGTTTTAATAGGCTTTCTATGCTTCCAAATCAACCACATAGCCCCTCAGCCATTGTATTCAGAAGTTATGTAGCTGCTGACAGGTGTATAGGAACACTACTAGCCCGGTTCACCCAGTGAGTTATTGTGTGCTCACTCGCACTGGGGTGATTAAAAAGGAAACCCAGTTCAAAAGAGGGATTGTAGTGGACATTCTGCAGTTATTATTCCAGGAGCTCTATATCAGACCAAAGTTGTTGGGGGGCATAGCAAAAGGGCTTCCCTGCACACTTCAATCATTTCAACATTTATCAGCGCACATCTCCATCTCTTGGATTTGAAGAACTTTTGTTTCTCTAAGCCATATCAGCACTTTAAAGGAGGCATCTCCCTCCATCCTGTCAGATGTTAGAAGGGGAAGCTGGGGAGTAGGGGAGAGCGCTGTTATGCTAATAAAAAGAAAAGGGAAAAAAAGTTGTCTGATGAGATACATGGCTTCTGTAATTTAAAAGGAAAGACATGTACAGCCAATCAGATTCATGAAATGATATTAATTAAGAAAGATAAGAGCCTCAAACAACCTCACCTATCCCTGAGAAGCTCAGCAATTAACTGGGATACTTTCCCTAATGGGGTTACACATGCATCAACATTGAAGTGAAGCATCCTATGCCACCAGGCATTAATTCTGTGAAATCATGAATGAGCTGAGCATGGTTATAACCGGGTAGCGATTCCACAGATTCCCTGAATGTGCAAGTCTGTTGCACTTCCATTAGCTGGCATGTGATTAGTTTAACATGCATTGCAGAACTGCTGTAGATCAAACAATTAAGATAGGTGGAAACAAATATAATTCATTGCAGAGTACAAAGGTTTGTATCCAATGTTAGTCTAATGCAAGTCTCATTCATTTCAATGGGTCTGCTTTAAGTATGACTAATCTTGGATACACCTCAAAGAGTTATATTGCCCAGCTGCATTTGGCATACAGTGGTTTTGTGTTGGTGTTGATGTCAACATCTGGGAATAATTCTACTAGTAGGCTTATCATGCAAACTGCCATAGGGGAGGGGTTGTGGCTCTGTGGTAGAAGACATGCACAAGGCCACCGGTTCAATCCCCGGCATCTCCAGGCAGGGTTGGAAGAGCTCCTTCCTGAAACCCTGAAGAGTCACTGCCAGTCAGTGTTGACAATATTGGGCTATCTGGACCACTGGTCTGACGTTATGAGGCAGCTTCCTATGCTCCTATGAATTACATTTGAACACAATCTCCACGAAATTAGAACAAATCACTTCAGGTCTAATTCCTTGAGAAGAGGAGACGGGGGTAGTCTCCATCTTGTGTCAGCAAGATTGGACCAAAATGTTTGGGCAGGAAATGACATATCAAAGAGACCTGCAGCACCTGAGAAATGAGCAGATTGATTGTGGCATGAGCAATCACATGCCAGGCATGAATCTGACCAAGTAGCATCTTGGAGATAAAGCTCATGTCACAATAATTGTATTCGCTGGTCTCCCTCCCAGTTCCTGACATATTTCTCTGCACCCACATTTGATTTGTGCAAAGCTGTCAGGATTTGAGCACTATGGGTCCTAAGCCTAGAAATGTTCTGCCTTTGTTTCATCATTCAGCTATGACCCGAGAAAGACCCTCCATTCTGTGTGCCCTCATCCAAGTCTGGTAATGGTGGTGAACTACAGGGAAACTAACCCAATGAGTCATGACAATAGACCAAGTGGTACTGCCTGATCCCTAAAAAAGTTCTGACATCTGGCTTGCTCACTTGCCTGAACCATAAGAAGAGTTTATTGCATAGTCTGGGAACATGTGACTCACCAGGTGTTGGAATACAATTCCCATCCTCCATGACTATTGGCTATGGTGGCTGAGGCTAATTGGGGTTGAAGTCTAACAACACCTGAGGGATGAAAGGTTCTGCACCCTTGGCCTGTTGCCTTGCTCTCCACAATAGAACCACTGTTGACCTCCCCTCCACACCCTCTGCCACAACTAATGACAGGAGGCAAGTCTGACAAGGGTGTGACAAGGCTGCACTAGTCCCACTTCCCAGTAAAGTATGCAGAAAGGAGACTATCTTAACTCTCTTTACTGGCACAACATTCTCCAGGACATCAATGCACTGATGTGAAAGACATTTCCCTCTGCCCCAAGGATCCTATACACTTCTGTTCTTGCATGGCAGACCATAGTATCAGGATGCAAGATTGCTCTCATGCTACTTCAACAGATGAATCTACCTTAAGGTTTCCAACCAAAAGGCCAATGATCAAGAACTAGTGACGAAACACACTATTTTGGTTCTAACTTGGTTAAATTGGTGCAAAACATATAATGCCCATATGCAAAGAAAATATGCGCTGTGCTACACCTTTCAGGAAAAGAGCACAATCTAGAGCAAATTACTGAAAAGCAGAATGAAAAAGACTTCCAAGTCCTTAGAGAAATACTGCAGTCTTACAGTGATAGAGGGAGCTCCCTTGCATGAATGACAAGACAGCTCTATAGAGTGGGAGAGATTTTCCAAGGGGAATCTTATCTTATGATAAGATAATTGCTGTATTGAGGCAGAGAGGGGACTCCCTAGGGCAAAGGAAGGAATTATGGAGGTGGAGAGAGGCAGCACTGCTAGTATGTATCCAAGGCTGGGCAATATGGTGTTTCTTTCTTCATTGTTTTACTTTATGATGTCCATCTGGAGAGGCTGGACTGTCAATATTTTATCTTGCCAGTCAGTTGATCAACATTAATGACATCATACTTCTTCATGGCACCTTGCTGTCATGGCTACCCAGCTTTGGGGAGAGGCCATAGTGGTTAGAGCCTTGGACAAGGCCTGGGGAGACCTGGGTTCAAATTCCCACTCAGTCATGAAGCTCTTAATAAATGATCCTGGACTAGTCACTGTCTTTCAGTCTAACTGAATTCACAGAGTTATTGTGGGGATAAAATAAGGCAGGAAGAACCCTGTACACCACCCTGAGCTCTTTGGAGTAAGGATGATATAGCAATGCAATACAATTTAAACAAACAAACAAACAAAACAACAACAGCTTGTCGATAAAACAAAAACTTTGCATTCAGGCATCCCTGGTATCTCCAGTTTCAAAGGAGAATCTTGGGTAACAGGAGCAGAGAGGAGGAGACATCTTGGAGAGGTGTTGGAGAGAGGCAAAACTGCCCTAGACGAACTATGGGTCTAGCTCAGTGTAAGGCAGAGCTTGGGAGAAAGGTCACATGGCCCATTGGCAGGCACTGTGTGTTAAGCTTGCCAGCCAGGCAATATTTCACTGCCTTTCCCGTTAAGCCAAGTTCTGGAATCTAAAAAGCCATTAAACTCCAGATGCTGCCCTGGCTGCATCCCCTGACCCTGCTCAGGATACCAGAAATTTTGAAATAAAAAATTCACAACCTAAGAATGTGCTTTTTTTTTCCCCCTAGTCACACAAGCCACTGGGTGATTTCTCTTAGCTGTAGCAATTGGCAGTTATCTCTGATGCACTGAGGCTTACAGCTCACACATAAAGGGGGAGGTGTGTGTGGGGGATGCTATTTGTTGGATTTAAAGTCAGCAGTGCCCACACCGCATGATTTATGAGCTCCTACTTTGGCTACACCAAGAACAAGCAACAACAGATCCATCCCTGGAGCAGTGGAGGAGTGTCTCTCCCCCCCCCCATGGTTGGATCACATGCCACACCCATGACATCTGTAGAAAGAAATTGTACTGACCCAGCTAATGAAGTTGATTAGCGGTAAATTCAGGAGAGACAGAAGAACACACTTCTTCACACAATGCAAATTGTAATTTATGCAACCTGCCATCTTGAGATGTGGTGATGGCCACTAGCTTTGACAGCTTTTAATTGGGATTAGACAAATTCACAGAAGAAGACATGAACTAGAGTCTATATGAACTAGTGATGGACGAATCTTCCGGTTTTGCTTTCTCCTGCATTCTTTTTCTTATTTTCTTTTTCTTTTTAAATATCAAGTTCGTTCTCTCCAGAATCCGAAGAATTTTGTAAATTTTGGTAAATCCTCATCAAAAAATGAACTGAACTGAAATTCTCATACATCTGCACCAGCCAAATACAATAGGTACAGCTATTCCTGGAATGGAGAGGAATACAATGCGCCTGCCTGCCCTATACTTACCAAAGATGAGGAGCTTGTCATCAGGGATGTTGTGGACGCCCGATTGGGTCTGGGAGTCCGTTGCCCTCCACCTGCCAACAACCCCCAGATCATGCCCGCTGAGCCCCTGCCCTTGCTTGCCCCCGCTCCCACCCTTCCGGATTCACCCCGGGTCCGTCCGGTGAGCATCCACCATTTTGCTGCCTTTTTTCTTTAATGTAAAAAGGGAGCTTAAAAATGCACATATTTAAATATGCATAATTTGGTGTAGGGAAAGCTTAATATGTGCAATATTTGAGGCACAATGACTTTAATATTGTGCATATTAAACTTTCCTGGCCCCAAACTGCACTTATTTAAAGATGAACATTTTTAAGCTCCCTTTTTTCGTTAAAAAAAAAAAAAGGCAGCAAAATGGCAGGCGCTCACCAGATGGGCCCAGGGTAAGTGCGGGAGACTTGCCGAGCTCGTGGGGGCTCAAGCATGGGTCCGGGTGGGGCAAGCAGGGGCAGCACTTCACTGGGCACCCAGAGAAACCAGCCTGGGGTGGGTTCACACATCCCTACTTGTCATATAAAAGAGGTGACAACCCCAATTAAGCATTAACATGGTGGGACTCAAACCCGGATATTTAAAAGCAAAGCACTCAAAGCCGTAGACCTGAATGACTTAATGTGTCTGACTTGGTTTCTCCCACATTTGACTTTTTTTTAAAAAAATATTTATTTATTATTAAGGGCGCAATCCTATGGCCACTAGTCAGTGGCTAGACGGCCATAGGATAGGTCGGTTCCCTGAGAACTGACCTTCACCCCTTCCCGTGCTGCCTCATAGGCAGCACAGGATGGCCCCAACTTCTGCATTCGGAAGAGGAGCATGGAATTGGTGAAATGGGGCATCCGTGGGGGTGTCCTGGGGTGGGGAAGTCAGAAATCCGTCACAACACATCCAATGTGTCATCCGGCCACCGCTTCCCATGCTCCGACTTCCCGTGGCTAGACAGCTGAAATCGGCTGCCTAGCCCCTAATGCAGGGCAGCTAAAGCATGGAGGGGATGATTCTAGGGATGTACGAAAGTCCCCTTACCTGGCTCCGCCGGGTTCTACTGGGGGGGAGGAGGTGCGCTGTCCCTCCCCCTGGAATCCCCCCAGAATCCTGGCCAGCCGGCTCCGCTCTGGGGGGATTCTGCGGAGCTGCCGGCCGGCTCCACCAGCAGCCGGACATCTGGCCGCTGACTAGCAGGGACGCAAACGGTGGCGGCCATAGCCGCCGCTGTTTGCATCCCTGTAGTCAGCCGTGATAGGCTACGTAAAGTCGTAAAGACTTACGTAGCCTATCACGTCTGGCTTAAACAACAACAACAACGCACGTACGCAAATGGCGGCGGCTACGACCGCCACCATTTGCGTTCCTTATTTTCGCCGTCTTAGTCTACGTAAATATTTACGTAGACTAAGACGGCGAAAATAAGGAACGCAAATGGTGGCGGCCATAGCCGCCGCCATTTACGTACGCTTTTTTTTTTTAAGCCAGAAGTGATAGGCTACGTAAGTCTTTACGTAGCCTATCACGTCTTGTAAAACAACAACAACAACAAAGTGACAAGACTGCAAATGGCGGCGGTGGCAGCCAGTCGGAAGACCAGCCGCCGCCGAAGCCTCTGCCAGAGCCGCCGCCACCCGGAAGATCCGCCCCAGATAAGTCTCGTCCCGGGGGGGATCTACAGGGGGCAGGGGGGGGCAGGCTGTTACGCCACAGATTTTGGGGGGCCAAATGCACTGGCATTCGGCCTCACCGAGATCCGTGGCGGAATTCTAGGGGTGCACGAAAGTCACTTACCCGGTCTCGCAGCTTGCTTCGCGGTGGGGGGGAGGCTTCCCTCCTCGCCCGGCCGAAATTCAGGCCGGGGGAGAGGCTTCCCGCCTCGCCCGGCCGAAATTCAGGCTGGGGAGAAGCGCCCCATCTCCCCGGCCACGAACTTCAAAAGAAAAAAAAAAAACGCCCCTGTGATAGGCTACGTAACAATTAACGTAGCCTATCATGGCTAGATCTGCAAAGTCAGCCGTGATATGCTATGTTAATTGTCACGTAGCCTATCACGGGTGACTTTGAAAAAAAAAAAGCGCATACACAAATGGCGGCCCCCATAGGGAGCCGCCATTCGCGTTCCTTATTTGGTCCCTGTAGTCTACGAAAAGATTTACATAGAGTACGGCGAAAATAAGGGCAACGCTATTTGCGTTGTCCTTATTTTCGCCGTAGTCTAGGTAAATCTTTACGTAGACTACAGTGACCAAATAAGGAACGGGAATGGTGGCTCCCTATGGGGGCCGCCATTATCCGTACGCGCTTTTTTTTTTTAAAGGCACCCGTGATAGGCTACGTGATGATTTACGTAGCCTATCACGGCTGACTTTGCAAATCTAGCCGTGATAGGCTACATTAACCGTCACGTAGCCTATCACGGGGGCATTTTTTTTTTCTTTGATTGGAATGGTGGCCGCGGCGGCAGCCGGTCAAAAGACCAGCTGCCGCTCCCGCCCCCGACGAAGACCCGCCAAACCGCCGGCCGGACCTGCCGCCGGGAGGGACAGTCGGCAAAGGTAAGTCCCGTCCCGGGGGGGGGGTGCGGGGGCGGGGGGGTGCGGAGAATTTCTCCCCGAAACTTGTTCAGGGGACCGAACACGTTGGCGCTCGGCCCCCCGAAGTTTCGGGGAGAAATTCTCCGCCAACCCTACCCATCCCTATGGAATTCTCTGCCATCCCTAGATTCCCTCCGCACTTCTCCTGCTCTGCATTGGATGGGCACTTTGGGCAGTCACCTCTGAGTTTGGCGGCGGCTGTCTATCCCGGTAGGATTGCTCCCTAAGTTTCTTTCTTTTTTTTTCCTGAATATGAAGGAAGTTGTGAATTTTGATTAATTCTTTGCAAAACCAAACCAAACCAACTCTTCACCCATGCCTAATATGAACAGCCATTAGTTATTAAATGAAGCCCCTATATTCACAGAGAATATGCCACGGAATACCATTTGCTGTGGACAATGAAAAGAGCTATCCAGGCCCTGCTTGTGCACTTCCCAATTGGCCATCATGGGAAAGATGGTTGTTGTTCAGTCGTTAAGTCATGTCCGACTCTTTGCGACCCCATGGACCATAGCATGCCAGGCCTTCCTGTCCTCTCTCTCCTTTAACCTAAGTGTCTTATGTTCTTGAATGATGTCATTATTTTCACCCCATCACCACCACAGAGAGCCAGGCATGACATTTGTTATTTTTGTTGGCGAGGGGGAGAACAGGACCATCTACAATTAGACTACTGCCATGCACTCTGTGTGGGGCTGCCCTTGTAAAAGGTTCAGAGGCTGCAGCTAGTGCAGAAATGCAGCAGCCAGAGTGCTCACTGGGACACCTAGCTATGCTCACGTAATACCTGTGTTAAAAGAATTGCACTGGCTGCCTATTGTCTACCGAACTGCGTAAAAGGTTATGTTATTATCATATAAAGCCCCAAACAACTTGGGACCAGGATACATAGCAGACTGTCTTCCCTTATATATACCCAGGCGACATCTAAGATCATTAGAGGAGTTCCTGCTGGTCACTCCAAAATGAATGGAATGTCACCATGAAGAACCCCAGCGGTGAGCCTTCTCTGCAGGGATGTACAAAGTCACTTACCTTTTCAAAGGGTGACATTCGTGGGGGGGGGAGGCGCTCCATCCCTCCCTCTGAAATTCTCCCCAGCCGGCTGTGCTCCACAGCGACTCCGCGGAGCCGCCAGCCGGGGCCACCCACAGCCAGACATCCGGCCGCTGGGCTGCACAGGGACGCAAATGGCGGCTGCTATAGCCGTTGCCATTTGCGTCCCTGTATTTTGCCGTGATAGGCTACGTAAATATTTACGTAGCCTATCGCAGCAAAAAAGGGGAACGCACAGCAGCCGCCATTTGCATTTCCTTTTTTTGCTGTGATAGGCTACGTAAATATTTACGTAGCCTATCATGGCCTCCGGAGGAATGCAAATGGCAGGGATGTCAGAGAATTCCGCCACGGATCTCGGTGAGGCCGAATGCCAGTGTATTCGGCCCCCCGAAATCCGTGGCGGAACGAAGCCCCCCGTCTGCGGCCACCATTCACCTCTTCATTATAGCCGTGATACGCTACGTAAACAATTACGTAGCCTAGCACGGCTAACGCGGGAATGCCATCTGTAGTGGCACCCACCCTCTGGAAAATCCTCTCTCGTGCAGTTCAGGAGGCAGAAAATGTAACATCTTTTAAACACCTCCTGAAGATACACCTTTTCACCCAGGTTTCCCCAGGCTGTAAGTAAGTTAATAATGCCATTTCATTTTGCTGCTCCTTGATATTTTTGACTGCAGTTGTTTAAACGTTGTGCTTTTAATGTTGTGTTTTTAACATTGTATTTAAAGGAATTTTAATAGTCACTGTGAACCACTGAGGGATTTTAGTATACTCAGTGGTATACAAATGTCACAAATGAATGGGGAAAAATTAAATCAACCCAATATTTATTCATTTTTAACTATCACTGTGGGGGCAGGAATAGTTCTTACTCGAGAGAAGCAAATCAGAGGAAAGCTGCTTGCATGCCCAATTCCTTTCCTTTCAGATTTCAGAGTAAAGAATAAGGTCTGACAAGATGCACTAGTAGCCCCTCAGATCTGTTTGACAAGTGGTGACAGAATCTTTTAGACAGAAGTGTGTCAAGAACAGCAAGACAACGATAAAGTAAGGTTTTGTCTGAAACACATTTTTGATGGATAGATTGAGATTCTCTCTCTCTCAGGTCTTTTCTTCTAGATAAAGTAACGAAAAAAACAAAATCAACCCACTCCCTCATCCATGTATATTTCTTAGCTTAGTGAGATGCACACATTGAAAGCTTTTGCTTTTAAAGTAATCACAGTTTAGGATTATGCCCAAACCCTACACTGTGGTTAATCTTAACAATGGTTGACCAAGGCAGGCCAGATTCATTAACCACAGTTTGAAGCTGGCTTCTTTCAATAAACCATAGTTAAGAATAACAGTACAACAAAATGGAAGACAGCATTATTTCTCAGTGTTGACCTCAAGATCACAGAGAATTTGGAGAACTTCCAAAAGTTCCACACGCTAGTTTGCATTATGCACTGAGAAGTACCTGGAAGACTTGATATTAAAACTTTAATTATCAATTTGATGTGCAATTTTTCCTCAACAAAACATTAGCAAACAAACAGAAAGTTGCCACTTTCTGTGCTCTGGTCTCATGTAGGGATGTTAGAAAAATCCGCTGCAGATTCAAATGAGGCTGGATTCTTTGGAATCTGGCCTCAGGAATCTGTGGCAGATCAGCACCACTTACCTCCGCTCCAGGAGGATTGGAGGTGGAACGGCACTCGGCTGCTTCTTCCAACAGAACCGTTCGCCTCCTCCGCACCAATTGCCATTTCTTAAAAAAAAAAAAAAAAGGCGATCGGCAGGATAAGCCCATAGACTTATACACACATAGAGCCATGGATCTTGTGTACAACTGTATGTGTCCATAGGCTTATATGCAAGATTCACGGCTCTATTTGCGTATAAGTCTATGGGCACATCCCGCCGATTGCCATTTTTAAAAAAAAGAAAAAGAGAAATGGCGATCGGCGTGGAGAAGGCGAACAGCTCTGGCTGGCAAGGTAAGTGGCCCTATAGCCGGTGTGGCTCCGCGGAATCCTTGTGGAGCAGAGCTGCTCTGGAGAATTCTGGGGGGGAGGGGAGAATGGATTGCCTCCTCCCACCACGGATTCCCCACAGGAATGGACGGTGGGGAATCCATACACCCCTAGTCTCATGTTGCTTCAGTACCATATCTATGGAAGAGCCACTGGTGTGGGGAGAATAAGATCAGCATAAGGTTGTTATAATCATCATCCTCTTGTCTCTGTGCTTCCACCATGAGAGATCAAGGCAAGTGGTAACTGGGGAAAAGGCCTTTTCAACAATGGTGCACCATTTATGAAATGCTCTCCCCAAGGAGGCTTACCTAGTACCAAATTCAATTAACTTTAGGTGCAAGAAGCCCTTTAAAAAGTCTTATTTCAACATATACCTTTTAGGGATTTTAAGTGATATAAAGGTATTGTAAATTTTAAAAAAGATAAATAAATGTTTTTCAAAATATTTAATTCTTATAATACTGCCTGCAGATTCTGATGGTAATGACAATGATAAAGTGTGTTATTCTTCCATCTAAAGGCTTAATGATCTCCATAGCCCTTCCATCTCCCTTTCCTCTCCTGTATCTCAGGAGAATAAGCCCCTGGACTAGTGTAGGCACTCAGACACACACAGAAAGGGAGACACCAAAGAATAAGACTGTGAATTTTTGAGGCCTACAGAGGCAAAGGGGAAAAGGTCAGGCATAGAGGACTGGAGTTTTTGGTGGCGGGGGTATCCCTCAGAGGAGTAGTTCATTTCTGTGGTTAAGTTTCAGTTTCATTTCCCCAGTTAAGTTTCATTTCTTTAGGTTTAAAGCAGTACTTTTGGTTTTGAGGGAGGAGGGCATATAAAGAGAGCCTGTATCAGCAGAGTCAGGGAGACTAGAGCCTGAAGAGGGAGCCGGAAGTAGTTTGGAGAAGTCTAAGTACAGCTAGGGTAAAGGAACTTGCATGCTGCAACTTTTATTTTCTCTTGCCTTTTGTATCACCCAGCAATATTGTGGAAATACCTTTAGCTGGGATATGCTTGCTTTAAGTTACCAGTAAACTGTTGTGGTTAAACCCTGTGTCTAGAGTGTCAGTCACCCCACATCTACAGCCTAAACCCCACATAACTGGAAAGGGGAAGTTAAAAGAAGGAAGGTGGGACTCTTAAGGAGACAAGAGACCCTTAAGGAGTTGCTCAGGGGGTCCAGGCCATAAGGGGAACCTTGACAAAGACAAAAAGAAAAGGGTATATTTGCAATACATGGGGGGCAGGGGTGACGGTGAGTACTCAAAGAAAATACCTGTTCTCCTACTATAAATAGCTGCTTAGAGGACATGGAGGGAGTTAGGATCATGACATAGGTTTGAGTCATACACATGTAGTAAACTAACATTATGAGAAAACTTACTCTTGGAAACAGAACTGTAATTTGGAATGTGAGCTAAAACCAGGGTGTAGTGACTGGGGTGGGGGGAGATGAGAGCATTGCCCTCCCCAATGATAATCCCCCCCCCTGAAATTTTCTTTCAGTCCCCAAATTTCTAGCTGACCCCTGCGATTTCCCCAAATGCAGGAAACTCGACTGCATAATTTGTGGTAACTTAAAACTTCAGATGAGCTTTTACAGTTTAGGCATCCAAAGAGAGGTGGCTGGGCAAAGTTACCAAAGGAATGCAAACACAGCAAATATTTGTTGTCTGTATCAATATCAGATGGTCTTCAGTTACTACACAGTACAATGAGAATTACATGTAAGTAACTATAAAATAAAGTAGGAATACGTAGGTTCAGGGAAATAAGATTAATCCATGCACCTAAAGCTGGGGCAGAAAAACAAACTGGAACATTGCTACAGAAAGACAGAAGGAAATGAAGAGATGAGACTGGAATTCATTTGGCCTATTCAAAGGGATGGGGGTGAAGTAATGTACCATCCCTGCGGTGGACATTGAGCTATTAGGTTAGAAGTGCCAAGATAGTGATAATCAGACTCAAAAGTTTGTTTACAAGGAGACTTTATTAAGTAACTTACAGCACAGAGGCGTACCCAATGGTTGGATCAGACAGCTTCTCTGAACCCCGAGCCACTGGGTCTTATACTCTACAGGCAATAAGCAGCGTTTCAGCAGCACGCGCCCCTAGCGTTCATTCTCAGCATAGGCTAGAAGTGTTTGGTTCTCACTCAGGCACAGCCACCCGTAAACAGACTTTGCTTCCCAGGCATGTCAGAGATAAAGACTCTCCTCATTAGCAAGGAATGCACCAAGAAAGCTGTTATTGGCCTTTTGACTCATCTGCACATGCCCAGAGGCTTACTAGCATGGGAATTGCACCAATAATGAACTTTAGCAGGCATTATGGATCTCTAGGCACCCTCTATAAATGACTTGGCTACGCTCCTGGGGCGAATACATGTGAACACAAATCTTGATGGATGGGACTTTGCAACTTGAGAAAGGAAAGGTGGGAAGAACAGTGTTGTTATGCCCTGCAGAGCATCTCCCCCTCCCCTGTCGTACTCAGCCAGCCTCTGCAGCAGCCTGGCCTAGTCCAGGGCAGGACCTAAGAAGAAGCAGAGAGGTGAGTGAGCCAGCTCTCCAAGGCCCAGAAAGCCTAATGGGAACCTTACTAATTTAGACCAGGCAATGGGGAGCTGGAACATTGTGTGTGCATGGGGGGGGGGGGGCATTTCTTGCCTAGTTTGTTAAAAAAAAGAAAAATATATCCTTTCAAGCTGGTTCCATTTCAAAATAGTTTTGAAGCGTATGGTGTGTCTAGAGCCTTAGTTGCAATAGTTTTAGCCCTCCACCCAACTGTGCAAATGATCATTATAATTTGCCTTCTTTAATTTGCATTCTTTTCTCATGCGTACTGCCCAAAATAGGATGTGTAAGATTTGCTGGTTGAGCCATCAGAAGCAGTGTTAGCTGGCTGGCCCAGGGCCTTTCTGTAGAACAGCGATTGCGCGGGCTTGTACAGTTCATTCTTGCACCTGTAGTTCCAAGAGACATACATTTCCTATGTGACGTGCTGTCGAGCATTTCCTTATGAAAAGTGATGTTTACAGGTATTAAATTGTTTTTAAAAGTGAAACCTAACTGCTTTCCTGGCATGGCAACGGAGACCAGGGCAGTTAGTTCTGGGAAGCAGCTGCCCCAGGAGAACTCAACCCACCATTGTGGGGAAGTTGAGGCCTAGTCGAAAACAGCCAGAATGTGTGTTGCAGAGTCTTTCCACAGAGGTAGTTTGTTGCATGTGCTGCACCGGTGGCAACAGAATACAGGACTACATGGAATGATGCTATGGGCTGTTCCTGTTTACAATGCATAAAATTGGGGTTTATTTTTATCGTTACCTATGAAAACTCTTTTTCCTCCAGAAACCTCTTTTATACTGATCACTGCCCCAACCCTCCCCCCACCCTTTTTTTTTTTGGTTTCTGCCCACCCGATGAAAATTGTCTCACTAAACCCCTGGCTAAAGCTTGGGTTGTGACATTGTCCCAACTTATCAATAAATGGAAGAACCTGATTCTATTATTTTCAACCTGCTCAGTTTTAGTACTGTTGTGTGTTTTAAAGTTGTTTTAAAAATGTTATTTATTTCTGAATCATAAGCCACCTTGGTTGTATTTATCTTTCCTACATAGATTGATAGATGTGTGTGTGTCTTTGAGTGTGTCTCTCTGCATGTGGATGTGCATGAATATCTCTCGCTGTCTCTGTCTCTCTGTCTGTGTGTTTCTCTGCACATGTGTGTGTCGCTCTGTGTCTGCATGCTTGTATGTATGCATATGCTTTAAGTCATAAAGTAGTGATCTCTTCTCATGACAGTATCACCAGTGTGGGTGGCAACGGAATAGGTAGAAACCATAGAACAAACCCCTTACATGCTAACTTCAAGATCACTCCCATGCCGACCTTCTTGGAAGACCAGTGCTCGCATGGTTTGGAAATATGACAAGAACTCAAACAGCACAGGGGAGAACTCTTTTGATGTCCTACCTAGAACACTTTGGGAGCAACTGTGAAAACTAGGACTAGGAATTGTGCATGTAAAGCAGGTCACCTCACCCCTATGCCAGGGAGTCTATGCAAGATCTCACTCCGTTACCAAAAACGGCATTGTATTTCTAATTTTCAAGGAAAATAAATAGCAGCTCTTCACAAGTCCTGTAGTGGTTTACATTGCAAGGCTTAATATGGACTTAAAACAGACCACATGCATCTAGCACAGGCTTTCTAGCCCTACAACAGAAGGTCAGGGAGGTTACTATTTCTGTAAGCCTGCTATTAACCCTGGATTTGGAATAAAGACAGCTTTCAAGTGAACAAATTAGAGATTGCGGGGTGGGTGGACATGGAGTTCTACAAAGCTGACCAGTATATATATATATATATATATATATATATTAGAGATATAAGGTCAGCTTTATATATTTCATAGCTGATATATAGAAGAGCACCAGGGTCATGAAGACACCAACAAAGAAGAAAGAGAAAAAATACAAAATAGTATAAATTGGCAATGTACTTGGAATAAGCGAGGAAAGGGGTGGAAGGCTACTCGAACTCTAGATCACCAATAGTAACTAAAACACCAACACACATCACATTAATACAACCTGCAGTTATAAGACAATAATGTCAAGTTCTGGAATACAGATAGTAAATGATTTAGAACCATCTCTTTGCCCTACACATTGTGATTCTTTCAAAAATGGTAGGTGTCAGGGTTCCCTTTCTGACCTGGACCCTCTGAGCAACTCCTTAAGGATTTCTTGCCTCCTTAAGAGTCCCACCTTCCTTCTGTTAAATTTCCCCTTCCCAGTAATGTGGGGTTTAGGCTATAGACATAGGGTGGCTGACACTCTAGGCACAGGGTTTAACCACAACAGTTTACTGGTAAATTTAAAGCAAACAAATTACAACTAAAGCTATTTACACAATAGAGCTGAGTGATACAACAGGCCTTAAAAGAAAATAAACATCGTAAAATTCAAGCTTCTTTACCCTAGCCATACTTAAACTCTTCTAGGCTGCTTCTTTCTGCTCCCTCTTCAGGCTCAGTCTCCTAACTCTGCTCTGGCTCCCTCACTCTCTCTTTATACCTTTCTCTCTCAAAACCAAAAATACCATTTCAAACCTGAAGAAATGAAACTTAACTGGGAAAATGAAACTGAAATTTAACTGGGGAAATTAAACTACTCTTTTCAGGGATACCCCCTCTCAACAAAAAAATTCCAGGCCAATATGCCTGACCTCCCCACCCCCCTTGTCTCTATAGGTCTCAAACCTTCGCAGCAGGACTGCTGTTTGTTTGTTTTCCCTAATATCAAAAGTATTTGGTGACTCAAAACCAGGCCTCTTCATAAATCACAAGTTCTGGGACTCTGAGCAGCTCTTTCTGGAAATGCAGATACTTAATCTTCATAGAAACTGGATATGACTAACTTTCTGCTTAAATCCAGCTCTGTTGTATGCTCTTCTTCTCTCTGCATGTATATATAACATTCATACATTATTTCTTGATTCATTCCTTTATTTAAAAGCCTTACTTACATCCTGTCTTTCCATCATTAACAGATATCACCAAGGTAGCTAACAGTATCAAAATAAAACCAGTCAAAATCAATGTAGCATTAAATATATCTTAAAACATAAACAAAAACAGACAATCAAACACCCATAAATACAATAGTAATACAAAAATTGAGACAGAATACTAACAAATTGACCAGCGATCATGTTGCCTGATCTCCGAAGGAAGGTCCTTCTAAAGCACCTATCATATGGCGGAAGCTATGCAACTGATGGTTTCAGGTGCCATTCCTGAGTTAAACTTCAGATGACGTGGTGTGTGTGTGTGTGTTGGTTGCAGGGGGGAAATGGAGCAGGACCTCTGATGTTGATCCAACCATGTGTACACACACATACACAATCTGTTGCTTCCATGTTTGTCCCCAGGCTCTGCATTCATCCTTCTTTTGCAGGCCTGCAATATAATTTCTGTTATATTCCTAAGAGGGAAGAGGGAACGGCATTGTTCAAATTAATTGGCTTCATCCCCAAACTGTGCTTTTAAAAGGTCTTTCCTGAGATGAAATTAAAAGCAGGAAACCTGTTCTCCTTGCATTGATTAATGGGTCTCTCGCGCGCTCTCTTTCTCTCTCTGTGATGTCTGTGCTTAATGTTTCTATTATTGCCTGCTTTTGACGATAACGAGAGATAACAGATTTTGCCTGTCCTTTTATCATCTGCATTTTACAACTTGCTATTGAGCAGGGCTGCTATCCAACAAGTGCTACTTCTGCTCGTACACAATTGAGATGTATGGATGGTTGCAGGTGCTGTGATGGACACATTTCTGTCTAGACAGGAGAAGGAACAGGGAAGTGAACATTTAGTTTAGATGAGTGAAGTATCAATGCAGTTGTAGAGGAAGTGTCTTCTGGGAGTTCCAAGTAAAAGTTAACTATTGTAAGAATGTAGAAAATATGGGAAGGCTTTGAATTGTGACTGAGATTTAGCAAAGTGAAGGAAAAAAGAATGGGAAACGGATAAGTGTGGTCCCATGCAGGATACTGCTTCCAATCTGAGTTCCATATATCACCTGGAAATACTTGAGCTGAAAATGCATGAGTGTCATTAGCACCTGATGTTTTAAAAAACAAACATGCACTCAACAGCATCCATAATTTTGTAAGCCTATTAATTATCTGCTTTCCCAAAACTTAATTTGTACTTAGTAAACACATAGCATGCCCCATCCCAGGAGATCCAAGCAGCATTCTAATTATATTATACCCCATCTTGACTGCCAAAAACCTATTTTATTTGTATTAAAATGCATATGTCTTACACTGCTCCAGAAGGGTGTACAAGCATGGGTTTGGGGAGTTTCCAGAGAAGGAGATTCCAAATCAAGGAACTGTGTGAATGCACACCCATGTGACCTAGCAGCCAGGATTATATTATCATCTTACACTTTTCTTTATATGGAAGTCTCCCCATCTCTTGATTCAACCATTCCTGAGCCTTTTGAGTAACTGAACTTTACAGACATCCAAAATGGCTGGACACCTGTAGCATCCACCGATACTCGTCCTTTTATCATCCACATTTTACAACCTGCTATTGAGCAGGGCTGCTATCCAGCGAGTGCCGCTTCTGCACGCAAACCATCGAGGTTAAAACAAACAATGCAACATCACTTGATTGTTCAAACACTGCATGACTGGTGGTTGAATTTGTGGACTGGCTCCGACGAAAACCAGTTTGTTTGAGGTGAAATTAAGTTCAATCTGTTACGCTGTTTGACCTGCAATGGCTCATTCCCATATACAGGTCACCTCTGGATGCTGTAGTCATTAAGTGAGGTACCTGTATTTATGAACCAGCACTGAGATACACAAATATTTGAATAACTGGGATTGCTTTTCATATCAAGATTTCCCATTGGAACTATTCAGGTGATTTGCTGTGTTCAGAGTCTGGCTGAATGCCGTACTTGCATTTAGGAATTATTTCCCTCTCCTGCTATAGTCCCACTCAGCTCAGCTTCTTGCATCATATGGAGGTATTTGCTTTTTCTAGTGTACCCCTCTCTGCACATTCCATAGCATAGCCTGGACAGCTGTCAGAAGCCACTAGCGCTCGAACTGGGAACTCTCAGTTCGGTGCACTGCTGCCCCGTGTGGCAAAATCTTCCTAGCCATCAGGGTCTCTTAGACAGGACAGGAAGGACTAGGAAAAGGCTTCCTGTCTGGGCAGAGACTTTAGCTGAGCAACACTATTCCTGAATCTGATGGGAATAGCCAGGCCACAGTGCTCTAATAATCTCCAGGTTAAATAACTGTAATGCCTAAAGATGACCCAGAAACTGCAGAACTTGCCTACGTCTTGACAGGTTTGGCCAGTATTGTTCCTTCTACACCTGTTCTGAAAGAATTACGTTGCCTGCCTCTTTGTTTCTAAGTCCAACAAAAGGTGCTGGTCCTTACCTTTAAATTCCTAAATGCCCCGGGACGGAAGGAGTGCCTCTGCCCATAGTAGCCCACTTGTGTCCTAAGATCTTCCCAAAAGACAATTATCTGAGCACTCTCCTTAGCTGATGCATATATGAGCACCCTCTTTAGTTCAGGTATGTATAAAGGAAAGGGCTTTTTCTGTGGTGGCACCCCAACTCTGGAATGCCCTCCGTACTCAACTGGAACCAATACTACAATCATGCCCAGATTTTTTTCCTATTTGCGCAGGCATTTTTGAGCACATATCACTCACCTTTTATGCTCTTAGTCTTCTTTTGTTTAAAATATTAACCTGCTTAATTGGCTGCAGTTTTTTCTTAGTTATTTGCTACTTTTATTATCTTACATTCATATGTTTATGTGAATAGTTTCATGAGCATCTTTCTACACTTCCCTAGAATATTCTGGATAAATGAACAAACAACATTTTGGTGTGTCTGACTCTAGGCTTCGTCCCTTGGCACAGACCCCAGCCTCCTGACTCCCCTCTGACTATTGCCTGCGATTCAGCCCTGACAACTGAAAAAAGAAAAGAAAAAAGGATGATGGTGGAAAAAACCCTGTCTTGAATCAACAAGCAGGAATTGATGGGCCTTGGCTCTTACAGTGCTCTGATTACATTTGATTTCACAGGGTGAGGGGCTACCTATGAACACAGAGAATTTCCACATCAAGGAACACTAACATTTACTGCAGAGAGAAGGGCGGGGGGGAATCATCCTGCTATTAGAAAGCTCCTGTATCATTTCAAAGCCTAAACACATGCAGGGAGACAGAATCGGATATTATCTCATTGACAAGCCTATTGTCATTTCTCTAGAACTCCAGCTGGGTCAAATTCTTGCTAGGCTCCCTTTCATGGCCTGAATTCTGTAGCGCATTTTGGGTTATCTCTGAACGGCTTTGTTGTAACCCACATGCTGCCTGTCACATCATTGCATGCCAACCAGCGGTGGTGGTAGGGAACCAAAACCATTCTTTCCAGCTGCTCCTGCAAATACAGTACTATATGCCATTTATGCCATGTTCTCCTGCAGTTCATACAAATGCATGCATGAGCTTCTGAATGCTGAAACGCAGTGTACACGATCCAGCTTTTAGGATATGGGAGCCTAGGTTGGATAGATTTCGTGTGGGGGTCTACATTAGGGATGGGAATTGTTGAGCCAATTACCTGCCAAGGCCCATGTGCCTCAGTGTGTGTGCGTGTGTGTATGCGCACAAGTGCGCAGGGCACTACTGACTCCTAAAGCCCTCTGGTGCTGCTGCAGTTGCTGCTCGTCCTCCTTACTGTCTGGCTGTTCTTTTGAGATTTATTTTTTTTAAAAATGAGAGAATGAAACTGACAGACTTAAGTCCAGGGCTTTGAGTGCTTGGCTGTTCAACCATCTTAGTACTTAATTAAGGTTGCCACCTCTTTTTTTCTGGCGGGCTTCTCATCTTTAACAGCTGTATGGCAGGCAGGTATAACATGGTCTTCTCCATGCTGGGAATGGCTATACCTAATGAATATGGCTGTTGCACATGGGTGAGGATTTCGTTTCAGCTCTTTGTTTGGTAAGAGTTTACCAATTTTTGTGAAGTTCTTAATATTCGGGAGAAGAAGAAAAAACCCTTGAGATGAAAATAAATAATATATTTTTTTAAAAAAATAAAGGATGTGAGAGATAGCGAAACTTACAGATTTGCCCATTCCTAGCTTCTGCCTCTCCCCTTTGAACTGCCATGCAGACTGGGCCCGGAGGAAAGCCCTCTTCAGTCATTCTCCCCTCACACATCTGTAGTTATGCAAAGGAGAACAAGGCTGTCCTTGCTTAGGGATGGGTGACAGAGCAATGTTCGACATCATTAGGATTCTCTAGGGGTGTCAGAGTAACCTGCTGCAGATTCAAATGAGGCCGGATTCTTTGGAATCCAGCCTCAGGAATCCGCAGAGGATCGGGACCACTTACCTCCGCTCCAAAGACTGGAGGTGGAACGGCACTCAGCTGCTTCTTGCCAGCCAGAGCCATTCGCCTCCTCCCTGTCCCTGTCGATCGCCATCCTGCTGATCAACAATTTTTTTTTAAAAAAGAAAAGATATGTTGATCGGCAGGGACAGAGGGGAGGCGAACAACTCTGGCTGGCAGGAGGTAAGCAGCCCCCAAGCCGGTTGCCCCCCCCAGAATCCTTGCGGAGCCGCTCCGGATGATTCCGGGGGGGGGGGGAGGAATGGATCTCTCCCCCCCACACATGGATTCCCTACCGGAACGGACGGTGGGGAATCCGTACACCCCTAGGATTCTCCAAACACAGTCTCACCATTCGTCTCACACCCATTTCCCATCCGCAGTTGTGATTGCTGCTCACTCTGTGTAAACAGGAAACTTGTGCAAATTGAGCAGCAATCAAAGAGAGTTGTGCAAATCTCCCCGAATGTGCGCAAATCACACCAAATTTGCGCACATCCCCCAATTTGCACAGATTTCCTCAATAGATTAAAGCGGGGCTGGGTCAGTCTACTGAGAAAGTTTGCACAAATCAAATTGGGAATCAGGAACGAGACAAACATCATTATGTGTTTGACAGTTTACGCGTATTTTCAGCTGACATGCACTTGTGTTCGGAGCTTCAAACAGGGCATGATCCTATGTTTTGCAAGCAAAAACAAAATTCTCATACATTCCTTCTCGATGCATTATGGCTAAATTGGGTACCCTGTCCTACCTGCATAGGCTCACTGCATGATCAGGGTTCTAAAGCATGCAGTGAGTGTGGGTGTTAGAGATACTGGAGAAATTCAAGACGGACTAAAATGAGTTCAGATTTCTAAGAATCCGACCTGCGGAATCCACTGCGGACTGACCTCCTCAGGCTGCACTGAGTCCACGGACATTCAGATCTTTTTTTTTTCTTTTTTTTTAACTTTCTCAAAATTTATGCAAATTTATTTGTAGGAAAATAAGTTTTTGCTGTGACATATTCCATCCTGGAAAATATATGTGGGGGAAAGTTAAATGGAATGGGGGACAATACGCTAAATGTTACGTACTAACGTAAATTACAGAAATTGTTGCAAACCCTTTTATGGAATGATTTGCATATGTTTCCACATAACGGGGAGGGGGGGAATCAAAGCTCCCTGTGAATGGATGCCAGAATGAATGAATCCACACAATCCATGAAACACACATGGGACAGATTACACAAAATCCGAACATCCCTAGTGGGTGTACAGCCAGGCTTCCTGCTCCAGACCTTCAGCTACAATGAGTAGATGGCAAGAGCATCACCAACAGTGGAAATGCCAGCAGCCATGGCTCCACTCTCTCTTTTCCCCCCGCCCCTGGATTCTGATCATATGTAGGGAAATTGCCAAAGGAGGCTAAAGAGGAACAACGGATGGGTAGCAGCATGGAGGAGGGGGCCTGCTGATGGGGCATCTTGCCTAAGTTCCCCAAAATGTAGAGCCAGCCCCACTCAGCACACCTTTCTTAGGCCTTGCCTTGCTGTCCCACACAAACCTATGGCCCAGAGATGGAATACTAGTAACTAGCAGTCAGAGCTGATCTATAGCTTACATTACATAAAATGAGGGGATTAGGGATGTATGAAAATTTTGTGTTTGCTGGCAAAACGTGTGAGCATGTCCTCTTTGAAGCACTGAATGGGATTGCGAGCGCAAGCATGTGTCTGTCGAAAATGTTTGGACGCTGCTGGATATGTGCCTGCATTCGATTTGAGCCATTTGCAAGTTTGCACAGAGCAAGCGGCAGTTGCAAACAGGACTCCAGCATGAGACAAGTGGCGAGATGATGTTCGGAGAATCCTAGCGATCTTGAACATTGCTCATTCACCAATCCCTAGAGGTGTAGGTCCCACTCAGCTCAGCTTCATGCATTATATGGAGGTATTTGCTTTTTCCAGTGTTCCCTACTCTGCATGTGCCATAGCATAGCCTGGACAGCTGTCAGAAGCCACTAGTGCGCCAACTGGGAACCCCCAGTTCTGTGTACTGCTGCCCCATGTAGCAAAATCTTTCTACTTGTCGGGGTCTCTTAGACAGGAAGGAGTAGGAAAGGGCTTCCTGTCTGGGTGGAGACTTTAGCTGAGCAACACTCTTCCTGAATCACTAGAGGTGGCAAGATTCCAGACTGCACCAATTAAGGTTGTCAGGGGTACGCATATTATGCTGCTTTTGCCTTTTAATTGTCCCATATGGAAATGATAATACACAAGCATCTAGTGGAACATGGTATGCTGAATCTCTCTGACTAGATGTACATTACTGCTTTATTGAAGTGCACTGATAACTGCTGGGACATATCACATTTGATATATTACTATCGTATTGTTATTTCCTGCTTTTTATTCCACGTTATCCAAAATACCACATCAAATGTCATGGTGTGTGCTACGACGTATAAACGCGCAAAAGGGATATAGCATTAGCATGATGGGATCATAATGCTACGACACAAGGTGTAGATCTGGCCTCTGATATTTCAGTCCACTGTATGCAGGGAGGAGCTGATCCTTTTAAAGTGAGGGAACACTCATAATTAAAGTATTCCTCCCATTTACAAACTGAACTGGGAAAGTCCAATATCCCACCACTAGGATGTACCCACCTTATTCTGTATAATGTGTTGAATTCCTCTCAGTTATGCTAGGATAATCACCAACCCCATTCTTGCCTGTAGATCTCTATTATGAGCAACTGGAGGTAGAAGACAGAATTTGTGGGTTTATTTCCCCATTTATTCTAAGCGTGCTATTAAAAGAGAGAGAGGTTTTTTAATAGTAATGGGGAGACTCCCCATCATTAATGCAAGATGAAAAGTTTCTAACTTTTAAACGCTAAAGGGGGTTACTTAACACACACAAGACAGATAAAATCTTTGATCACAGTAACACGGCCTAATTGGAAGTAGACGGTACTGTTTAACCGAAACAAATGGCCTATTTCTGAAATGGGTTAGCATCATTAACATTCCCATCACACAGCAGAGCCTCGTCCACAAATACTTCTCGTCTGGGCCATGCATAGAGATGGAGTGAGAACTGCCAGAGCCATTGCAGAGATTCCTGGCAGACTTCCCCTCTCCCCTCTCCCCCACAGACACAGCAAGCCAAGGGTCTGGTAGATGAATATGCTCTGTCAGAGCACTCTGCAGGAAGAGTTATGCACAACCGCTGTTCCCAGGAATGGAGAAAGTTTAACACTAGCCTACCCTGGGCCACTGATTCCCCAGGTCTCATTTCAGGAAAGTCACTGGACATCAGGTAGCTTTTACCCTTGATCAGGAGAGTGGAGGCTGGTGGCTCCAATTTCTACAGGAGCTATCCAAGGTGCTGAACCTATTTTAGGATAAGGTTCACCTTGGTTCACCAAAGAGTGTTCAAACTACCGCACAATTGCGCTCATTTCACATGCCAGCAAGGTGATGCTCAAAATCCTACAAGCTAGGCTTCAGCAGTATGTGAACCGAGAACTACCGGAAGTACAAGCGGGGTTCCGAAGAGGCAGAGGAACTAGAGATCAAATCGCCAACTTTCGCTGGATCATGGAGAAAGCAAGATAATTCCAGAAAAATGTCTATTTCTGCTTCATTGAATATGCTAAAGCCTTTGATTGTGTGGATCACAACCAACTGTGGCAAATTCTTAAAGTGATGGGAATACCAGACCACCTTACCTGTCTCCTGAGAAACCTGTACGAGGGTCAAGAAGCAACAGTAAGAAACAGACATGGAACAACTGATTGGTTCCAAATTGGGAAAGGAGTACGACAAGGCTGCATATTGTCACCCTGCTTATTTAACTTATATTCAGAGTACATCATGAGAAACGCCAGGTTGGATGGATCACAGGTCGGAATTAAGATTGCTGGGAGAATTATCAACAACCTCCGATATGCAGACGATACCACCCTAATGGCAGAAAGCGAAGAGGATCTAAAGAGGCTCTTGTTGAGGGTGAAAGAGGAGAGTGCAAAAGCTGGTTTGAAACTCAACATTAAAAAAACTAAGATCATGGCATCTGGCCCCATCACTTCTTGGCATATAGAAGGGGAAGAAATGGAAGCAGTGACAGATTTTACTTTCCTGGGCTCCAAGATCACCGCAGATGGTGACTGTAGCCATGAAATTAAAAGACGCTTGCTCCTTGGGAGGAAAGCTATGGCAAACCTAGACAGCATAGTAAGAAGCAGAGACATCACCTTGCCAACAAAGGTCCGTCTAATCGAAGCTATGGTTTTCCCAGTAGTAATGTATGGCTGTGAGAGCTGGACTATAAGGAAGGCTGAGCACCGAAGAATTGATGCTTTCGAACTGTGGTGCTGGAGAAGACTCTTACGAGTCCCCTGGACTGCAAGGAGGTCAAATCAGTCAGTCCTAAAGGAAATCAACCCTGAGTGCTCATTGGAAGGACAGATACTGAAGCTGAAGCTCAAATATTTTGGCCACCTAATGCAAAGAGAAAACTCTCTGTAAAAGACCCTTATGCTGGGAAAGACTGAAGGCAAAAGGAGAAGGGGTGGCAGAGGATGAGATGGCTAGATAGCATCACCGATGCAATGAATATGAACTTGAGCACACTCCGGGAGAAAGCGGAGGACAGGAAGGCCTGGTGTGCTATGGTCCATGGGGTCACGAAGAATCGGACACGACTGAACGACTGAACAACAACACCTTGGATAGCTTCTTCGGAGTTCTGGCTGGTTCGGACTGAAACCCAGAATAGATTCACAGCCCCATCAAAATCAGAGCCATCAGCCTCCACAGGATCTGGGAATGTACCCCGTCAGACATTTATTATTTATTTGGATCTGTAGAACCCCAAGTTCTTGCCTCCACCTACCCCACAAAATCCAAAGTTTACTGGGTGGTTCTCACATCTACTGGGTATTTCTCAGTGCCCAAGGATAATAGATGCCATTAAATTCTAGATTTCCAAAGGCATGTCTTCCCAATTTCAAATGTCAATGCTCCATGACGACCGGGCTAAAATGGCTGTAGTGAAAAGAAAAAAAAAGGTTATGCCCTACACTCTATTAAAATCAATTAACACATTTTAAAAACCAAATAACCCTGAGGTGTATACCACTAAGTTCCCCTTAGTATACATGCCGAGTTTCAGATGTCTAGGTTCCACAGACTTTGAGCTACAGCACTGACAGTCAGAGACACACATCCTCCTTTATCCTTATAGATTGCTGCCAGGTAGGGTGGTCCTAGGCCTATCCTTGGCATGCTCACCTATTGGCCTGGTTTCTTATAACTGGAAAAGTCACATAGTAATCATCACAGCAGGTCAAATCCTGAAAGTATTTAATTCAAGCCCATGAGGAAAGAACTTCATGACTGCAGCCTGTGTCAGAACACAAAGATCACAAAACTGTTACTTATGATGGCTGCTTTGGAGTTCAGGGATCATTATTTCTGATATTCCCCAAACAACCCCCATAAGCTATAACAAGTGTGAATGAGGCATTGCATGGTTCTGCAAGAATGCAGGCAAGATGGATTGCCCCAAGCCCTCAATCTCTCTGTCTTGATTGCAGCATTTTCTCTCCAAAGATTCAACAAACTGCCTCCACTCGTTCATGAGAAAAGCAGTATTAATATTAATATTTTCTTCTTTAAAACAAACAAAACTCTCAGTATTCTCTTTGAAAGTAAGTCCGGCTAACTGTTTAGCTCCCCCCGCCCTCCATCCTCTTGTGTACAGACATAACAAAAGAAAACAATCCTGGGGAGAGGTGGGGGGGGGGGAAATCACACCTAAATATAATTACAGCTCGAACTACCTTGGTAGGAAGCCAAAAGGCTATGTTCAACTTCAGTGGGCTTCAGATCAGACCCTGAATCAATAGCAATTATGAAACAGAAGAATAGTCCTGTTCCAGAAATTAATCTCTTAATGAATCGCTCTTATACGCTGGCCAAAGTTCAGAAAATTTGGGCTGGATTTCCTCCTGGATTAGGTGGAACTGGGCACATTATAATGATTAATCTTCCTTGTCTGCTGCTTTTGCTGAGTAGCTCTTTAGGGATGTTAGGCGAAAACAAGTACCTAATGACTGTGCAGACTCCCAGGAGACTTCCTGTTGCCACCAAGGTACTTCCAGAAAATCCAAGCATGATACTGTGGCTTCCAAGGGAAGCAGAGGTGGTGTAAGTGGAGGGTAAATGCAGGGTAGTGCAGCTCCACGGCCTTCTTCAGAGCAGGAGCAATCACATTATCTGCTGAAGGGCCATGACAATTGATGGCCCCTTTGCTCTGGCAAGTGAATGAGGCAATAACAAGGCTTTCAAGATTTACTATTGTTTGTGACAGATTATTTATAAAAGCCAATTTCCTCCCTGGACACTCCCAGCCCAGCAGTGTCAAAAAGTTTTTAAAAATTGTCTCTTTGATGCCAACATTCAGTGGCAAACAGTTATGGAGGCTTACTAAGGACAAATTTAGCCTGAAATCAAGCTACATTTGTCCATAGTAAACCTACGTTCCTCGTCAAACTGCAGTTTTTAAAATCCCCCCCCAGCCTTTTTGGGGTGACAGTGGGCAGCTGGGTGAGTGCATAGTCCATGAGATGCATGTCACCCACCCCTGGGATAAAGACAGTCAGAGAATGAGAAAAATAATAATGCAGGGGCTGGATATGTTATTTCCTTTCATTTGCTGTGGTTCCTAATTCACTCTACCTAAATGGTAACACTTCTTTGCAGGATTGTTTGCATTGCTAATTAAAAGTGAAAGGTTGAACTTGTTAAAAGTTCACTATGTTTTTAAAAGGTGTACTTATTCTGTCAGAAGTAAGTAGTGCTGAGTTCAGTGGAGCTGACTCTCAAGTAACTATGCAGTCACGCCCCATAAACTTAATTGTGAGATTTTATTAGTGGATTGTTGAGGATGTCTGTGTTTTATGATGGAGTTTTTAATCAGAGCATTAGCTCCGTTGAGCATAAACAACAGAAAAGCAGATACAGATAGAAAACAACAGATGCAGATATTAAACCTACGAGTGTGATGATGGTGGTTGTCACGAGGAGTTCCTGCACTTAAAAAAATGTCCCACCCTGTGTCTAGCTTGCCTGGCCACAGGGGGTGGGAGGGTGGGCTCTTTTGAGCAGTGGTGGGGTAAAACAATGTGGGAGGCTGCCATTGGCGGTCTTCAATAGCGCCACTGGAGGTAGAAGGGGTCCCGAGAGGTGCTTTTAGCTCTCCGGGCCCCTCTTCAACATCTCCTCAAAGCACTCAACACTTTCTTGGAATGGGCAGTAAGAGACAAGATGGGGGAACAGAATGTTTTTCATTACTTGGATGATTTTCTGTTTGCCACCCCAGGGATTCTCCACAACGTGCACATTCCATGCAAGAGTTTTGCACTTTGTCTGACAAATTGGGTGTTCCCTTAGAGCATGAGAAGACAGAGGGTTCATTTTCCTTTTTGATGTTTGGGGTCAATCAGTGCTGCAGACTTCCAAGGGACAAGCTCATGGTCTTGAGTGAAAGATTCTTGCAATTATGCGCTCCTGGAAAGTCACACTGCGTGTTCTCCAGGCTGCGGTTGGGCATTTAAATTTTACCTGCAGGGTCATCACCCTGGGCCGGGCCTTTTTGAGGCAGATTTGCTGGGCCATGCATGGGCTCCCACATCACTGCGTTAGGGTCTCTTCGGCTATACATTGTGATCTCGTAGTCTGGCTTCAGTTTTTACAGGAGTTCAATGGTGTTTCCATGGTGTTTCCTTTTGGAGGTGCGAGTTGCTCCTGGAGGCCGAACTGCAATTCATTCGGATCCCGCTGGGTCACAGGGCTTTGGTGTTATTCAGCAGGATTTTTGGTGCTCAGGGCAGTGGCCAGCTGATAGCTAGGTGGCCAGAGGAATCTGTAAAGATCTTACATTTGGAGGTACCTATGTAGAGGTACATATTTGGGCAGTCCAAATGTCCAATTCTGTCATTCATTTTTGGTGTGACAATCAGGCCACCGTCCAGGTTATCAACACCTTATCCTCTCGAAGTCCTAAAGTTATGTCCCTGGTGAGAGCTTTCACCTTGCAGTGCTTGCAGCACACAATATATGGTTCTGTACCAGGCACATACCTGTTCTTGACAAGCCAATTGCCGACTCCTTGTCATGTAACCAGCTGGAAAGGTTTCAGGAGCTGGCCCCCTGGGCACATGCACTTCCAGAACCTGTGCCAGCAGCACTCTGGGAGATTGGAGGAGTGAGGCAGAGTGAGCTATGATGCACTCCATAGTTCCCAGTACCAGGGTGACCTATGACAAAGCAGGTAGGGTGTTCTTGTCTTTTCGGTCAGAACTGCACTTACCTCAAGTGTGGCCCATCCTGGTGGATCACCGTCTGCAGTTCTGCGTCCATTCCTGGGGCAAGGGTCTCTCAGCTTGAACCATCAGAGGTAGCTGGTGGCATTTGCCTTCTGGTCCAAATTTCAGGGTGCACCTGATAACACCACGGATTTCACGGTGCGGCATACCATCGGGGGCTGTGCTAGGGAGTCACTTGTAGTGGTCGACTCAAGGCGCTCTGTCTCCTGACATTTTGCTAGAGCTGCAGGGATTGTGGCCATCTATATGTAACTCTCCTTACGAGGTTACCTTGTTTCATGCCTCTGCATTGATGACCTTCTTCATGGCTTTTAGGATTTCTGAACTGGTGCCGGTATCCAAGAGCAATGTCTCTGGGAGGGCTTTATGATTTCAGGATGTTCAGTTTTCCCTGTAGGTTATCCATTTGCAGCTCCAATGGTCCAAGATGGATCAGAGGAGTATGGGTACAATGGTGTCCTTGTTCTCCGCTTTAGTTGAGGAACTATGCCCTGCTAGGGCTTTAGTGGCTTTTCGGGACATTAGGGGGTCTGAGGACAGTCCTTTGTTCAGCCACTTTGACGGTTCCCTATTGACCAAATATCAGGTCTGGACAATTACACAGCTGACCTTGAAGGCTCTAGTTTTAGGCAACTTGTTTTGGTATGCATTCCTTTCGAATTAGTGCTGCTTCAGCAGCCGCGGTGCTGGGTTTCCTGCCTGATAAGGTAAAGACAGTGTGCAGGAACGCTCTAAGGCTTTCCAGGCTTATGTGCGGCCTCTCCCTGGACAGTAATTCTGTCAAGTTTTTTTGCCTGTTATTGTTCTTACTGTTCTATTTTCCCCTTTAGATCAACGGAATGGATGGGAACCCATGCATGTGTTGATATGTGGACACAGCATGGTGTTCTGGGCTGGTCAGAGGGCTTCCAGGTAGGGATGCTGGAGAAAATTGAGACAGATTAAAATGAGCTTAGATTTCTAAGAATCCGACCTGCGGAATCTACTGCGGAGCGCCCCCCTCAGGCTGCAGTGTCCATGGACTTTCGGATGATTTTTTTACTTTCCCGAAATGTACGCATATAAATCCGTAGAAAAATACGTAAATTTCTGCTGAGGAAATGGTGAATGGAATGGGAGACAATACACTATATGTTATGTACTGAGGTAAATTATGAAGATACTTATGTAAATATTTACATAAATATTTACGTATTTTTCCATATGATAAAAAAAATCACATCTGTCTGTGGGCAGATGACAGGATGAAAGGCACCTGACAATCCACGAAACACAGACGGAGTGGATTTTACATAGTCCGTACATCCCTGCTTCCAGGTCAGGCTGCGGATCCCACTTCGGACTCTCCCGGTGTGCCTGTGTCCAGTGGTTGGGCAGATGTGATGTGGTGGGAACACCTCCTGCTCACGTTATTCTATCAAGGTTTGGTGTGGGTTCCCCTGCAGATTTTGCTGCTGCACTTAGGGGGGAATGGCCTAGGTTTTTTGAAAGACAAAGATCTCATTCTGCAGGTTTTGGCCAATTTTCAAGTTATCCTGCCTTTGGCCAGGAATTGTTATTGTATGGTTCAGTTTGCTTCCTAGGGTGGAGTGGAAGAACAGCTGGGACCAGCGGCCCTTGGAGCAGGCCCCCAGGAAGGTTAACCAGGAAATAGCCATGGGGCTATCTCTGCATGGGGATGTGAGCGTCCCTCATCCTGAGTTTTTACAGACAAGGAAGGAGCTTTACAGATGGGACAGGGTTCACCTGTCTGACCTAGGTAATGACTTGTTCTTGTCTCATCTGCAAAGGGGCCTGTGAGAATGAATTTGGTGTGTGTGTGTGTGGGGGGGGGAGTTCGACTAAGCATTAGGCTTGTCCACCTCCTGTCACTGTTAGGGATGGTCAGTGCAGATGAGAACAGGGATGGTGAGCATTCAGAGGCACTGTTTGGGTTACAGGTTATGCCTGAGGCCTTCCGCATTGGGTTTTGCAGCCCCAGCAGGCGGGATAAGGGTTACCTGTGAGGTCACCTCACCACACCCACCTGATATTTTGCAGCCCAGGAGGGGTGACAGGGGAAGGCCTACCTCCCCCCAGAGGGGTAGTCCTCAGGGTAGCAAACTCTAAGATGCCACTCAACAGGCTTTGAATGTCTCACCTGATATGGTGACTAGCTAGTTGCTGGAACAGATTAGTTGTCCATCCAGGTCTCCCCCTTTGCAGATTGATAAATAAATGTGGCCCAATTTGATACCCATCTATTGTGTTTCGTCTCTTTATTTTCTACCTTTATGCCCACAATTACCACTATAGCACTGGGAAGCAGCTCCAAAATACCTCTAAATGTCTCTCCCCAAAATAACATTGAGTCTTGTTCTAAGGGTATGGTTCTCACTTTGGTTGCAACAGGGTTCCCAACCAAGTGCATGCTGGGGGGAAAGAGGGGCCACACCACATTGGTCAGGTAGCATATTTCAGTGGTAGAGCACATGGCATCCATTCTGAACACCCTGGGTTCAGTCCCTGGCATCTCCAGTTAAAAAAGATCAGGTAGCAGGTGGTGGGAAACTCCTCTACCTGAGACCCTGGAGAGACACTGCCAGCCAGAGTAGAGAATTCTTGGACAGATGATGGACAAAGAGTCTAACTGTTCATAAGTAGGGACAAATGAGAATTTTGTTACTGTTTTGTCACCAAGACCTGGCCCATTTGAACCCCTCAAATGCCAATGCAAGCACATTTTGCAGGCAAAGCTCACACATCCCTGAACTTGTGACACTGCTTCAAAAATGCATACTGTGGAAAAAATGTGCATTGTAAAAATGTGTGTTTTGGGAAATTCTGCTTGTTCACGCTTTATTCAACGAGGGGAGTTCACATTTTGGGGTGCAGTTTTTAAAAAGCATTGACCCAGAGGGACACTTTTGCCATTTGAACAACAGCAATGAACACTCACAATTAGGAATGGAAATGAGGCGGACCGAGCTATGAGAACTCAGAGACCTCAGCAGCCTCAAACTTTGCTGATTTTCCCATCCTAAGTTATAAGGCAGCTTACTATGCTCTAAAATGCTAACTCAAAATTCGAGAGAAAGAATTGGATACTTCCCTTGCAGTTAGGGATGCATGAGTATTTAATTTCGATCCATTTTTGAACAGAACTTGCCCCATTCGCACTCCCCGAACATGAACACATTTTTTGAGCAAAGCTCACATATCCCTGAGCCTGTGATTGCATTCACAAAATGTATTGATTAGAAAAATTAGCTCCTTTAATATGTGCATTTTGGGAGAAAAATAGGCACTTTCACTCTGTATTCAATGGCGTGAAAAGTGTGCATGCTGAAATGTGCACTTTTCCTGTTTGAACAACAACAACACAAGCTCACATTTGGAATGGGGATGGTGTGGAAGTTGGAGAACCTTGATGCACTTGGGTATACTGCTTTTAAAAATTAATGCAGCTGTTCAGTAACTCTACCTATTTATTTATGTCATTGTTTAGCCCACCCAACGCTCACCAAGATGCTTAGAGCAAATGCCAACATGGAAACAAACACGAACAACCACTGCTGATGTTTACCATTGTGGGTGGCAATGTAAAACAAGCTAAGAAATCGTTGACAACAAATCACTTGGCTTGGTTCAAAACAAATATAAGCAGCAATAAATAAAATCCTTAACACTTAATCTCAATACCCTAAGGGCACAATCCTATGGTTGCTAGTCAGCAGCTAGATGGCCTTAGGATAGGTTGGTTCCTGGGAACCAACCTCGGAGCCTGTGCTCTGAGATCGGTTCCTGGTGAGCCGACCCCCACCCCCTCCTGCACCGCCTTGTAGGCAATGCGGATTGACCCCGCACTCCGTGCTTGTAAGAGCAATGCAGAGCGGCAAAAACAGTTCATTCCCAGGGTCGGGGAAGTCGGAAATCTGGTACGACACATCCTATGTGTCATCCGGCTGCAACTTCCCACACTCTGAGGTCCTGTGGCTAGACAGCCAAAATCAGCTGTCTAGCCGCAAAAGCAGGGCTGGGGGAGTGAGGAGGTGATCTGTTCCTCACCACTCCTCCCACCCACCCTGCACTGGATAGGCGGTCGCCCCTGGGGTTGGAGGCGACTGTTGATCTTGATAGGATTACTCCCTCTGGTTTTCTTGCTAACATACATTAAAGGACCAGTGACTAAGTGTCAGAGAGAATTCTTTGTGCAATTCTACCAAATCTCAGAGAATGACACTGGGATATGGCAAATCTGAATACATTCTGAATCAGGTTCCTAGCTTGGCGGGGGGGGGGGACGCTTTTGAGATCTGGATTGGGCTGCCTATGCCTACTATAGAGTGAAAATGTAAAGAAGACATAGCTGCTAAACGCACATTTAAAGTAATGTCTGTTTTGGTCCTGAGAGAGAGAGGGAGAAAGAGAGGAGGGGGGGAGGGAGAGAAAATACAGCAATTTTGAAGAGATACAGTGCTGTGAGTTGGCCAAAAGCATTTTAGGCTACATGGTCTCTTTCTCTCTCTGGGGCCTAATGTGGTGATATTTGTGGGAAGGTGTTATATTAAATGAATGAATGAATGAATCTGCTGGCTTGTAGGTACAAGTGCCTGCCATTTCCCTCCACTTATGCTCTGCTTGTATATCTGTAAATAAAGCAAATATTACAAAAAGACACCTTAAGCCTTCAGTGCAGTCTCTCAACCAAAGCAAACTAAACCTGGCAACACTATCCCTTCTCACTGCTCAGGAAAATAGTGAGCATATAATAATGTAGGGCCATTTATTTATTTTTAAGAATGCTACTCTCCCTGTAAGGATGGATCATTATCAACACGCACAATGAGTTTTCATAAGCAGAACAACAGCAAAAACAACAAGAACGGGTCTCTGCATGACGACGAGTTTTACAAAGTAGTTTTGACAGTGGGGAAGACAATATGGGGAATGGAGGAAAGAGCACAAATAACAGGAGATGCATGTGAGAAAATGTTCTCATGTAGGGATGTCCACCTGTGGGAAATCCAGTGCTTTTTTTTAATCAATGGAGTTCCACAGTGTGTATGGCTCGATTTGTGTTTGTGAGCCAAGCTTCAGGCTTTTCCCCAAACTCTGGGAACTTTTCTGCATTTTTTCTCCACAGGTTCTGCAGTTTGCACAAATGGCAGCTGAATTTGAGCAAACTATGGCTGAATTTGAGCAAATTGCTCAGAAATATGTGCAAACAATGTGACCTGCGCAAAATGCTCAGAAAATTATCCATCTGGCCAAACTCAATGCAGATCGAGTCAGGCACCAGAGCAGAAACCGAAGTCCAGGGCCAAACCCAAATGGATTTCTCCAGCATCCCAACATGGATGTAAAATCTGAGGTTAGAAATTGTGCAAGCTTATTACATGGAGAAAATCAGGGTACCAGAAAAATGGTATCCAACACTCATAGATTGATGGAAGCTTCCCTTTGTCATCCATGCTTGCAGTCCTTCCCCCAAAAAGGCAAGGCAGGCAGTTATTAACGAAAGGGCCATAAATACTCCTGGGTCAGAGACCCTAGAAGCAGTTAGCCTTTTAAGGAACAGCTGATAACCACAATGGCAAAGGCAGAGTCAGACAGTTATTCATGGAGCAGCCACTGATAAACTGGGCAAGAAAGCTGGGAGTTAAGCAGTTATCTGGGAAAATCTCTCAATAACTCACTGCTGCAGAACACACTAAAGCTGTTACCAGTTGGAAAAACTGTCAATAACTCATTGTGGTAAAGCACCACAATTATAGATGAAGGAACGACCTATAACTCATTGAAGCAATGCAAACTTTAGAGAACAGGAAAACAAAGAGGTTTTTTTTTGTTAAGCTGTCTGTATCTATGGGCTGCTGAGTCACATGCTTTTGTCCACTCCCAAGTACAAATCTAATGGGATTGTCTCTTGTAGATTTCACAGTCCGTATTTAAATAAGTCAGAGCTGTACAAGAACACATATTGAAAGGCTGATCAATCGTGCCCATTATGCTTTACCCCTTGGGTCTCATACAAAGAGGTAATGACTGAGTTTAACTGCCAGATAAAGCAACACATAAAACAAAACTTCAAGCTTCTAGTTCACCATGTTTATAACTACACTATTGTGGTTGCATTCGGATCATGGTTTAGTGCTATGTGAAGGAGCTTAGCCTTCTCCCGGGCTTGCACACTCCCATCCCAAACTTGCACATTCTCCTCATTTATCCTGCACGGCCAGGAGGAAGGATTTGGAAGCTTTTGCTCTTCCTTGGTTTGTCATTTTGTCTGGACTGACAAACTGTGGTTAACATGAACTGTGGTTTATTTGAAATAATCCAATTTCAGTTTTATGAAGCTGACTTGTTGAACCCAACCATAGTAAACGTTAACCACAGTTCCCAGTTCAGAAGTTAACTAGTAGTGGAAGCAAAAGCTTCTGAATTCTTCCTTTCAGCCACATGGGAGGAGGGAGGAAGCTAGACATGTTCGCATAGTGCTCAACCATGATTTAGCATTACATCTAAAAGTGGCCCATGTCTTAGTAAAATCCAAAAGCTCACTATATTGTATGCTGCATTTCAACTCCTGAACTTACTTTTTTCCTGGAGATCTGCCAAATACCCTATACTGTGACACATTTCCAATAGTATTGCAAGACCTTCTGGGTAGGTTTTCATGGCCATAACTTTTCTGGGTAGTCTATCTTACTGTGTTGTTACTGTTTTTTTTTGTTTGTTCTTTCTTTAAAAAAATATGGTTAATTTTAAATTAATATTTCCATATGGGGTTTTGAAACTGGAACTTGACTGAGAATTGCAAGGACTCACACCAACAGTAGTGATGGGTACTTTATTTGTTGGTTTAAAACATTTTTATGCCACCCATCAATTTAACAAGAGACTCAGGGTGGCTCACAACAGTCATAAGCAATATCAAATGAAAACACAGGAGATCAGCAAAACCTGAGTGGCTTGATAAAAACCAGAACAAAACAAAATGGCAGATGAAAGCTGGCTGAGATGGCATGTTGGAAAACCTAGTATTTACCTAGCTTGGAAAGAACATCAAATTATGTACAAGGCAAGCCTCCATAGGAAGGACATTCCACAGGGCAGGGGTGGGGAGTGTCACCACTGAAAAGGCCTACTCCACTTCTATCACTGTGGAGAGCAAAGGGAGTTAGAGAAGGATCTCAATATTCTTTCAGGATCATGTGTGGTATTAGTATTGAGTTCAGCCTGTTGAACCACTAAGGGTGGGTGCAGATTTCATTTCAGTTTGTTTTGGGTAAGAATTTAACAAAATTCACAAGGTTCTCCATATCTGAGACAAAATGAATTTCAGATATTAAAATAAAAATGTTGACAGATTGACAGATTCAGTTCAGATTCATTCAGGCCCAAGGCTTTGAGTGTTTTGCTCTTAAAAGTCTGGATTTGAATCTTTGTATATTCAACCATGTTTGTGGTGCTGAATTAGGGTTGCCTGCTCTCTTCTTTTTTTCCTGGCATGTTCTTCATCTTCATCAGCTTGTCAGGGTGGAAACTGAGCCGATAGAACCCCAGAGCAGTTCTGATTCTGAGGAGGATCAGCAATCCATGGGAGAGGAGCCAGCTCATCCCTCACAGGCACAGCAGCTGGCAGAGATTCCTCCTGCCGGCATTCCTGAGATAGATAGTGACCCGGGCAGTGAGAAAGTGCAGGAGGGGGGCTTGCTAGATGCTTGACGCAGACGCAGGGAGCGACGAGCGATGGAGAGCGCGGAAAGGAGGTGTAGCGCCCGTTTGGCACGCAAGCAATGGCCGCATCCCATGGACCCAAGGGAAGAGAGGGAGGATCTCTCCGTAGCGCATAAGTTCAGGGTCTTCAAGTGATTCTCCTTCAAACGGGGACCAACTGCCTAACCCGTGGCATAGGCTACTCTGCTGTTCATTGCTTAGTTGCTGGTGATTAGCATCTGAAAGAGTCATTAAGTTGTAAAAGGATTAAAGCCGTGAAAAGAATCCTTTCATCTGTGTATTGAGTTGGCTATTGGAGTGCATTGAAAGAGGCTGTTAGGGTGCTCCTGCACAGCTATACAGCAGGCAGGTACATCATGGTCCTTTCCCTGCTAGAAATAGCTGTACCTATTAAATTTAGCTGGTGCAGATGGGTGAGAACAGTGTTTCACTTCATTTTTGATAAGAATGTGCCAAAGTTCTTCATGCTAGGGAGAGAAAGAACTTGAGCTTTTAAAAATTAAAATGCAGGAGAAAGCAAAATTGACAGATTCACCCATCCCTATAAATTGGCCTCAAACTGTGGGCAAAGTAAAAGTACAGCCAGACCAACAAACCGGTGTAGTGGGTCATGTGATAATGACTGTCTCACACACACACACACACACACACACTATTATTAGTGCTACTGTGTCAAGCTCATTCTCTGATCTAGGAAATCTGCTTGTTGTTGCTTTATGATCAGTCCCCACCCCTTCCTATGGACTTTTCTTCCTTCCTTGACTTGGAAGGCATTCAGTATGACACACACAAAGTTCAAAACAGGTTGCAGACAAATGAAGTAATTTGGCTGTGGAAATGCCCTGGATATAAAAATGAGCTGCAATCCATGCAAAAACTGCATAGGATCATGTTCCATTTGCAGTAGCAGTTCAGTTATTCAAAAACTGGCAGCTACATTTGGGCTCATGCACGCACACACACAGTACTATCATGCTGCCGTATCATACCATTTGTTTTCTGTTCAGGCTTTCATAGTGATTTATAGGTGTGGGCCTGAAGGCTCCCGTTATTGATTGTTTTGCCTTCCCTGCAGAGGAAACGCACATTTTAATCCAATTTTAGGAGGTTAGAAAGAAAAATGCAGGAAAGTTCAGATTTTTAAACTGCCAATTACAAGCGAGTTCAACGAGCAAAGCCTTTTTTTGTCCGAACCGTAGCTCAGCAAGGAGGATCACTGTATCTGATAATGGCCAAAACACTTGATCTGCATGGACATCGGCAAAATATGGTGTTCATGTAAGACAGATGAAACGAGGGTTGCCACATGACAGTTTTGTCCCTTCCAGCTTGGGCCTATGATCCCTCCTACACTAAGACAAACAAAGTTGTACACTGCTTCTCCTTGACAGCTAGTGAGAAAATTGCTGCCTTGGAAGTCAAGAGATACACGGATTTTTCCCTTGCCCCAAATCTCTCGACTTTCTCTGTCTGGAGGCAAAGTGTGTGTGTGTGTTTTCCCTTTAGACTAGGGATGTCAGAGAATTTTGCCATGAATCTCGGGGAGGCTGAATGCCAGCGCATTCGGCCCCCCGAAATTGGTGGCGAAACGGTCTGCCCCCCCTCCCCCCCCTGGGACGGGACTTATCTTGGGCGAATCCTCCTGGCGGCGGCGGTTCGGCGGTGGCAGCTGCGGCGGCTGGTCTTCCGACTGGCTGCCGACACTGCTATTTCCAGTAAAAAAAAAGTGATAGGCTACGTAAAGATTTACGTAGCCTATCACGGCTAGATTTTTAAAAAATACTGTGATAGGCTACGTAAATCTTTACGTAGCCTATCACGGCTGACTGCAGGGACGCAAACGCATTTGCGGCCCAGCCAGCCAGGATTTGGGGGTGGAGGGACGGAGTGCCTCCCCCCTGGCCAGAATTTGGGGGGGGGGATGGAGCGCCTCCCCCCCACCGCGAATCAAATTTTGTTAAAGGTAAGTGACTTTCGTACATCCCTACTTTAGACAAGGCCCTGAAGGGATGTTAACATTATAGAACCTGACACTTTTGGATTTGATCTGATTGTATATCCAGCTGTGATGCCTTAAAACACCCCAAAGGACCATGGTATCTATCAACAAGAAGCATGGTTTTCAATTGCTATCATGTTTGACTCATTCTATCAAAACAAAACACCAGTATTGCCATGTCAAGAGGAAAACGTTGCTTAACAGAGCTGAGGAACAGTGGTGCAGTGGTTAATTTTGAAGTGCAGGCACTCATCCTGACAGTCCCAATAGCTACAACCCAAGGAGAGACCAAAATTACAAGCAGCTGTGTCAATCCATATCACCAACCCAGTTCTAAGAGTTTTAATTTGCTAGGAGCAGGTCTCTTATGAAGCTAAGGGGTCTAAATTGCCCATTCAACACCAGGCCACCCCAAAATACTTTACATTACAACAAGGAACAATATTTTGTTGCTGGGTGAATCCATTGCCCCCAGCAACTGTGACAACTGCAGCTAAGCTCAGAGGGAACAGGGGATTCTGAAGGGTGGGTGGGGATGGCATATGATGTCGGAATCCCTGCTAATAAAAAAGTGTCATCCCTGTGAGCCCAGGCTCCAGTATTCCACTGCTGGGAAGCAGAGTTTCATTGGGGCTATCAATGAAAGCACCACCAACACCTCTCCCTCATGAGATCTAAAGGCTCCTATTGCACCTTTCAATGCAGACCTGACTCTTAAACCATCCTGAGCAATATTACCACCAACTGACTTTTATCTTTCAATGTCCTTCATCTGTGACTGCCTTGAGACCAGCCCAGCTACCTTCCAACAACTAAGAAGCTAGCACACTAATCACAAAGAAGGCCTTGCCTTCACTTTGACTGACTGGCCATTCATGAGATGAGTAAGAGGGGATGGACATCTGAAAGAGCACTCATGGGAAAGACAAGAGAATGGACTCCATCAAAGTGGGCATGGACTAAGGTTGCATCAAATGTTCACTAGTTTTGATTGGCAGGGGGTAGTGCTTCCAGGGAGGCCTAAAGCTCTCTCTCGCTCTCTCTCTCTCTCTCTCCTTCACCTTAATTTCTGAGCATGTACACCCTTTTTCTTGAGCCTTTTCAGAGCAATTTGTTTACCCATCTGCTGCATTGTTCTATCTTTTCCTTCCTCTCCTCTTTCCTTGTGCATCTAGTCTGACTGCAAGATGAGGGACAGGGTCCCTGACTGTTGTTGTTGTTGTTGTTGTTGTTGTTGACAGTCCCTATTTACTGTAGGTCAGGAATAGACAAGTAGAGGCCCAAGAGCCAAATTCAACCTCAAAGTCTTTCCATTTGCCTCCCAACTTAACCCTCACCAATTACAATTACCTCTCCCCTGCCCCCTCCACTAACAGGCATGTTATTACTCACATCAGCCACCTTCTCCCAAACTGAGATATAGGCAAAAGGCTCTTCATCCCCCTCTCCTACAGTGTGAACAGCACAAATAGTCAGGGAAATGGTAAGAGAAGCTAAGGCACCCAAAGGACTCTGGCAAAGCCTCTGCTGATATTCATACAGAGGAAGAAGCAATGCTCTGGAGCCCTTTGCCCATCTCTCGAGTCAGAGAATAAAGCTAATGGTGTCAACCTTCAAGGTCTGGCTCAGTTGAAACATGCTATCTGTTAACATTATTTATTATACATTACTATTCAATGGATTTTTAAACTGCCTCTCAGGATAGATTGTATAGTTGCTGAACAGAGCTGCTGAAATAATATAATAATAATAATCTCTCCAGTTCTCTTCAAGGAGTGTCCTTTTCCAGTCTTCCAGCCAGCCTAGCCTCCTGAACCTTATCTTTTCCCCCAGTGCATCACTTACCTCCTTGAGTTTACCTTTGGAGAAGCAACTCTGGAAGCCTTATCATGTATGGATATTATTAATATTAATAAAATACATTAATAATGATGATGATGATAATAACAACTTTTCTGAAAGAAGGAGCACCCTCTTTTTCTGTTTCAGGAATAGCAAACAGCATCTCCAGGACTATGGAGATGGATGACACAGAAAATCACGAAAAATAAACACACCCTGAAATAAGGAGGAAGGGGTGTGTGTGTCCAGACTCGTTATATTTCTTAAATTTTATGGTTTCCAAGTTTCAATATATTCACTGCTTGAAGCTTGATTCTTGCTACATTTCTGCAGATTATGTGCATATAAATATGTTAATTATGTGCATCCATAGTTAGTGGTGGTGGCTGTTCTAGCTTATGTAGGTATCTGAATGATGCCAGCCCTGAAATGATGCAGTAATAATTAAGTTAGCAAGTACAACTACAGACAATATTTGTTCCTTCTTCCTGGTTTCATTTAAGAACATACATAGATACACTAGGGATGTCAGAGAATTCCGCCACGGATCTCGGTGAGGCCGAATGCCAGTGCATTCGCCCCCCCGAACTCTGTGGCGGAACGGCCTGCCACCCCCCCTACCCCCCGTGGATCCCCCCCAGGATGAGACTTACCTGGGGCGGATGTTCTGGATGACGGTGGCTCCAGCGGCGGCTTCGGCAGCAGCGGTGGCGGCAGCTGGTCTTCCAAACGGCTGCTGCCACTGCTGCCATTTGCAGTCTGTTCCCCCCCCCCATTTGTGATAGGCTACGTAAAGACTTACATAGCCTATCACGTCTGGGTTAAAAACAAAACAAAACACATGTACGCAAATGGCGGCGGCTATGGCCACCGCCATTTGCGTTCCTTATTTTTGGCCGTCTTAGTCTATGTAAATATTTATGTAGACTAAGATGGCGAAAATAAAGGGGAACACAAATAGCGCCTGCTACACTATTTGCATTCCCCCTTATTTTCGCTGTCTTAGTCTACGTAAATATTTACGAAGACTAAGACGGCCAAAAATAAGGAACGCAAATGGCGGCGGCCGTAGCCGCCGCCATTTGCGTACGCTTTTTTTTAACCCAGATGTGATAGGCTACGTAAGTCTTTATGTAGCCTATCACAGCTGAATACAGGGACACAAACGGCGGCGGCTATGGCAGCCACCATTTGCGTCCCTGCTAGCCAGCGGCCAGATGTCCGGCTGCTGACGGAGCCGGCCGGTGGCTATGTGGAATCCCCGCGGAGTGGAGCTGGCCGGCCAGGATTCCGGGGGGAGGGACGGAGCACCTCCCCCCACCAGCAGAACCCGGCAGAGCCAGGTAAGCGGGGTTTCGTACACCCTTAAGATACACACTACATTTCCCCAGTGAAAATTGGAATTCTAGTTTTGCCAGGTGGGCATTAGAGATCTCTAAAGGAATCTGAAGCACCTCAGCCAAACTCCCATGATTCTTTGGGGGAAGTCAGGGCTGTTAAAGCAATATGAAATTGATATACAGTATTTGTAGTGTAGACATGGTTTAACTAGCAATGTTGTAAATTAATGCTATTACAATATTGTCTCCAACTTTTCTATGTACTACAGCCTAGGGAGACACTGAAATGTAAGTGGGTGTCTTCAAATTACTATTTTTGAGGGTACAGTGTTAGCATCAGTTATGGTTGGCAGCCATTTGAACTAGAGAAAATATAGTAATGAGTGATGGGTAAGACTTTTTTCTGGTAAATCAACATTTGGACAAACATTCTGTTCCATTGTTCTGCTGTTAAAAAACACAAAACAATTTGATAAGGGCATGTTACTAATATCACACAGGAAGTTTAAATTAGCTACCTACAACTAGGGATGTCAGAGAAATCCGCCGTGGACTCAAATGAGGCCGGATTCTTTGGAGTCTGGCCTCCGGAATCCATGGTGGAATGGATCCACTTACCTCCACTCTAGGAGGATTCTGGCCGGAACGGCACTCTGGCTCCGGAGCGCTGGCGATACGGTAATAGCGGTTGCCATTACCATATCACCAGGGCTCCGGAGCCGAAGTGCCGTTCTGGCCTGAATCCTCCTGAAACGGAGTTTAAGTGGAGTGGTACGGAGCCGGAGTGCGGCTCCACGGAATCCTCGCGGAGCGGAGCCGCTCCAGAGGATTCCAGGGGGGGAGGAACGGATCGCCTCCCCCCAGGGCGGATTCTCCACCAGAATGGAAGATGGGGAATCTGTACATCCTTACCTACAACTAGCCAGTAACTAAAATATTTCTTTAAAAAATGGCACTGTATGAGAGAGTTCTTACTTAATTTGCTTCATGTTAGTGACACTGTTTAGCCTGCACCATCTAGAATGTTTGCTTTCATCTTGTTGAGTTGCTGGAAAAGGTAGGCATTTGGTTTTTGCACTGCCGATTGGAAGAGACAGCCAAGTCAACAGAAAGCATCACCACACTGTGAACTTAAGCCTGGGTAAACCAGTTCAGCATAGTCCCTATGTAGTGTGCAGATACTGTCAGGGTGGAAACTGAGCCCACAGAGCCCCAGAGCAGTTCTGATTCTGAGGAGGAACAGTAATCCATGGGAGAGGAGCTTGCTCATCTCTCACAAGCACAGCAGCTGGCAGAGATTCCTCCTGCCAGCTTTCCTGGGATAGATAGTGACCCTGGCAGTGAGAGAGCACTGGAGGGGGGCTTGCTGGATGCTTGGCACAGACGCAGGGAGCAACGACAGATGGAGGGCACTGAAAGAGGCGTACCGCTCGTTTGGCGCTCAAACAACAGTCGCGTCCCGAAGACCCAAGGGAAAGAGGGAGGATCTCTCCATAGCCCATAAGTTCAGAGTCTTCCTGTGGTTCCCCTTCAAATGGGGACCAACTGCTTTACCTGGAGCTTAGGCTACTACTCTGCTATCTTTCCCCAGTGCTGTTCCTTGCTTAGTCGCTAGTGATTAGTATCTGAAAGAGTAATAAAGGAATAAAGCCTCAGAAAGAATCCTCGTCATCTGTGTCCTGAGTTAGCTATTGGAGGGGACTGCAAGAGGCAGCTAGGGAGCTCCTGACACATACTACAGGTACAGGCCCAGTGAGGCCATGTAATGCTCTTGTTGTAAAGTGCCCTATATCACAAGTGCCCCACAACTACATATGCATGCATGAATATGGAAAAAAAGCATTTTATATAGGTGTACTTCAACAACAGAATGCTGACAGATGGCCATAAATGGCTTTTAAGACAGAAGCTATCACCACCTAACGACTGCTTGGTTTAAAAATAAATAGATTTTGAAAATCAACACAATACAAACTAAAAGTGACAAGATTTCAGTTAAGCCATCATCATCCCGTTTCATTTTGAGAAACAGAGAGAGAGAGAGAGAGAGAATTACTGTGCATGGCCCAAAAGATAAAGTGAGTTAATTCATGTGATCATTTTGATGTGAGGAGGATATGAAGCTTTTCAAAGCTACATAGGGTCAGGGTACCAGAAATTTTGAAGACATGACGCTGTACCAAGTTTCCTTTTCATTTTTTGGGTGTGGTTGTTCATCTGGCACAAGTGCTCCATCATTAAAGAAGATAATAATTGGAGAGGTTGATGGGTAACCACCCATATTTTCTTCCAACTGCAGCTTCTAATTAGCTGTCCATGGTGGGCCATTTATAAAGCATGTGCGATAAAACCTATATAAGCTGCTCTACCAGTTCTAGAGGCTCAAGACGAGAAAGATGTTTAAAATGAATTTATGATCGACAGTAGCTATGGCTCCTGACAGAGGCAGGAACCCCTGTAAGCACCTTCAGGGCATGAACCTTTTGATGCGGCACACTGAGATTTAGCTATGTAAAGCCACAGCACTCACAAGGCATTCCTCAGAGGCTTAGCTATGACAGCTCCCATTTGTCTTCCAGGTGTCATTTTTCAGACCTAGTAAAAAACTCTCCCAACTCCTTTGCTGGAGCTAGTTCAATCGCTTGCAGCACATTCTGCCAGCAAGCTGGGGAATAGCCAATAATGGCCTTTTAAAGAATTCATGTCTAAACAGTACAAGAGATCTGTCAAAACTTGAACTCATGAGTCCAAGAAGTGTGAATGTTAATGGAAAATCAAGGCTATAATGAGGCATCTGCCCTGCTTCTAAAACATACAGAGCATCCACATGAACGCCAGTGCACAGCATGAAGTATGCCTTTAGGGCAGGCCTGCACACATTGTGACCGACCAAGGGAAATAGAAGGTACAGCCCAGGATGGTGACCCACTTGGGGCTCAATAAACCCCCTTTTCCTGCCTGCATGAAGCTGCAAACCAGGCAGTAGGGCAGGTATCAAAAAGTGGCAGGCCGCAATACATGGGCAATGGGCTTTGATCAGGCTTGACAGAATTTCATTAGTGCAAGCCTGCTGTAGGGGTTACCCAGGTGGCCATGCCTCCTTTCTACTATGATCACACCTTTCATAACAGGAGTAGAGTGGGCACTTACGAATTGCCCCAAAAGAGGAAATGCGTCACCCCCCCAAAAAAAGGACAAAGGAGAACAGCGATCTGCAGAAATTTTGCATATGCTAATTAGTACATATAGATGCAAATTTAGAAATTATTGTAACTTAAATAGAAATACACTACATCTCACCATAATGTGTTGGTACTTATTTAGACTGCTATCTCTCCCTATCCACTAAGAAAATTCAGTTCTTAGTAATACTAAGGGAAGGGGGGCTTTGCACCACGATGATTGTTCCACCACTGATCAGCCAGAACATGCCACTTGGGCACACCTTTGCAGAGCTGGAAGAGAGAGAAGAGGCTTTCCCAGGCATGGTGTGAGACCAGGTGACCGGTGTGCCTTGCTCAGTCTGTTGCCCAGGTGCTGTCAGGGTGGACACTGAGGCCATAGAATCCCAGAGTAGTTCTGATTCTGAGGTAGAGCAGCCGCTCCTGGGAGAGGAGCGCGCTCATCCTTCCCAGGGCCAACAGCTGGCAGAGATTCCTCCCACCGGCATTCCTGGCATAGATAGCAGTCCCAGGAGTGAGAGAGCACGGGAAGAAGACTTGCTGGACGCGCAACGCTGATGCAGGGAGCGGCACCAAATGGAGGGCAAAGAAAGGAAGCGTAGTGCCCGGTTGGTGCGCAAACAACGGTTGTGCCCAAAGGATCCAAAAGAAAAGGGGAGGGACTCTCCCTAGCCCATAAGTTCAGGGTCTGCCAGTGATTCTCCTTCAAATGGGGACCAACTGTTCCAACTGAGGGCATAGGTACTCTGCTGCTCATAGCTAGTTGCTAACAATAGAGTTGTTAAGTTGTAAAAGAGGAATAAAGCTTTGAAAAGAATCCCTTTGTCTGTGTCTGGACTTGGCTACTGGATTAGACTGAAAGAGGCCGCCAAGGAGCCCTTGACAGCCGCTACTGATGGGTCCCTACAAGGCCCAGCTCTTCCTTCTGATCTTTAAACCAGACTTGGACTGAACAGCCCTCAAAATAGAGGACAGTCCTCTGGCAGCCCTTCAAACAGAGGACTGTGAAAGAGAACACATGGCCACCCAAAACTGGAGTACATTCTCTACTTTTTCCCCACAGGGAGTTGGAATATTCCCAGTGAAGTTATGCAAGAATATCCCAAAGTTCTCTTATCCTGAACTTTTGAGAAAGCACTAACACTCATGTTATCCTGGAACCACGTGCAGTATCACCTTGGAAACAGAGGGAGCAAGGCCTACACTGGCAATCACATTAAGCAACAAGTTGACTTCCTCTGGGTAGCAAAGCCAAAGTCATCCTCATGCTAGCCACCATGTTCTGCTGATGCCTTTAAAACGACCATGAAATAACATGTTCCACTGCATGTAGAATGTTGGCAGCAGAATATGGCGGCATGCACGCCACACTGAACTCCACCCTAGCTCGTGGCTCTGAGTGGTGTGAATTTGGTGGAATTCTTACCATGCATTTGTATTACATTACAGGAATGTGGTTCTTCCCTCACAGAGGCGTTCAGCAGAAATTCTTCACAGCAGATTCCCACTGCGCATAACACTGTGGCGGTATTAATAGGTTACCATCTATTTACCCGGGGCCTTTTGATACCGCTGCAGTAATGAAGTCAGAAGTTACCTAATCCTGTTTGTGTCAAACTCCATAATTTTCAACAAGTCCTGCCAGTATTAATAAAGGTCTGTTTACAAGTTGAGGGAGCTTCACATTGACAGGTTTTGTTTTCCACATAAGGTGGATGCTGATAACAACCACCCTAGGCATTGAGTGACCTACTTAAAGGGCCAGTATAACACTTCATTGTCCTCTTTGTCTCACCCCTACCCCCACACACTTCAACGGCACACTGGAAAAGAGTTCATGCACATGAATTTCCAAGGTAGCACAGTGAGCTGCGGGCACTGCCCCCACCTCTGAGCCGGACTTAAGAAAGCCATCATTCCTTCTCTTCTGAAGGTGGTAGAAGATTGCCACATGCTCCACTTTGGTGTGGCAGCACGCTACTAAAGAAAAAACACACACATTAGGCTTGTTGTAAAGGGAATTCAATTTATTTTCAAGTCAGAGTGGAGTTATTCCATTAGGTTGTTATGTCTGCCACAGGGGTGGTGTTTGCAGCTGAAATCGCTAACATCCATTGTCTGCGTTTCCCTCCCTTTTCCTTTTCTCCCCCCACCCCACCCCTTCAGATATTAACAATATATAGCTCTGAGCAGTGATGGTGTAAGGTGAAGAAAAATCACATCCTCCAGGCCATAAAAATTAATTTTGTATGTCCTTCTCTCCTTTCCACTGTTGTTATTTTCCATTGCCCAATCAATTTGAATCAGGGTTGCTAGCTCGGCTCATAAACAGTGATTTCCTTCATAACTGAGGTGTTATAAAGTTAGATTTAACCACAATCCCAGCCTCATGTCTACATACAGTTGCTGCTCGCTACCCATTTATGGCATTTTTTTATGTTTTGTTTTCCATTGGAGGTAGAATACAGCATATTTCCTAGAGTTATATACATGATTATAACAAAAATCATGTGAGACGGAATGGGAAACTTCAGATTGTAAGCAGGAAACCCATGGATTACTGGCTCTCAGGTAATAGATCTATAGCCTCCCCCCCCGGGGGGGGGGAATACCCTCACAAAGCAGATTACAACTTGATTAAAAATATAAAATACATAATTCTAATCCTAAAAATATATATTTTACACACACACACACACATATTAGAAGTAGCAAGTAAAAATCTGAGTTAAAAACACAGTACACTACAATTAACCAAATGCAGATTGGAATAAACAAGTCTTTAAAATCCACCTAAAGGCTAGCAAAGAGGGGACCAGATGCACTTTCTAGGGAAGGGCATTCCAAACATGTGAGGCCACCACAGGAAAGGCCTTATTCCTGGCATCTGCCAATATCACAGCTCCTAAGGGTGGATCAGAGAGAACAGAGATGTATAAGACATTGTGTGTGTGTTTTAGAAATGGCATATATATTAGTGTAGTTTCCAGCAACTTTTGTGTTTTTGTACAACTAAATATATGTACAATACCGGAAAGTTAAAACAAAAAACAGTCCACGGGTCCGCAAAATCCATGTGACTTGGAAAAAGCCAGTCTGCTGTGGAACCCACAGTTCTGATTCACAGAAATCCAAACACTTGAATCCGCTGCAAAGTTCTCTGACATCCCTAGCTATGATATATGCCATAATTAATGTAAACAACCCCTTCATGGATCACTGCCTTGTTGTGGTGAAGGGGCTTGCGTAACTCAGTGAAGCCATAAGCTATGCCGTGCAGGGCCACCCAAGACGGACAGGTCAAGGCGGAGAATTCTGACAAAATGTGGTCCACCGGAGAAGGAAATGGCAACCCACTCCAGTATTCTTGCCAAGAAAACCCCACGGAATGTATCACAACGCTAAAAGATATGATGCCAGAAGATGAGCCCCTCAGGTCGATAGGGATGTACGAAAGGTACTTACCTTTCGTGGATTATGTTTATGGTTCGGGGGGAGGCGTTCCGTCCCTTCCCCCGGAATCCTCGCCGGGGGGGAGGCGCTCTGTTCCTCCCCCCCCTCAGAATCCTGGCTGGTCGGCTGTGCTCCACAGGGATTCTGCGGAGCCGCCGGCCGGCTCCGCCAGCAGCCGGACATCCGGCCGCTGGCTAGCAGGGACGCAAATGGCAGCGGCCATAGCTGCCACCGTTTGCGTCCCTGCAGTCAGCCGTGATAGGCTACGTAAATGTTTACATAGCCTATCACGGGGTTTTTTAAAAAAAACTAGCCATAATAGGATACGTAAATCTTTAAAAAAAAAACGGAAATGGCGGCGGCCGGTCAGAAGACCAGCCACCGCCACCGCCGAACCGCCACTGGAGCCGCTGCCGGAGCCGTCGCCGCCAGGAAGATCTGCCCAAGGTAAGTCTCGTCCTGGGGGGGGGGCGTGGGGGGGCGGCAGGCCGTTCCGCTACCGATTTCGGGGGGCTGAATGCGCAGGCATTTGGCCTCCCGTGATCCGTGGTGGAATTTTCGTACATCCCTAGGTCGGAAGGTGTCCAATACTGGGGAAGAGCACAGGAAATTTCCAAGTAGCGCCAGAAAGAGTGAAGCAGCTGAGCCAAAGCCGAAAGGACACTCATCTGTGGATGCGTCTGGTGGTGAAAAGAAAATCCCATGCTGTAAAGAACAATATTGTTTAGGAACCTGGAATGTAAGATCAATGAATCAAGGTAAGCTGGAGGTGGTCAAACATGAGATGGCAAGATTGAACATTCACATCTTGGGAATTAGTGAACTAAAATGGACACGCATGGGCAAATTTAATTCAGGTGACCATTATATCTACTACTGTGGGCAAGAATCCCTTTGAAGAAATGGAGTAGCACTCATAGTCAACAAAAGGGTGGGAAAAGCAGTACTGGGGTACAATCTCAAAAACGATAGAATGATCTCAGTACGAAGCCAAGGCAAACCATTCAACATCACAGTAATTCAAGTCTATGCCCCAACCACTGATGCCGAAGAAGCTGAGGTTGATCGGTTCTATGAAGACCTACAACACCTTCTAGAACTAACACCAAAAAAAGATGTCCTCTTCATCATAGGGGATTGGAATGCTAAAGTAGGAAGTCAAGAAATCACCGGGATAACAGGCAGGCATGGCCTTGGTGTACAAAATGAAGCAGGACAAAGGTTAATAGAGTTTTGCTAAGAGAACACGCTGATCATAGCAAACACTCTTTCACAGCAGCACAAGAAGTGACTCTACACATGAACATCACCAGATGGTCAATATCGAAATCAGATTGATTATGTACTATGCAGCCAAAGATGGAGAAGCTCTATACAGTCAGTAAAAACAAGACCTGGAGCTGACTGTGGCTCAGATCATGAGCTGCTTCTTGCAAAATTTTGGCTTAAATTGAAGAACGTAGGGAAAACCATTAAACCATTCAGGTATGACCTAAATCATATCCCTTATGAATATACAGTGGAGGTGAGGAATAGATTTCAGGGATTAGATTTGATAGATAGAATGCCTGAGGAACTATGGACGGAGGTCCGTAACATTGTTCAGGAGGCAGCAACTAAATTCATCCCAAAGAAATAGAAATGCAAGAAAGCCAAGTGGCTGTCTGATGAGACTTTACAAGTAGCTGAGGAAAGAAGGGAAGCAAAAAGCAAGGGAGAAAGGGGAAGATATATCCAACTGAATGCAGAGTTCCAGAGAATAGCAAGGAGAGTCAAGAAGGCCTTCTTAAATGAACAATGCAAAGAAATCGAGGAAAACAACAGAATGGGAAAGACTAGAGATCTTTTCAAGAAAATCGGAGATCTCAAGGGAACGTTTTGTGCAAAGACAGGCATGATAAAGGACAAAGAAGGCAGGGACCTAACAGAAGAAGATGAGATTAAGAAAAAGTGGAAAGAATACACAGACGACCTATACAGGAAAGATCTGAATGTCCCTGATAGCCATGATAGTGCGGTCACTGAACTTGAGCCGGACATCCTAGAGAGTGAATTCAGGTATGCCTTAGGAAGCATTACTAACAACAAAGCTAGCGGAGATGACAGTATTCCAGCTGAGCTATTTAAAATCCTAAAAGATGCTGCTGTTAAAGTGCTGCACTCAATATGCCAACAAATTTGGAACACTCGACAGTGGCCACAAGACTGGAAAAGGTCAGTTTACATTCCAATTCCAAAGAAGGGCAGTGCCAAAGAGTGCTCAAACTACCGCACAATTGCGCTCATTTCACATGCCAGCAAGGTGATGCTCAAAATCCTACAAGCTAGGCTTCAGCAGCACATGAACCAAGAACTACCGGAAGTACAAGCTGGGTTTCGAAGAGGCAGAGAAACTAGAGATCAAATCTCCAACATTCGCTGGATGATGGAGAAAGCAAGGGAATTCCAAAAAACGTCTATTTCTGCTTCATTGACTACGCTAAAGCCTTTGATTGTGTGGATCACAACAAACTGTGGCAAATTCTTAAAGAGATGGGAGTACCAGACCACCTTAACTGTCTCCTGAGAAACCTGTACGACAGTCAAGAAGCAACAGTAAGAACCGGACATGGAACAACCGATTGGTTCAAAATTGGGAAAGGAGTACAACAAGGCTATATTGTCACTCTGCTTATTTAATTTATATGCAGAGTACATCATGAGAAATGCCAGGTTGGATGAATCACAGATCGGAATTAAGATTGCTGGGAGAATTATCAACAACCTCAGATATGCAGATGATACCACCCTAATGGCAGAAAGCGAAGCGGATCTAAAGAGCGTCTTTTTGAGGGTGAAAGTGGAGAGTGCAAAAGCTGGTTTGAAACTCAACATTAAAAAAACTAAGATCATGGCATCTGGCCCCATCACTTCCTGGCATATGGAAGGGGAAGAAATGGAAGCAGTGACAGATTTTATTTTCTTGGGCTCCGAGATCACCGCAGACGGTGACTGTAGCCATGAAATTAAAAGACACTTGCTTCTTGGGAGGAAAGTTATGGCTAACCTAGACAGCATAGTAAGAAGCAGAGACATCACCTTGCCAACAAAGATTCCTACAATCAAAGCTATGGTTTTCCCAGTAGCAACGTAAGGCTGTGAGAGCTGGACTATAAGGAAGGCTAAGTGCTGAAGAATTGATGTCTTCGAACTGGAGAAGACTTTTACGAGTCCCCTGGACTGCAAGGAGGTCAAATCAGAGAGAGCGGAGGACAGGAAGGCTTGGTGTGCTAAGGTCCATGGGGTCATGAAGAGTCGAACACGACTTAACGACTGAACAACAACAATGTAAACAAAGTTTGGCCAATATTGGGCAGAAATTTAGGGGACGATGGGAAAGGGATATTGGAAGGACAATTTCTAATGGAACAAAATTATTTGTTATTTTGTCAAGACAGCATTCAGTTTATCAGTATATGAGATGGAATACAAATTATTATTTCACAGGAACCTAAAAATGGCCAGGTTTAATAGTATGCACTCCACTAAAGGTTTTTTGTTTGTTTGGGGTTTTTTAATGTTGGAAATGCATTTTTAACTGCTGGAACCTCCTTCATATGTGATGGGGATGCCAGATGGTGCAAAACTACTGGAGACAAATTTTAAGTATTATCTCACAAATTATAAGATATAATTTTGTTTTGTAATGATATTGTTCAATGTAATAAAATATTATATACCTCTTTTTTTTTAAAGATCTCTCATAGTGAAGTATTAATTTCTACTGAAGTCATACGGGCATGATACTGGAACAATTCTCAGGCTCCCTCACTTCAGGTATCACTTTTAGAATGTATTGATTTGTCAGAAGAAGGCAAATTAACTGAAGTAATTTATAGAAAGACCTGGATCTCATCACATACTCAGTATTGCCAATATATGCTTTGTTTCTACTCATTATTGGAATCAGCTTTGTGGATATGCAAGGAGAGAAAGAGAGAGCATAATTTATATTTTGCATTCTGGCTTACAGTAATAATTTTAAAATCATGTAAGTTGAAGTCCCAGCAGCAAAAATGTTCAATTGTAGGGATGGCAGAGAATTCCGCTACCGGCTCCATTGAGGCTGGATTCTTTTGAATCTGGCCTCCGGAGTCCATGGCAAAACAGGTCCACCTACCTCTGCCTCCCGTCAGACCCACATGGAGTCGGATCCTCCTTGCTGGATGGCTCCGTACAGCAAGAGATATGGCTGCCATTGCCATGCCGTATCACTGAGCACTCACTGCAGAAAGGGATCCGGAGTCGGACGCAAATGGCATCTGCTACGCCATTTGTGTCCCTGTTTTTTCACATGATAGGCTACACATTTGTATTTACGTAGATATTTGCATAGCCTATCGTGTGACAAAAACAGGGACGCAGATGGCGTAGCACTAGCCATTTGCGTCCGGATCCCTTCCTGCAGTGAGTGCTCAGCGATATGGCACGGCAATGGCAGCCGTACCGCTTGCTGTACAGAGCTGGCCGGCAGCTCTGTGGAGTCACCGTGGAGCAGAGCCAGCCAGCGAGGATTCTGGGGGAGGAACGGATCGCCTCCCCACCCCGGTGGACCGCCCCCCCCTCCCGGACTGGCAGGTAGGGGATTTGTACATCCCTATTCAGTTGTCCACTGCTGCAGATAATCTGGCTTCAGAATTGCTATTCTGTATCAGTCAACTTTGTTTCACCATTCAGGGAATTAAACTGCTGTTTCAGGCAAAGTTCCTTTGAGCCTCAATACAGCAGAAAAGAAAATAGGTATCAGCTGTAGCAGCAGGTATTCCTCGCCAGATGATCCAGAAACATAGTCTGGCAGCCAAACTACCTGCTACTTTAATTATGTGGTATGTAGCTGAGCCTTATCTTTACTCTGGAGTAGAAGCACATGGCCTCCAACCTGGACTGGGACCACCTTGCACGGGGAGGAGATGATTAAATCTTCCCCACAAGCCATTTGTTTCCTAAAAATCTCCCATCCACCCTGCATGGGGTTTTGTTGTTGTTTGTTTGTTTGTTTTAAAGGATAAAGCCTCCAATGGATTATATCTGATGGGGAAGGCTGTAGCTCAGTGGTAGAGCACGTGTGGAGAGCCATTGCTGCCAGTCAGTATCGACAATGCTGGGATAGGTGGACTCATGATTTGACTCGGTATAAAGCAGCTTCCTGTATTCCTGGTCTAATGTAAGTCTCATTCATTTCATTAGGTCCACTCTAAGTTGGACTAACACTGGATACAACCCACTGACAGCAATGGAGGCTTTCTTCTTTCTTTTTATTCCCTGTATGTGGGGGAAGGGAAGGGATTGGGGGAAAGCAAATACCTTGGGGGAGAGGAGAGTTTTAATCCTCATCAGTGTGCAGTGGTCCCTATCTGAATCAGGGTCATGCACATCTACTCTAGAGTAGGAATATCGGAGAAATTCACAACTGATTCAAATGAGTTCAGATTTCTGTGAATCTGACCCAGGGATTCTGCAGCAGTCTGCCTTTATCCATGTCAAGTAAACATGCAGGGTGGTTTTTCACTTTCTGGAATGGTACACAAATTTAGTCACACAAAAATACAGGAAAAAAACCACTGACTAAAAATGTGCATTTTTCCCCATAGGCTAAAGTGTGAAATGTAGATGGGGGGGGGGGATTTGCACATTTTTCACTTTTTCACTTTTGGGGAGATTTGTGCAAATCTGCATTAACTAATGTGTGTTAGTTCACATATGAATCAGTGGAAGTAGAATGAAATTCTCCTACAAAACATCCAATTCCGTTAATGAGCAGACAACAGAACAAAAGACACCTGACCTGACAACCTGCAAAATACAGAAGGACAGATTTAACAAAACCTGTACATCCCTACTCTAGAATGAAGTTAAAGATAAGGCTCAACATTTGTTCTATGTAATGAACATAATGTGTAGTTTGACCCTGAGTATCAGCTGCGAATGGCTTCTGACTCTGAAGTTCCAGGATAGATGAAAAAGAGAGAGGGAGATATCTTTTTCATGTGCCATTTGTTTCATGTGCCATTTGTACCTGCATTTGAAATCTAGCTAGAGAGCAGTCCCCTGCCCCTGCTGTTGTATAAATGGTAGAGCAATGTCAAAGGAACATAGGAAGCTGCCTTATGCAAAGTCAGACCATTGGCCCATATAGCCCAATATTGCTTACACCGTCTGGCAGAAGCTCTACATCAAATAAGAAGGGGTCTTTCCTAGCCCTACTTAGAGGTGCTACAGATGGAACCTTGGACCTCCCGCATGTAAAGCATGTGCTTTGCCACTAAGGGCTAAGGCCCAAATGGGAAGAGGTGAGACAAGATTATTGATCCTAACTAGTCAAGTCTTCTGTGTAGCAATTTCAGGTTACATTAGCCATGGATTAAACTCTTAAGACTAAATTAGAGACCAAAATAACACATGTGGTTGGTTTCAGGATACATTGCCATGCTATGCAATACTGATGGGGGGGAAGGCATTCAATTAGAATAGCACATTTTTCTATTTCCTCATGGCCCCATCATACATGATTTGGGTAGTGCATTTAGAGAATTTCATGGGAAAGCAACTGAGCTCTGATGAGGATTGAGAACCCTAAGAATGTATTTATTTGGGATCTTTATATGCCACCCTGTACATCATCATCATCATTTAAGAAACAGGTACACACACACACACACACACACACAATACAATTTAAAAAAGTTTAGGTTGTCAGTTTCTTGCAGCAGGGACCCACCTTTTTATGATGTTTTATAAAGTATTATGTACATCTCCCCTTCCCTAATGAATTCATCTTTTCATATGTTTTCAGAATAGAGTAGGTTGCATCCAATATTAGCCCTACTTAGAGTAGACTCATTGAAATGAATAGGATTTAAGTTAGGCTAATATTGGATACAACCCACTGGTTTCATATCCTGGTTTGTAAGGAGATATTAAACCAGTTCCCTGGTTTGGATGCTATTAAACAAACCAGGATACAAGTACTGAAGTTAAGAAGGGAAGCAGAGGGGTGAGGTCCAGGTGCTCAGCATAAGGTGCATTCTTGGCCCAGTAGCGTAGCTTATGGAACTGAGGTTGTTACGTCTGTCCCAGACCACAGACAGGACTTGAAATACTTGTCTTCATCCATGGAACTGTAATATCTGTGTTGTCGATCAAATCTGTTAGATCATCATAGTTGGCACTCTCTACTTGAGTGTGCAGCCTATACTGGGAATGACCCCCCACACACACACACACACACACGCGCACACAGCTTTTTAAAGAAAAATCAATGGTCATTTCAGTGGAAAGAGGAGAAGAGAATGGAATATCTGTTCAGCTTTGTTGGTTAAGGATTTTTTTTCTCTGGGGTTGACAGTGGAAGGTGCCTTATTGCCAAGAAATGTTCCATCATCAACAAAAAGTATATATCATTTATAATAGGCAATCAGATTAATCCATTTAGAACCAAAGTGCCACTTTAATTTTCAGCTCTCCAGGCCAGCATTGTACTTAGAAAATAGCTCAAACCAGCTCAAACCATCCATATATATATATATATATATATATATATGGGAGAGAGAGAGAGATGGAAAAAATGCACAAAGTTGCAAGTGGAGCTATAAATCTGAGGAACCGATCCTTCAAATTAAGAGAAAATGCTGTTATAATCATTGTGGGGAATTGATATCACAGCATGACATGCCTGTCCATGAATATATTGAGTCTGCAGCATATTCCTGTGGGGAATCACATTGCTGATTGAATTAAAGCGGCACAACAACAACTGGTTATGTTTAGCAGTCGGCTCTGGAACAGTCAGAGGGCAGAATTTCCTCTGTGCTCAGTAAAAAAGAAAAGTAGTCAAAACTGTGCACAAAGACCACCCAAATTCTGCTTCCAAGATGGACCTTCTGCAACCTGCCCAAGTTAACCCACAATCAGGCAAGTATTCTGCTTCATGGAGGGAAGTGAAGAACTAGGTAAGCAGCAGAAATAGTACCTACCAGATAGCACAAACCTTATTCAGAGATTTTGCAGTGCATTTCTGACATAACTGGAAATAGAACTTTACAAGTGTGAGGGCTTAGCAACCTGCTTAATTAAGAAGAGGTCAATTTTCTGTATCCAACTCTTTTTCAGGGATGGCATGCAATCATCACACACAGGACCAAACTGAATGTTCTCCTAATCCCTTGGAGTGAAGCTATGTGTGATAAGTTTCTTTACTCCAATGTAAGCATGCACAGCCCCAGTAGACATTGGGACCATGGTGCTTTGGAAGGAGGTGTCAACCCCCCACTTTTTGTTCCAAAATTCCACTCCCCGCCCCCATGGGGGGGTTAAAAGAAGAAAAAAGTCCCCATTGAGACTTTTTTATTTAACCCCCCCCCATTTCCACCGCAGGGGCGGGGGCATCTCTCCAATTCCGGTGTGAAAAAATGGTGGGGAAAGATTTAATCCCTACTCCTAGAGCACCACAGTCCTGAACTGAATTTGGGATGTGTGCACTTACACTGGAGTAAAGAAACCCATCATGCATACCTTCACTATGCATGATTAGAATGTTTAGTTTTGCCCACAGAGCTCTGGTTAAAGCCATACAGCCACTACAGTGAACAAATCCAACCTTGAATGTTTTTCTCACATCCCTTGTGTGCCAGCTGCTTAGAGAACATAGAAATGGCATCACCTTTACCCAGGGGGGCTTTTAGGCAACATTATATTTACGGGAAGAGAAGGAGGGGTGGATAAGGAGTATTTGGCAGGGAAGATAAGACAATCGGGTAGAAATGTAGTACAAGGAGATGAAGAAGGTTGTGCTAAAAAGAGGGTCTTGAACCATGAGGCAGAAGAGGTCTGATGATGATAGAGAGAAAAAGAAGCACCCTTTATTTTACAAACCAAACCCTACTGTTTGGCATTCATGCATGAAAAACACAATAACTGCCTTATTGCATCAGTCAGACCAAGTTCTATCTAGTACAACATTCTTCTTCCAATAGCACCTAGCAGGGGGCCTGTGGGAAGGGCCTCAAAGGGGAAAGGACATAGCTCAGCAGTAGAGCAACTGCTTTGCTTACCAAAGGTCCCAGATTATACCTCCAGCATCCCCAAGTAGGGCTGGGAGAGAATCTTGCTTGAAACCCTGGAAAACCACTACAGTCGGTGTTGACGATACTAGGCGACATGGGGCAATGGCCTGACTCAGTATAAGGCATTTTCTTATGCTGCCATGTCTTTCTAGGAAAGTGATGGCCCTTCCCCATTCATCCTGACATCTGCTATTCTGATATATACCACCACTTGACATGGGGATTCCATTAAGCCATGACGGTTTAAAGCTGTGTATAGCAGATGCTTAAAAAAAAAAAAGCAATGAAAACTAGTGGCCCCACCATCATATCAGGGGACTAGGAATCCCATACATTCTGGTCATTCAAGAGTGAAGGACAGGAGACCAGCTGGATGCCCAGGTTCATCCCCCATATATCAATTTTCCTAGTTGCAGAGGAAAAATGCAACGTTTTGTGATGGGTAGGTACACTGAAAAGAAAAAAAGAAAAAGGCTATATTTCAGTATTTCCAATGTGACATATGGCCCATAGGAACTATAATTGGTTGATATAATATGTATCTTATATTCTTTATTTATAATAGCCATCATGCTATGTCGTCATCCCACTACCACATTCCATTTTGTTTAGTTTTTAGTTCTAATTGCTCATGCAATTTTTTTTTGTTTTTTTAAGTTAAACAGATTTTAGAAATGCCTATATGAAGCTGGTCAGTGCTGTGTTTTCAGCCGGCTGGCACATAAACATATGCAGTCATAATCAGCTTGCCATTTCAAGATATTGGCCTCAAGCAGTCATCAGCAAATACTGTTAAGCTTAAGAGGAGAAGGAGGAGGAGGAGGGAGGGAGGGAGGCAAATGCTGACAGAGTATTTGGAGTGGTCTGGGAACAGAATTGGCTATATGTACAATGCATTCATGATGCTAATGAGTTGAAAAGTTCATTGCTTGTTAAATGTAGGCAAAGACACCAAATCTGCTATAGTCGGCATCTTGACGCACCGGCTACACATTTTTGTGATTCTGCTGTGACAGTGCTGATGGAAGCAGTAACCACAGTGCATAAGAGAAAGATCACTGGAGCTCAGTGGATCTTAGACCACATTTGAGGTTTTGGAAGGTAAGCTACAGTGAGGCTTCATCTTTCCTCTTCTGTGACATGTTCTGCTCCCAAATCCAACTGGTATTGACAAAACCTAGAGTTGGAGAGAAACTAACTTGCACAATTGACTTCCCTGCCACACATTCAAGCTATTAAATCCAGAACTATTAAATCCAGAACACAGTGAGTCACAAGGGATAGCAGGGGCTCTGCGGTAAGGCATCCTGTGCATTAGTAGCAAACTCATTAACTGATTGTAGATCCTAATGTAAGTAAAACAGCAGCATCCGCTCAGAAGAGGAACATAGTGGCAGGCTTGGGGGAACAGGAAAGTTTGTAGAAATCCCAACAATATATATTTATGAGGGGGGAATACCTAAAAATGGGAAACTTACCCCCCCCCAACAGTCCATTGAGAACTGTGCTTGTTCAATGACTATGGAAAACCAGGAGATGGAATGGAGTATCCTTGACAATGAAATGGCCTGTAAGGTACTTCAACATTATCCCCATATCAGATGAGACGCAGTTACTGAGAAGTAATGGTTTGCCTAAGGCCACCCGGTGAGTTCGTAGGAGAGGTTAAATTCAAACTGGTGGTGGTAACTTATCCTGATTCATGGCTCATGCCTTAGCCACATCACCACCAGACCAGCTTTGAAACTGTATAACAGTAGTCCATTTGTATATGTATTACTCAAAATACTGGGCAAGTGTAGGAAGCCATTGCCTGACTGAATCTGAATCATGAATATCGACTCTACGGCTGCCTCACTAGGAAGTTCAAACCACAGAGTTAGATAGCTAAGGATTTTATATTGCTATACACTCACACTGCTATTTTTCAGACGAACAGCTAGCCAGACACCTCTGCAAAACTGATACTCCAGTCCAAAGCAAATTTCATGAGTGATTTTCTGTATATCCCACTCTGCCTCTACATTTGTTGGCAAAGCCTCCTCTGCTTCTAAAATCTCCAAGCTATATATTTTATTTTGCTTGATAAGGTCACATTCATTTCATTTTTTAAAAAAGAAAGCAATCTAGTAACTCAGAGATTTTAAAATCCTTATTAATGTCATCTCCCCATTTATCAAATGGGTCCTCTTCGTCCCTGGAATCATTTACCCCTGCAACTTTTACCCCTGCAACTATGAGTTGCATAACTGAGTTGCTCCCTTTCAGCTGGTATCCTCTGACTCTGCTTTATTTTATATATATGGATGTGTGTGTGTGTGTGTATGTATATGTATGTATGTATATATATATATATATATATATATATATATATATATAATGCAAAGTTCAAAGTTAGTTGGTCATCCCTGTTTGACTACCTTCCCATTGACCAATTCTGATAAAACACACTTCATTGGAAAGTTCTTGACATGTAGCTTCCACGAATAACAACGGTTTTCCTTATAATTTGAGGTCAGGAGTTTACCTATGTCCATAAAGCTTCTTTTTTTCTGTCTACTATAACAATGTATGATAAAGTTTTAATTTTAATATCATTTTTTCAAGTTTATTTAGACAAAAATAGTTGCAAATTGGAGCAAAATTAAATACGAATTTTTAAAAAGTCTATGTACACCTTTATAAACAGAGGTACAGGCCAAAGTACAATGATATGCCAGTAATATATGGCCTGTAAACAAATCACAAAGGGATTAAGAGACACCTACAATTAAAAGTAACCCAGTCAAAGTTTAGTTATTGCTCAGAAAGGAAGCCTCTGGCTGTTAAATTTAACAAAATCACATTAAAAGTCTCTGTACACCTTTGTAAACACGGGTAGGCCAAGGTGCAATGATATGCCAGTAACATATGGCCCGTAAATAAATCATGAAGGGATCTACATTGCTACGAGTTGTGTGCGCTCATTGGCAAAACTCAAGATTTAAGTTGTTGATGGAGCACAACAAGGATGTTACACTGGCCGCCCTGGAGTTTACACCAAGAACAATGTATTTAAGGAAGTTTTCTGAAGATAAAAGATGTAACATGCCAAGTATTTCAATAAATGCGGTTAGTTAACTTAAACCTTTTGTTAGATTTGATTATTCTCTGTGAACTGTGTTCATTGGTAACCACCTGGTGGTGGTGATGACGACGACTCTGTAAGATAATATAAATATTATATATTCTGCTGCCTCCTCCACCCCGCCATTCCAATTGCTATTATTTTTTTACCCAATAATGCCAGAGCATTCATATTAAACAATTTATTTGCATTGGTCTCTTTTAGGGCTGTGCACGGACCCCCTGCTTTGCCTCAGATGCCGCTTTGGACCCTCCTAATCAGCCCCGCTTTGAATTGGACCAATTCGGACCCCCACCGCTTCAACTCAGTTCTGGATCTGAAGTGAGATTCGGATATCTGGACCACTCGGTTTGGGCGTTTTCCCTTTGATTCGCATGAGAAAACCCAAATGTCCATAATTTTTCAGTTTTCATGATAAATACACAAAAATTAGTGGCCTCTCTGCTGACATGGAGGGGATCACACCTGCCATATTTCAGACAGTTTGGCACCCAGTACTTTTTGTGCTAGGTGCAGCTGAAATTTGAGTTTTTCTACAAAAACTCTCATAACAAAGAGCTACCTCTCAGCACTGTGCCGCCCCCCCCCCCCCGCCTGCTCGGCTGTTTATGGCCATGTAACCATGGAAATGGAAGGAGAAACTAATGGAGGAGTACTGGCTTTTAATTTAAAAGAAATCAGCTTTGCTGCAATGTGGTCCATGTAGAGCTCCTCAAGCAGGTTTTCTGCACCAGTAAGAATTGCTTCAGAGAGCATACTTCCCGGTGGGAGTGGGGGTTGGAGTAATCATCATCTGACTGGCAGGGGCTGCTCAACCAATAAGAGAGGTTTCCCCCCCTGTCCCCCTTTCTCCTTTCACCTTAAAGCCCAGATGCACCTGCATTTCAGGAGCAAACCTCATTGAGCACAATGGGAGTTACTTCGGAGTAGACAGACATATGCGTGTGCTGGGAAAGAGAGCAGTAAACACAAAGGGGACTCGGTAAAATAAGGATCCATGAAACCAAGAAGGGATCATGATTTCATAAGATTTTTAAAGGGGAGACCCACAAAACCACCATCCAATCACAAAGCACATCTGCCTCTGTAGACTGAATCAGAAGAATCACAGCCACTCATGGGTGCAGCCACGTCTCAAAAACATGGATCCTTGGCAGAGATCGTCTTGATTTCATATGAGTTTTGCAGAGCAAATCCCCCAAACCATCATCCAATCACAGAGCACATCTGTCTCCACAGACTGAATAAGAAAACAACAACATGGATCTGCCACTCGTGAGTGCAGCCATGGTGGAAAAAAATGGATTCGAGGCAGGAATACTTAGGGATCCTCATGGTTTTTACAAGAAAGATACCCCCAAACACTGTTATATCACAAAGCACATCTATGCCCATGGACTGAGTGACCAAAAAAATAGATTTGGGGGTTTCATAGCACTGTCATGTTACAAAGGCATGGATGAGACGCCCAATTCAATATGGATCCTCCGAATTGTTACAGTGGGTTTCCCCTGCTCAACCCACCCCCCAATCAAAGCACATAACTCATCTTTGTCCAAGTATGCACACTAAGAATCCCGGATCTGCTGCTTTCCAGCAGATCCCAGATCTTCTGCTTCACCTCAAATGGTGTGAAATGAGATCAAGGGGATCCCTGTCTCAGATCCCTGTTTTTGCACCGTGGCTGTACCCACAAGTGGCTGATCTGTGATTGGAGGCAGATGTGCTCTGGGATTCGATGGTGGTTTGGGGAGTCTCCCCTTTAAAAAATCATATAAAAAATCATGAGGATCCCTTGTTGATTTCATGGATCCTTGTTTTATTTTCTTCCAACACAAAGATGGAAACCAGCCCCCACTGTAACCCTCAGGATCTCTATAATGAAGGGGTGCTGTGCCTTGTCAATTGAGGGGGTAAATTGCCCGTGGAAACACCCCCAAGGACTGCTAGGCATCTCCTGCTCATGAGGAGGAGACAGTTAGCCACGCTGCTGGTCAGCTGTCCTTGACAGCTGACCAGGGAGGAGAAGGAGGAGGTTTCCCCTGCTGCAAGCCATCTCCTGTTCATGAGGAGGAGACAGCTAGTGAGCAGTGGGAACATGAGCCTCACCTCCTCCTCCATGGGTGATTCGCAGCACTTTTTGCATATAAGTCTATGTGCGCACATAGACTTGTACGCAAAAAGTGCTTTGAATTGCCCACATACTCAAGATTAATGGCACTTTTTGCATATAAGTCTATGTGCACATAGACTACCAATTGCCATGGTTTTTTTTAAAAAAAATATGGCAATCATGGTGGAGACAGAGGGACTGGTGGTGAGCAGAGCAGGGGCTGGGTGTGTGCATGTGTGTCTCACTTCTCACATCCCTAAGTAACACCACCAGAAAGATCTCTATCTCTGAAACGCGGCCATTTTTCTCCAATTATTCAATCTCCCCACCTACACCACTGTCTCTGATTGGAGATTGCTAGGTTATGTTCAGCCCTGATTTGGCAACTAGAGTTTCCATTTCCCAGAGCTCCCCCCCTCCCTCTCTCCCCACACCTCATCCTTCTCCTCAACCCCTCACTGAACTTTCTGAAGTTGATACTTTTGGCACCAGGCCATCTGGGCTGCTCAGAACAAATCACCAAGTCAGACGAGGGGCTTCATATACAAGCTGCTTCGCTCTGGGGCACCTTGTTGCTATTCTGCTCTGCCTCTCACCACATGGAGGCACCTCCGAAACAGCCCAGTTTGACTCATTATTTGGGCTTCAGACCAAAGTGGTGCACCGCCCTAGTCTCTTTACAATAAAGTTCAAAAGGAAATAAATACATTCCATGAAGTTCATTTGCAATCTTCATTTGTCAACTTTTCGTAGAGCACCACCAACCCATCATGATGACCTCTTAGTAGACACTGCTATCACTGCCCTTGCTAAACAGTTTATTCACAACCAAGGAAGCACTATGATTTGTGAAGGTTTCTCCATTCTTTTTAAGTGACAAGAACTATGCTGTGTTTGGCTACAGAGCAAGAGGTGTGTCCTTTCATTGTTTCTGTATCAGAGACCCTAAAGCAGTTGGACCCTTTAAAGCACTGATTCTGGTTTGTTTATTATACATCACTTTGTAAAAACACTGAGTCATTTCAGTCCATTTCCGCTTCCTGAAAAACACAGCTGGTGATTGGAGGGAGAAAACATTTCCCAAGAGGTCAAGTCGGGAAATCAATTAAACTTGTAGTTCAATCCAATAAGGATGTTGATGAATTAGAACATGTGCAAAGGATTGCCCCGAGGATTTTTTTTTTTTAAGAAATCCCCTGCAAGCAAAACTATACAAGGTCATGTGCTCTTATGCATGGAACTGTATTGCGAGCAGGTTCCCTTCATTGAAGTGAATGGGGCTGCCTGCACACTGCTCCTATCACTTCAATGAAAGGAGCTGATACTTGCATGCAAAGGGGGAAAACTGCTTCCTTATCTGAAATGAATGGGAAATCTTCACCAATAGAGAGTATAGCTGAGCTCCTGCACCTGTAGAAAATTGGGCTGAAATGAATCAGCTATAGAAAGCAGCAACTGTCACCCCCCCCCCCCCGAGGCTTATGAGGACACAGGTCACAAGCAGAAGCTCCCAAAGAACATAGCCAGCATCTGCAAGCAAGAAGGAAGGAAGAAGGGAGGGATCATAGTTCAGAGACATGGAGACAGCACCTGCTTGTCATGTGGAAGATCTAGGGATGGCGGAGAAATCCTCCATGGACCCCAGTGAGGCCGGATTTAAAAGAATGGCTGCATTTAGCTTAAACTGAGACCTTTACGGCCACAAATGGTGTAGTGGACGCCATTTGCATCAGCAGTCAGTCAGCCCAGCCAGCAATACGGCAATGGCAGCCGTATCACTGGTGCTCTGGAGTCGGCCGGCGACTCCACGGAATTGCCACGGAGTGGAGCCAGCCAGGTAGGATTCCGGGGGGAGGGATGGATCACCTCCTCCCACCTGCAGACCCCACCTTGGACCTGGAGGTAAGTATTTCGTACATCCCTAGGAAGATCCCAGGTTAAATCCCCAACGTCTTAATTTAAAAGTTCAGGTAGTAAATGATAGGAATGACCTTTGCCCGAGCTGTTAGAAAGCCACCACCAGTCAGAACAAGCCGCACCTTTCGACCATACATGGGCCATTCATCTGGGTTAGTATAGGGATGAAAGATAAGTTTGTTCAGTTCACATTTTAATGTTGAACCAATACACAAATGAAAACTCAGTTACCCTTCAAAATTCACACTTCTCCAAATTCTTGCAAGGGGCTTCAACAACAACAACAACAAATGTTCCCTTCACAAACATGTATATTAGGAGAAAGTGCACACAAAATGTGTACATTAGTGAAAATGATGTTCAAAATGCATTACATTAGGAAAATTGCTTTAGCAATGGGTCAGGGTCTCTTAGCAAACCTGTATACAAAAGTGCATACAAATTCTCATGCAAACTTTAACAAAAACTCAAAGTTTGGGATGAACCAAATTTAAGACTGGAAAAAGGAGGTACCGAGAGACAAACTGAAATTGAAAGATTTGTCAATCACTACTTAGCCAGCTTCTTAAGTGGCCCTTCATTGAAATGAATGGGGTCCTTTGTGCATAGAATACTTTCAGATATTCCTCTGAGCTGCCTCATGCACAGGATTGGGGTAAAATGCACAATGCTGTCTCCAGGTTCTTAAAGGCCCTTAGGCAAGATACCCTCAATGGGCCCTATCTATTAGCAGGTCTACCTTCTCATCACCATTGCCACCAGCTGCTATTGCTCCACACCCTCTTTCTTATCATTGCTGCCAACTGCTTGCTTGACAGGAAAAGAACCACTGAGCAAGTAGACAGTGGCATCGCCTTCTCCTTCTCTCCACCAGCAGTCTATGGAACTAGGGATGTTGTGGTGCCCAACTGGATCTGGAAGTCTGTCAGACTCCCCCTGCAGCCCCCCACAACCCAGCTCAGTGAGCTGCCACTCACACCCACCAAGCTGCGTGAGTGGCCGTGTCTTACCCAACCCATTTGCTTATGCCCAAGAGCCACCCATCCTCCATGCGAGCTGCCATTTTTATGGAAGATGGGGTCTCTAGATTTCTGTATATCTAATGTTGCACACAACAGTGGCCATAAAGGGCCATTTCATTTCCACCCTTTTCATATACTTAATGTTGTGGAAATGGCCATTTACGGCCACCGTTGGGCACAACATTATACGAAAATGTTTCTTCAGCATCTGCCAAGCACGGGCTCAAGAGAGTCCGTCCATCCCTACATGGACCAGAGCAAGAGGCAGGTCGGTGAACAAGTAGGTTGGTGAAGAGCGGGAGCAGCTCCACAGGGCTCTTCCCAGTGGGCCTTTGCTGGGGTGTAGGCCCTCAGCAGGTGGCCAACTATACCAACCCTTGATGCTGGTCCTGGAAATACTTCACCTACAAAAAGCAACACCTCCAATATGGATAGAAAAATTGTGAGCTGAAAAAGAATTTGACTTCGGTGAGCCACAAGGTTTTCATATAGCAATCCTTTTCCTTCCTTTTTTTCTGGGGATGTACAGATTCCCCACCATCCATTCTGGTGGGGAATCTGCCCGGGGGGCACGCGCAATCCATTCCTCCCCCCCAGAATTCTCCGGAGCGGCTCTGCTCTGTGAGGATTCTGCTTACCTGGACCCATTCACCTCTGCGCCGATCACCATGTTGCTTAAAAAAATGGCGATCGGCAGGATGCACCCATAGACTTATACGCAAAATAGAGCCGTGAATCTTGCGTATAAACCTATGCACACTTATATGCAAAATAGAGCCATGAATCTTGTGTATAAGTCTATGTGTCCATAAACTTATATGCAAGATTCACGGCTCTATTTTGCATATAAGCCTGTGGGCACATCCTGCCAATCACCTTTAAAAAAAAAAAAAAATGGTGATCAGCGCAGAGGCAAACGGCTCCAGTTAAGCAAGCAGCTGAGAGCCATTCCGCATGGAATCCTCCTGGAGCGGAGGTAAATGGGGCCATCCTGCCGTGGATTCTGGAGGCTGGATTCCAAAGAATCTGGCCTCATTGGAATCCACAACATATTTCTCTAACATCCCTTTTTTTTCCTCAGCACACATTGTCCCAATAAGCTTCTTTTTTTTTCTTCCTGTAGACCATCCATTTGTTTGCATTTCAGGGTTTTGTTTTGTCTTTGTTTTCTTGCCGGGAGGAAAAAAAAAAAAACCTAAAAGAAACTGCCCTCTTCCAGCACACAACACACACACTTATTTGTAATGTCAAATGCTCTGCTTGTTTCTAGAGAATGGGCATCGTTACAGTTGCCTCCCCCCCCTGCTTTTTTTCCTTTTTTTGTGAATAACTTTTCATTTCCCTTTACTATTAACCTACCCAAGCATTACCAAAGCAGACTGATCGAGCCAGCCAGACAGAGGGCTTCCTCTTTGCTTCTCCAAGAATGTTAATTTGCTTCAGTGCATATCTCTATTCCACGGGGCTCCCTTGTTCACTTTCATATGCTTCACTGACAAAGCTGCTGGTCACATCCACTAAGTACATTCCTACATCCAGCTTCTCCTTGACAGATTTTTTTTTATTATTATTATTATTATTATTATTATTATTATTACTCTGAGTTTTGAAAACAAATGGCTAAGAATACATGTCTCATTGGACCAACAGCTCAGCAAGTCTAAACTAACTAGTGCCAAAATGGAAAAAGGCACAGAAATTGGTGGACTTTCCCCATGTTTTAAGTGATGGGATGCAAACCTATGGGTAAATTACCATGTCTAGAAACCCAACTGAATAGGGATTGAAGGCATGCACTGAAGGCTACAAGGCAGATGAATGGTGAGGATGCCTTCTCTTCTTCCCATACCCCTGCCAAGATTCCTCCTCCCACATTACACTTCTCATGCATGGAGCTGACTGTTCACATGAGCATTTAAATGCCAAAGAGAGAGTTTGCTGAAGCAACGGATGAATTGTGCCTGAAAGCGAGTGTGCACACACAGACACACACTTTTGGTGCAGCCCACAAGCAGAAATAGTCCCCATATTCTACTACTTTTAGGTCATGTACCTGATATAGGACATACAGAAAACACCCAGGTACACAAGAAACAGGAAGGGAGAGAGCAGAAAAAGCTAATATGTTTACTTGAGAAGCATTTCTACCTCCTTGCCTGCCATTGTTTTACTACTCCTGTCCATTCCCCATCCCATCTTCTTCTTTTAATATTCATTTTTCTTCTTTTAATACCCCCCATGGTTCACATTCCCTTTCCCTCTTAGAAATATGAATAATATTGAGATAAATCTTTCAGAAAAAGGACCACTATTCACCTTAAGAAGTTCATAGTGTTGAATGCCATTCACTCCAATGTCAGGATCAATAGCAGATGGGACAGAATAGCGGGAATTGATGGCTGTGTTCTCAGGAATTGAGATATTAATGACCGTTGATGGAAAAAGAGGGGCATTGTCATTTATATCCTCAATCAGGAACCTAATCTTGACCAGCCTGAAAACTTCATCAGGCAGGACGGCAACTTCCACCTCATAAAAACAACGGTTCTCACTAAAAATGCCAGAGCAAAGCTTTTCCCGATCGATGCGGTTGGCAGTAGTGAATATTTCTCCGGTATTCTCCTCCACACGGACCAGTGGCACATCCCCGGTCTTGTACACAAGCTTGAACTGAAGAGGAGATGAAAGGGGCACATCAGGGTCCAGGGTCAAATTGAGGTCCTTAAGCAAATTGCCAATTAGGACATTTTCTGGTAGCTCCTCCCGCACTGTATAATTCTTCTCCTGAGCACCAGACTGGAACACGATGCAGGCTAATAAGACTGCCAAGAGGTAGGTCCCGGAAAGCAAGTCCATCTCCAGAATGGCGAAGGGGTTGTCCAACCAAACACCAGGGAGAGCTAGAAAACAAAGGAGAGAGAAGATCACATTTAGAGCTGTGCACAAATGGCCTCTCAAAAATCTCCAGCCTATTTGTGGGCAGAGAAATTGGGGAGACAATTTCACCAAATTTCTCCAAGGGGAGGAGAGATTCTCCAAATTTTTCAACACATAGGGTTTGCTATTGACAGGGGTTGTAGCACTGCTTCCCCCCCCCCCAGGGTTTTTGGTTTACTGCACTGTTTCTGTAAGTGGCAACAGCATTAACTGTATTGAGGCTTCTCTTCTGTGGCAGAATTTTGAATTTCTTTTGGTGTCATTTTTGAGCTTGCCTAATCACCGCAAACTGGCTGAAGGTGCTGTGTGTGTTATCTCTCTCTGTTACACATAGGGATGTATGAAACTGACTCATCGTTTCGTCTGGGGTAATTCACGGTGGGGAGGAGGTGCTCCGTTCCTCTCCCCAAAATTCTCCCCAGCCAGCTCCGCTCCATGGCGAGTCGGCGACTCCGTGGAGCCGCCAGCTGAGGCTGCCCACAGCCGGACATCTGGCCGCTGGGCTGCACAGGGATGCAAATGGCAGCCGCCGTAGCTGCCGCCATTTGCATTCCTGCCTATTGCCGTGAAAGGCTACGTATATATTTACATAGCCTGTCACGGCCTCTGCAGGGATGCAAATGGCATAAATACTTACATAGCCTATCACGGCCATTTGAAAGGAGGCAAATGGCAGCCGCAGATGCAGATGCCATTCAAGGAGCACCGGAATGGCTGACAAAGGTAGGCTCCACTCCCGGCCCATTTCATGGGGTGGTGGGGTGGGTGGTTTCGTTCCGCCATGGATTCCGGGGGGCCAAATGCGCTGGCATTCAGCCTCCCTGGAATCCGTGGCAAAATTCTCCAACATCCCTAGTTACACACTTTTCCATTGCTGTGCAGCCTCCCAGGCCACCTGTACTTCCTGAACTGAAAAAGCCCCATGGGAGGGATTGCCTCATGATATCTTCCTCATGAGGGCTTCAACTGAAGTGTGGGAAGCCGAGGAGGCTACAGGCTGCCAAAGAGATTACTGTACAGTGGCAGACAGCACACTCATGCACCCTTGTCAGCCACTTCATAAGTAAGGTAAGCCCAAGAACCCCAAACCCAACCCAAGAGAATTTCTCCAAAATTTCTTCTCCTTTGAATTTATTTTCAAAAGCATTTTTTTCCCTATCAAATTAAGTAAGAATGGTTGAAAAAATGTGGGACAAATTTTCAACACAGCACTAATCACATTAAAAAGATGACTGAGAAATGCCAACAACCCGAGATGGATTTCCTCATTGCCACCTTTACAGGAAAATTGAATATGGTCCAGTGAGTTGATGACAGCTGGGAGTGGGGGGCAATAAAATCCCATATTTTGAAATGAACTCTGGCACATAAAGCAGCACCCATAATAAGACAGGGAACTCCTTTGGGCTACACTTACTGCTCATAAAGCTCATTGGAGCAGGAGTTTAGTTTTGTAAGGTGTTCAGCCAATCCAAGCCATTGGCCAGACAATTCTACTGACTCAGAACCATAGCTATAGTCACTCCCTCAAGGGATTCTACCAAAGTATTCTAGCAGGTTATGCTTACCCAAATGCTAGCCCAAGGTCAAGCTTCAGTCACTGGGCAGGTTCTCATGATCATCTTCAGCGGGCACACATTCTATAACCCAACCACTGCTCGTAGATGGTTGTGTCATCCAAACCCAGCAAAGGTGGGTTATTGCAATGGTTATAAAGCTACCTAGAACCCATAAGTTGTTTTAGGGTTGTGGGCGGCTTGTTAACCATTCCAACAACCTACCCTCACTGGGTTTGGATGACACAACAACCTATGAGCATGGGGCTGGCATATGGAACAGGTGCCTGTGGGCTCCTGGCATGTGTTGCAAACCATGGTGGCTTATTTAAGCCACCATGCTGAAAATGACTGTGTGAACCAGGTCATTCTGTTTGTGGTCCTGTTACAACTTTCCTATAGTGGATGTGTGTGGGTGCATTAGTAAGTCTTTCCCCAGCTTAGATTTGCAATAGTATCTCCCTCCATACACACAGACTCCCCCCTTCCCTCCCCACTACTTTTGTCTTGAAATCTATTGTTTGGCTTCTCCATGAGTCATTCCAAGCTAGTTACTCTACATTTAAAAAAAATCCTTCTGCTCCCAGTTGTAGCACATGATCTGGATTACATGGCTTAATTTTTGAAGGGGGGTAGGTGAGTGGGTCAGTACTCCTATCTGCCATGGCCAGCCCCAGACATTTTGCTGCCAGAGGCAAAGGACAAGATGGTGCCCCTCCCATTCCATGTACAACTGCTGAATGGGCAGGAAGGAAGTTGACTTGTTCTTTGACACTGGCGATGGGACAGCATCCTCCTCCATACCTGAAGGCAACAGCCTAGTTTAGGGGGAGAAGAGCAGGCCATGTGGCCCACAGCTCTCTCCTCAAACACTTTGCTGCCACCTCCCAACATCTTCTCCCAACATCTGCCTGAGAGAGCAACCTCACTCTGCCTTGTAATAGGGCTGGCCCTGTTGAATGCCACACATCAGGGGTTTCACTAGGTGTTGGTCTGTTTGTTTTAGTCCAACATAAAAAGCTCTGAGATTCTATAAATTAGAGTCAAGGATTCTTATTGAGTGGTTTCTTCCTAAAGGAAGTGGCCCCACCCAGAAACCAACACCCACCCTCCAAAGATGATCTATCTTCAGCCATTAGCTTCCTACAGTCCCCTTAGTTCTTCCAACATGCTCTTGCACTTTGGGGCCTCCTTCTCATGAAAACAACCACCACCACTCTCTGTTTTAATCTGCATCCAACTCCAGAGAAAGCAAAGCTGGTCTATGCTTCTTAAAAGCACAGGGAGTTCTGCCTGTTTTCTCATATGAGAACTCTGGCTTTCAGTGAAAGCTACTCAGAGTGACATCCATCTGGCAGAACTCAACCTAGAGGGGATGGAATGCCTTCAAAAGTAATAGATGGAGTGCAAGAGATTTTCTGTCCAAGGAGTGTAAGAAATGGTAAGAGATTTTATGTCAAAGAAACTGGCTTTAGCTGCATTGCAAAGGGATACCTTTGCTGGCTTCTTTAGAGGCAAGTTCATGAGTCCTGTGGAGTCAGCAAGAAGTTCATCAGGCTATCGGTTGGCATCACACACTGCTCCCCTACTTAACTTGCTCTTACTCTTTACAGCCTTTTATTACCCAGATAAGATACCATGAGCTACGAGCTCCTGCAGTACACCCTGAACACTTGCCCAAGTGGTCAAGGGCTAAGCCCCCCCTTTTTTTTGGTCACATTATGTCTACTCCATGCATGCACTCAGATTTCAAAAAATCAGATGATGGTTGTTATTACTTTTTCATTAAATGCCTTTTG